>NC_037332.1:60562500-61187500 GCF_002263795.3 Bos taurus
GGTAAATCTGGTTATATATATATTCCCAAAATTTAAAGAAGCTTTAAAAAGAAAAAATGTTTCACAATACAAATTATATAAATGTTCAACCCAAGACAACAACAAAACAAACTATATGATTTATCACTACACAAAGAATACTTGCAGTAAGTGTAACCACAGTTCAAGGGAAAAAATTAGCCATGGGAGGCTAAGTTATAGTCAGGGAGGATTTATGAAAAACTATGTTTTGAAGGCCCTAGGCACAGGCCTTAGTCAGAGAAACAGAGTAGTCATTAAAGACAGGTGAACTGGTATGAATATAAGAGCAAAGCTGGGAAAGCCCAGGTTTATTTATGAAATATAGTTAAGTAGCCATTTGGCTAAATGGAAACATCTACGCTGAATAGTTTGAAGTAAACTGAAAAAGGAAGAGACATTTCATGAAGATTATTAAATATCAGATTGAAGAACGATACCTTATTCCATAACAGGTAGTGAATGGGGAAGCAGCAAATGTGTTTGAATAAAGGAGTGTCATGATCAAAGTGCCAGGTGAGGAAGATTACTACTGTATTTCACTGTTTCAAGATCAACTTAAAGCAAGTGGGTTTTGGTGAATATTAAATGATGATAAAAATAATAATTTTGTACCAGACACTCTTCAAAGTGCTTTATATATATCAGCTCATTTGGTCTTAACATTATTCACAGAACAGGCTTTTAAAGTAGTTATTGTTATGATTCTCATTTCCTTAAATGAGGAAACTGAGGCACAGGCCAGTAATTTCAAACTGGTCTTTAAACCTAGGTGATCCTACTTGCCAGAACTCTTCATCATTGTTTATATTGTCTCTCTTTAAAATAACATCTCCTTAAAGCCAAATACCAATCAGTATGTCCTGTGTTAATGGCTACATTCTTTCAAAATTATAAATGGCAATAACATATGCATATATTTACCACATGTCAATCTGTGTTGAGTACTCTGAGGAACCCAGAAGCACATCAGGCGGCCGGTACCAAAGTGTGACAACTTCATTTGAGTAGGTCTTTGTGGGAACTGACTTGGCTCTGGCTAGTCCTTCACAGGGAAAAGAAAACAATTAAGAAGCAGCTAGAATGTATTTCCCAGTTCATATGACCACAATGATTGCAGTCACAAGGATGCCTGAGATGGCTACTCTATACCTTTTTGAAGCTTAAGAAAATTCGTTTTATGAATTTTTGAGTGTGCATCATCTTGGGTCAGCAAATCTTCATGTAATTAAACTAAATAATAATTCCACAGTCAGGGACTATGTTTACTTTTATGAGTGAATGCACCTGGTCTCAGTATCTGGGCTAATCTAAACTTAAGATATCTTCCTTCTAGCCATGATTATGCCAAAATTACTTCCTACTTCAAGTTAAATTAATGTAAAACAGGCCAATGATATTAAGATAAACAATTTTATTTCTTTCAGTTATAGGCTTATTGACTTTTAACCTGATTACAAATTTCATTTGCTGTACCAATTCTTACCAAAAAGCATGAAGTTATTGGTCCACGATCCTGTTAAGTTTTATTAATAATTCCCCTGCAGAAGTTTTTATTTAAAATCTTCTTTGAATAAACTACATTGTCGTTCTGTACTTCTTAAGTTTTACGTTATATAGTTAATATTAAAATACAATGAACCTGTCTTTGGATATCATTAGTTGCTGTAGCTAACACGTGCCATTCCTTTGCCTGTTGAATATGAAATGCACTGATTATCTAGGTATAAAGACAAGAGCTTGCAACTTTCTCTCTCGAGCCACTAGTGTAAGAGTTGCTTTTATTACCCCCATGCCTCCAAATTCTTATCACCTAAAGAAGTAACTTTTTAAAAGATATCTGAAGAAATATAAATTTTAACATATACTTTATTTCAAACAGGAACTAATTCATCCATAGGCTGTGATTTCTGCTGTAACTATTATATCTGATTAAAATACTAAGTAAGAAAAATGTCATAGAAGGATAATTCAATACTTTGTTAAACCAGATAGTCATCCAAGTGAAACCAGAATTTTTTTTTTTTAAATCAGGCAGTATTCATAGTATTTTCATTTAGTTTAAGGGCTAAAGGATGTCACTGAAATAACGTTGACATTATTTTATTTAATTACAGATTTTATTCTACCATCCCAACTTGGTAAAATAAATTCAAAATTTTTTGATAATTAGCAAATGGGAGCAACTTTCGGATTCCTCTCCCTGATATACTACTGGGTTATGAGGGGAAAAGGACAGGCTTCGCGTTTGCTCTTCTATCCATACCACATCAAAGCAACTGCAGCTGTAGTTTCCTCAGGACCTTATTCTTCTCCCTCTGAGAGAATTCTAAACTATGGTACTTGCTCAAACAGGCTTCTGGTTCAGTTCACAATTAGATTTGCAATACTGGCATGAAATGCAATACATAATAATTTTGTCCAAACCAAATTAACTCAATGTGACATGGTATTATTATATAAGCCATTTTCTATTATTAATGAAAATGTCTATTTATATGAATACTTGCCTGATCACAGGAAAAGTAGAATTTTCATCTAGATCAACAACAACTTTATACCTCTGGAGATCCCCTGAAAGGGTCTCAGCACGCTTAGGGGACTATGGACCACTTCTGAGAACCTGTGATGTTTAGCATTCACTAACATAACTGACCACCAAAATTTTCAAATATCTTCCAAAAACTTCCAAACTCACAAAAAAGCAATCATACAGTGTCAATACTTGTTTTTTCTTTTAAACTTAACCACCTGGAACTATCTATAAATATCTCATACATTCCATACCAAAATCTGCTAGCTTTAATTCTCCTTTTTCATTAATGAGGAGGTTCTGTGGTTTTAAATCTCGGTGTAACACCTTTCTTCTGTGGCAATATGCCAAACCACGTAGAATTTGGTATAAAAACAGCTATGGAAACAAAAAACAGAAATTAGTCTTACAGATAATAGACATACTTTGGTGTAAGTTATGGTAAACAGAAAAGCAACTGGCCTAGAATAGTCAAAGAAAAAAAAGGAACCATCTCCTTTTCCTTACATACTTATCTAAATTTTACAATTCATTATTCTATTTGAAGCATCTATTTTTTTAGTGTGAACAAATGAAACTTTATCTTAGTAGTAATAGTTCACTTGTTACTAAAAATGATTTTAAATAAATGTACCTCAAAAACTTACAGGTCTACTAATGAGGTTTATAGTTTAATTATGAAATTCTCACAAAACAATCAGTCTTCTACCATTACCCAACCCTCCTCCCCCTGAAAAAAAACTGATGTGGGACAAAGCCTTTAATATAAGGCACTAGAGTTGGTGGCTTTATGAACATTTTGAAGTGTCAAAGAGATCGGTGCTGCACAGCTCTGGCAAATTACGTGCTATAAAAATAACCTAAAATAACCTAACCCAGCTTCTATCACCCACCTCCTGGGTACTTTACTTTCAGCACCTCCCACTCAGCCTTCAAAACCTGCTATGATTCAGAAAAGGGATTAAGCACTGTGGAGCTCTGAATGACTCTTGGAAAAAAGCAATTCCTATAAGGCTAATGGTAAACTTTTTTGTTGTGGATTTTGGTGGAAAAGGGAATATGAAAAGCAGAAGGTATTTGATTCTTTGTGGTTAACAAAAAAGAGCCTCAAGTCCACAGCATTCAGGAGTGTACCCTTGGTTTTCTTGGAAGGTGAAAAATAGCATTAGAACTTCGAGAATAAGCCAAGGCAGCGGGTGAACAGTGGGCCGGAAGAAATTGTAATTAGCAGAGCTTCTATACTCTACGTATTTGTGTTTTGAAAACTCTTAAATTACTACTTCCAAATATTCTCATTACTTTTTATATTTAACAGAGAATAAAATACTTTTCAACTTAATTCTGGCATGCAGACCTGGCTTAAGACAAATAAACTTCTCAAATCTTTGTCAAATTATGATAATTAAGGACAACTCTATTTCCTTAAACATAAAAACAACATAAAAGCCATAAGCAGAAGTAAACACAAATGAGATTCACAACACTTTGCCAAATAAAACATAAAATATGATGAAAACAATTCTCACAGAAAATACATGGAAAAGAGACTTAAAACTTAAAGCCCTATTCTAAAATTCCTACCAATGTGTTATATCCATATATTTTGAACTATTTTTTAGTAAAAGAAACTGGCTCTCCTTTATACCAAACTTAACTATTTAAATAAGTATCTTAAGTTTAAAAGTTAGTATCTATAGAACTGGAACTGTTGCAAAACCACAGCTAGGGCAACCTATTTCCAGAACAGTCTCATGAACCACTGAGTGAGTTCAGATAAACAGATCTTTGCTAAATTTGGAGTAAATCCAGTCAAAGAAACCTACTGTAAGAACACAACTGTATCAAGGGTTTTTACTTGATCTTACTTTTACTTTTGGGCTTTATCTGGCACAAAGTTTATATCAAATTTTTCTATTATTACTTGCATCTTCACCCATTTTTCAGGTAAGAAAACATAATTATCTTTCTTTCTCTCCTAATAGTGCAGAATGGTATTTCCAGCCTAGTATTCATAATACCTATATAGCTTCCTGACCTTACGCACTAATTAGTACCTTCAAAAGTTGTTTCATAATTAAATACCATTCTAAACATGAGGACTTTGCCATTTAAAGGAGGCCCTTTGCAAAATATACTGTATCATTTTCATTTACCTTAAACATTTGGATTCTGATAAAACAGGCTTGTTGTTTTCTTTCTAAGCAGAATATACCTGTAAATGTTCTATATATATCCAAGAGAACCAATAATACTGTGAAAGGAAATGTCAGAAGACTTTTCTGTTTTGAAGCAGAATAAGGTTAAAAGTTTATTGAAGGGCTAAGCAAGGAAAACAGGTGGCTCTTACTCAAAAACCTCAAATTCCTCCGAAGTACTTACTAAAACTTTTAAAATGAAGTAGTTCTACAAAAAAGGTCTGATTCTAGGAAATACTACAGTATAGCAAACAGAAGTTCTGAGTAAATGTGTTCAGACAACAACAGCCTATTTAAAATGCGTAACAAAAAATTCTGAAGCAGAATAGTTATGAGACTGGCATATTTCATTATGTAATGCAGTTTGTCTCTGCTTAAGTGTTTGTCTCTAAACAAAATTTTAAACCACACAGTAAGCATACCTTTACGTTGTGCATACTCATGATGTTTCCACAGTCATCCATGTACTGTTTTAGATCTTTATCCTGAAAAAACAGAGCACTATGTGATACATAGTTTTGAGAAGGCATGACATTTACTTATTTAGTTTTTAAAAATAAGTTTGCTTTTTAAAATTGAAGTATAGTTGCTTTTCAATGTTGTGTTAGTTTCTGGTATACAGAAAAGTGATTCAGTTATACATAGATATTAAATATTGTTTTTTTAAAAAAAATTAGTTGTTTTTTGAAGAAAGATACTGAATGTACCACACATAATTAAATGCTAATAATAAGAATGTCCCTGGGGCTGTTAAAAAATCCAATCTGTGATGTTTTATTATAGCAAAATTAAATACTGAAGTTTTATGAAATGCTTACCAGATACTCAAAGACCAGAGTCAAAGATTTATCTGTATGAACAATGTCATGTAATGTTACTATATTTGCATGTTTTAGATCCTTTAATAGTGAAACTGCAAAACAGAAAAGAAAGCCAATTATTTAGTCTGTGGTAGGCAGTCTTTTAAAAAACCCTAAGTTTAACATATGAAGGCCTGAATTTAGGAGTCTCTTAAAACAATTCAAAGGGATTTGTAGTAGAAATTTTAAAAGAATTTTTTTCCTTTTCTTTTATGGTACTGGGTTTGATATTTTTAATACTTCTAAGTTTTTCCCTATACTACATTAATACTCTACATAACATCTTTTTTTCGCTCAAATGTTAACCTATTGAGACTGTCCCAAGATATGTTTTCTTCTTCCAAACTGGCTTATCAGTCGCCTCAAACCGTTTTCTGGATAATCCTTTAAAAAAAATGGTACCATTATAAAAATATATTTACATCCTGAATACACTATTTATGGTCAGCTCTTCCCCCATGCACCAATATGTAACACTTCCCAATGCCAAGTATTTGTCTATGACAATGATCTTATGACTTCATACTATTTCTTCATAAGCTGTATGATAATGTATCTAATTCCTTTTTGTTAAATATTTTAGCTTTAGATATTGCTTCTACCCCCAGGGCCTCATTTAATTGTATTCTTTTTCCTCAATGAGATGCCATTAGTTGCGATGGCATATTATTTTCCAGTCATGTATTATTTCTATATCTGAGCTCTTTGTACTTACAAAAAATGAACTCTTATTACATAGCTTTGGTTTTAAAATGTTCTATATAAATTTGATAAAACATTCTGCTCACAAAAAGTACTAACTATACCTTCTCTTATTGCTGTGCAGGGTGCACCTTCTTCATGTTCCAACCGGATCTCTTTCAAGGCCACCAAATTCTCTGTCAATTTACTTCTTCCTTTATAAACTGTTGCATAGGTACCCTATAAAATATATTTTGAAAGATACATGAAAGCAGCATGAGTCTGTCTATATCATCAATACAAGAAAGAGCCCTACCTAAATTTCTGATTTCTAACCATGTGTTAAATTCCATCTTGCAGAGAAACCTCCACCATGACTGGTTTTGGTTTTCCTACAGCTAAGAGGACTTTCAGTTCCCTGCGCACAGCTTCCCTACTCTTACAACCCTTCAGAGTACTTCAAAAGTAAAAACATAAGGAGAATATTTAATTTAAAAGTATTGTATTAACTACAACTACAATGGTATGTGAAGATTGAGGAAATTAAGCACATTAAGTGAAAACTGAAACTAACTAACATGTTATTAAAATTTTACCGATTTTCAGAATCTTTGAATGCTAGAGCTCTCCTTTAAAAACCAAATGTATTCTACAGATATCTTCTATTGTTGCCAAGACAGTTCTCAAACTCCCTTAAGGCCTCCCTATTAACTAATTCTATTATTTTCTTTGCACTTTATCACTCTGGGAAGCAGACCATTTCAAAACTAGTACCAGTAGCAAGATCAGGAAAACCTTGAATTTCATTTTAAAAAAATGAGCCAAGAATTTCCTTAACCTTTAAGATGTGTCTTTAGCTTTACAGATAGTATTTTGATTTTTCACAAGTTTGAACACATGGAATTTCCCATATGACAGCACAGTCACAGAGTACCAAGGAGCAAACTAAAAGATAGATGCCTATTTTGTTACCAAAAAAAAAGCACAATATTTTGTGCATCAACAGGTTACAATGCTATTAAAAAAATTCATTTCTTCTCACACTGATGGAATAATTTCAAGAATTGAAGGGTATTTCTTTCTAATATTCTATTGCCTTTACAGGACAAGATACAGTCTTTTCGGTGATGAATAAGAAAAATATGTATCTTACATTTTCGACATAAGTATTAACTTACCTCTCCAAGCTTTTCCAATTTGATGTAGGTTTCCATTTTTCCAAACCCAATTTCTGACTGAAAGCAAACAATTATAAATTTAGTATTCTTCAAATTTCAATTCTTCTCTGCCTCAATATCTGAAACTCTCCTGCTCTTCGAATGTTTTGGAACAGAAAAATCTGATTAAATAGTAGAACATCTGTCAAATTTTAAAATTGGAACATTTAAAGGTTCAAAAACAAAGTTCACAATTAAAACTGTCAACTCATCTTTTTTACAAATTGATTCACATTCTGCTTTGAAAAATTTCTGTTCTACCTTAAAACTGAAATTTTAAGATATCACAGGCATTTTAGGATACAAAAGGATTTTATAAAAGATAACTACATGATTTAACAAATCACAAAATAAACAATTTTCCTACATATTTTCCTTCATCAATCTTTTGTTTTCCCTAGGAAGGCCTGCAAACAAAACACTATTTCAGGTTTTCTCATCGAAATATAATAAGAAAGATAACCATATGTCATACTCTATGATGAGTCAGGAAATGCTAACACAGAAGAAGTAATATAAGTCTAAATCAGTCTCCTCCACCCCCCACAAAAAAGTGAGTTCTGAAAAGCATTCTTTTAAAAAACCTTGAGCTTGACTATTTTGTATGGAGTCGATAAATGAGGTAGATGGAATAGTCAAATATGCAATGGGAACTCAGTATTTAAAAAGTAATTAAAAAAAAAAAACACCGAACACAGAAGATTTAGGGGAAAAAACAAAATGATAAAAATGTAGAGACTGAGAGAGCAGAGATGGGGAAAAAAGTTAAAAAGAAGAGAATAAGAATTTTCTTAAATTCCTTTCTAGTACCCCTAGTGGAAAGGGCAACAGTAATCTAAAACTTCACTTCTCAGAGTGATACTAATGCCCTTAAGTAGCCAATGAAAGGAATAACGTTCTTTTATATATAACTCTTAAAGGTGTATGCTGGATTATTAAATTCTGTGTCAAATTCTGGAAGTTCAGATACACTTTTTATGGAGGTGTTGAACAAAATAAAAATGATACTTGACAATTTGACTTAACATCACTCACCGCTTGAAACAAAAAAGGTAAACTGCCCAAAACTGACAGTCAAAAGTAGCAGGGGCCTCTCAAAGGAACTGCTGTACAAGGAACTTTTTTACAAGACATATATATCACTTTAAAAGCCATGAGGAAAACTGAAAATTCAATGATCCTCATTCAATTTTGGTAAACTAATCAAAACTGTGGTCACAGGTGGTGCTGGTGCTTTCACTGAAGGACTGAAAAATTGCTTCTCTCTGTGTACTCTTAAAGACTTTTTCCTATATACGGTATTTTCAAAAAAAATTTAAGTGAGATTTTTGGAACCCATCATGATCCATCTACCCACACACTATTTTATATATGACTGACAGATATTAAGTCCTTATTCTGTATTGTCAATAATTATACAGGATAATAAAACTATAATAGACAACACTTTCCAAATACAAATGGGAGTTTTTTAATTTTAATATGGGAAATGTGGCAAAGAGACCACCATTTGATACATCAGAACCTGATTGTGAATAATTTTTTGATTTTGTAGTTTTTCTATAGTCTATTTACATATGATCTCACATAACACTTAAAAAAAAAGGCTAATTGCCAAGGTCACACAAACTATGATAGAGTGTTTATTTTCTTATACCTATTTTCTAGAATTCAGATGATTAAATTCACAAACATGGAACTATTTTGACATGAATTTCAAATCTCACCTGATTTTTTTATGAAGGAAAAAGAATAGCAACAATAAATGGAAACTAGTATGAACAAAATAATCAATGTCCCCCCCACCTCCCCCCCCCCCGCCCCCCGCAAGATATAATTAAAATGTCATCATCTGTAACAGTGAGAAGCACATAGAAAAATATAACTACAAGCAAAGAACTTTCTTTTTTGCCACACCACCTCTTGTGGAAACTTAGTTCCCCAACCAGGGACTGAACCATGCCTGCAACAGCAAAAGTACATTGTCCTAAACCACTGGACCACCAGGGAATTCCCTGGGAAATTTTTCTTATTAGGAGTTGGGAAATTTTATTCTTTTTTTTAATCTTAAGTGAATAAATACTAAAATGTCCTTATAAGATCATGTACACTTTTCTCTAATGGTGGCTTTGACAAAAATGCTTGTTTTTTTTAAAGAGTGGATAATTTAACTACAAATTCAAGACTGTAAAGACAGTACTGACTGATGTAGAGATTACCGTATCATATAAAGTATACAAGGAATAAACTATAAGAGATAGCTTATTATCTTATAGTTAATATGAGAGATATTATATTAACTATATAGCATAGCATCTATATTAACATTACATGAAATATTAACATTAAAAAGAGTCACTCTTTAAATAGTGAAATTCAGTGAGATCATTAAAATATATTGAAAGTACGTTTTTTAAAAAGAGGGTAAATACTGGAATTGACTGCCATAACCCAATTAAAGAGGTTTTGAATTGGGTTGACCACATTTTAATGATTCCCAACCTTTAGGATTTAGTAATTACATCCAATTTATTGCTTAACTGAATCTTTATATGGAATTTCTAGAAAATTTTGCTTGCATTTTTATCTGCTGAGCATGACAAGATTAACAATAGACATAATGACTAGCTTGTTGACACAGTCTCCTACGGAAATTATTCAGAGGACAGAAGACAAAGCTCATTTATTCAACATTTACCAGGCATAATGCTAGGTATTGGGGATAGAGTGAAGAAGACAGACATGATTCCTCCTCTCATGAATTCACAATCCAGACTGATTTTCATCCTAGATTATTTTAGAATATTTTTAAAGTCTCATAAAAACAGAAATAATAGCTGTATGATTGGAACAATACACTCTGCATTTAAATACAATATAAAAATCTTCTTAATTCTGCTTCAAATGAAGCGAATTTTCTTCTGATACTTCACTGCTCTAAAAATTAGCCTTTTGGAAAACCAAACAAACTCCTGTTCAAACAGCTCTTATAGCTGAGTAATTTCACTGTTAAGTCAGAAAGAGACAGACAAACACTATATATTAACGCATGCACCTGGAATCTAGAAAGAGGGTACTGATGGACCTATGTGCAGGGTAGCAATGGAGACACTTAACTTCCCTGGTGGCTCAGACGGTAAAGCGTCCACCTACAATGCAGGAAACCCAGATTCAATCCCTGGGTCGGGAGGAGCCCCTGGAGAAGGAAATGGCAACCCACTCTAGTACTCTTGCCTGGAAAATCCCATGGAGGGAGGATCCTGGTAGGCTAGAGTTCATGGGGTCCCAAAGAGTTGGACATGACTGAGTGACTTCACTTTCACTTTCAATGGAGACACAGGACATAGAGAACAGACTTGTGGACACAGTGGGGGAAGAAGAAGGTGGGACGAATTGGGAGACTAGCATAGAAACATATACATTCAGTTCAGTTCAGTTCAGTTGCTCAGTCCTGTCCGACTCTGGGACCCCCTGAATTGCAGCACGCCAGGCCTCCCTGTCCATCACCAACTCCCGGAGTTCACCCAAACTCATGTCCATCGAGTCGGTGATGCCATCCAGCCATCTCATGCTCTGTCGTCCCCTTCTCCTCCTGCCCCCAATCCCTCCCAGCATCTTTTCCAAAGACTTTCCCAGAATCTTTTCCAATGAGTCAACTCTTCACATGAGGTGGCCAAAGTACTGGAGTTTCAGCTTTAGCATCATTCCTTCCAAACAACACCCAGGACTGATCTCCTTTAGAATGGACTGGTTAGATCTCTTTGCAGTCCATGGGATGCTCAAGAGTCTTCTCCAACACCACAGTTCAAAAGCATCAATTCTTCGGCACTCAGCTTTCTTCACAGTCCAACTCTCACATCCATACATGACCACTGGAAAAACCATAGCCTTGACTAGACGGACCCTTGTTGGCAAAGTAATGTCTCTGCTTTTGAATATGCTATCTAGGTTGGTCATAACATTCCTTCCAAGGAGTAAGCGTCTTTTAATTTCATGGCTGCAATCACCATCTGCAGTGATTTTGGAGCCCAGAAAAATAAAGTCTCTCACTGTTTGCCCATTGATTTCCCATGAAGTGATGGGACCAGATGCCATGATCTTAGTTTTCTGAATGTTGAGCTTTAAGCCAACTTTTTCACTATCCTCTTTCACTTTCATCAAGAAGCTCTTTAGTTCCTCTTCACTTCTGCCATAAGGGTGGTATCATCTGCGATATATCTGAGGTTATTGAGATTTCTCCTGGCAATCTTGATTCCAGCGTGTGCTTCTTCCAGCCCAGTGTTTCTCATGATGTACTCTGCATATAAGTTAAATAAGCAGGGTAACAATATACAGCCTTAACTGTACTATACAGCACTCCTTTTTCCCATTTGGAACCAGTCTGTTGTTCCATGTCCAGTTCTAACTGTTGCTCCTGACCTGCATACAGGTTTTGCATACAGGTTTCTCAAGAGGCAGGTCAGGTGGTCTGGTATCCCCACCTCTTTCAGAATTTCCCACATCCACACAGTCAAAGGCTTTGGCATAGTCAATAAAGCAGAAATAGATGTTTTTCTGGAACTCTCTTGCTTTTTCCATGATCCAGCGGATATTGGCAATTTGATCTCTGGTTCCTCTGCCTTTTCTAAAACCAGCTTGAACATCTGGAAGTTCACGGTTCTTGTATTGCTGAAGCCTGGCTTGGAGAATTTTAAGCATTACTTTACTAGCATGTGAGATGAGTGCAATTGTGCAGTAGTTTGAGCATTCTTTGGCAATGCCTTTCTTTGGGACTGGAATGAAAACTGACCTTTTCCAGTCCTGTGGCCACTGCTGAGTTTTCCAAATTTGCTGGCATATTGAGTGCAGCACTTTCACAGCATCATCTTTCAGGATTTGAAATAGCTCAACTGGAATTCAAGCACCTCCATTAACTTTGTTTGTAGTGATGCTTCCTAAGGCCCACTTGACTTCACATTCCAGGATGTCTGGCTCTAGATGAGTGATCACACCATCGTGATTATCTGGGTCATGAAGATCTTTTTTGTACAGTTCTTCTGTGTATTCTTGCCACCTCTTCTTAATATCTTCTGCTTCTGTTAGGTCCATACCATTTCTGTCCTTTATCGAGCCCATCTTTGCATGAAATGTTCCTTTGGTATGTCTAATTTTCTTGAAGAGATCTCTAGTCTTTCCCATTCTGTTGTTTTCCTCTATTTCTTTGCATTGATCACTGAGGAAGGCTTTCTTATCTCTTCTTGCTATTCTTCGGAACTCTGCATTCAGATGCTTATATCTTTCCTTTTCTCCTTTGCTTTTCACTTCTCTTCTTTTCACAGCTATTTATAAGGCCTCCCCAGACAGCCATTTTGCTTTTTTGCATTTCTTTTTCCATGGGGATGGTCTTGATCCCTGTATCCTGTACAATGTCACAAACCTCCGTCCATAGTTCATCAAGCACTCTGTCTATCAAATCTAGTCCCTTAAATCTATTTCTCATTTCCACTGTATAATCATAAGGAATTTGATTTAGGTCATACCTGAATGGTCTAATGATTTTCCCTACTTTCTTCAATTTCAGTCTGAATTTGGCAATAAGGAGGTCATGGTCTGAGCCACCATCAGCTCCTGGTCTTGTTTTTGCTGACTGTATAGAGCTTCTCCATCTTTGGCTGCAAAGAATATAATCAATCTGATTCGGTGTTGACCAGCTGGTGATGTCCATGTGTAGAGTCTTCTCTTGTGTTGTTTGAAGAGGGTGTTTGCTATGACCAGTGTGTTCTCTTGGTAAAACTCTATTAGCCTTTGCCCTGCTTCATTCCATATTCCAAGGCCAAATTTGCCTGTTACTCCAGGTGTTTCTTGACTTCCTACTTTTGCATTCCAGTCCCCTACAATGAAAAGGACATCTTTTTGGGGTGTTAGTTCTAAAAGGTCTTGTAGGTCTTCATAGAACCGTTACCATATGTAAAACAGATAGCAATTGGGAATTTGCTGTGTGACACAAGGAGCTCAACCCAGTGCTCTGTGACAACCTAGAGGGGTGGGGTGGGGAGGGAGGTGGGAAGAGGGTTCAGGAGGGAGGGGACATATGTATACCTGTGACTGATTCATATTGATGTATGGCAGAAATCAACACAATATTGTACAGCAATTATTCATTAATAAAAATTAAAAAATAGCTCTTATACAATAAGCACATGAAAGTTAAATAAAATAAAAACAAATTATAATTTATAATAGCCTTCCTGTAATTTTGAGTAACTTGCAAGTAGCATTGATTATTATAGGGTATTTCTTCATTACTTTGGTCTAACAGTATAATCATTCTGCCAAAGTTATAAAGAGGTGTTACATGCTGGCAATGCAATTCTAAATGAGCTTCACAACAACTGAAACATGTGCAATAACTCTATTAGATGCCATTCTAAGAGTAAATGGGCATATAAAAAACACTGGGGGCAAAGACAGATTTTTCAATTATCAATTTCCCACCTTGTGAGATTTACCAAGTTACAGTTACTGATAGAAATGTCAGTCTACTGAGGTAGACTGAGGTAGGTCGACTGAGAATCTCTATTCTACTTGATCATTTGTATTACAAAATATTACCTTACCCCTGTCCATAATATGCCATAGGTAAATTAAATTGTGGGTGAACTTTGAACCTCATTTCCACACCATAAGCTCACTTCTGAAAGACATCTGGACTTGATACCCTATTTTCTCACCTGTCCTTAGAAATAACAGCTATGTATGATCCATATTGGTAAAGCCATGAATGAGGAACCCAAAACTTAATGTTTAGGAAGAGGCATATTCTTAGAATTCATATAACCTAAACTTCAATAAAATGAGACAAACTTTCCTACACAGACTTAGTTTACTAAAGTTGCACTTAACACTCTTATGAAAATTTCCATGGGGTATGCCATCACTGTAAGTGTAACAATGCTCTAATAAATCATTACCTGCCTATGGGCTTTCCCACTAGTCATTAGTTTAAGTATTTTAAGAGTTAGAATATTCCATTTCTTATCAATTATAAATGAATATTAAATAACACTTTCAGTTCAGTTCAGTTGCTCAGTCGTGTCTGACTCTTTGTGACCCCATGAATCGCAGCATGCCAGGCCTCCCTGTCCATCACCAACTCCCGGAATTCACTCAAACTCATGTTCATCAAGTCAGTGATGCCATCCAGCCATCTCATCCTCTGTCGTCCCCTTCTCCGCCTGCCCCCTATCCCTCCCAGCATCAGAGTCTTTTCCAATGAGTCAATTCTTCGCATTAGGTGGCCAAAGGACTGGAGTTTCAGCTTTAGCATCATTCCTTCCAAAGAAATCCCAGGGCTCATCTCCCCTAGAAAGGACTGGCTGGATCTCTTTGCAGTCCAAGGGACTCTCAGGAGTCTTCTCCAACACCACAGTTCAAAAGCATCAATTCTTCGGTGCTCAGCCTTCTTCACATTCCAACTCTCACATCCATACATGATCACAGGAAAAACCATAGCCTTGACTAGATGGACCTTTGTTGGCAAAGTAATGTCTCTGCTTTTCTATATGCTGTTTAGGTTGATCATAACTTTTCTTCCAAGGAGTAAGCGTCTTTTAATTTCATGGCTGCAGTCACCATCTGCAGTGATTTTGGAGCCCAGAAAAATAAAGTCTGACACTGTTTCCACTGTTTGCCCATTGATTTCCCATGAAGTGATGAGACCAGATGCCATGATCTTCGTTTTCTGAATGTTGAGCTTTAAGCCAACTTTTTCACTCTCCTCTTTCACCAATCCAATAACCAATATCTTTAAAATAAGATAGAATGACTAAATGTAATGTGGTGTCCTAGATGGGATCCTGGGGATAAAAAGCTATTAGTGAAAAACTAGAGAAATCTGAATAAAGTATGGAGTTTAGTTAATAGTAATGTACCACCACTGGTTTCCTTCGAGTTGTGACAATGTACTAAAGTAATGTAAAATGTTAATAATAGGCATAACTAGGTATAACTAGTTATGTGGTATATGGGAACACTCTATATGATCTTCTAAATTTTTCTGTAAATCTATAACTACTCTAAAATAACTATTAGAGTAGAGTTAGTATAGCTGTAGGTAGATTTGCACATTTGTAATTCAGAAAATGAGAGGGTTTCTAGTTAGTGGCTTCTCTCTTCTTGGTCGTGTAGTAGGAAGAGGTCATTTGCTTAGAGTGAGAGAAGAATTAACCAAAGAAATACAATAGGGTAGCCAAATGATACTGAGGATCCACTGAGCTTGATGCTCCTAATTTTATAGAAGAACCAATCAGCCCTACTATATATTCACCAGAAGTGAACTCAGACTTGTTTCTTACCTCCTACTCAAGTGATTTATGTTATTTTTACTACTCTACTTATTATACATTGCAAACTGAAAGTACAAAAAGAAACATGTACACATTGCTATATTTAAAATGGATAACCAACAAAGACCTATTATAAAGCACATGGAACTCTCAAGGTTATGTGCCAGGGTGGATGGGACGGGGGTTTGGGAGAGATGGGATACGTGTATATGTATGGCTGAGTCCTTTTGCTCTTCGCCTGAAACTACCACAACATTGTTAACTGGCTATACCCCAACACAAAATAAAAAGTTTAAAGTTTAAAAAAAAAAAAAGTTTATCCTTTTAGAAAGACAAAATTTTATATTTTGTCTTGAAACAAAAATGTTTTTAAGATAAGAGTATATCATCCATGGAAACATAAGCTCTAACAAATGTGAAGTGTATTTTCATTTTCCCATCTCCTTTCCACGGATTCCCTAATCCTTCCCCTTCACGTATAAACCTAGGGTATTAAGAATAATTTTCTAATATACTTCAAAAGAAACCATGACTTTAGTAAAAAAAAAAAAAAAAAGATAAACAATGAAAAGAATGAACCAATGAAAACCAAAACAGAGCTGCAATGATTAATGTGAAATCGGTAAGCCATTTCAGATTAAAAAAACAAGAGAATTAAGATAGGAACTTTCAACACAAATAAAAGCTTCAGTCACTCAGCATTCATTAGAGGGCACTGTTTTCCTTAATTTCATGTACATTGAAAAAGATAAGTCTTAGATGATAGCTTTGGTGATTAAACCATACCTTTAGTCCCAATCTGAATATTCACTAATTCTAAAATTGATCCTAAGTACCAATCTTTAGTAACACTTGATAACCAAAGAACACTTTCAACCTGGTAATTAAATGACAAAGTTATGTTAATGAAAATGTCTTAAGCAGTGATGTAAAACTATGATGATCATAAACCTATACCAAAATCAAGCTTTAACCTTACTGTATACTAGTGAACAGTGAAAGTCGCTCAGTCGTGTCCGACTCTTTGTGACCCCATGGACTATACAGTCCATGGAATTCTCCAGGCCAGAATTCTGGAGTGGGTAGCTTTTCCCTTCTCTAGGGGATCTTCCCAACCCAGGGATTGAACCCAAGTCTCCCGCATTGCAGGCGATTCTTTACCAGCTCAGCCACAAGGGAAACAGAAGAATGCTAGAGTGGGTAGCCTATCCCCTTTCCAGGAGATCTTCCCTATCCAGGAATCGAACCGGGGTCTCCTGCATTGCAGGCGGATTCTTTACCAACTGAGCTATGAGTAAAGCCCCTATTGTGTACTGGTGAATGTCAAATAATAATGTGCTCATATTACACAGCATTAGGTAATTTTATTCTTTAGAAAATGCAACCAAAACAGAAGTTGTTGGCAGATAAAAATATTCCACGATACAATATATAAGAAGATAAAACAACTGTTAGTGACCCAATACTCATCAATGGCTCCTTCTTCAGACCCAAAGTTTAAGAAGGTACTCAGTGCAGTCACTCAGTCGTGTCTGACTCTTTGTGACCCCATGGACTGCAGCACGCCAGGCTTTCCTGTCCATCACCAACTCCTGGAGCTTACTCAGACTCATGTCCATCGAGTTGGGGATGCCATCCAACCATCTCATCCTCTGTTGTCCCCCTTCTTTCTCCTCCTCCTCCTCCTCAGTACTAAGTGGTTCCTGAGTCCTGAGTATTTTATTTTTACACAGTCCCTAGTATCTGGGCTCTACTTTCCATTTCCACATGACTACCACATCATCCTTAACTATGAATTCATTTCCCTGCCTCTAGTCTTTCTCTTGTTCTATTTGTTTACACTTTTCCTGAAGTAACAGTTATGAAACAAAAATGTGATTATGTCAGCTCTTGTTTAAATAAATGTCTCTGAGGTCCTTCTTTTTACATGGGATGAAGTCCAAACTCATTGGCCTGACACCTGAAGCTTTTTACAGTCAACAGCAGGGGTCCCCAACCTGTGAGGAACCCAGCCCCACAGCAGGAAGTGAGCGGCTGCACAGCAGGAAGTGAGCGGCTGCACAGCAGGAGGTGAGCGGCAGGCAAGTAAAGCTTCATCTACCGCTCCCCATCTCTCACATTACCCCATGAACCATCCCCCCAATCCTGTCCATGGAAAAACGGTCTTCCACTAAATTGTTCCTTGGTGCCAAAAAGGTTGGGGACCACTGGTCTAGATCTATCCTATCCTTTCAAGGCTTATTCTTTAAAATTATTCCATATCCACCCTTCGTATCAATTATAATTTCCCCAACATACTCATATTCTCTGGGTTTTACTACATGAAGTTTTCTTTGCTTAGAACACTCTTCTAATAACTGTCAACTTGACAAAATTCCTACCCATCTTTTTAGAGGCAATTTAAGCACTATCACCTCTGTAAGCCTGTGATGTGCAAAGACATTTTACTTGCTCTTTAACTGTCCCACAGCACTTTATATATACTTCTACACAGAACTAAAGTTATCTAAAAGAGATCCTCACATACACAATCACCTGAATTTATGTCAAGATGACACTGCAACAGGGAAAGCTATTCTTTCAAAAAGCAGTGCTGGGTCAACTGCTACACAATGGGAGACCAAGATACATAACTGACAAGAGCCTTTAATACAGAATGTATAAAGAATTCCTCACACATCAATCAGAAAAAGGCAGTCCAACAGAAGAGAAATAATAGAATTCAACACTTCAAAGAGGAGGATATTTAAATGGCCAATAAATATTAGAAAGGTGTTCAACTTAAGCCATCAAGAAAATGAAAAACAAAACGACAATGCCTGAATGCTCAGTCAGGTCTGACTCTCTGTGACCCAATGGACTGTAGCCCATTTCTCTCTGTCCATGGGATGTTCCAGGCAAGAATACTGGAGTGGGTTGCCATTTCCTACTTCAGGGGAACCACAATGAGATAACACTATACACTCATCAGAAAAATTTAAAAGTTTCTTTGAAAAAGAAGAAAACAGTACCAAAAAAAAAAAAATCATGGAGAGCAACTAGAATGGGATGTAAAATGGTATAATCACTTTGGAACCAACTTTGACAACACCTAGAAAAGCTGAACATGTGCACACAATCTATCCAACAACTCCACTCCTAGGCATGCATCCAACAGAAATGCTTATGTTAACCAAAACACATAATCAGGAATGGTGATACAAGCAATATTTGATAATACCCAAAATTAAAAATAACATAAATGTAAATATTCATCAACAGAAGACTGAATAAAATATAGTATACTCACCAATGGAACACCATGCAACAAAAAGAACAAACGAATAACCTAACTACAGGCAATAACCCAAATGAAACTAACATTAAGTAAAAGAAGTCGACTGCAGAAGAATACATATTGGTGTACTTCTATACGTAATAGGATATTTTTGTATACTATACATATGAATTTGTATGTATATATATTTATATATATATTTGTGCAATATATTTTATTTGTAGAAAATGTATTTGAAGCATTTGTATATTCATAATTACATAAAGTTCAAAAGTTTAAGAATAATCAGAAAAATATCAAATGCATTTTGAAAATAAATAAGAATGTATGTAAATCAAGATAAAGAAGTCTTTCTTTATATTAAACACTACAAACATAATCAAAACAGTGAAAACCATATAGGTAAAACTAATCTTTGGCATTAGAAGGCAGAGATAATGCCAAAGTTGAGGAAGGGAGAGTAGAAGTGAATAATGAAGTGGCAGGACGAGTTTTCTGGAATTTGGGGGATTTTCTTTTATTTAGCTGGATACAAGTTACACACGTACGCTAACTTCACAAAAATTCATGAAGCTCTACAATTACGTTTATGTACTTTTCTGTGTATCTAGTACATATTAACACATACTTATATACCTGGTACATATTTTGTACATCTAGCATGTATCAGTAAAATTTGCCAAAAAATAAAATAAACCTAAATTCTATTCAATATAACATCTTTAAAACGTTAAGAAGGGAAAATGACAAAATCCAGAAAACAATGTAATAAACTTTAGCTATTAACAATATAAAAATTAATATAAAATGTTTATGCCCAGAAAATCAAACAACCAGATCTAATATAGTAGGTACAGGAGACTTAAAAACTTACTAAGGAAGCTCTCCGAGACCTTCGGCTCATTGGTTGATCAAATGGTGGACTGTTTATCTGCAACTTTTCAAGATACCCATCAGGTATTCTGATATCTGCAGGCAGTGATAACCGCTTATTTAAATCCTTTTAAAAACCAAGAAAAAGAAGATCTATATAGGTAACCACAAACAGAGACGACAAGGGCATTTGACTTTTTAATTCATGAGCTCTAATAGATCATTTCTTAGCAATCAGTAACTATAAAGGTTTGTTGCAATTACAAAGGCATTTACATTAATTATAAGCAGATTCTTTATGGTCTGAGCCACTAGGGAAGCTGTAATATACCAAAAGCAAATGTATTTACTGTAAGCAAAAGTATACAATGCAATTTATTTTACAGAAATGTTCTACAACTGAGTTGAGTCCCTTCATTGATAAAATGAGCATGGAATTAATTTTGACATTATTATATAGTTGCTTTTAAGTCACTAAGTCATGTCTGACTCTTTGCAACCCTGTTGACTGCAGCACGCCACGCTCCTCTGTCCTCCACTACCTCCCAGGGGTTGCTCAAATTCATGTCCATTGAGTTGATGATGCTATCTAACTATCTTATCATCTGCTGCCCGCTTCTCCTCTTGCCTTCAATCTTTCCCAGCATCAGGGTCTCTTCCAATCAGTCAGCTCTTCACATCAGGTGGCCAAAGTACTAGAACTTCAGCATTATCCCTTCCAATGAATATTCAGGGTTGATTTCCTTTAGGATTGACTGGTTTAATCTCCTTGCAGTCCAAGGGACTCTCAAGAGTCCTCTCCAGCACCACAATTTGAAAGCATCACTCTTCAGCGCTCAGCCTTCTTTATGATCCAACTCTCACATTCAAACATGACTACTGAAAAACCATAGCTTTGACTACATAGACCTTTGTTGGCAAAGTGATGTCTCTGCTTTTTAATATGCTGTCTAGGTTTGTCATAGCTTTTCTTCCAAGAAGCAAGTGTCTTTTTATTTCATGGCTGCAGTCACCATCTGCAGTGATTTTGGAGCCCAAGAAAATAAAATCTGTCACTGCTTCCACTTTTTCCCCTTCTATTTGCCATGAACTGATGGGACTGGATGTCATGATCTTAGTTTTTTGAATGCTGAGTTTCAAGCCAGCTTTTCCACCCTCCTCTTTCACCCTCATCAAGAGGCTTTTTAGTTCCTCGTTTTCTGCCATTAGGGTGTTATCATCTGCATATCTGAGGTCACTGGTATTTCTCCCGGCAATCTTAATTTCAGCTTGTGCTTTACCCAGTCTGGCATTTCGCGTAATGTACTCTGCACATAAGTTAAAAAAGCAGGGTGACAACATACACCCTTGTTGTACTCCTTTCCCAATTTTGAACCCGTCAGTTGTTCCATGTCCGGTTTTAACTGTTGCTTCTTGACCCACATGTCCTGGCAAAGGAGCTTGCATAACTCAATGAAGCCATGCCGTGCAGGGCTAACCAAGCCAGAGAGGTTATATGTAAAGAGTTGTGGTAAAACAAGGTCCAATGGAGGAAATGGCAAACCACTCCAGTATTCTTGCCAGGAGAACCCCATGAACAGCACACCATATAGTTCAGTTTAATTGCTCAATCGTGTCCAACTCTTTGCGACCCCATGAACCGCAGCACGCCAGGCCTCCCTATCTGTCACCAACTGCCAGAGTCTATCCAAACTCATGTCCATTGAGTCGGTGGTGCCATCCAACCATTTCATCTTCTGTTGTCCCCTTCTCTTCCTGCCCTCAATCTTTCCCAGCAGCAGGGTCTTTTCAAATGAGTCAGCTCTTCGCATCAGGTGACCAAAGTATTGGAGCTTCAGCATCAGTCCTTCCAATGAACACCCAGGACTGGTCTCCTTCAGGATGGACTGGTTGGATCTCCTTGCAGTCCAAGGGACTCTCGAGAGTCTTCTCCAACACCACAGTTCAAAAGCATCAATTCTTCGGTGCTCGGCTTTCTTTATAGTCCAACTCTCACATCCATACATGACTACTGGAAAAACCATATAGTAGGAATAGGCAAAGTCTACCATAAAATGGGGTTGGTTTGAATAACCAATCATGTGGATATTGCATGATTTTGCATGCAACACAGTGAGATAATTGAAATATTTTATTATTGCTATGTCAGTGGAAATAAGTAAAAGGTATTTCTATTTCATTTAATTATGTGAACTGAGAGAAACAGAGATCTTGCCTATATTATCACACCAAGAAACATAAATTCTATAAAAATAAATCCCTGCTGCTGCTAAGTCACTTCAGTCGTGTCTGACTCTGTGCGACCCCACAGACGGCAGCCCACCAGGCTTCCCGTCCCTGGGATTCTCCAAGCAAGAACACTGGAGTGGGTTGCCATTTCCTTCTCCAATGCATGAAAGTGAAAATTGAAAGTGAAGCCGCTCAGTTGTGTCCCACTCTAGCGACCCCATGGACTGCAGCCTTCCTCCGTCCATGGGATTTTCTAGGCAAAAGTACTGGAGTGGGGTGCCATTGCCTTCTCCAAAAATAAATTCCTGCTATTAATAATAAATCAGGAGATAAAACTGAGATGTGTAGAAATCGTACACAGATTTATTGGGAAATATATGGCTTAAGTATCAAAATATATCATGTTCTCAACTATTGAGAAAATAATAATTCTCCCAAGTTAGTTTTATGTTTTACATCACTCTAAAAAAATCACAGTAAGATTATTCTTGGAACAAAACATTTAAAATTTATCTAGAAGAATAAATAGAAAGCAATATCCAAAAACATTCTAAAATAAATAAAAATATATGTGTGGGTATGGGGGTCTTTCCAGATATTAAAGTATACAATATAAAGAGTGTGTCACCTTTGGGGGAGAATACAGCTCAATGTCCAGATATAGATCCTAGTATTAAATAAAACTTTTAAACCTATAATAAAGAAAATCATACATATGGTGAAGAGAAGTAAATAATTTTATTACTATTGTGATGTAATTTATACAGTGATATGAACAGTTATCATGAGTGTGAGTGAGCTCCGGGAGATAGTGAAGGACAGGGAAGCCTGGCGTGCTGCAGTCCATGGAGTCGCAGAGTCGGACACGACCGAGTGACTAAACAACAATGAACAGATATCAAGTTGATTTCAAGAGCTGAAGATGGTATTTTACCATTTAAAAACTGGTATTGTTTTGCATAACTGATTCAGAAGCAATCTTTGATCAGCAAAAATGCAATCAACCAAGAGGGCAAATACCCTAATCATCAATACCTCAACAGCACTGAAGAAAATAACAACATTCTTATTTCAAAATGTGCTCAATTTTCTAGAGAAAATTATTTTTAATCTATAGTATACACATGAAAATAATATTCATAATCAACTTCTGTCTTCAAGGTTATACACAACATTGACAGAGAGAAGGAAATGAGCTTTTCATTCTTTCACATGGAGAAATAACTTAACATGTGCTACAGAGATTAGTAGGTATAATAAACCAAAAAAGGAAGTGATATCCATATTCATAATATAAAGCAAGGAAAAAAAGCTGGTGCTTATTTTTTGTATACTTTTTGAAATCTGAAAATATTTATAAAATCTGAAATATTTATAAAATTTATAAAAAATTTATAAAATTTATAAAAAAATTTATAAAATCTGAAAACCTAGATGAATCTCAAAAATATTAATTAGGGAGCAGTCTCTCAGAACTGTCTGAGATGCTGCCTCCCAGGCTGTAGTCCTCATTTTGCCCCAAATAAAGCTTAACTCACAACTCTCAAAAAAAAAAAAAAAAAATAATTAAAATATTTTCTAAAAGGAAGACTTTCCCTAATGTATCATCTTGGATTTCTGAAACTTTTGAAAATTCAAATTTCCCTTACAAAGACTCTACATAGTATTTTGCAGAATGTTTAAGTATAATTACTGTATATGTGCCTTGGTATAATAGATAATTAGGAAAAAATATTCACAGACTAGTTTTTATTAATGTGAAGAAACAACTTTCTTAGAGGTGTCATTGCTGTCATGAAAATTTTCAAATAGGCATTTATTCTTATGTATTTATACACACAAACACAGGCATATTTGTTTTTTTTTTAAAAAATGGTACCTCTATTGAGATCCGCCTATGTATACGATTTCTAAGACAAACACCCGTAGGTGACTGGACTTCATCAGATGATGTCCCAGAAGCTTGGTCACTCTCGCCATCTGATCCCATTTTTAGATTTTCATGAACAATATCTGTATTAGAAAATGAAATATTATTTATCTTAGAAGAGATGTATTAAATTCTACAGAATCACATAATTTATTATCTCTATATGTAAGATGTAGACAGCCAACAGCCAAAAATCATAGCATAAAAGGTCTTTTACATTCTGGGTACCACAAGTGTGCAGTTAATAAAAACTGCACATTTAGGACAAATGTCCTAAAACAGTAGTATTAAATCCTCTTATGCTCTAAGATTATAAAAAGTTATTTTTAAAAAACTAACATTCAAGTTATTAGCAAGAGTTGAATAATAAAATTAGAGACCAAAAATAACACTTGACGATTATTTAGTCAGTTCTCGTATTTTCCAGATGTAGAAATTGAGACTTTGAAAGGTTAAACGACTTTCAAAGGTCACAGAGCTTAGAGGCAGAGCCAAAATAGAAACCTGAACTTTTATTTAGTTTAGTATTCTTTCCATTTAATAATGTGCCATTGGGTCATATCAAGATGAACTGGTTCTTTGCATAGTCTTTAAAAAAACTGTTTTACAGTTGCTAATGTAGCTCCCCATCCCCAAGTGTTAAAAAAACAATTCAAAAAAGTATTCACTGAGTACTGATTTTGTATAACTACAAATACAGTACCACAAAATCTACGGGGGCAAAAACATATTTCACTTACAATGCAAGGTAAATTATGATTTTTTTAAATAAGAATAAAAGTTAAACGGGAGTAGAGGGTAGGGAGATTAATTCCTTTTATACCTGCTCTTATATTTACATTGGTCAATCACCTTCTAATTCATCGAGCCAGAGTAGCCCACCAGAAACATATGCTAGATCTCATACACATCTCTTTCCATGGGTCCTCTCCACAGAATTATTCACTCCCCCAAAAGTATCATGTTCTTCCACACTGAAGTGCTTTAGCAAGCTTTTTATTTTTTCTTATCTGTAAGAGGTTATTTCTTCATTTTATCAATGTGGTGAATTCATTCTTCAACAGTATGCTCATATGCCATCAGGTCTTTTCTATCTCAGACACAAATGAACACTGTGCCCACACCTAGCACACCAACTGTGTTGAAGAGCAGTTTTTGGTTCATGTGATTTTATATCAAGCTATGAGATCCCCTGGGGGCAGAATCTGACTTATTTGCTTTTCTATTCCTAGAACCGAACTAAATTTGTTTAGTAAGTAGCTCAACAAATACTACACTGATTTAAACACTTACTAAAAAAGAAAAAGAAAATATCAAAGTATGGACCAGACAACTGAACCTTTTCTTTCAAATGAAATGTTATATGAAATATCAACATGTAAAATAAATAAGAATAGTATTTTACAACTACAAATTTGAACTTCTAGTTATTTACTTACAAAAATATGAGAACTATTTAAATTAACAAAAAAACTGAACTCCAGGGTCTCATCAAATCAGTCTTAGATTTCATACATTTCTGTATTTTGTCTTGGTAATACATTATTGGGAAAATTCTTATTCACACTGATAAGCAGCTGCAAAAATAACAGTTTTTAATAGACCAATATGTAATTTAAGAATACAGTTTAATGACACATTTCTGGAGAAATTTTATACTGAACAAAAAATTAATTTGGCAGTAGAAGTCAATGTACTGGGTGATTGATTCCTATTCTGATGGTATTAAAGACATCTGAGACCAAGCACTCTTTTCTACCACTCTTCAAAAATGTTAAAGGTAATTTAATCGTGTCTTCCGAAAATCTACAAATCTTCCTCAGAAAATGTTGAATATACTTTAAAATGTATAGCTGAGTTTGCCTGATGGCATGCTTAATACCCAGGAAGCAGAGACAGAGAACTGAAGGTCCAAAATTTTTATGTAAAAACTGACTTGTTACTTTCTTTGGAGGGGTTTCTGATCTTGGTAAGAGTGTGCCTGGATTTAGCCACCACAGTGAAATAAAAGATGAAGCCTTGGGTGTCCCACTTGAAAATGAGAGCTTTCTGTAGAAAGGCAGATGACTCTCAAAAGAGCTACATCTTCAGTAAAAGGTAGACTTAAAAACAGAAATCTGCTCTCCCACATGAGGACTACAAAGGAGTTTATCAATTTCAGACTATGAGTAAATACTTGGTAGCATCTGACTCAACCAAGAAACACCTCATGTCACTAACAAGCTAGTTCCGACATGAATACCAGTTGGTATCTTCACTTCCATCAATAAGAAAAGAGTGAAGCAATGAAGCCTTATGTCAAGACTTCATTCATTTGTCACCAGTATGAGCAACTTCTTTTCTGAATCAGATAATAATTCTTAAGTAATAGAAGAACTTACTTAAGAAATTACTTCTCAAATGGCTCATTTTTGTATAATTCACAATGTTAATAGCTACAGACAGACATAACCCACTTTAAAATTTAATCTGCATTACTAATATTTTCAACATCACTTTAAGTTTAGACCAAGGATCAGTATATATGACCTGTTTATGTATGGCCCTGAGCTAAAAATGGTTTTGGCATCCTTAACAGATTATTTTAAAAAGATGACATGCAACGGACCATATATGGCCCACAAAATTTGAAAAAATTTTTACGGCGTGAACCTTTACAGAAAAAGTTTGCCAACCCCTAGTCTAGACAATCAAGAGAACAACAAATTAAGCCCTGATCTGAAGTGTTTTCCAATTTCTGTGAGGGTAAATACTCCCTTTGTGGCCAAACCTCAAGCTACCAGTATGGTATCACTGAACACCTGGTTGGGTAATATGAACACCATGACATTAGTATTTTTGAGTATTCAGATATAGGAGAAATATCCCAAAAGCGTAGTAGGCAACAGTTAACTGTAGTAAAATAATTAGGAAATAATGACTTCTGGCTATTTATTACCTACATTTTTAATTTGATTTACTTAATTGTAAGTTTATATAATTTAAATTTCAATAATGGCTATGATTAACAATCAGCTTGCCAATTTTCTGAAAATTTAACAATCATCTCTCATGAACCAGTCTGAGACACAGACAAAAACCCCTGTAGACAAGCTCATCCTCTCAAAAATAACACATAAGAAAATAATCTGTGGGTTGATACCATGGCAAGATTAAGTAGATAAAGAAACAAGCAGAATAAAACCTTCAGAAACTTCAGTAAATATAATTATGTCATGAGTCTATAAAATAATATTTAAAACTATTTAAAAAACAAAACATGATAAGAAAGCATAAAAAAAAAGACCAGAGAAATAAACAGAAACTTGCAGACATATATTTTTCTTAGATTTAAAATGACACAAAGACAAGAATAACAACTCAGGTAATAATCATATATACTAATTATTGCAGTTAGCTATCAAAAAGTGATAACCTGGAGTTACTGAGGTATGACCCCAAATTAAGCACCATCTCAAACTGCTATTCATCCTGAAATTTTACATCTACCTCTTCAGGGCTCTATCTTCTTTCTGGTGAACAGGTTTTCAAACATTACTCCTCCTTAGTGTCAGCACTACTGCCTGTCCAGAACCTTCCAGTTTTCTGCTCTCTCTCCTATTCCCTTGATTTTTACCTTACAAGAAAAAACTAGATAATAAAGGCGGGCAGACTTGCATACAGCTGAAACCTAGCTATGGACATAACCCACAGTCAGAAAAATTTTAAAAAGCAGATACATTACCTAATCTGCTTCCATTTCTGGGCATTGCCATGAAGGAACCAAGGCTTCCTCCAATAACGCTATGTGGTCTCCGCAATGGGGGCTTCTTAAAGGACCCTGTGTACTGGTGGAGGAAGGAATGCATACTGTGCGAGGTCGGAGGCCTGCCATTCTTCACGATAGGCTCTGCAGTTCACAGTATCCAAAAATCATTCCATTAATAGCCCAAGATCCAGGATGACATGAAAAGGATTGAGAAAGCAAAAAAGAAAACAAAAGATTATGATAGAGATCATTACATTTAACCTTATTTCTTTGGCTATGCATATAAAGTACTAGAATTAAAATAATTTCTATGAAAAATACTTACAGAAAATACTATTTGGAACTGATCCAGTAACTTAAAGATCCACTTTTAAAAATTTACTTTTTGATTGGAGGATAAGTAAGTGTTAGTTGCTCAGTCATGCCTGACTCTCTGCGATCCCATGGACTGCAGCCCACCAAGCTCCTCTGTCCATGAGATTTTTCCAGGCAAGGATACTGGAGTGGGTTGCCATTTCCTTCTCCAGGGGATCTTCCCAACCCAGGGATCGAACCCAGGTCTCCTGCACTGCAGGCAGATTCTTGACCGACTGAGCTACAAGGGAAGCCCCAAATGGAGGATAGTTGCTTTATAATGTTATATTGGTTTCTGCCATACAATATAAGTCAGCCATAAGTGCGTGTGTGTGTATGTGTGTATATATTTAAATGTCCCCTCTCTCCTGAACCTCCCCTCCCACTCCTCTCTGAGTCCCACCCCTCTGTTTTTAATACAATTGAAATTGGTTAGCAATCACAAAGCTACTAATATAGCCCACAGGTTTCTGATCTGTTTAATACATCTCAAAATTGTTTCCATAATTCTAACATTTACTGACTGCCTCATATATGCCTTATGATTAGGAATGCTGTAGAATATAAAAGCAGAGAAGGCAATGGCACCCCACTCCAGTACTCTTGCCTGGAAAATCCCATGGACGGAGGAGCCTCGTAGGCTGCAGTCCATGGGGTCACTAAGAGTCGGACACGACTGAGCAACCTCACTTTCACTTTTCACTTTCATGCACTGGAGAAGGAAATGGCAACCCACTCCAGTGTTCTTGACGGGAGGATCCCAGGGATGGGGGAACCTGGTGGGCTGCCATCTATGGGGTCGCACAGAGTTGGACACAACTGAAGCGACTTAGCAGCAGCAGCAGTATATAAAAGACACAATCCTGGCCTGAAATAACTATATCCCTGTTTGCTAGACATTCAAAAAAGTATGTCAAGTTAGTAAATAAAACAGAAGTACTTAAGTACGTATCAACATAGAGGTTCTGAAATTACCCCCAATTTAGAATTTTTCAATAGTTTACAAAGAAAAAAATCACAGATCTAAAACCATGCAGAAACATTACAAAAATATAACACTTAAAAAGAGCAGGTGACTCAGATCCACAGAACAAGACCAAGGCATGGGCTTGGGAAAAATGAGCCAAGAAGGCCACTTAGTCTCTGCCTCTACTAATAATGGCTCTCTGAAGGGAGGAGAGAGACGGAGGATGGGACAAAACAATCCTCAAGGACCCCACAGGCCTAGGTCATCTACTCTGGATAAAACACCAGACTAGAGGTAGGGGAAGTGCCTAACTAGTAACGCCGAACATCGGTCCATGCCCGTGCCTGGATGTACATTCCCTGATGGTAGCTAGCTGATCAAAGACTGGGGATCCTAACTTAAGCCGAGCAAAATGAACAGTGACTTAATAATGAATGGGGGCAAAAACATATTTCACTTACTAGTATACAAATGACTACCATTAGTAGTTTTTGAAAGCTATCTATGTAGTAAATATATAGGAAACTACACTGGTACAGGAGGGGAGAAACGGCGAACAGAAAGCTAAAAGTGAGAAAAGAATAATTCCTGGATTTTTAGCTTTAAGTGGTTTAGGTTAAGCGAGGAAAGCTGGAGAAGACGCTGATTTTGGGGGAGGGAATCAAGATTTGTGGTCTGGTCATATTAAGTTTAAGATTCTTATTAAATGTCTATGTGAAGAAGCCAAATAAGCATGTGGAAATGAATCTAAAGATTCAGACAAAAATCCTGACTAGAGAGACAAATTTAGGTGTAGTCAGCATGTACACAGTAGCTGAAGTCATGAGACTAGATGAGGTCAATTACTCAAATATTTCAAGATTATGACAGCAATTAACTAGGCAGTTCAGTAGGATAATAATATTCTATATCTTTAAAAGTAGTGGAAATCTTTAAGGCATTATGCTAAATTTATCATATGCATTATAATTTTTCTAAGATTTTGAGAGTATTATTTCCATTTATGTGTACTTTCTCATTCGTTTTATTCTAGGATATGCACGAGAGTCACTTGCCTACATATAATGCAAGAGAGAGTATTCTGTTGGTACAAGCGACTGAATAAGAGACAAGAGATCAAAAACTGGTTCAAAGGTAGTTTACTTAGGAAATTCATAACCTATGTTCTTCCTCAAGTTAGCATTGCCTCTACATGGTTAGGCAAAGACCACTTGTTTCACAAACTGGTTATACAGCGTGTGAAGAGATCATTTAAAAAATATAGTCTATCTCTTCTCATTTGTTAAATCATATTCAGACAGACGGTATGTGTTACTGATCTTAGGAGCTTTTTACTGTCTAAGATAAATTCCATAAAGAAAGAGTATGTTGGAACCAGCTATCAAGCTTTGATAGATGACCAGAAAAGTATTGCATCTTTGTGAAAACTGTCCCGTGTTCTTTATACACAGGGAATAAACAATAACAGATTATAATTCAGAGATAGCCTATGCTACCATCAATCTCTGCAACTGAAGAGGAATCAATGTCTATTATGACACCTTCAAGTATTACTTCAAGTAATTTGAGAAATTTATAGAGGAAACTGAGTAGTTTCTATTTTTCTCTTCTTTACTAATTTTAATGTTACTATTAGAATAAAAATAAATTTTAATAAACTATATTTTACTTCAAATTTTTTTAAATATTTCACCATTCACTATAAATTAAGCATGTAATTTTAAGACAGTTATTACTAAAGTATTCCAGAAAATATGCCATGAGTCAAAAATGTTAATTAGCTCTCCAAAAAGTATGTACATTTTCTTTGACTCACACTTTTTTTTTTAAAGAAGATGTTTGTCTTGTAGTCAAATTCCTATCAAGAATGTATCCCAGAAACCATCCATGAAGAGTATTCTGTGCCTACTTTACTTCTGAGTATCACTGGCAGATAGCTAGCAATACTCATGGAGCCCAAGAATGAACATACAGGGCTTAATTAATATCAAGAATTCAAGGATATCATAGAGATTTAAGGATTTTTCTCCTGGCAAGAGGAGTAGAAGACATAATAATATCAGCTTTGAGATTTGATTCAAATCTCAAATGTAAAATATCTCCCTCCTACATATAAGTAAATTATACCCAAATTATTAAATTTTCTACCCAACTCATCAATGTTTCCCCTCCTGTATTATGAGCCAGATAACCTTGAGTAAAATAACGACACTCTGAAGAAAACAGTATAAAGAAGCTTGGGTACGATACATTACTTACCCAGAGTCATACACTATTAAGTATATACATGTATATTCCAAATTCCAATCCATAACTTTTAACTTAACATCCAGAGCGCTTTTCATTATATCTTTCCCTCTCTCACAAGGCTATTTACATTTCAGCTAAAGGGGATAGAGAAATTCCTGATTCCACCCACTGCCACAAATCTCTAACAGGAAAGTTTCAGGCAGAGGCAAGGAAGGCTTTTCCAAAGAATCTGCACATTATGACACACGGGCAGCATTCCGGTAAGCTCCTTCCCTATTATTATGACATCCCTAGGGCTATTTCAGTTTTGAATATGTAGCCTTATTCTATAATTTCATCAGGATTTTGCATTATAATGCGTTCAATTTAACAAATCCTTTTTATTTTAAATTAACATCTGTGTACTAACTACACTATAAAAAAACTGCCAAACTTGTGGAATATTATATAATACTAAAGAGCTCTCAATACTATGGATACATTCTTTGGTCAACATAAAATAAGAAAATAGTATGATTCAGTCATGTGAAAACCTTGTGGTCTACGTGGACAGTCAATATGCATACATAATGTTATAAATCTGTGATGAAGTCTCAAACAGAAACTTCACAAACTTTTTTTCCTGGACGCACCACGCAGCATGTGGGATCTTAGTTCCCTGACCACGGATGGAACCCGAGACCTTGGCAGTGAAAGTGCTAAGTCTTAATCACTGGACGGACAGGGAATTCCCTGGAATTTCACAAACTTACTGTGCACTTCTAAGGTGTATTAACTTTAGTTATAAGAATAACAAAAATATTTAAATGTTAATTTAAAAGTAGGTACGTAACTAGGACATTACTATACAAAGCATTGTTATTTAAGAACCACTGAAAAATGGAAAGATAAACAGGATATAGAATTCATCAGTGTCAGAGACCAGGTAGAGTAACACTGTTTAAGAATGGAACATTCCAGTAAGCAAGCGAAAGTTACTGAACTAGGGAAGGAGGCAAAGAAATAAACAAAAGGAAGCTTATTAGGAACTTACCAGGAAAGTAAACGTACATAGGATTTATAAAGCAAATCAAGGGAGAGGCATCTGTCCTTCCCACCCCACTCACCCAAATATTTACCATTATCTTTGCTGCTGTTTTCTTCAATAGTCATTTGCTCAGCCAATTCAGATAACGATTCATCAATAGTCTGGCTTCCTCGAAGCGTGAGGGATAGCCTTCTCTTAAATTTTTTCATCCTATCAACTGAATGTGACTTGAAAAATCCTGAAAGAGAATAGAATGAACACAAGAGTAAAGCTATGAATATCTTACTGCTCAAGAACAATGTTTTTCTGCGTTTACTGGGAATCTTCAAAATAAGTATAAAGTAAGAATTCTCACGTGCCTCAAACATCACAAAATCTAGCCTCTTCCTTAAAAAGATCCATTCATTTTGATTAATGCCATATGTATATAGCATCATCAGAAGAGCAAGAATTCTACAAAACTAAAGATTGACATTTTAAGCATCACAATTAAACTTAGAAGGATTAGAAATTTTCCTAAAATGAACTCTCTAAAAGCCACTTCAGTGAAAATATATTATTATTTTGATGTGTCAGTTCCATCATTATATCAATCATCGTATTGCAATCAGTGGTATCTTTAGATACAACTGAGGAGATAAGACAGGTGAAAGCAATGAAGCAGGGAGAGAATAAAGAATGAAGTCTGACAATTTATTAAACAGCACCAGGAGAAATTTTCTTTTTTAAGTTCTTATTTAGCCAATATATTGGGGTTCTGTTCCCCCACCCCATCCCATCAGTTGTCAGGAGTCTCTTCCTATTATCATAACAATGCCAAATTTTAGAAAGAAAAAAAATAAAGTCTAATTAACAGGTTTCAAAATGCCTACTCCGTAAAACTATTCTTATCTCTTAATTCATTTAGCCTTCCTAATTCTAAAGAGTAGACTATACTATCCCAATATCACAAATAAGCAAACAGGCCCAAAGAAGTTCCTTGACTGAAAGCAAACAATTGATGACGTAAGTGAGATTTAAAACTAAGATTATCATTTCTGAAATCAAGATGTATCACAATTAATGCAATGTCAATTACAACTGATAGCTTTCTCTTTTCTGAGTTGTACATATACCAATGGTACAATTCATAGTGGAGTCTTAGATATGATTAAACAAGGTACTGGTTGCCAAAATCAAGTCCTCAATTATTTACCCATAACTTCTTTTCTAATTTACAGTCTTAACTGTTGGAGAAGGAAATGGCAACCCACTCCAGTATTCTTGCCTGGAGAATCCCATGGACAGAGGAGCCTGGCAGGCTACAGTCCACAGGGTCACAAGAGTCAGCCACGACTTAGCAACTAAACCAATTTACCAGATTACCAAGCATATTACAACCATTAGCCCAACTAAAAGTAAGAATGTTCTAACACTACTATGTTAAAATACCTGTTTAACCACCTAGCGCTGGATATCTATTTTGAATTGGCAAGTATTTTGCTTACTTTTTCATTCCAGGGCTTTACTCCAAGTAGCTGAGTGTGCTAAACAAGCTACATAAGGTATTTATAATGAATAATTTTTGTCTGCTCAAAGGCTGGGGGGAGGGTATCAAATACAAATTTGTAAGTAATATTATGTTTTACCAATTCTGTTTTACATTCTTAAAGATAAATTACTGTTGCTGAATATTTTCTACTATCTTCCAGTTGACTAATCCTCTTTTCAGCTGTGTCTAAACTACAGTTAAACTGATCTATTGGGATCTTAATTTCAGTTACTCTATTTTCAGTCCTTTATTCTTAATTGATTCCTTTCTATAGATTCAAGTTCTCCAGTGAACTTCACCATGCTGTCAATTTTCATGACTAGGTTAGTTACAGTATTTTAAAGCTCTTGCTATAGCTCCAGAATTACATAACCTATGAATAATCTGTATAACCTGTTTCTACTGCTGGTTTTCTTCCATTGGTCCTATTGCATGCATAGTAATTTTTTTTTTTTACAGAATACTACACATTGTATGTGAATGACTACATGAAAATACTTAGGAAAAAATGTAGAAGCTCTGGATGATGTTTTCTTCTTCTAGAAAGGATTTAATTTTTTTTCCACCTGCTCTTCCAGAGTAAGAGCAGACCACCTCAGTCCAATTAGGAACACAGCAGGTTTGAGACTGAGTTTCAGATACAGTAAAGACTAGCCTACTTCTGCTTGCTTCCACTCAGTGTGGCCTTTCAAACAATGCCAGCTGCAAACCTAGGACAAAAACAGCAGCAAAATCTACTGAAAGCTCCACTCAACTCCCTCAAGTCATATTTTGCTCACCTCTCATACACTGCTCAATTTTATCTTATCCCAAAGAGCTTAAGAGGTAGAAAATATTTCAAGAGGAAACCCAGCACAGAGTATCTCTCTCTCTTCTCTCTTGAATCTTTACTCCTGAAGTCTTGACTGACTCAGAATCTCTACAATGCCTTCAAACTATACTTCTTCTTCCCTAGTCTAATAAGGAGCCTTGGTGGTGGTTTAGTTGCTAACTCCTGTCCGACTCTTGCGACCCTATGAACTATAGCCTGCCAGGCTCCTCTGTCGGTGGGATTCTCCAGGCAAGAATACTGGAGTGGGTTGCCATTTCCTTCTCCAGGGAATCTTCCCAATCCATGAATTGAACCACGGTCTCCTACATTGCAGGCAGATTCTTTGCCAACTGAGCTACGAGGGAAGCCCCTGATAAGGAAGGAGCCTTCGTTTGATACTAATTCCTCTCATCACAGACAGAAATGGAAGTTTAGATATGGATTAGATGGAGATAATACATATTTTAACAAACAAGGTGAATTTATAGGAGGCAGTCAGTAAACTCAAAGATTGATTCCAATTAAGAAATCTGTAACTATAAAGCTCTCCTAAATGTTAGATTCTTTACTTTTCAAAGTCAGTCTTCATTTAGCTCTACCCTGAGAGTCAGTAATCTATGCTATTTGTTTAAAAAACAATAGTATTTAAGGTGAATTGAGCTATTGCCAATCTCATCTACCCTTTAGTTTCTTTAGGAATTTATACTAGAGACACACCCTTCCTTTGTAAAGCTCCAGAATCACCCTGTGCAATAATGGGCTAATTCTGCAAGCTTGGGGGGTCAAACTCTACATTCCAAAGAGGGATCACTTAAGACTAGCTCCTGGAAGATAACCTCTGACTCCTGCAATATACTGCCTGATAAATTTCTTTGTATAGCTGAAATCTTGGGCCATACCCAATAATTTATATTAACAATGTAAATTATGGTAAATCCTTTTGTATGCCTGTCAGTTTGACCTCTGGGGAGAGAAAGAATAAGGGAAGCTGGAGACTGAGTAAAGACAGTCATGTAGGTACTTCCATGCTTCAGTCGCTCAGTCGTGTTCACTCTTTGAGACCCCATGAATCGCAACACGCCAGGCCTCCCAGTCCATCACCAACTCCTGGAGTTCACTCAGACTCACGTCCATCGAGTCAGTGATGCCATCCAGCCATCTCATCCTCTGTCGTCCCCTTCTCCTCCTGCCCCCAATCCCTCCCAGCATCAGAACTGACCCCTAAAAAAACCCTCTGCACTCCAAGATTCAGGTAAGCTTCCCTGGTTAGCACCACTCTGACATGTTGTCATACAAGACAATTGGAAGAATGAAGCACTGTCATGCAACTCCACTAGGAGAGAATAACTGAAATTCACACCTCGTTTCTCTTGGACTCTGCCCTACATACCCTTTCCCCTTTGCTGACTTTAAGTATTTTTTCCCTCTAATAAAACATAATCATACGCTTAACAGCTTTTTTAAAATCTCTATGCCCTTTTGCAAATTATCAAGCATGACAGTATCCTAGGAACCCTCAACACATACTCCTTCAAGAAATCTGCGTACCCAAACAAAAAGCCCTAAGAGCTACTCACTCACAATTACCAATTTTTTGACTCCAATTTTCTCAAACACAGTCACATGGTTACTAATGTCTAATCATACAAACACCACCACTTGAGAATCTTACACACCATTTCTGAAAATTTGCTGACCATGTACCTGCCTCTTATTTTAGATGACAATAAAGATTAAAAAAAACTATAACAGATGTGTTATTATGGAATTAATTCACATAACACAGAAACAACCCATTCTGACCATTTGAAAAGTAGACAATCCAAACTCCCTTGTACTATTAAGTAAAAAAATACACACTGGATTTTAAAGACTTAGTAGTTTAAAAGAATGTAAGAAAAAATCATTATATGCATAATGATTTTTTTAAATTCTAGATATATTTAGTTAAATAAAATGTATATCAAGAACTAATTCTACTAACTGAATATGCCTGCAAAATACTTTAAAAATCCAGTATGGTGCTTGCATTGTATTTCTATTGGGATACTGCCAATATAGAGCTTGAAGTAAATTTTGGTGGTTTTAAGTGGGTACCAAAAAGGGGGATGGAAGAAAATCACATAAGCCTTAACATTTTCTTCATACAATGCTTTCTGAACAAAATAGTAAAAGAAACTCTATGTGTTTATAACTTAGAATAGTAGGCATTTCCATCAAGAGCGGAGAAAATTCTAGTCTATAAAATAACTTTATATGTATTTTCTAATCTGTCAGGATTAAGAAAGACATTTCTAATTCATATTAGTAAGAGAAAAGACACTTCATAATAAAACACATCACAGCCTCAAAAAGGTCCTATTTTTATCTTCCATGCTGTAACTGTAACCTTTTAATTAAGCCACAATGATCAGTAAACACGGATGTTAAAGAATTTCATTAACACTGCCTAGATCATTATTAAAGAAAAAATACTCCCAAATTAAAGATTTACCAACATTTCTAATTATCTTTGAGTTGTGCATACCAACCTTTTTCCCCATTAGCCTGATGACAAAAATACATACAATGCTATAATAAAACACCTTTTGCGAAGTAAAAATTACTATTTACATTAACTACTATATTATAATAAAGCAGTGCTAAATTACTGATTTCATAAAACCAAAACCCTCAAGAGATGGGATAAAATATTTTTTCTGTTTTAGCAAAAACTTTTATTTGGAATTGTGAGGATCTTTCAGTTCAGTTCCGTCGCTCAGTCGTGTCCGACTCTTTGCGACCCCATGAATTGCAGCACGCCAGGCCTCCCTGTCCATCACCAACTCCCGGAGTTCACCCAGACTAATGTCCATCGAGTCGGTGATGCCATCCAGCCATCTCATCCTCCGTCGTCCCCTTCTCCCCCTGCCCCCAATCCCTCCCAGCATCAGGGTCTTTTCCAAGGACTGGAGTTTCAGCTTTAGCATCATTACACCATCACTTTTATGAAGATTAAGATATGGTAAGAATGTGATTTAGAGTAAATGCTTAAATATTTAGTTTTATATTTAATTCATGCCACTGAAAAACTATTTTTACCTTAGAAGTAAATGTGTTGTGATTTAAAATTAACCCTAAATAAAAACTCTGCAACTGTTTGGTTTTAATATTTTTAAGACCCATCTATAGAGAGAACAATTATTTTCAAATTGTTATTGAAATTATTATTATTGTTATTGAACAATTATTTTCAAAATCAAATTTCAGCCTAAGTATTACTGTTACTCTTTAGAGGGCTCTTTCCTGACCGCCTCTATTCCTTTCTTTTTTACTCACAGCACTTAACACAAATATACAAATACATAAATACATTTATATTCCATTCAAATATGTGTGCATGTATAATACAAAACAACTTTTATGCCTTTCTAGCTGTCAAAAAGATCTCCAGTTTTTTGCCATAGCTAGATCAAAATTTTAAAGGTAAGTAAACAAGTGGACAGGGACAGGGAAGCCTGGCGTGCTGCAGTCCATTGGGTCACAAAGAGTCAGACACGATTGAGTGACTGAACTGAAATAACTGGGACCTGATTAACTTAAAAGCTTTTGCACAGCAAAGGAAACTATAAGCATGGTGAAAAGACAACCCTCAGAATGGGAGAAAATAGCAAATGAAACAATGGACAAAGGATTAATTTCCAAAATATACAAGCAACTCATACAACTCAATATTAGAAAAACAAACAACCCAATCAAAAAGTGGGCAAAAGACCTAAACAGACATTTCTCCGAAGAAGAGAACAAACACATGAAAAGATGCTCAATATCGCTCATTATTAGAGAGATGCAAATCAAAACTACAATGAGAAAACACCTCACACCAGTCAGAATGGCCATTATCAAAAAGTCTACAAACAATGCTGGAGAGGGTGTGAAGAAAAGGGAACCCTCTTGCACTGTTGGTGGGAATGTAAGTTGATACAACCACTATGGAAGATGGTATGGAGATTCCTTAAAAAACTAGGAATAAAACCAACGTATGACCCAGCAATCCCACTCGTAGGCATACACCCTGAGGAAACCAAAACTGAAAAAGACACACATACCCCAATGCTCACTGCAGCACTATCTCCAATAGCTAGAACATGGAAGCAACCTAGGTGTCCACTGACAGACGAATGGATGAAGAAACTGTGGTACACATACACAATGGAATATTACTCAGCCATAAAAAGGAACACATTTGAGTCAATTCTAATGAGGTGGATGAAGCTAGAGCCTATTATACAGAGTGAAATAAGTCAGAAAGAGAAAGAGAAATAACCTATCAGTTCAGTTTAGTCGCTCAGTCGTGTCCGACTCTTTGTGACCCCATGAATCGCAGCACGCCAGGCCTCCCTGTCCATTGAGTCAGTGATCCATCCAGCCATCTCATCCTCTGTCGTCCCCTTCTCCTCCTGCCCTCAATCCCTCCCAGCATCAGAGTCTTTTCCAGTGAGTCAACTCTTCGCATGAGGTGGCCAAAGTACCGGAGTTTCAGCTTTAGCATCACTCCTTCCAAAGAAATCCCAGGGCTGATCTCCTTCAGAATGGACTGGTTGGATCTCCTTGCAGTCCAAGGGACTCTCCAGAGTCTTCTCCAACACCACAGTTCAAAAGCATCAATTCTTCAGTGCTCAGCTACACTAATGCATAAATACAGAATCTAGAAAGATGGTATACCAAAGAATTTACTTGCAGGGCAGCAGTGGAGAAACAGACATAGAGAATAGACTTATGGACATGGAGAGAGGGGAGGAGAGGGTGAGATGTATGGAGAGAGTAACATGGAAACTTACATTACCATATGTAAAACAGATAGTCAATGGGAATTTGCTGTATGTCTCAGGGAACTCAAACAGGGGCTCTGTATCAACCTAGAGGGGTGGGATGGGGAAGATGGAAGGGAGGTTCAAGAAGGAGGGGAGATATGTATACCTATGACTGATTCATGTTGAGGTATGACAGAAAACAACAAAATTCTATAAAGCAATTATCCGTTAATTAAAATATCAATTAATTAAAAGAATTTAAAGGTAAAAGGGCAATAAATGATACTCAGAATTACTTCATATAAACCGTGCCTCTTTCCCTTCCTTTGCCAAATACACACAAACAGCTGAAAATGTTGAAAAATCAGTTTCCAACTACAAGTGCTTAAAATATGTAATGTGTTAGCTTACTTTATCACTGGAGTCTAAATTTGATCTGGGATTGCCTGCTATACAATTAAGAAAACTCTTCAGGTTATTTTTTTCTTTTAAATCCTGAAATGTAACTACAGGCATACCTTCTTTCATTGCACTCTGATTTATTGCACAACAGATAATGTGGGTTTTTTGTTTTTTTACATTAATGGAAGGTTTGCAGCAACCTGCAAGTCTATTGGTACCATTTTCCAATAGAATTTGCTCACTTTGTGTCTCTGTGTCCCATTTTGGTAATTCTCACAATATTTCTAACTTTTTCATTGTTATTATATTTGTTGTAGTGACTTGTGATCAGTGATTTTTGATGTACTATTGTAATTGTTTAGTATGTATAATATACATATATGTCTTAAAAAATGTATGAATTTTTGCCTAACTGAAAAATTTATGGCATTTTGATTTCTTCTTGTTTGACTTAGTATGAATGGAATGCTAGATTTCTAATTTAAAAAAAAAAAAAAATATGCAACAAGAAACAAAGGTTTACCGTACAGCACAGGGAACTACAGTCAATGTCTTATAATAACCTATAATGAAAAATAATCTCAAAAACAATATATGTGTATATGTATAACTGAAATCACCTTGCTGTACACCTGAAATACTATAAGACAACGATACTTCAGTAAACATACATCAGATCAGATCAGTCGCTCAGTAGTGTCCGACTCTTTGCAACCCCATGAATCACATCACGCCAGGCCTCCCTGTCCATCACCAACTCCCGGAGTTCACTCAGACTCACGTCCATCGAGTCAGTGATGCCATCCAGCCATCTCATACTTGGTCGTCCCCTTCTCCTCTTGCCCTCAATCCCTTACATAGTAAGAAGAAAAAAAAAGGAAATCAAAACAGCCTTACTTCTAATATGGAGAATGTTTTAGCAGGCTGGATGGAAGATCAAGCCAGCCACATTCCCTTAAGCTAAAGCCTAAATCACAGCAAGGCCCTAACTCTCTCTAATTCTATAAAGGTGAAAGAAACTAAGGAAGCTATAGAAAAGTTTCTAGCAAAGGCTGGTTCATGAAGTTTAAGAAAAGATGCTATCTCCAGAAAAGTGCAAGGTGAAGCAGCAAGTATTGTTGTAGAAGCTGTAGTAAGTTATTTAGAATATCTAAGCCTGGTGGGCTGCCATCTATGGGGTCGCACAGAGTTGGACACGACTGAAGCGACTTAGCAGCAGCAGCAGCAGATAAGGTAATTAATGAAGGTGGCCACACTACACAACAGATTTTCAATGTAGACAGAACAGCACTGTACTTGAAGAAGATGCCATCTAGGATTTTCACTGGAGGAGAAATCAATGCCTGGCCTCAAAGTTTCTAAGAACAGGCTGACTCTCTTGTTAAGAGGCTAGCATGGCTGGTGAGTTTAAGCTGAAATCAATGTTCATTTACCAGTCTCCAAATCCTAGAGACCTTAAGAATTAGGCAAAACTACACTGCATGTGCTCTGTAAAAGGAACAACAAAGTCTGGATGACAGCACATCTGTTTACAACAGGTTTGCTGAGTATTTTAAGTCTACTCTTGACACCTACTGCTTAGAAAAACACTGCTTTCGTATTACTACTCACTGACAATGCATCTGGTCACCCAATAGCTCTAATGGAGGTGTACAATGAGATGGATGTTTCGTGACTGCTAACACAACGTCCACTGTGCAGCCCATGGATCAAGGAGTAATTTTGATTTTCATGTCTTAAATATATTTAATACAGCTACAGCTGCTATACACAGTGATTCCTCTGATGGATCTAGACAAACATTCTTGATTCATGGGAAGAAGTCAAGATATTAACAGGAGACCTGGCTGAAGTTGATTCCAATCTTCATGGATGACTCTGAGGAGGTCGAAGACTTCAGTGGAGGAAGAAACTGCATATTTGATAGAAATAGCAGAGTTGTAGTGTTAAAATGGAATCTGAAGATATGACTGAACTGCTGCAATCTCATGATAAAAAGATTTAACAGATGATTAGCTGCTTCTTAAAGACGAGCAAAGAAAGTGGTTTCTTGAGAGAAATCTCCTGGCGAAGATGCTATGAAGATTGTTGAAATAACAACAAATGATTTTGAATACCACATAAACTTAGTTGATAAAAGAGCAGAAGAGTCTGAGAGGACTGAGTCCAATCTTGAAAGACGTTCTACTGTGGGAATAATGCTATCATACAGCATTGTATTCTATGGAGAAATCTGTCACGAAAGGAAGAATCAATTGACACATCAGTTGTTACAGGAAAAAATTGCCACAGCCACCCCAACCTTTAGGAACCACAACCCTGATCAGTCAACAGACATCTTCCAGCAAAAAGATTACAATTCACTGAAGGCTCAGGTGATAGTCAGCATTTTTTAGCAGTACTTTTAAATTATGGTGTCCATATTCGTTTTTTAGACATAATGCTATTGCATGCTTACCAGACTACAGTATAGGTAAATGTGTTTTGTATACACTGGGGGAAAAATCTGTGTGGCTCACTTTAATGCAGTGTCTGGAACCAAATCTACAGTATTTCTGAGGTATGATGCCCATATTCCATTTACTTACAGAATATACAGATAACCATTCTGGAATACCAACTGAGTTTTGCCATAGGAATGGGAAACCACTTCTTTATTTTTTACTGTTGTTACTGTTTTTAAGCCAACAGCTGTATAAAGCTACAAAAACTCACAACTAGGTCCTTCACTATGAGTATTTACCCGTAAAAATGCTGTCATTTTGTGGACCTTTTGGTACTTCCAATTAAAAAAAGAATTTGTACTCAAATTTACCTTTTAAACCAAACTTTTCCTAATTAAAAGATCTGAGTGGCAATTCTCTGCTTGTATCTTTGAAATATTCTTAAAACAATTTCTTATTAATAACTGTAGTTAAAGTCAAAGAAAAAGCTAAAAATTGTTTTAAAAATGCTATGACTTTCCTTTAGGTAAAGAAGCTAAATTTACATGCAGAAAAAATTAAGCATTTTAAAGTTTGGATTAAAATCCAAGACTGAGGGACTTCCATGGTAGTTCAGTGGCTACGACTCTGCTTTCAATGCAGGGGGCATGGGTTTGATCCCTGGTCAGGGAACTAGGATCCTATATGGCACACAGTGAGGCCAAGAAATAAAATTTGTTTAAAAAAATTTTTAATGCAAAATTGAATTTACAAACTAATACTTTTTCACTTAGCACTGCTATTGTCAATCTTTCCAAAAATACCTAGTAGTTAATACGACTTCTCAAAGAGAGCTTTATTTACTTCTTTATAACATTTTCTTCAGTCACTGTTTTATATTAAACATGTAAATGAAATAAATTCACTGAGTGGACTGTAAGCAAATTTTCTAATAGTTTTTCCTCAATAATTAAATCACAATAAATATCTACCACTTTCTTGGACACTTGAGCTAGCTATACTTAGAGGAATAACTAAAAGTGAAGTTTTTTCACTAGATACAACAATTTCTTATTTGTAGAAAACAAATTTTGTACAAAAGACTGACAGAGCACTGAAATAAAATTTCAGTCATGCCTATGGGTTTTTTCCACCACTTAAATACCTTAATCCTTTATGTGTTCAAATCTGAGACTGATTCTTTTCATTTGAAAGTATGAGCAGTCAAACAAACAAACCAGAAAAAAAAAAAAAAAAGACACCTACCAATGACTTTTGTCTATTCATAAACACACATTAGAAGGACAATATAATACTGTGACACTTCAGGTGCAAAATACCATTGCAGGAAGCTCTTGGGGTTGCTCTCACCCCACCCCCTCACCAAAAACAACCAGCAAAGTCAAAAAAGGACCAGAATCATCTATCTCAGAACTCTGTCACCTGACTGAACCCATGTAACAACCACGGGAGTGCTTGCTGAAGGGAGAGGCTGCTGATCCTGACAGGAGATCCACATGTGCAAACCAGTCAGCACTGCTCACTCCTCAGCCTGGTTCCAACAACAGAGACGGCTGCAATGCAACCTGCATTCCTAGAGCAGCTGGCTGGTGCCAGGGGAGACAGTGGGGAACTCTGACACAAAAAAAATGGGGGCTGCAAATTTTGGTCAGTCTGGCAAACCCCTTGAGAGACTGACACAGATGAAGGCACACTTAAGGCCCTTTTGGACTGACAGGTGTGCCTATACCAGCATCTATTGGGAGGTTAAAGAGACAGCAATGGTTTTTTTGTTGTTGCTTGAGCCAAGTATTAAAGAAGATCTTCAGCAGGTCACTACCTGACTGCAAAGATAATGGAACAGAAACTTTAGTGACCACACACAGGAATACACATTTGCAAAAATCATTTGGCAAAGTCACAAATGGATGGGAGCAGATCTCAACAGCCAAGAAACATCCACAGCCATGGTGTGGGAGTATCTGGTTTACAGATTTACCACATTATAGTACAATGTCCAGATCTCAACAAAAATCACACAGCACACAAACAAGAAGAAAGCATGGCCCATTTATAAGAAAAAAAGCATTTCACAGAAACCTTGAGGAAGACCAGAATTTGTAATAGCCAAAGGTATTAAGTAAACTGCCCTAAATATGCTCCTAGTTAAAGGAAGCTAAGAACAAAGAACTAAAGGAAACCAAGAAAACAATGTACTGAAAGAGAGTATTAATAAAGAGACAGACATTATAAAGGAACCAATGATAAAATTCTGGGCTTCCCAGGTGGCACTAGTGGTAAAGAACCTGCCTGCCAATGCAGTAGACTTAAGAGATGTGGGTTCAATGGTCAGGAAGATCCCCTGGAGAAGGGCATGTCAACCCACTCCAGTATTCTTGCCTGGAGAATTCCATGGACAGAGAAGCCTGGTGGGCTACAGTCCATGGGGTCGCAAAGAGTTGGACATGACTGAAGCAACTTAGCATGGCACAATGCAAATTCTAGAGCTAAGAGTACAGTAACTGAAAAATTCACAAGAGACTTAAGAAGACAAAAGAAAAGATCAGTGAACTTGAAAGAAAGTAAAACTTACTAGTTTGAGGAACAGAAAGAAAAAAGAAAGAAGAGAAATGAATAGAGCCTGAGGGACCTACAGAACGTCATCAAGTGGAGCCACAAAACCAGTCACAGGAGAGATGAGAAGGAGAAGAGGGTTAAAAAAAAACAGTGAAGAAATAAAGATTGAAAGTTTCCTAGTCTGATGAAAAACATGAACATATACATCCAAGAATCTCAACAAACTCCAAGAAGGATAAACTCAAAGAGATCCAAGCTGCAACACATTATATTCAAAGTGTCAAAACCCAAAACAAAAAATAAATTTTGAAAGCACCTAGAGACAAGCAACTTGACACAAACAAAGGAACCCTCAATAAGATTAACAATTGATGTCGCATCAGAAAATACATGAAGATCAGGTGGCACTGAGAATAATGTATTTAAAGTCTGAAAAGGAAAAAAAAAATCTGTCAACCAAGAATTCTAATTTGGCAAACTATTCTTCAAGAATGAAAGATCAACAGACATTTCAGATAAAAGCTTAAGTGGTTCATTATTAGTAGATCTGCCCTGTAAGAAATGCTAATGGGAGAGCTGTAGGTTGGAATGAAAGGATATTCGATGGTAACTCAAAGCCATAAAAACTAAAAAATACAAGTAGAGGTAAGTATGTGTAATTATAAAAGATAGTATCATTGTACTTTTGGTTTGTAGCTTCACTTCCCCCCACTCTTTCCTATATGATTTAAAGGACAATGCACACACACACACTTAAACCTATGTTAATGGGCACACAATGTATAAAGAGATAATCTGTGACAACAATATAGACAGGGAAGTTAATATATTATTTATATATATAAATATATATTTTTATACATATCAGAGTCTTTATATATTATTGAGGTTAAGCTGGTATTACTCAAGGTAGGTTACTAGAAGCTAATTCTAGTTTCCAAGTAACCATTAAGAAATTAACTTAAAAATATTACAGAGGGCTTCCCTGGTGGCCCTGTGGTTAAGAAACTGCCTTGCAATGCAGGGGACACTGATTCAATGCCTGTTGCAGGAAGATCTCACATGCTGTGGAGCAACTAAGCCCATGCACAACTACTGAAGCCTCCACGCTCTACAGCCCATGCTATGCAACAGGAGAAGCCACCATATGAGAAACCTGTACACTGCGACTAGAGTAGCCCAAGCACAGCAGAGAAGACTCTGCACAACCAAAAATTTTAAAATTAATTTAAAAAAATATTACAGGAAAGGAAAAGAGTAAAAAAGTCAACTACAAAAAAATCAAGTAAGTGTAAAACAGGTCAATAACAGAGGAATGAAGGAACAAGAGACAAAGGTATATAGAAAAAAATAGCTAAACAGAAGAAATCCTTCCTTATTAGCGGTGGTTTAGTCTCTCAGTTCAGTTCAGCTCAGTCGCGTCTGACTCTTTGTGACCCCATGAATCGCAGCACGCCAAGCCTCCCTGTCCATTACCATCTCCTGGAGTTCACTCAAACCCATGTCCAACAAGTCGGTGATGCCATCCAGCCATCTCATCCTCTGTTGTCCCCTTCTCCTCCTGCCCCCAATCCCTCCCAGCATCAGTCTTTTCCAATGAGTCAACTCTTCGCATGAGGTGGCCAAAGTATTGGAGTTTCAGCTTTAGCATCATTCCTTCCAAAGAAATCCCAGGCCTGATCTCCTTCAGAATGGACTGGTTGGATCTCCTTGCAGTCCAAGGGACTCTCCAGAGTCTTCTCCAACACCACAGTTCAAAAGCATCAATTCTTCGGCGCTCAGGTTTCTTCACAGTCCAACTCTCACATCCATACATAACCACTGGAAAAACCATAGCCTTGACTAGACAGACCTTTGTTGGCAAAGTAGTGTCTCTGCTTTTGAATATGCTATCTAGGTTGGTCATAACTTTCCTTCCAAGGAGCAGGCGTCTTTTAATTTCATGGCTGCAGTCACCATCTGCAGTGATTTGGGAGCTCAAAAAAATAAAGTCTGACACTGTTTCCCTATCTATTTCCCATGAAGTGATGGGACCAGATGCCATGATCTTCGTTTTCTGAATGTTGAGCTTTAAGCCAACTTTTTCACTCTCCTCTTTCACTTTCATCAAGTCGTATACAACTCTTACAATCCCATGGACTGTAGCCTGCCAGGCTCCTCTGTCCATGGGATTCTTGAGGCAAGAATACTGAACTGGGTTGCCATTTCCTCCTCCAGGGGATGTTCCCGACCCAAGGATCAAATCCAGGTGTCCTGTACTGCAGGCAGATTCTTTACTGACTGAACTGCGAGGAAGCCCAATACTGGAGTGGGTAGACTTATCCCTTCTCCAGCGAATCTTTCTGACCTACAAAACGAATCAGGGTCTCCTGCATTGCAGGCAGATTCTTTACCAGCTGAGCTACAAAGGAAGCTACATTAAATGTAAATAGACTAAACTCTTCAATGGAAAGGCAGAGGTTGGCAGAATGGATTTTAAAAATATGGTCCATCTATGTGCTGCTTCGGAGAAGGCAATGGCAACCCACTCTAGTACTCTTGCCTGGAAAATCCCATGGATGGGGGTGCCTGGTGGGCTGCAGTCCATGGGGTTACTAGGAGTTGGACACGACTGAGCGACTTCTCTTTATTTTTTCACTTTCATGCACTGGAGAAGGAAATGGCAACCCACTCCAGTGTTCTTGCCTGGAGAATCCAAGGGATGGGGGAGCCTGGTGGGCTGCCATCTATGGGGTCGCACAGAGTCGGGCACGACTGAAGCGACTTAGCAGTAGCAGCAGCATGTACTGCTTGTAAGAGGCTTATTTTAGATACTAAGATTGAAAGTAAAAGGATAGAGAGAGATATTCCATGAAAACAGTAACCAAAAGAGAACTGAAATGGCTAAATTTTTTGTCAGAAAAATAGAACAAAATAGTGAAATAAAGGTTCCAAGACACAAAAACACTATGATAAAAGATTAAGACATAACAATCACAACATCTTCATGTAACAACAGAGGCTGAAAATATATTAAGAAAAACTAACAAAATTCAAAGGAGAATCAGACAGTTCTACAATAGTAATCGGAGACTTCAATATTCTATTTTCAACACTGAATAGAAGAATCAGACAGAAAATGAATAGAGGACCTGAACAACACTATATACCTAGAGTAACAGACTCAACAGACATATACAGAATGCTCCTCCCAGCAAGAGAATACACACTGTTCTCGAATGAAAACAGAACATTCTCTGTGATACACAATAGTAAGACCACAAAACAAACCTTATTATATTTTAAAAGACTGAAATCATACAAAGTATACTTTCTGATCACAATAGGAAAAGGAGTACGTCAAGGCTGTATATTGTCACCCTGCTTATTTAACTTATATGCAGAGTACATCATGAGAAACGCTGAGCTGGAGGAAGCACAAGCTGGAATCAAGATTGCTGGGACAAATATCAATAACCTCAGATATGCAGATGACACCACCCTTATGGCAGAAAGTGAAGAGGAACTAAAAAGCCTCTTGATGAAAGTGAAAGCGGAGAGTGAAAAAGTTGGCTTAAAGCTCAACATTCAGAAAACGAAGATCATGGCATCTGGTCCCATCACTTCATGGGAAATAGATAGGGAAACAGTGTCAGACTTTATTTTTTTGAGCTCCCAAATCACTGCAGATGGTGACTGCAGCCATGAAATTAAAAGACGCCTACTCCTTGGAAGGAAAGTTATGACCAACCTAGATAGCATGTTCAAAAGCAGAGACACTACTTTGCCAACAAAGGTCTGTCTAGTCAAGGCTATGGTTTTTCCAGTGGTTATGTATGGATGTGAGAGTTGGACTGTGAAGAAAGCTGAGTGCCGAAGAACTGATGCTTTTGAACTGTGGTGTTGGAGAAGACTCTTGAGAGTCCCTTGGACTGCAAGGAGATCCAACCAGTCCATTCTGAAGGAGATCAGCCCTGGGATTTCTTTGGAAGGAATGATGCTAAAGCTGAAACTCCAATACTTTGGCCACCTCATGTGAAGAGTTGACTCATTGGAAAAGACTCTGATGCTGGGAGGGATTGGGGGCAGGAGGAGAAGGGGACAACAGAGGATGAGATGGCTGGATGGCATCACTGACTCGATGGACGTGAGTCTGGGTGACCTCCGGGAGTTGGTGATGGACAGGGAGGCCTGGCATGCTGCGATTCATGGGGTCGCAAAGAGTCAGACACGACTGAGCGACTGAACTGAACTGAACAAAGATAACTAGAAAACTCATAACAGCTGTAAATTAAAGAGCACACTCAACCAACGGATCAAAGTAACAAGAGATATTATAAAATACAAACAAAAGAAAACAAAAACACAACGTATCAAAACTTATAGGATACAGCAAAAAGCAGTGCTTGATATCTGTAAAAATCTACAATAAAAGATCTCAAACCAAAAACTTAACTGCAGGCCTCACAGAACTGGAAGAAAAGCAAGCTAAATAGAGAAAAAGTCAACAGAACAGAAACTTTGTTCTTTGAAAAGATTATCAACAAACCTTTATCCACACTAAAAAAAGGACTTAAATTACTAAAATCTGAAATTATGGTGAAGCAGTTACTGATTATACAGAAATAAAAAGGATTATAAGAGAATACCATGAACAACCATGGGCTTCCCAGGTGGTGCTAGTGATAAAGAACTTGCCTGCCAATGCAGAAGACACAAGAGACGTGGTTTCGATTCCTGGGTCAGAAAAATGCTCTGGAGGAAGGCATGGCAACCCACTCCAGTATTCTTGTCTGGAGAATCCCATGGATAGCAAGGAGCCTGCAGGCTACAGTGTATAGGGTCGCAAAGAGTCAGACATAAATGAAGCGATTTAGCACATGAACAACTGTATATCAACAAACTGGGTAACTTAATGGAGTGAAGAAATTCCTAGAAATACATAAATTAGTGAAAAGAACTCAGTAAGAAATAAATGCAGGTCAATGTTTATGAATTTAGATTTAAAATTTTTAATAAACTACTACCAAAAGGATTACACTTAAGAACAAGTGGGGGTCTTCTCTGGTGGTCCATTGGTTAAGAATCCATCTTCCAATGCAGGGGATGTGAGTTTGATCCCTGACTGGGTAATCAAGATCCCACGTGCTGTGCAACAATGAAACCTGCATGCTAAGACTACTGAGCCCAGGCACTTTAACTAGAGAGCTCACGTGCCACCAACTACAGGGTCCAAAAACGCTCTGGAGGCTGTGCACACCTACAGAGAAGCCTGCACGCTGCAACAAACAAAGGATCAAACAAAGCCCTTGCACTGCAACAAAGGATCCCGCATGCCGCAACAAAGATCCGACACAGCCAGAATTTTTTTTTTAAAGTGGGATTTCCCAAAAGGTAAGGGAGGTTCAATATAACAGAATAATCAATTTTAATGTAGTGTTATTACACTACACTACATTGAAAGAATGAAGGAGAAAAACTACATGAACATCTCAATTCATGCAGAAAAATATTTATCAAAATCCAATACCCTTACATGATAAAAACTCAATAAACTAGAAGGAGAAGCAAACGTCCTCAACATAATTCATAACACCATGGAAAACCCATAGCTAACATCATATTCATTGATGAAAAGACTGAACACTTTCCCCTAAGATCAGAAACAAGACAAGGATGCCTGCTTTCACCACTTATACATAGTATCTGAAAATTCTAGCCACAGTAATTAGGCAAAAATAAAATAAAAATAAAGTGCATCATGATTGGAAAGAGAAAAGTAGATGTTTATCTATTCACATGACATGACCTTACATGCAGAATACCCCAAAGAATCCAAAGTAAAAACCTGTTTTACTAAATGAATTCAGCAACATTAGAGGACACAAAACTGACACACAAAAATCAGTTTTATTCTATATGCTTGCAATGAAAATAGAAAAAGAAAATGTATATAGAATCAAAACTAATAAAACATTTAGGAATAACTTTAATCAAGGAGGCAGAAGGTTTGTACACTGAAAACTATAAATGTTGCCCCCAAAATTTTAGAAGATCTAAACAAGTGCAACGACATCTGTAGTCATATATTGGGTTAGCCAAGAAGTTAATTCTGTTTTTTCCATAAGACGTTACAGAAAAATCCAAGTGAAGTCTTTGGCCAACCCAATATTATAAGACTTAGTATTCAATTACAAAATTACCCAAAGCGATCTACATAAGCAATCCTTATCAAACAAAATTCCTATAGTGTTTTTTGCAGGAATAGAAGAGCACATCCTAAAATTTATATGGAATTCCAAGGGACCTTGAATAGTCAAAACAATGTTGTAATAGAAGGACAAAATTGAAAGATTCACACATCTTGACTTAAAAATTTATTACAAAGTCTGGTGGCTCAGATGGTAAAGGATCTGCTTGCAGTGCAAGAGACCCAGGTTCAATCCCTGGGTTGGGAAGATTCCCTGGAGAAGAGAATGGCAAGCCATTCCAGTATTCTTGCCGAGAGAATTTCAGGACAGAGGAGCCTGGAGGGGGCTACAGTCCATGGGGTCACACAGTCAGACATGACTGAGCACCTATCACTTCACTTCACAGTAATCAAAACATTATGGCAGTGGCATAGACCACTGGAATGGAACTGAAAGCCCAGTCACAAACCTTCATATCTGTGGTCAATTGATATACATGAGAAAAACAATTTGGACCCTAACTTTATGCTATATTACAAGAATTATTTCAGAATGGGTCAAAGGCCTAAATCTAAGAGCTAAAACTATAAAACTGTCGGAAGAAAAATATGAAGGAAATAGTCATGATGTTGAACTGGCAATGATATATTAAGTATAACACCAACAGCACAGGGAACAAAAAAGACAAATTAGACCTTACAATTAAAAACTTGTGCATCTAGAGACAGTATCAAGAGTGAAAAGACAACCTGCAGGATGGGAGAAAATATCTGTAAATCATGGATCTGATAAGAGTTTACTATCTGAAAAATATAAACAGCCTCAACTCAACAACAAAAAACAATTTTAAAGAATGGGAAAAGGATCTGAGCAAACATTGCAGCAAAGACAACATACAATGGCCAATAAATGCAGGAAAAGATGTCCAACATTATTACTCGTTAGAGAAAAGGAAATCAAAACCACAGTGGGATCCACTGAACACCTACTAGGATGGCTATTATGAGAGCAAGGACAGGAGGGAGGAAGGAAAGGAAGCAGGTGAGGGTGTGAGCACACTCAACACTAGTGCACTGCTGCTGCTGGTGTTTAAAAGTGCAGCCACTGGGAAAATCTGTCTGCCGGCTCCTCATAAAGTTAAACAGAATAACCATATGACCAATGATTCCATTTCTAGGGTTATACCCCAAAAAACTGAAAACAGGGACTCAGATACTTTTCCACAAATGTCAATAGCAGCATTAATCATAATAGGCAAAAGGTAAAAAAAACACACAGGTGTTCAACAAGTGAATGGATAACATGTATATATACACATAAATACATACACAAAAAATACACACACACCCACAAACACACACACAATGGAATGAACACTACTGTATCATAAAAATGTAAAGAAGTTCTGACACATACTAAATCATGAGCGCTGTGCACTTAGTCACTCAGTCGTGTCTGACTCTTGCGCCTCCATAGACTGTAGCCCGCCAGGCTCCTCTGTCCATGGGATTCTCCAGGCAAGAATACCGAAGTGGGTTGCCATCTCCTCCTCCAGGGGATCTTCCCAATCCAGGGACTGAACCCAGGTCTCCTGCATTGCAGTCAAGACTCTTTACCAACTGAGCTACGGGGGAAGCGATGAACCTTAAAAATACTATGCTAAATGAAGTAAGTCAGACACAAAAGGACATACTGTATGATTCAACTTTTATGAAATATCTAGAATAGGCAAACTCATATACACAGAAAGCAGAATAGAGGTTACCAAGGAATAAAAGGGAAGGGATGATGAGGAGTTATTGTCTAAAGGGTACAGCGTTTATGTCTGGGGTGATGAAAAAGTTCTGGAGATAGACAGTGGTGATAGTTACACAACTTTCTGAATGTATTATTATCACTGAATTGTACACATAAAAATGTTTAAACAGTATACTTTATGTTATGTATATTTTACTACAATAAAAGATATCAACTGTTGTGTCAGCATGTATTATCACTTTTTTAATCAAACCTACATATGGTCAATACCTTATTTCAGTTCAGTTCAGTCGCTCAGTCATGTCCAACTCTTTGCGACCCCATGAATCACAGCACGCCAGGCCTCCCTGTCCATCACCAACTCCCGGAGTTCACTCAGACTCACGTCCATCGAGTCAGTGATGCCATCCAGCCATCTCATCCTCTGTCGTCCCCTTCTCCTCCTGCCCCCAATCCCTCCCAGCATCAGAGTCTTTTCCAATGAGTCAACTCTTCGCATGAGGTGGCCAAAGTATTGGAGTTTCAGCTTTAGCATCATTCCTTCCAAAGAAATTCCAGGGCTGATCTCCTTCAGAATGGACTGGTTGGATCTCCTTGCAGTCCAAGGGACTCTCAAGAGTCTTCTCCAACACCACAGTTCAAAAGCATGAATTCTTCGGCGCTCAGCCTTCTTCACAGTCCAACTCTCACATCCATACATAACCACTGGAAAAACCATAGCCTTGACTAGACGAACCTTTGTTGGCAAAGTAGTGTCTCTGCTTTTGAATATGCTATCTAGGTTGGTAATAACTTTCCTTCCAAGGAGTACCTTATTTAGTACAATTTTATTAAAAGAACAGGCTAAATAGTTTCAGTTTGAACAGTCAACCTATACAAATTATTCTGAACACAAAAGAGTAAATACTAGGACTACTGCTTATGATTGGGATGTAGAAACTTACAAAAGACTATTGTTGCTCCCACCTTAACAACCCAGAAAGACTATAAAATCATAGTCTTTTAATCTCAGTTGAGATGCAACCAATCAATAAACGAATTAAATCCCTAGAGAGAACTAGCCCTTTGCAGGAATGAAAACAGTAATGGCTCGGGTCACAGTGAAAGGAGAAGTAAACTCGCTATAAAAGAGGGAAACTAGCCCAACTTTTAAGAATCTTATTAGGAGTTCATGGGGGCTGGCAAGACATTAAAACCTGGAGCAGCTTCAGTCACAAAGCAAATCTGTACTTTCTCAAAAGGACTCTTTCTAAGTACTGAAGTTGTATTAACAAGGGAGTGGGGATGCAGGACTGCAAAATGCTGGGGACAGTGCAGCAGAGCTAACAGGAAAAAACTCTGTCCACAAGGGGCAAGTCCATGCTTACTACAGAAAGGTGTACGGGTATTTATTAGGTGAATGCTTTCTCCAGAGGCAAGGAAAGCCAGGAGGGGGCTAAAGAGGAAAGAAAATGGCTCAGCTGCCCAGACACCAGCGTCTGAGCTGTGAAACAGAGATCTTAGAGCTTTCCTGTTGGCTGCACTTTAAACCATGAAGAGATTTCCTGAGTCTCACAGGTGGCTCAGATCCCAAGCCCTAATAAAGGGAAAATTCTGATTCTGCACTCAAAACATTTGATACCAGTAATGAAGTAATTATAACTAAAGCTGTAACAGAGTTAGAACCTAAACTAGGCTGTTTTCATATCTAATATTATATTTCAGCTCTTTCCCCACAACTATGTCATACAGACCCATTTACATAAATGAGTGTAGCTATTCAAAAGAATTAAAAGTCTAGCATCTGGGAAAGACATCAAGGAGAAAAATAACACTGTATCTCCACTGCCTCCAAACCCTGCTCCTCTAATAATTTTCACTATTCCAGTAAATGGTTAACTAGAGTCAATCACCTGCTCTGGTTGTCTTCCGATTTTTGATACCCCACAATCACTATATCACCAAAATCTGCAGGCTCCTTCAAAATATACCCACGGTTTGACCACTTCTTACCATCTGAACTGCTAAAATCCTGAGTAAAGTCCCATCATCTTTTTGCTTACAATATTTTGAGCATCCTAATTGGTCTTCTCACTCCCACCCACAACATTCCCCCTCCCTGCCCCACTATCCATAGCATATTTTCTATATAGCAGCCAGAGCAAACATATTAAGTCATCGATAACATCATCTCTTTTTCAAAATCTTCCAACGACTGGCACTTTATTCAACAGTTATACCCAGAGCCCTTAAGTGGCTACTAGACGCTGTATGACTGCTCTGTCACTCCCTTTTTAACCTCATCTACTACCATGCTACTCCACCCACTCTACTCTAGCAGCACCTGTCTCTGCTGATTCTTGCCTTTGCTCTTGCTCCTCCTCTGCTGGGAATGCACTTCTCCCAGACACGTTTAAGGTTAACTTTCTTCTGGGTTCTATTCAAATATCACCTCCCTGGTCACCCTGTATAAAACAGTGACAACTCTTCAACCAAGTTACACATTCCATCCCCCTTGCCTGTTTTAATGTCCTTTATTGCCCTACTTGGATGTGGGGTCTCTCTTCACAGCTGCTCCAGAGATCCCCAAGTCCAAGGTAAGAGAAGCCCAAATAAGACAGTAGGCGCTGAAAGAGGGCATCAGAGGGCAGACAGACTGAAACCGCAATCACAGACAACTAGCCAATCAGATCACATGGACCACAGCCTTGTATAACTCAATGAAACTAAGCCATGCCGAGTGGGGCCACCCAAGATGGCCCTGTCGTGTTGGAGAGGTCTGACAGAATGTGGTCTAATGGAGAAGGGAATGGCAAACCACTTCAGTATTCCTGCCTTGAGAACTCCATGAACAGTATGAAAAGGCAAAATGATATGATACTGAAAGAGGAACTCCCCAGGTCGGTACGTGCCCAATATGCTACTGGAGATCAGTGGAGAAATAACTCCAGAAAGAAAGAAGGGATGGAGCCAAAGCAAAAACAACACCCAGTTGTGAATGGGACTGGTGATGGAAGCAGGGTTCGATGCTGTAAAGAGCAATACTGCATAGAAACCTGGAAGGTAGGTTCATGAATCAAGGCAAATTGGAAGTGGTCAAACAGGAGATGACAAGAGTGAACATCGACATTCTAGGAATCAGTGAACTAAGATGGACTGGAATGGGTGAATTTAACTCAGATGACCATTATATCTACTACTGCGGGCAGGAATCCCTTAGAAGAAATGGAGTAGCCATCATAGTCAACAAGAGTCTGAAATGCAGTACTTGGATGCAGTCTCAAAAACGACAGAATGATCTCTGTTCGTTTCCAAGGCAAACCATTCAATATAACAGTAATCCAAGTCTATGCCCCAACCAGTAATGCTGAAGAAACTTAAGTTGAACGGTTCTATGAAGACCTCCAAGACCTTCTAGAACCAACACCCAAAAAAGATGTCCTTTTCATTATACAGGACTGGAATGCAAAAGTAGGAAGCCAAGAAACACCTGGAGTAACAGGCAAATTGGGCCTTGGAGTACAGAATGAAGCAGGGCAAAGGCTAATAGAGTTCTGCCAAAAGAACGCACTGGTCATAGCAAACACCCTCTTCCAACAACACGAGAGAAGACTCTACACATGAACATCACCAGATGGTCGACACTGAAATCAGACTGATTTTACTCTTTGCAGCCAAAATGGAGAAGTTCTATACAGTCAGCAAAAACAAGACAGGGAGCTGACTGTGGATCGGATCATGAATTCCTTATTAGCAAATTCAGACTGAAATTGAAGAAAGTGGAGAAAACCACTAGACCATTCAGGTATGACCTAAATCAAATCCCTTATGATTATACAGTGGAAGTGAGAAATAGATCTAAGGGACTAGATCTGATAGACAGACTGATGAACTATGGATGGAGGTACGTGACGTTGTACACAAGAAAGGAATCAAGACCATTGCCAAGAAAAAGAAATGCAAAAAAGCAAAATGGCTGTCTGGGGAGGCCTTACAAATAGCTGTGAAAAGAAGGGAAGCGAAAAGCAATGGAGAAAAGGAAAGATATACCCATTTGAATGCAGAGTTCCAAAGAATAGCAAGGAGAGATAAGAAAGCCTTCCTCAGTGATCAATGCAAAGAAATAGAGGAAAACAACAGAATGGGAAAGACTAGAGATCTCTTCAAGAAAATTAGAGATACCAAGGGAACATTTCATGCAAAGATGGGCACAATTAAGGACAGAAATGGTAGGGACCTAACAGAATCAGAAGATATTAAGAAGAGGTGGCAAGAATACACAGAAGAACTGTACAAAAAAGATCTTTACAACCCAGATAATCACGATGATGTGATCACTCACCTGGAGCCAGACATCCTGGAACGTGAAGTCAAGTGGGCCTTAGAAAGCATCACTACGAACAAAGCTAGTGGAGGTGATGGAATTCCAGTTGAGCTATTACAAATCCTGAAAGATGACGCTGTGAAAGTGCTGCACTCAATATGCCAGCAAATTTGGGAAACTCAGCAGTGGCCACAGGACTGGAAAGGATCCATTTTCATTCCAATCCCAAAGAAAGGCAATGCTAAAGAATGCTCAAACTACCGCACAATTGCACTCATCTCACACGCTAGTAAAGTAATGCTTAAAATTCTCCAAGCCAGGCTTCAGCAATACGTGAACCGTGAACTTCCAGATATTCAAGCTGGTTTTAGAAAAGGCAGAGGAACCAGAGATCAAATTGCCAACATCCGCTGGATCATTGAAAAAGCAAGAGAGTTCCAGAAAAACATCTGCTGCTGCTAAGTCGCTACAGTCATGTCCGACTCTGTGTGACCCCAGAGACGGCAGCCCACCAGGTTCCCCCATCCCTGGGATTCTCCAGGCAAGAACACTGGAATGGGTTGCCATTTCCTTCTCCAATGCATGAAAGTAGAAAGTGAAAGTGAAGTCGCTCAGTCGTGTCTGACCCTCAGCGACCCCATGGACTGCAGCCCTCCAGGCTCCTCCGTCCATGGGATTTTCCAGGCAAGAGTACTGGAGTGGGGTGCCATTGCCTTCTTTGAGAAAATCATCTACTTCTGCTTTATTGACTATGCCAAAGCCTTTGACTGTGTGGATCACAATTAACGGTGGAAAATTCTGAAAGAGATAGGAATACCAGACCACCTAATCTGCCTCTTGAGAAACCTGTATGCAGGTCAGGACCAACAGTTAGAACTAGACATGGAACAACAGACTGGTTCCAAATAGGAAAAGGAGAATGTCAAGGCTGTATATTGTTACCCTGCTTATTTAACTTATATGCAGAGTGTATCGTGAGAAACGCTGGGCTGGAGGAAGCACAAGCTGGAATCAAGATTGCTGGGACAAATATCAATAACCTCAGATATGCAGATGACACCACCCTTATGGCAGAAAGTGAAGAAGAACTAAAGAGCCTCTTGATGAAAGTGAAAGAGGAGAGTGAAAAAGTTGGCTTAAAACTCAACGTTTAGAATTAAGATTATGGCATCTGGTCCCATCACTTCATGGCAAATAGATGGTGAAACAATGGAAAACAGTGACAGACTTCATATTTTGAGACTCCAAAATCACTGCAGATGGTGACTGCAGCCATGAAATTAAGACGCTTAGTCCTTGGAAGGAAAGTTATGTCTAACCTAGACAGTGTATTAAAAAGCAGAGACATTACTTTGCCAACAAAGGTCCATCTAGTCAAGGCTATGGTTTTTCCAGTGGTCATGTGTGCATGTGAGAGTTGGACTGTGAAGAAAGCTGAGCGCCAAAGAATTGATGCTTTTGAACTGTGGTGTTGGAGAAGACTCTTGAGAGTCCCTTGGACTGCAAGGAGATCCAACCAGTCCATCCTAAAGGAGATCAGTCCTGGGTGCTCATTGGAAGGACTGATGTTGAAGCTGAAACTCCAACACTTTGCCCACCTAATGCAAAGAGCTGACTCATTTGAAAAGACTGATGCTGGGAAAGATTGAGGGCAGGAGAAGAAGGTGATGACAGAGAATGAGATGGTTGGATGGCATCACCAACTCTATGGATATGGGTTTGGGTAGACTCCAGGAGTTGGTGATGGACAGGGAGGCCTGGCAAGCTGCAGTTCATGGGGTCTCAAAGAGTCAGACACGACTCAGTGACCGAACTGAACTGAACTGAATTGCCTTACTGCTTTACATTCTAAATACTGGTTTATTACTGATAACCTCCACTAGAACTCCTTGTGAATAAGGACTTAATGTTTTGGCAATCGTTTTATTTAGTACAACCTAGCATTTAGCACAAAACCTGGCATTCAATAGGCATCCATAAATAGCTGTTTGAACGAATGAATGAATCAGTGAATAAAATAACAGAGATAAGTCATCTTTTATAACCCAAAATCTTTCTCCTATCTAAAGTCAATCTATCATCCAGCAAAAGTTTTAGATCACTGTCATTTTGATCTGCTTAAGATTTACCTTTATGTTAAAATGTTTTATTCATTCATTCAACAAACATTCACAAAGAGGCCCTATCATGTCCCAGGCAATATGAGGAAGAAAGATAAATAAGATATGAACTCTGCCCATAAGAAACTTAGCTTGGGAAGGTGTCATATCATTTTCAGAATGATGAAGTTGTAGTACAGCAAGTGAGTAACTCTAGGTTAATACATTAATCATTTTTATAATTGTTACAAAAGCCAAGCAATTTATTCATCCAAGAGGATAGTCAAACTGCACTTTTTGTGAAAATCGTTTCATCAATGTGACATATTATGTGAAATTTAATTTGACTGGCTAACTTTATTATGGTTGTAAAGATCAAAACATTTTGTTCATTATACTGGAACCCCTATAGGTACATGATATGACTCATGATCCCCAATGGCTCAGATAGTGAAGAATCTGCCTGCAGTGCAGGAGACCTGGGTCTGATCCTTGGGTGAGAAAGATCTCCTGGAGAAGGAAATGGCCACTCACTCCAGTACTCTTGCCTGGAGGGCTACAGCGTGTGGGATGGCGAAGAGCTGGACACGATTGAGAATGCACAAACTTAGATGAAATATAAACCAGTTACCAAGGAGTCTCTATCGGGCTTCTTAATGTTGAATATCAACACACTGACTGCTATAAATAATCCCCCAAATCCTTCACGTTTTAGATGGTAATAGGTTTCCCCTAAAAGTTATTTTGTTGTTGTTGTTTAGTCACTAAGTTGTGTCCAACTCTTTGCAACCCCATGACTATAGCCCACCAGGCTCCTCTGTCTCTGGGACTCCCCAGGCAAGAAGAGTAGAGTGGGTTGCCATTTCTTCCTCCAGGAGGTCTTCCCAAACCAGGGATTGAACCGGTGTCTCCTGCATTGGCAGACAGATTCTTCACCACCATTCTTCCCTGATGGTTCAGTGGAAGCCAGAGTCAGACATGACTTAGCAACTAAACAACAACAGTAAAAGTTATTTTAATTATTTTCTTTAAACATGCATTGTTGATACATATTCTGATGGGAAATAAGTTAAAATTCAAAATGTGATTAAAACCCGATTTAAAAATCACTCAAAATGTAGATACTTCCATCATGAATAACCATCAATTGATTTGCAGATGAAAAATCCTCACAGAAAGGGCATTTGTTTGAAACAGCTGTTCAGTTTCAGTGAATTCAGAAAGTCATCTATTAAGAAATGTCATCTGATGCTTTTGACAATAATGGTCTTACTCAGAGCAGAACCAAAAGAGCAATTGTAATCACTTGAGGTAGTGCCTCATTTTGATACACAAATGGTTATATACAAAAAGGAAAAGGCCCATCAAAACAGCAGCCAAGATGTGGAAATAAAATGGTATCTGAAAAATGTATTATCTCATTAATGTTTATTTATTTCTTTTTAAATAAATCAAATTCTCTTAATTATTCATTTCAGCTACATTTGTTGTACCAAATTATCTGTGATTTAAACAAAAACTTGAAAATAAATTATAAAACCAGGAATTCTTTAAAGATACAAAGAGCTGCTCTTAGAATACTTGCTCTGCCAATTATCTCCTACACTTGAGATCAATCATCATCTCTGTAGCTAGTAGAACATTGCTACTCTAAAAAAAATTAAATTTCTCCACTGTAATTAAAAAACAAAGAATGTAATTCAGATTACCATTCTATATCACCTGATCTTGGGTTTGCATATAAGTACTATATTTCTCAGAGCACAACCACAGGAAGGTTATAGTAGACTTAATTATTCTGAGCTTCAAATTACTTAGTCCTTTGAGATCTACCACTTTTAAATGATAAAGTAAACACTGGGATTTTACAGCTTTGTGTAGTACCTATCATATTTATTTCATGAAGAGTGAAATATTCATTTGAAAATATGTGGGTTATTTTCAAATATCTTCTGATACTGATTCCTAACATAATTTCACACTAATAAAAGATTCTGTATGATTTCAATACCTTTAGGCCATGAAATTTTTGCACCTTGTTTTATGTCCCTGGATATGTTCCAGTGTCTCCTGGCTTATAGTCTATGTGACTGTGAAAAGAATTTGCACACTATTTTGTGAAAATTATATAAATCTTAATTACGTTGAATTGGCTCACAGTGCTTTTCAGGCCTACTATATTCTTCTACTACTTTTCTGTATATGCATTCTATTAATTTTTCAGAGTTTTATATTAAAATCCAACTAAGAATCTTAATTTATCTACTTAAAACATAATTGTAATATATGATGGAACTATACATAACTTTGTTCTATATTTTCCAAGTCTCCTGTAAATATGTTGTCATATTTTCAATTAAAAAAAAAATAAAGTGAACTGTTGTTCAAACTACCACACAACGGCACTCACCTCACACACTAGCAAGGTAATGCTCAAAATTCTCCAAACTAGGCTTCAACAGTACGTGAACTGAGAACTTCCAGATGTTCAAGCTGGATTTACAAAAGGAAGAGGAACCAGAGATAAAATTGCCAACATCTGTTGGATCACAGAAAAAGCAAAGAGAATTCCAGAAAAGCATCTACTTCTGCTTCATCGACTACGTCAAAGCCTTTGACTGCGTGGATCACAACAAACAGTGAAAAATTCTTAAAGAGATGGGAATCCAGACCATCTGACCTGCCTCCTGAGAAGCCTGTGTGCAGGTGAAGAAGCAACAGTAAGAAGAACAGTAAGACATGGAACAACATACTGGCTGCAAACTGGGATAGGAGTACATCAAGGCTATATATTGTCACCCTGCTTATTTAACTTCTATGCAGAGTACATCATGTGAAATCCTGGGCTGGATGAAGCACAACTGGAATCAACACTGTCAGGAGAAATATCAATAACCTCAAATACACAGATGACAGCACCCTTATGGCAGAAAGCAAAGAGGAACTGAAGAGTCTCTTGATGAAAGTGAAAGAGGAGCATGAAAAAGCTGGCTTAAAACTCAACATTCAAAAAACAAAGATCATGGTATCCGGTCTCATCACTTCAAGGCAAACAGATGCGGAAAACAATGGAAACAGTGTCAGACTTTATTTTCTTGGGCTCCAAAATCATTGCAGATGGTGACTGCAGCCACGAAATTAAAAGACGCTTGCTCCTTGGAAGAAAAGCTATGACAAACCTAAACAACATTTTAAAAAGCACAGACATTACTTTGCTGACAAAGGTCCGTCTAGTCAAAGCCATGGTTTTTCCAGTGATCATATATGGATGTGAGAGTTGGACTATAAGGAAAGCTAAGCGCTAAAGAATAATTTATGCTTTTGAACTATGGTTCTGGAGAAGACTCTTGAGAGCCCCTTAAGACTGCAAGGAGATCCAACCAGTCCATCCTAAAGGAAACCAGTCCTGAATATTCATTGGAAGGACTGATGCTGAAGCTGCAGCTCCAATACTTTGGCCACCTGATGCAAAGAACTGATTCACTGGAAAAGACCCTGACTGGGAAAGACTGAAGGCAGGAGGAGAAAGGGACAACAGAGGACGAGATGGTTGGATGGCATCACGGACTCGATGGACAAGAGTTTGAGCAATCTCCAGGAGATGGTGAAGCACAGGGAAGTTGGTCATGCTATAGACCGTGGGTTGCAAAAGAGTTGGACATGACTGAGCAACTGAACTGAACTGACTGATAACATTAGAACCACAGTTTCAAATTATTCTTGAAGTAGTTTGTTTTTCAAGCATTAGTACAGGAAAAAACAGTATCCTACCAAATCTCATGAGGTAAAACGCTTTATTTTTAAAATCAGAAAATGATGGTGGAGAAACTAAAGAAGAAAAATTGATCTGAGCACTTTTTAACTACAAGGTCAAAAAAGGTAACTATATTTACATCTTTGATATTTACATTTTTGGTTCACACACAAACTAGAAACTCAAGTCATTTTTTACCCTTTCCACTCCTTCAGCGACAGTATACAATATGATCAAGTTAGATCATGTTCCTTTTATATCCCTCACATTTCGCAATCTCACCCTCTTTTCTCTATTTCTACTGCCAGGTCTTAGTTCAAACCACCATAATTTGTTATCTAAATCACTGCAACAAGCCCCATTATTATTCCCTCTGGTTCTTTCAGAAAAGTTATAAGATAGAAAAACCTCTGGCAGTCTGTCAAGGGTTAAAAAAAAAAACAAAAACACAAAAACCTGTTTAAGTAACAACATCATTATTAACAGCAGAAATTAATTTATTAGGGACCATCTTGTAAAGTTAAACACTGAATACCCTGTGATCCTGCTGTTCTTACCCTTGGTACATATCCAGGAGAAAACTTTAACAGAAACATGAACAGAAATACTCATCGCAAAAAATCTATAACAGCATAACACTGGAAATAACACAAATGTCTACATACAGGAAAATAGACAAATGATGGTAAACTTGCAGAAAGACTATACAGTGGTCAAATGAATGAACTGAAACCACGTGCAGTGAGATGCTTACTCCTTGGAAGGAAGGTTATGACCAACCTAGATAGCATATTCAAAAGCAGAGACATTACTCTGCCAACAAAGGTTCGTCTAGTCAAGGCTATGGTTTTTCCTGTGGTCATGTATGGATGTGAGAGTTGGACTGTGAAGAAAGCTGAGCACTGAAGAATTGATGCTTCTGAACTGTGGTGTTGAAGACTCTTGAGAGTCCCTTGGACTGCAAGGAGATCCAACCAGTCCATTCTGAAGGAGATCAGCCCTGGGATTTCTCTGGAAGGAATGATGCTAAAGCTGAAACTCCAGTACTTTGGCCACCTCATGCGAAGAGTTGACTCATTGGAAAAGACTCTGATGCTGGGAGGGATTGGGGGCAGGAGGAGAAGGGGACGATAGAGGATGAGATGGCTGGATAGTATCACTGACTCAATGGACATGAGTCTGGGTGAACTCCGGGAGTTGGTGATGGACAGGGAGGCCTGGCATGCTGCGATTCATGGGGTCGCAAAGAGTCGGACACGACTGAGCGACTGATCTGATCTGATCTGAATCAAGAAACCAAGTCCAAAAGACTACATGTTGTATATATTTTTAACAAAACAAAAAACCATATAATATATACTGTTCAGGTAGACATACATATGATAAAACCTTTGTAAAATTTAGAAGATTAAAATACAAAGTTCAGGATGACAGTTACCATTTAGGGAGAGGCAAGGAGAACACAATGGCACCCCACTCCAGTACTCTTGCCTGGAAAATCCCATGGACGGAGGAGCCTGGTGGGCTGCAGTCCATGAGGTCGCTAGGAGTCAGACACGACTGAACGACTTCACTTTCACTTTTCACTTTCATGCATTGGAGAAGGAAATGGCAACCCACTCCATTGTTCTTGCCTGGAGAATCCCAAGGACAGGGGTCCCTGGTGGGCTTCCGTCTCTGGGGTCGTAGAGTCGGAAACGACTGAAGTGACTTAGCAGCAGCAGCAAGGAGAACACACAGGAAGATGCAAGTTACCAGCAAGGTTTGAAAAACTGAATTGACGGATACTATTTTATTGATGTATATAAATACATACACACTACATAAGCAGATCATGCACAGTCCAGAGAGGATAATCATGATCCAATAATTATGATTAGCATTATTCTGTGCAAATTGGTTAAAAATGTTAATACATTTAGAGGGGGAAAGTAAGGAATGAGAAGAACAATGGATCAAAAATCTCAAGAGAATACGCGAAATCTTTTAATTATAAAAAGGACAGAAGGCTAGAGTCAATAAGGCTGATTTCTTTTTCCTAGTCCTACCACTGAATAGCTGTATATTCTCAGACTAGTCACTTAACAGGTGAGCTTTCAAAACTGAGTTTCCAAACTGTCAGATGGATTAAAAAATTTCTTTTCCAGAAACAACTGAACTGTATTTAAAGTTACCAGGTATGAAATCTGGTCTTTTTTAGATGTGTCATCCCATTCTTGTCTTCTCTTCCATTCCTGGCCCACCAACATTCTATTACTTGTCACTGTACTATTTTGCACACAAATAAGGCACCCAGATAATCATCCCAGTAGATTCACTTTATAACTTATACTGATTATTACAAACACTTAGGCTAAACTTCAAAAGACACATATAACCTGGGAGAACAAGGGTGAAATAAATGTTGTTACTACAAAAAAGTATAAGGTTTAACTAGGTTATGCTACTGTAACAAACAGAGCTTGATGGCTTAAAATAACTAAGACTTTATTCTTTCACGCTCTATGTCCCTTGAGAGTGGACTGGGGCTCTGCTCCAACTCTTCAAGGACCAATCCAAAGTTGAAGCTACCACAGGAAGGGAACAAAGAGTATGACAAAGAATACATTTAATACTATCTCTTAAAGCTTCCATCTAGAGTACCACTTTTACTCATACTTTACTAGCTAAATCAAATAACATGGACACGCCTAATCTTTTTAAGCAGGCAGGAATTCTTACCATATTCCCAAGAGGAAAGTCAGACTATGTGTGAATATTTTTCACAGTTTCACAATGTTTTAGCATTTGGAGACAAACATCAAATGTAATATTAACATACTATTATGCATTAAAACTCAAGATTAGAAATAACCAACATAATTGATTTTTAAATGATTTAACAATATAAAAATTCAAACAGCAAATAAAGAAAAGATCAAATGCAAACCAAATCACCATCAAAATTTCCAAAGACTGGGAAAAATATATATCTATTCCTTAACAAGCATTAAGACATTTCAAGGAAATATTTACTTTCCCCACAAAATGTCAGTATTGCTAAGACATTCAAATTGTCCATAGTTAAGCTGCTCAGTTCAGTCGGTAAAGAGTCTGACTACAGTGCAGAGTATCAGACTTTATTTTTTGGGGTTACAAAATCACTGCAGATGGTGACTGCAGCCATGAAATTAAAAGACGCTTACTCCTTGGAATAAAAGTTATGACCAACCTAAACAGCATATTGAAAAGCAGAGACATTACTTTGCCAACAAAGGTCCGTCTAGTCAAGGCTATGGTTTTTCGAGTGGTCACGTATGGATGTGAGAGTTGGACTGTGAAGAAAGCTGAGAGCCGAAGAACTGATGCTTTTGAACTGTGGTGTTGGAGAAGACTCTTGAGAGTCCCTTGGACTGCAAGGAGGTCCAACCAGTCCATTCTGAAGGAGATCAGCCCTGGGATTTCTTTGGAAGGAATGATGCTAAAGCTGAAACTCCAGTACTTTGGCCACCTCATGTGAAGAACTGACTCATTGCAAAAGACTCTGATGCTGGGAGGGACTGGGGGCAGGCGGAGAAGGGGACGACAGAGGATGAGATGGCTGGATGGCATCACTGACTCAATGGACGTGAGTCTGAGTGAACTCCGGGAGTTGGTGATGGACAGGGAGGCCTGGCATGCTGCGATTCATGGGGTCACGAAGAGTCAGACACGACTGAGTGACTGAACTGAACTGAACAGTGCAGAGACCTGGGTTCGGAAGATCCCCTGGACAAGGAAATGGCAACCCACTCCAGTATTCCTGCCTGGAGAATCCCATGGACAGAGGAGCCTTGCAGGCTCCAGTATATGGGGTCGCAAGAGTTGGACACGACTGAGTGACTTAAGCACACAGGCTGCTCAACAGATCCTGCACTAAAAAGGAAATACAACAGGAACAGAAAGATTTCCCCAAAACTCTCATTTTGGAAAGTAATAACTATAGATTTAAATTGTTTGATTTAAACTGAGAGGAAGGTAACTTGCACTAAAGGGTATTACAACAAGAATGACAAGGTGTACCACAAGGGAGGCAAGAGTTTAGAACTGGGATAGATGTAGACCAAGATAATCGTACCATATACTAGAGAGGGAAGTATATTGTAATCAATTTAACTAGAAAACCTGGAAACTCTTGGGGCTACCCTGTATTAAGCATATACTTACGTAATAATGATGAAAGTACACTGAATAGGGCTCGCTCTGAATATAATGAAGGTGGAAGGGGAAGCTTGAAGGTTTAATCAAAGTGAGATATGCTAGGCCTCATAACCTGAAAAGATATCATGATTTGGATTCTTACCTGGAACAGAGTTGTATAACAGTTGGTGAAGATGTGCTATTAAGAACTAGGCATATTTAATCTCATGAACAACTAGATACCTGGAAACTCTTGGGGCTACCCTGTATTAAGCATATACTTATGTAATAATGATGAAAGTACACTGAATAGGGCTCGCTCTGAATATAATGAAGGTGGAAGGGGAAGCTTGAAGGTTTAATCAAAGTGAGATATGCTAGGCCTCATAACCTGAAAAGATATCATGATTTGGATTCTTACCTGGAACAGAGTTGTATAACAGTTGGTGAAGATGTGCTATTAAGAACTAGGCATATTTAATCTCATGAACAACTAGATTAGAACAACTGAATCAGAAAGGTCCAACCAAGCTTGAAGTATGTGTCTTTTGGAGGAGTAGCATATAATATTTGGTTTAAACTCCTCAATATCTAAGGAGCTTCAGATGCCAATAATAATCAGAATATGATCCTTCCCTTCATAGATAATTTTTATCTGGACTCCTGCCCTTTGCAACCATTATCTAAAAGCACATTCATTATTTAAAATACTAACTAAGCATCCAGTATACACAAATCCTGTGTTAGGAGCTAAGGACTGGCCTTGAAGTCAGAAATAAAGAAAAGCAAACAACAATAATGAAGTGGGATAATGATGATTCTCAAGCAGCTCTGGGACCACAATTGAGGACATCTGATAGTGGACAAAGAGAACAAAGAAAGGCCTGGCAGACTGACTGCACAGGCTCAATAACTACTAAATGAAGAGTAGCCTAATTTGATCTCCAGGACTTTAATTTGCAAAGACCTATTATTTTGACCAATGTATTGGTCAGGAATCAAAAAACAGAAAGGACACAGTAATTTTAACAGAGAGAATTCAATTTGTTAATCAGGAACTGGAGAACTGAAAAGGCAAAAAAAAAGAGGACACAGACTGATAGGATCCGAAGGGGCAGCTAAGACCCCCAGAATGGGAAGAAACAAAGCAAACCTGAAATTATTAAACCCCAAAGGCCTGGAGAAACCCCACGAACCTGGGCCCAATCCCTGAAAGCAAGCATTCTTTGAAGCACCCCAAGAACCTGAAGGAGGGTCTCTGAAAAATGCAAATAGGAGCCATCTGCCACTTCTCCTTGTGCCCTAGTGTAGTCCTATCTCTGTGGAGACACAGACAGGAAGAAAATGCAAACAAGGAGAAGCAAATCCTCTGACCCTCTTTGCTTTACCGTCTCCCACTGGTATCTCCTATTGGCAGAACGTGACAGGGAACCAGCAGGTAAAAGAGGAATACACACAACAAAATAAAGTTTAGAAGGCGGAGCCTGAAGCTGACAGAAATTACAGCTCAATGGCAGCACCACCTATAATTTTACTTCTCCATTCTAAATATTTAAGAATATAAAATATTTAATATTCTGCAAATATTTAGAATTACAAAACTCTAGCTGAATAAAGCTATTTGAGCCTTCTCACGACTTGTGAGGAAATTAAATAATAGAGACCAAAGTGAAGGGATCTATTTTAAAACCCAAATTTTAAACCAACCACCATTTCTGTACTCTATAAATTAGGCAACATATAGACCTTAAAAAACAAAATCAGAATCTCAAAGAGTTCAGCAAAATTCTAAAGGCTCAAATTTAATGTCTACATACAAATTTTAGTTCCAGACATGGCAAGGAGATATGAGAAAGCTTTCTTAAGTGACCAATGCAAAGAAATAGAGGAAAACAATAGAATGGGAAAGATTAAAGATCTCTTCAAGAAAATTAGAGATACCAAGGGAACATTTCATGCAAAGATGGGCACAATAAAGGACAGAAACAGTATGGACCTAACAGAAGCAGAAGATATTAAGAAGAGGTGGCAAGAATACACAGAAGAACTATACAAAAAAGATCTTAATGACTTAGATAACCACAATTGTGTGATCACTCACCTAGAGCCAGACATTCTGGAATACAAAGTCAAATGGGCCTTAAGGAAATATCACTACAAACAAAGGTAGCAGAGGCCCAGTTAAGCTATTTCAAATCCTAGAAGATGATGCTGTGAAAGTGCTGCACTCAATATGCCAGCAAATTTGGAAAACTCAGCAGTGGCCACAGGAGGAAAAGCTCAGTTTTCATTCCAATCCCAAAGAAAGGCAATGCCAAAGAATGTTCAACCTACTGAACAACTGTACTCATTTAACAGGCTACCAAGATGATGCTCAAAATCCTTCAAGCTAGGCTTCAGCAGTATCTGAACCAAGAACTTCCAGATATACAAGCTGGATTTAGAAAATGCAGAGGAACCAGAGATCAAATTGCCAACATCCGGTGGATCACTGAAAAAGCAAGAGAATTCCAGAAAAACATCTACTTCTGCTTCATTGACTATGCCAAAGCCTTTGACTGTGTGGATCACAACAAACTGTGGAAAATTCTTGAAGACATGGGAATACCAGACCACCTTATCTGCCTCCTGAGAAATCTGTATGCAGGTCAAGAAGCAACAGTTAGAACCAGACACAGAACAGCAGACTGGTTCCAAATTGGGAAAGGAGTACATCAAGGTTGTATATTGTCATCCTGCTTATTTAACTTACATGCAGAGTACATCATGTGAAATACCAGGCTGGATGAAGCACAAGCAGGAATCAAGATTGCCAGGAGAAATGTCAACAACCTCAGATACACAGATGATATCACCCTAATGGCAGAAAGTGAAGAACTAAAGAGCCTCTTGATGAAAGTGAAAGAGGAGAGTGAAAAAGCTGGCATAAAACTCAACATTCAAAAAACGAAGATCATGGCATTCGGTCCCATCACGTCTTGGCAAACAGAAGGGGAAAAAGTGGAAAGATTGATTTTCTTTTCTGGGGATCCAAAATCACTATAGATGGTGACTGCAAAGATGAGATTGCTCCTTGGAAGAAAAGCTATGACAAACCTAGACAGCATGTTAAAAAGCAGAGACATTATTTGCCGACAATGGTCTGTGTAGTCAAAGCTATGGTTTTCCCAGTAGTCATATATGGATATGAGAGTTGGACTAGAAAGAAAGCTGAGTGCCAAAGAACTGATGCTTTCCAATTGTGGTGCTGGAGAAGACTCCTCAGAGGCCCTGGGACAGCAAGGAGATCAAACCAGTCAATCCTAAAGGAAATCGACCCTGAATATTCACTGGAAGGACTGATGCTGAAGCTAAAATACTTTGGCCACCTTATGTGAAGAGCTGATTCATTAGATCTTTTCTTGTAGAAAAGACCCTGATGCTGGGAAAGATTGAGGGCAAGAGAAGGGGTTGACAGAGGATGAGACAGCTGGATGGCATCACTGACTCAATGGACATGAATTTGAACAAACCCCAGGAGATAGTGAAGGACAAAGAAGCCTGGCATGTTGCAGTTCACAGGTTCACAGAGTGGGACACGACTCAGCGACTCAACAACAACAATAAATTTTGAACTCTCACCTATTCAAAAATCAAAGGAAAAGATTAATGTAGATTAATGAAAGGTCTGAATTGCTAAAATTTTAGATAAATGCTATTTCATTACTTTCAGATGTTAGTAGCTCTTTCTTTTAAACCACATCTTAATCTGCATGACTAATATTTTTATTGCTTGAAATGTTCTGCATCTCTGGAGTACCTGACTTAAGGATACATCATTTCAAACATACACCATTTCACCAAATCTAAGATGCCATCAACTATGTTGTTGTTGTTTACGTAGAACACAGCATCACCATATAAACCACTAGGGAAAAAATGCTACCAACGATGACTTCATGAATTCTTTCATGAACTTTTAAGACTTTTGTAAGAATCATACTCAGAATATACTTTAATAACTTTTTCATTGTCAATTGCTGTTATACTAGTTTTTAGAGTACATATAAGTATTTTGGTTTCTTAAATTTCTACTTTTATTTTTCTTATAGCTTTGTTTACCCTATTATTTACTCAACAAATATCTTTCTCCAGAAGGAGCATCAAGATTCACCTGACTTCATTTCAAACTAGTGAGCTAAACAGTTATCCTTTAACATTCATAGAGCAAAGGCATGAGTAGTGAAGGCTGGGAAGGAATAGGGTACAGGGTTTGTTTGTTTTGTCATTTACTTATTTACGTTTGGCTGTGTTGGGTTTTAATTGCAGTATGCAGGCTCCAGAGCACGTGGGCTCTCTATCTGAGGCATGGAGGCTCAGTAGTTGTGGTGCTCAGGATTAGTTCCCCAACCAGGGATAGACCACCATCCCCGTACCCGGCATTGGAAGGTGGATTCTTGACCACTGGACCACCAGGGAAGTCCCCAGGTACAGACTTTCTATTTTGGAGCAGAAGTTGATGAAAATGTTCTAAAATTATAGTGAGGCTTGTAGAACTGCAAATATATTAAAAACGAGTGCACTGTGCATTTTGAAGGGGTGAGTTTTATAGTACATAAATTATAGTTCAAAGCTGTTAAAATAATTAATTTACGGTAAGTTCTGTCCTCTCACATCAAAACAAACAAAATATTTATAGCATACTTTCAAAATAACTGAAAATAACTATATATTAGAGGAGTCTCTAGTTCAGGTGCCAGCAAACTTTATCTGCGTATTACTCAATAGAAAATATTTTAGGCTTTGTGGACCACATATAGTATCTGCCCAATTTTTTAAAAGCAACCTTTAAAAAAGTAAAGCCATTCTTAGCTGTAGGATTGTAGCCTGTTGATCCTGCTCTAATCACATACTACTTTTCTATTTCAGAAAGCAAACAGTCCAAAGTAGCCTACAGCGGTGACGACATTAAAGAGGAAACGAACTAGAAAAGCAGTTTCAGTCTTTTGGTAAATTCAGTTTTCCTCTCATGTACTGCTGCAGGGGGGGAAGGGTGGGGGTAGAAAGTTGGATACAAAAATTATTTCCACATCATAAATCAGATATTCTAGATGTATCGTTCCAATATCCCAGGCGCTTTAATGAAAGGAGCCAGCCCTCAGACATTTATAATTAGTAACTCACAAGTTATTCACATCCAAAAAATATTTGAGGGGATAAAGACAATTACAAAAGTGACTCACAGACACACATCTATGCATCTAATCAAAACTCACATCATTTCCAGTTTTGAAAGGAAACAAATCAATTAGTATCAACGAGCATTATTATAATTAGAATGGCCAGTACAGTTTTTCAAATGGGGTTCCACAGAATCCCAGGGTTCCACGAGGTGCTACTTGTTCTAGAGATCGTGACTTCAAATAAACGTAGGGTTTTTTTGAACTTTGTACACTGAAAGAGAGCTCACAGTGCTGGAAAGGTGATCAAAGATTTCCATTAGCAGCTTCCTATCTGTAGGCCCCTGGAGGTAGCACATTCTTTTTTTTATTTTTTAACTTCACAATATTGTTGGTTTTGCCATACACCAAAATGAATCCGCCACAGGAGGTAGCACATTCTTTCGAATTCCATGTAAACGGAAACATGTAAGAGTGTACAGTCTTATTACACATGACTTCTTTACTCAGCACAGTGACTGTGAAATTAATCCACATTTTATGTACCAGGCTTCCAGGTGGCTCAGTGGTAAAGGAATCTGCCAGCCAATGCAGGAGACGCAGGAGTCGCGGGTTCGATCTCTGGGACAGAAAGATCCGCTGGAGTAGGAAATAACCCATGCCAACATTCTTGCCTGGAAAATCCATGGACAGAGGAACCTGGCAGGCTACAGTCCATGGGGTCACAAAACATGACTTAGCTACTGAGCAGGTAAGGATAGATACAGGGCTTCCCTGGTGGCTAAGACAGTAAACAATCTGTCTGCAATGCAGGAGACCTGGATTCAATCCCTGGGTCAGGAAGATCCTCTGGAGAAGGGAATGGCTACTCACTCCTGTATTCTTGCCTGGAGAATTCCATGGACAGAGGAGCCTGTGGGCTACTGTCCATAGGGTTGCAAAGAGTTGGACACGACAAAGCAAGTAACACACCTGTACCAGCAGTTTGCTTTTTATTGCTGAAGAGTATTCCATTGGATGGACTACACCACATTCTCTTCTTTAGCCTGTTAAAGAACACATAGTTTGTTTCCAGAGTTTGAATGTTTCTAGGAACATTTTAGTACAAATCTTTTTTGCAGGGTCATATGGTAGATGTATGCTTAACTTTCTAAGGAATGTCCAGTTTTCCAAAGTGATTGCACCATTTTTATATTCCCACCAGCAAAATATGTTCCAGTTGTTCCACACCCTCATAAACAGTGTATTATTATACTTAATTTTATACATGGCTATGTACCTAGCTTTATAGAGTTTACAGTCTTCACATCTTGTTTCTTAGAACAATTCTGTGAGATAAAAAGGTATTATTTATCATTCCCATTATACAAGTGAGAAAATAAAAGCTCAAAATTTAAGTAACTCAAAGTCATTACACTAAGTAAATCATTTTTTTAATTTTATTTAACTTTACAATATTGTATTGGTTTTGCCATATATCAAAATGAATCTGCCACAGGTATACATGTATTCCCCATCCTGAACCCTCCTCCTTCCTCCCTCCCCATACCATCCCTCTGGGTCGTCCCAGTGCACCAGCCCCAAGCATCCAGTATCGTGCATCGAACCTGGACTGGCGACTCGTTTCATATATGATATTATACATATCATTGATAAAGCCAAAATTCAAATCTTATGTGCTCTTTCCATTAACCCACACACAAATAAGTTGGTTCATGTGCAGTTTACAAGGGAAATACAAATTGCCTTTCCTTTTAATTTTTGTGAAACTGAGTAATATTCTTGAGTAAAGTTAATCAAAGCAACTGTAATAATCTTTTACAAAAGAAAAATCACAACTTAGAGCAACTTTAGTCATATCAAATTATCTGCAAGTCAACAGATTTTACTTACTATCCTACCAAAATGTGCTCAATAAACTATTTCCTAATGAGGGTATCTTATCTGATATTTCTTTTAAATATAAACTAGGTTTATACAAAGTAAATAATACTATAAATGGTACATTTACAGGAAACCTGTAAATATTCCTCCTTCCATAGGCCTACAAACATTTCTCCCTGGGCAAAATCATAAAGATAAATTCCAGATTCAATTCCACAAGTGGTTAGGAAAAATTTCAACTATTCCTGGTTATATTTTAACACCTCTAAGAAGAGATATCTGACAAAGAGAAGAACAAAAGGCTCCTAGCAAACCTTCGACAGCTATCCAGCCTTCCTAGTCAGTGTATTTTTAAATGAAGTTACTAAAATAATTAATAAACTCTTTTTGAGAACAGTATTGTCAAGAGTTAAGACATCCCATCAGAGAAATAGGCCACACTCATTATTATAGGAACACAGACATTACCCTTACCCTTACTACATAGCTGGTCAATTTTGTCATCACTTTTATGGGCAGTATAACTCAGTCCTTCATATAAGGAAAAGCAAAATAAATATCCACATGGAAAGCTTCCTTAGTTCTAAGTATAATAAACCATAGCCATTATCTAACATATTATACTAATATATGATATCTGGTATGTTATATCTAGTAGAAAAACAGAAATGAAGAATGTAAAAATCATCTCTGAAAAATAAAAAATGGAATTATAAAAACTGTTTTTAAATTCCACTATCCCCCCACCAAAAAGTCAGTTATTAGTAATTCATGTTTGTTTAAAGTATTTGGTTAAGGGTAAGACCAATAATTTGATCCTTATATAATTGAATTAGCTTTGCACTAGTAGGAATATAAGTACCCACAACTCCGGACATTAAGAAATGGAACTATGTATCATTGGTCCTATGAGAATTTAGCTAAGATTTCAGGTGGTTCAATGTCATCACTGACACAAAGGATGTGACCCTGGTTAGATAGCTGGGGTCCTTAAATATATGTCAACAAAATTTTAATATTTACAAAAACACCTGAATATATTTTTACCTCATTTCCGTTGATCATCTCATTGAATGACATTTTTAATTATTTCTACTATTGTTTCTCATTCTTTTTTTTTTTTTGCCGCCGCCTCCCGCTCCTCCTCTCATTCTAACTCAATATATCCTCCCAAAGCACTTGACTACTTGAATTTCTAACAGTTGAAATTAAAAAACTGAGTTATACTTAATGAATTAGAGCCAATTAAGGGTTATTTCAATAATAATATCACTCCCAATAATGAATGAGAAAGAAGAATGGTTTTACAGTTTATGAACTGGAAACTGCTCACAATTCTCAGTCTCTCTTATCTATAGGTTTCCATATGTGAAATTATCTTTGCTGTCATGTGAGTTACAGCACAAACAAAGTTGAAACCTCTAGAAAATAAAGCCCAATAAGACCTCTACAGTGACTGTATGAGTATTCAGAGAATAATAATTCCGAGATTTATCAAAAGAAAGCAATCACACAAAACTGTATATATCAAGAAACAATGGTCTGCTAACAGACAAGAGAACTGTCACACTCTGGTGTGCCTTTTTTTTTTTTTAAGGAAAAGAGAGGGTTTACAAACACAGTCTCAAGTCTACTATTTTATCTATACTGCATCTCTAGGAATGATCTAGGAAGATTTCAAAAGAAAAAAAAAATTGAGTTAGAGGGGAGGGATGATTTCTCTACTCAACAAAATAGTACTTTGACTTGCTCCTTTTACTGTTCTGAATCCACCTGTATAAAGGATAAAGAAAGTCAAGAGGTCACAATCTTTAAATGTGGCTATATGTTCCGTGCTATTTTGTGGTTATAAGTTAGGGAAGTGACTGGAATTGTTCCCTCTCTCAAAGGTAGGAAATGAGAGGTTATCCTAAGGTCAGAATCTTCTAATGTGGCTCTTGATTTAAATTGTGTTAACGTGCTCTGCTCCAGGATGAAAGCAATTATGATCAGATCAATGTGCTCTGCAGCTGGTTAGTCAGCTGCTCCAGAACAGGCAGCCAGCAAAACAGCTTTGGGGCCCTCTCCGGGCACTGTGCCTCCTCAGACTCCAATGCAGGCCAGTCTTGTTGGTACTAATTCTTACAAGGTATTTTCAGCTCCCCAAGGGAAGATAAACATAAATAGGAAATACCATTTTAATTTTCCAAGCAAGCTATAACTGTTGAACTGTTTCACGTTTCAGTCTAAAATCCACCAGAAAATGAAATATTTTGACACCTCTATACAAAACCATCATACTGGCTCAAAAGTCTGCCTGAGAAGCATCAGATGATTCCTTGGGAAGAGGAAATTCTAAAGGAAGCCATTCTGTTGTTGCTATTTGTAAATTGTGTGTTGGGTGGTGGGTGGGTGCAAAGCTAAAAAGAGGCATCAGAGGGTTACCATGCTAGGAGGGATTGGGGGCAGGAGGAGAAGGGGACGACAGAGAATGAGATGGCTGGATGGCATCACTGACTCGATGGACGTGAGTTTGAGTGAACTCCAGGAGTTGGTGATGGACAGGGAGGCCTGGTGTGCTGCGATTCACGGGGTCGCAAAGAGTTGGACATGACTGAGTGAACTGAACTGAACTGAAACCTAGGTAATTACAAAGTTTTCTTAAAGGAGACAGCTAGAATGCAAAATTTTATGACTGTTGCTATAACCACAAGTGGTACTAACTATGGAATCACAAAATATTCCAATTTTACTACAAAATACATGTTAAAGTTTGAAAAAGTGCTTCAAATCTAGTGCTTTCTTTCAAGTGAGAGTTTAAGAAAAATGTCTCAGATACAATGGGATAGTCACTAAAAACAAGAATTCGTGAACTCAGGACCAGTCCACTAATCAAGTCAGTAATTCAATAAATCACAAAAGGGAAAAAATTACACGTTATGTACCTTATGCATTTTAACTTAAAATATTCAAATGTGCTTACCAATCTTCTGCTGTTAAAACAAAAGCCAAGATTGGAATTTCTTACATAAACACATGTGCCAAAGCAGACACTACCATTTCTAGAAGATTTCTTTTAAATTGAAGGGAACAGCTGAAACACCTGAAAAGCAATCAATGCCCAACTGTGAGAGTTGTATAAATGTTCCAGGTTTTTCATTGTCTTCCTTACATCTAATTCCAAATGATTTTTTTTTTTTAAACATCAACCAGCCTTTATCAACTCCGTCCCAAGTTTTCACAGAAATAACTCTCCTTATACACTGAAATTTTATTGGTTTAGGTAATATTTGGTTAAATTATATAATTACAGGTAAAGCTGGCATACAACAACTGGTAGGAAAAGAAGATCAAACTAAAGACCAGACTACTAGTCACTGGTTACTATTAAACATGACATGACCATCAACCAGCAGTCTTACAGAGGGACAATGAGTCAGAGCTTCTACTACACCTTCAGTTGTCTTCTTAAACACTGCACACAGAAGACTTTGCAAGCATGCAATCATCTACATGATCCAAAATACTTTAATGTAACCAATTTTTTAACTGCCAGAACTTTCCTTTTTAAATGGAGTGCTAACAAACTGTAATAAAATTTCTACACAGGTTTAAAAAAACTTAACTGCAAAAGAATTTAACCAGAGAAAAGGAAAGAACCTAACTCAGTATTCCAGTTAAACAAAAATTTTATTGTATAATCTTATCAGCCTACCTCTTTGAATGTGATCTTTTTAAAATAAGGTTAAATTCCACTGAGAAACTTTTTATTTCATTCTACTACTACAAATACTACTTGAAAATGTAGATACCAACTAAGATTTGATTACTGTATATCAGTTCAGTTCAGTCGCTTAGTCGCTTCCGACTCTTTGCAACCCCATGCATGCAGCACACCAGGCCTCCCTGTCCATCAACAACTCCTGGGGTTTACTCAAACTCATTTCCATTGAGTCGGTGATGCCATCCAACCATCTCATCCTCTGTCATCCCCTTCTCCTCCTGCCTTCAAACTTTCCCAGCATCAGGGTCAAATGAGTCAGTTCTTCACATCAAGTGGCCAAAATATTAGAGTTTCAGCTTCAGCATCAGCCCTTCCAATGAATATTCAGGACTGATTTCCTTTAGGATGGACTGGTTGGATCTCCTTGCAGTCCAAGGGACTCTCAAGAGTCTTCTCCAACACCATAGTTCAAAGGCATCAGTTCTTCAGCACTCAGCTTTCTTCACGGTCCAACTCTCACATCCGTACATGACCACTGGAAAAACCACAGCCTTGACTAGATGGACCTTTGTTGGAAAAGTAATGTCTCTGCTTTTGAATATGCTATCTAGGTTGGTCATAACTTTCCTTCCAAGGAGCAAGTGTCTTTTAACTTCATGGCTGCAGTCACCATCTGCAGTGATTTTGGAGCCACCCCCCAAAATAAAGTCTGTCATTGTTTCCATTGTTTCCCCATCTATTTGCCATGAAGTAATGGGACCAGATGCCATGACCTTAGTTTTCTGAATGCTGAGCTTTAAGCCAACTTTTTCACTCTCCTCTTTTACTTTCATCAAGAGGCTCTTTAGTTCTTCTCTTTCTGCTGTTAAGTGTGGTATCATCTGCATATCTGAGGTTATTGATATTTTTCCCAGCAATCTTGATTCCAGTTGTGCTTCTTCCAGCCCAGCATTTCTCATGATGTACTCTGCATATAAGTTACATTATCAGGGTGACAATATACAGCCTTGACATACTCCTTTCCCGATTTGGAACCAGTCTGTTGTTCCATGTCCAGTTCTAACCGTTGCTTCTTGATCTGCATACAGATTTCTCAAGAGGCAGGTCAGGTGGTCTGGTATTCCCATCTCTTTCAGAATTTTCCACAGTTTTGTTGTGATCCACACAGTGAAAGGCTTTGGCATAGTCAATAAAGCAGAAGTAGATGTTTTTCTGGAACTCTCTTGCTTTTTCGATGATCTAGTGGATGTTGGCAATTTGATCTCTGGTTCCTCTGCCTTTTCTAAATCCAGCTTGAACATCTGGAAGTTCACGGTTCACGTACTATTGAAGCCTGGCTTGGAGAAGTTTGAGCATTCTTTGGCATTGCCTTTCTTTGGGATTGGAATGAAAACTGACCTTTTCCAGTCCTGTGGCCACTGCTGAGTTTTCCAAATTTGCTGGCATATTGAGTGCAGAACTTTCACAGTGTCATCTTTCAGCATCTGAAATAGCTCAACTGGAATTCCATGACCTCCACTAGCTTTGCTTGTAGTGATGCTTCCTAAGGCCCACTTGACTTCGCATTCCAGGATGTCTGGCTGTAGATGAGTGATCACACCATCGTGATTATCTGGGTTGTAAAGTTCTTTTTTGTATAGTTCTGTGTATTCTTGCCACGTCTTCTTAATATCTTCTGCTTCTGTTGGGTCCATACCACTTCTGTCCTTTACTGTGCCCATCTTTGCATGAAAAGTTCCCTTGGTATCTCTAATTTTCTTGACGAGATCTCTAGTCTTTTTCATCTATTGTTTTCCTCTATTTCTTTGCATTGATCACTGAGGAAAGCTTTCCTATATACTGTATATAAAATTAAAAATAAGTATTACAGAATTTGACCTGATGCTGGAAAATCAATTTTTGTTTTATCATGCTTTGGCACAAGGTTTATAGTGAGCTCCTAGGCACCTGAGCACATGTTCACTTATATGATTGCTTCCATAACAGCAAGCTGAATATATGATTAAAATCCAAGTCATTGGGTATGCAATCAATAGGAAAGAAAACCTAACAGTACCTACCAAGGTTCTCCAGAACTCATGAGTAGTAAGAGTCAGTAAAATGGGTATGAACTAATTATTACTGAACTCCAGAATATATTTTACTCTAACTTTATTCAAACATTGTGGGGGGGGGGGGGGGTCCATTATTTAATTACCATGAGCAAGTGCATTCAATTTAATACAGTTTTTTTAAGTGCCAGGAGCATCAAAGTGCTTCTCAAGGAGTCCAAAATAGACTCCTCTTTGTGATGCCAACTGCTTCCAGAAATACGGCTTCTTTTACCAAAGAGATATAACATCAGTGAAGTTTTTCCTAGAGCCCTAATGCGTATTTGCCTTCTGTGTACTCACTGCACTAGCACTTCTAGCTCTCTTGATATCCTTAGTGAAAAAAAAAAAAAAAAAGGTTTCTACTCTTTTTCTATTATTTCTGTAAGCAGAAGTGATTAAACTTAAAAATGATTTTCAATGATTGTTCAAAAGACTCCTCTTACCTCTCAATAATCATTGCTCTAGAATGTAGTAATTGTTATAGTTTACTACTCAACCTGACACTCACTGGTTTTGATCCAAAATTTGATTTACCAAGAACTACTTGAAAGACTTGTTCAAATGAATCAGTCTCAACATGAAAATTATGAGCAATTCTCTGTAAGGTTAACCAGGTAACTCACAAGTTTATGCATTCCCTATACACTGGAAAATGATTAGGAATGTACAGAAAACAACTAGTACCCAGTGATATTAATGAACAATTTTTCTCTCAACAAGTGAGATTTAAGTTTAGGTACTTCCCTGCCCACTAGTTTCTCTAGCATTATCATGTAAGAAGGTGTCTATAATAAATTCAGTGGAAATAAGTACTTAAGATTATTAATGTGAATTTAGGTAAAGTACGGGCTTCCCTGGTAGCTCAGTTGGTAAAGAAGGCACCTGCAATGCGGGAGACCTGGGTTTGATCCCTGGGTTGCGAAGATCCCCTGGAGAAGGAAAAGGCTACCCACTCCAGTATTCTGGCCTGGAGAATTCCATGGACTGTATAATCCATGGGGTCACAAAGAGTCAGACACGACTGAGCGACTTTCACTAGATAAAATATATTTTAACTGTTAAGAGATCTGGCCTTTAATCAATTTTCTCCTCTTGTGCAAGCCAAAGTAATAAAAACCGTGCTTTGGATAACAACAACAAAAAGAGACAAAATTAGCCTTTCACATTATATAATTTTTCATCAATCCTTTTAAAATATAAAATCTCTGAGACTACCAGAAGTTAACATTATCAAGGAAATTATCTTTTCCCAATTTTATGTAATAGGAAAAGTAGTTAATAATTTGATGTGCCAATGTATTCTAGTGCTTTATTTACATTAACTTCTTTTAACTATCACAGTAACCCTGTAATATTATTAAAATTATCCCCATTTTATATATCTAAAGAAGCTGTCACTGACGACTTAAAAACTTACTCAAGGTTACAGCACAAGAGGCAGCTGGAACCCAAGTAATGTAAGACCCTACCAAGTTCATGCTCTGAACTAACATATCCAGAATAGGGTTTAACACATTGCTTCACTCAATAAATATGAATTGGCTGGGTGCTTAATGGGCTTCTCAGATGGCGCTACTGGTAAAGAATCCACCTACCAATTGAGGAGACCAAAGAGATGTGGGTTCGATCCCTGGGCTGGGAAGAACCCCTAAAGAAAGGCACGGCAACCCACTCCAGGATCCTTGCCTGGAGAATCCCATGGACAGAGGATCCTGGTGGGCTACAGTTCATGGGGTTGCAAAGAGTCGGACACAACTGAAATGACTTAGCACACACACATAGATGCTTAATAGATTTCCTTTCTTTTAGGAGTTATAAAAATCAGCTTTTAAGAAATAAGGCACATACTAATCCTTTTCCTTTCCTTATTCTACTTTTACCTAGAGAATACAGTCCCTACACTATGTTGTCCTTATTTTCATATACATCGTTTATGTAGCATCTTCCAATTTTTTTCTAATTAGTTTAAGTATGAAACTAAGAAAACTTGCAGACAAAGGATGTTTCACTGTTCTTGTTTTAAAATTTCATTTCCTTGGAGGACCTAGATCTAAGAAGGAAGATTCACATAAGTGTTGGACAGGACAAAAAGGAGAACAGTTTAAAAAAAAAAAAGTCACTCTCTAGAGTAACTTATAAAGAAAAGGCGATGAAAAATTAGAGCATACCTCAGGTAGCATTCTTTCTGCTAAGTTCTATTAATAAAAGATTCTATTAGCAACTGTATATAACTTTAGTTATCTAATTTGATTTCCATGAAAGACTTATGAGTTGGTAGTTAAAAAGTGCTCTGCCCATTTTTACAAATAAGGCAAACAGTCAAAATGTTAATGAATTTGCCTAAATTCTTATAGTTAGCAAGCCTTATCATTTCCAAAAGCAGGAGGGGAATATTAAAAATCAAGGCCTATAGCTCCAAGGCTCTTCACAGAAGACAGCAAGAAGTAGATTCGAGAAATAGAATTACTATTTCAGTGCGTTACTACAGCTTAACAGACATAGTCCCTAAGAATATCTAATATAGAAAGGATGATAAAGGGCAGGATTAGGATCCAATTTCATTTTGCTCTAAAGCAGAGGTTCTCCAAGTGTGGTCCGTGGAATCTTTAAAGGGGGCTGGTACTTGTGTTAGCGGCTCAGTCGTGTCAGACTCTGTGTGACCCCATGGACTACAGCCTGCCAGGCTCCTTTGTCCATGTCCATGAAATTCTTCAGGCAAGAACACTGGAGTGGGTTGCCATTCCCTTCTCCAGGGGATCTTCCCAACCTAAGGATCGAACCCAGGTCTCCTGCATAGAAGACAGATTCTTTATCGTCTGAGCCACCATGGGGGGAGTTCTTAAGGTCAAAACTATTTTTGCAATAATACTAAAAACATATTTGCCTTTTTTACTTTTCTCTCATGAGTATAAAGTGGAGTTTTTCAGATTACATTTCACATAATATTGCAAGAGACTGAAATATAAAAGATATAAAAAGCTAGCTGTCTTCTACCAAGATAGACATTAAAGAGATTTGCAAATATGAAAACAATGCTACTCTTCTCACTGTATTTTTTGAAAACAGTTTTTATTTATTTGCAACACTTGTTATCTTTAAGTAAATTAATGTATAAATTGAAGAATTTTTTAATACTGAGACCAAAAAAGGTTGAAAAGCCACTGGTCTAAAAAGCTATGTTCAACCAATCCTGAAATCTAAAATCTGGTCTTCTAAACTCATTTACTTACCAAGATAAGTGAGCTATGTAAATGGAAAGTTCCTGAGTTTCACGATATTAAAAACTCTTTAACAGCAGAAACATTTAAAAAATCTTTGTGTCTCTACCTACCCTCATCACATCACTCATATCCCCAAAAAGTGCTGCATTAAGTCTATTTCTTCATTGTACATTTCTAAATCAACACTATACTTTATACCTAAATTACATACAAGTTTCCATAATACCACATCACCTCAAAATAAACTGAACAGGAATGTTAGCCCACATAACTCAAAAGGTCAGACTTTGTCACATGGTGACAAATAATGACCTCACTAACATAAAGATATTGCTGTAAGGCTCAGCTAATCATTCACTCTTCCAACCACCTCCTAACTTCAACAGATGGGAAGTTAAAAAAGCATTTTAGGAAAAGAATCATGTAAAATACACATTTAGATATTTAGAAGGTCACATTCCTATGGCTATTAGAAAAATAAAACTTCCACTCCTTAAAAAAAAAAAAAATCACACATTTTTCAATTACCAAATAAATTATGTATTGTTTTATATGTTTTATATATGTTTATATGTTTTATATGTTTATATGTTTTTATATGAAGTACAAATTTCACAAAATCATCTACTTTTATCCATGATTCACTGAGAATGTTACCATACTTGGCACAAGATAAATATGAATTTGTTCTTGATGTTTAAAAAAAGGAAAACTGTGTAGGCAACTTTCTAGCCTCTCTCCAATAAACATCTGAACTAGATAACTGAATGTGTTATCTTGTCATTCCGTAACTTGTGATTCAATAATAGCTTCCTTTTTTTTTTAAACTAACACATCATTAAAGCTTTCGTAAGACAAATTCTACTGGATAGTGGCCAACTTTCCTCAGCAACAGTGGCATTAAAAATGCCAGCACTTTCCAATCTTCTGGTAGTTGTTCTTTGGGGAAGAAAGGGCTGTTTAGGGGGGAAAAAACACTCTTACAGAGTGGTCACTTAGTTTTAAAGGTAACAGAAAATACCCCCCAAAAGGATCATCCTAAGAATGAATCATGTATCAGTTGATCTCAAATTTTTAAAACTATCAGAAAAGCCTTCTTGCGATATTTGAGGGGGGAAAAAAAAAATCCTCTACACCACATTACTTGCTAAATGGAAAATTAGAAACTGCTCACATACCAATACTAAGAGGGAGGGAGCATAAACAACCAGTCAATTAACAAGCACACTTAATTTACTTTATAAGATCTATAGTAGATGCTAGGGTTAAGAGTTCAATCAAAACATTAAGAAGAAAATTTGCCCCTAACCCCCATAGCTACAATGCTGGTATTTTCCACAAGTTTTTCTCTCTAGCATTTTCTAGTCTACTAATTCTACTTATTTAGGAAATCTTTACATATTAGAAACAAGAAAAGTAAGGAACTAAATTAGATGAATATAACTGAAGAACAAAGATGGTAAAATGTACCTTTTTAAAAAGTAACCAAAAAAAGGTTACCTGTAAGGACACAGAAAAATATTGTAAAATGACAATTCCTAAGTATCTCCTTTAGGTGAAATTAAATGGATTCCAGTTAAGAATTCTAGATAGTAAGGGCCTAGATCCTCTCTTCTTTGCTTTGTTATTGCTTACTACCTGTACAGTCAGTCACAATCTCAAAAGCTAAGAGGTAACACATTCTATATTTAATTAACCACTGTGGTAAAATGTTAACTACATACAAGTTTGGCTCTGGTTAATGAAGGGTTTATAGCATGTCCACTTGGTGAAAGGGAATGTAAGCCTCACTCAAGTTCAAATCTTTTTTCCTTCATATAGACATTAAGGAGAGTGAGAAGTAGAATGTTGAGAAAACCAATCTTAGTTTTCGCTTGCAAGAAAGGAATTAACAAGAATGTGAGATATACATTAGAATATATATATATATATGTGCCTAGCACACAGTAGGCATTCAACAAATGTAAAGAAAGAAAGTGAAAGCAACTCAGTCCTGTCGGACTCTTTACAACCCCACAGACTGCAGTCTGCCAGACTCCTCCGTCCATGGAATTCTCCAGGCCAGAATACTTGAGTGGGTTGCTGTTCCCTTCTCCAGGGGATCTTCCCAACCCAGGGAATGAACCCAGACCTCCCGCATTGTAGGCGGGTTCTTTACCATCTGAGTTACCAGGAATTTAACTTTCTCCCAAATTATGAGCAGCAAATACATACACTATATATAAAATTGCTGGCTATACACCAATGACCTCCTTTCCTCAATCACAGTCAAAATGAGAGATTAAATAACTTTTATGGGGTAACGTCGGGGCAAGATGGTAAAATAACTTCTAAGAAAATATTCTTAATTTCAAATAATTACCCTGCAAACAGAACTGCCCACTAGGCAATTCTTATGTGAAGAGTATCATGACAGAGCAAATAGTTCTGTGAACAGTCTATATTTTTGTACATGTATAAGAACTGTTGAGTGAAAATTCATCACAGGGGCCAATAGGTCTTTCTCCTTTTAGGCATGAAAGGGTTTTGTGTACTGACCCCATTTCTTTATAGCCACATCTCCAGAGACCACATAACAATATCCTGGTTTTCTTTCTACCTCTCTGGCCACTCTCTCTCACTCACTCACACACATACACAGTACAGCCATTAAGCACTGAACTCTTTAGGCCTAAGTATATTTCTTCTTACTATATTGCAGACTCGTGTGTGACCCCACAGACTGTAGCCCACCAGGGTCCTCTGTCCATAGGATTCTCCAGGCAAGAATACTGGAGTGGGTTGCCATGCTCTTCTCCAGGGGATCTCCTCCACCCAGGGATCAAACCTGCGTCTCTTATGTCTCCTGCACTGGCAGGCAGTCTCATACATACAGTCTCATACACAAGCAACTACTTAGATGTCTCAGTAATGAAGTTAGGCTTCATTCCTCAGGAGGGAGAAAAAAAAAATGTCAAACTCTTCACCAAGAGAATGCACTGTCTTTGTAGACGGGCCTAAGGATTGGACTTTTTACAAACAGATTTTCAAACTTACTGTGGTTCTGAATGGGCACTGAGAACTGAAACCATCTGCACCCAGAGTTTACAGTCCACATTAACATCACATTCAGCTGTCTTCAACAACACACTTTACTATTCCAGGAAACTCTTGCCCAAGCAGATAAGAATTGCAAATAACTTCATTGTTCATTCCAGGAACTTCACCAAAACCCCCTATAAAACATCAGACTGTTCAACTTTTCAATAAATAGTAGCAAATGATTGTTTACTTTCCAAGATTCTGGGGAAAAAAAAAATCTCACCTCAAAATCCTTGCTTTACTCTATCAATCCTAAACTATAACATCATGACCTCTACTAATTCTAATCAAGCTCCTACACTGAAATACCTGCATTAAAGATTTCAAATCTTCAATAAATATTCCAACTTTGTTCTCCTTCCTAACTCTGCTATTCTTTTCACCCACACATACCCCTCTTGTCCCGGCAGATTCTACCAACTCAGGAAAGGTGGTGTCCTCCTTTACTATCACAAGCAACAAACTCACCAGGTTATTTTGGGTAGTATTTTCTAGGAACCAACATTCCACAGCAATACCAGATAGTTTCTCAAATGTCTGTTAAATTCAGTTCAGCAATGCTAGTTTCACAAGTACTATGAGGAAAATATGGATAGCTAAATAAAACGGTGTAAGAAATCAGCACTCTGTATTACGCAACACATGCTGACACTACTGGCCCCAGTTTCTTAAGGAGTTACACTAATTTCTAAATAAAATGAAATAAAGAGATTACTGACATCAAAGGGGCCATAAAACCAGTGAAGAGTTCTAAGGAAGATAGAAGATAAATCAGAGAGGTTTAATATCTAAATAGGAATCAAAGGAGAAATAGGAAGGGGTAAAAACTAAATATATGAATAATTCACAATGCTAATCATCTGGAAGAAAAAATACTGCTAAATATACAACAGTATAACAGTGAAAAGAAACTTTAAGAGTCTTTACTTCTGTAAAACTTTCAAACCATGATTCAGAATTAAGATACAATGAAATGCTTAATGTATTTTCTATAAAGTCGAAATTTCATATCCACCAAGAGTAAATGTATAAAGATTTCTTCTACTATAAATCATTTAAAGTACCAATAAGGCTACAGGCATGCTTACACAGGCATGAAAGAAAAGGTTAAGCATTTAAAATGACTCAATAATTGGGAGGAACTGAAGAATTCAAACTTTTAAGATCTAAGTGTAAAAAAGGAAATCACAAGTACTAGAAGAAAATGTGGATGAATTCCTTCACAACCTTGGAATGGTGAAGACTTTTCTAACTATATTTCAAAATTCAGAAACACTAAAAAACTACCATATAAAAAAGGAAAAATCTGCATGAAAAAAATCAGAGAATCTATACATAAACACTTACAACCCATATCACAAAAAGGGCTAATCTCCCCACAGGGAACTAGATTCCATATATATGGAATCTAGAAAGATGGTACTGATGAATTTATCTGAAAGGCATCAATGGAGAAACAAATACAGAGAACAGACTTATGGTCACTGTGAGAAGGAAGGAGAGGATGAGATGTATGGAGAGAATAACATGGAAACTTACATTACCATATGTAAAATAGCCAATGGGAATTCAATGTATGCCTCAGGGAATTCAAACAGGGGCTCTGTATCAACCTAGAGGGGTGGGATGGGGAGGGAAATGGGAGGGAGGTTCAAGAGGGAGGGGTATATGTATACCCATGGCTGATTCATGTTGATGTTTGACAGAAAACGAAATTCTGTAAAGCAATTATCCTTCAATTAAAAATTAATTTTTTTTAAAAGTGCTAATATCCCTATAGAGAACTCATGAAATTAACAAGAAAAAGGCCAACAACCAAACAGAATAAAGAACATGAATGTTAACAGAAAGGAAAAATAAGTTAAATGCCCACTAGACATATTAAAAAAATAATGTCATTCATGATGAGACAAACACCACAGTGTGAGTTACACCAGTTCATTAAAAAAGTTTTTAGATACATCTAACAGATTTACAGAAACACCTATCTGTATTGTTTAATAAATGTTTTATAATAGTTTTAGATTTACAGAAAAATTTCAAAGATAGTATGGAGTCTCCCTACACCAAACACTTAGCTTCTGCTATTAAGATCTTGTATTACCATGGTTTGTCACAATTAATGAACCCAAACTGATATAATTAACTGAAGTCTTTATTTAGATTTTATTAGTTTTTATCTAATGTTCTTTTGCTGTTCCAGGATCCCATGCAGTATACCACATTATAGTATAATCATCTTCTCAGGCTACTTTAGGCAGTGACAGTTTCTCAGACTTTCCCAGTTTGGGTGACCCTGACAGTTTTCAAGAGTAGTGTTCAGTTATTTTGTGGAATACCCCTCAATTGAGATTTGTTTGATGGTTTTCTCATGATTAGCCTGGGTTACAATTTGGGGGAGGAAGACCACAGAGGTGAAGTGCTATTCTCAACACACTATATTATTAATATAATTTATGACTGCTGAAGTTAACTCTCACGCTATTCAGGCTGCTATAACAGAATACTTTAGACTAGGTGGCTTATAAACCACAGAAATTTATTTTCTCACAGTTCTACAGGCTGGGAAGTCCAAGACCAAAGCTACTGCATACTCAGTATTTGGTGAGAGCCCACTTTCTAGCTCACAGACTGCTGTCTTCTTATTGTGTCTTCACAGAACAAGGGATATCCTTGATTTCTTACCACTAATTCCATTCATGAGGGCTCCACCCTCATGGCATAAGCATCCCCTAAGGGTCCCACCTCCAAATACCATTACACTGGGGATTAGGTTTCAACATGGGAATTTTAGGGAAATACTTGCTCTTAGACTATGTTGCTATTGTTATTGTTCAGTCACTAAGTTTTGCAAGTCTCACTGAAGTCTTTGCAACCCCATGGACTGCAGCACCCCAGGCTTCCCAGTCCTTCATTATGTCCCGGACTTTGCTCAACTCACGTCCATTGAGTTGGTGACGCCATCCAGCTATTTCATCCTCTGTTGCCCTTTTCTTCTGTTCTCAGTCTTTCTCAAGATCAGGGTCTTTCCAATGAGTCAGTTCTTCGCAACAGGTGGCCAAAGTATTCGAGCGTCAGCATCAATCCTTCCAAAGACTATTCAGGACTGATTTCCTTTAGGACTGACTGGTTTGATCTGCTTGCTGTCCAAGGGGCTCTCAAGAGTCTTCTCCAACACCACAGTTCAAAAGCATCAGTTCTTCAGTGCTCAGCCTTCTTTATGGTCCAACTCTCACATCTATACACGATTATTGGAAAAACTGTAGCTTTGACTATACGGACCCTTGTTGGCAAAGTGATATTTCTGCATTTTAATATGCCATCTAGCTTTGTCACAGCTTTCATTCCAAGGAGAAAGCGTCTTTCAAATTCATGGCTGCAGTCACCACCCACAGTTATTTTGGGAGTCCAAGAAAAGAAAATCTGCTGCTGTTTCCACTTTTCCCCCAATTACGTGTCATGAAGTAATGCGACTGGATGCCATGATGTTAGTTTGTTGAATGCTCTTGGATTATAAATTATCCATTTGCTTATGCAAATAGTATGCATATGTTATTCGTTTGGCGAAATAATAGCAGAAAATAGGAAACAACACAAAGATCCCTACAGGACTGAGTGACCATATATTCAATAGAAGTAAAACCACCATTAAAAATAAAGGAAGATCTTTATATATGAAAAAAGCCTCCAAACTAATATATATATTTATTTACATTTGCAAAAAAACACTTGAAAAATAAGCAGGATACTAAAAGAAATGTTTGCCTATAAAAGGCGTGTGAGGAAAAACAAGAAGAAAGCAAAAGAGGAAACAAAACTTTTGTGTGTCTCTATACATACTTCTAGGTTTATAATCACATTGGGTGCATGCTAAGTAAGACGCTTCAGTTGTTTCTGACTCTGTACCACCCTACAACTGCAGCCTGCCGGGCTCCTCTGTCCATGGGGATACTCCAGGCAAGAATACTAGAGTGGTGGTATTGTGGTGCCCTCCCCTCCAGGGGATCTTCCCAACGCAGGGATAGAAACCACATCTGTTACGTCTAACCTGCATTGGCAAGCAGGTTTTTTACCACAAGCACCACCTGGGAAGCCCCATAATCACATTACTTATTTCAAAAAAATTTAATTTTAATTTCTGCAAATAATTTTTAATGCCTACAACTATAAAAAAAAATTGAAGGGTTCAAATAGAAAGAAAGAATGAGGAAAGGAAAGAATCATTTCTGAAGAGTAAGTATATTATGAGATAAAATAGCTCCCGCTTAGGGACAATTATGTACCAAAAATTCATTGCAAGCTTTAATAAAAAAAAAAAAATGCTGAAATGTACTATACCTGCTGCTGCTGCTGCTAAGTGGCTTCAGTCGTGTCCGACTCTGTGCTACCCCACAGTCGGCAGCCCACCAGGCTCCCCCATCCGTGGGATTCTCCAGGCAAGAACACTGGAGTGGGTTGCCATTTCCTTCCCCACTATACCTGCTAAAATTACCCTATTCTCAAAACTTAACTGTATAGTAATAATTAGACAAATAATTTGACAAATAATTATAGTGCTGTAAAATAACCTTCGTTATTAGCACAAAGATAAAGTCTAAAGAACTACAAAATCATCTGTATAAGCACAATATTTGTGTTATTGACTTGTAAGCTGATACTTAAGGTTAATTAAAAGTATCTATTATTTCTACAAGCTATAATTTACTATTTTTTTCTATTTCCCCAAGAAAATGATGAAACCAATTTCTAACATACAGAAACATATTCTCATTGGAAGATAAAAATGGCAGGGGTCTGCAAATAAAAACCCACATCCAAGTGCTCCTAAGAGCCAGTAAAATAATTTTCATGTCTCTGAGGTGAACCAAACCAGAGAACAAGGACACAGGGAGCTCTTTTTAAAGTAGGAAAGCAATCCTCTAAGGCCTCCATCACAAAAAGCTGTCCATTCAACACTCAGAAGTAGCTCACTTGCAGCTGTTCACAAAACTTACCCAAAACTCACAGTAGAAAAGATTATATTATGCCTAAAAATGTTCCACTGGTGAATAAAATCCAAACTCCTTGCTGGTTTATCTCCCTCTCTGATCTCATCTTCTACCACTATTTCTCTATTCCTATTATACTACAAGTGGTTGATAGAGAATATATTCTTTTAAAAATAATGCTTAAAGTCTTTATTCATACCTCTTTTTCACCCACTTCTTTTATCTGAGAATGCTTCCCTTCTTTTCTGTATGTAGAGCTAATTATCTTTAGCATCTCCTCTGAGAAATCTACCTAATACCCTTGGCTAAAAGTCATTCCTTCATTCTCTTCAGGTTAACCAAGTCCACCTTTAGTGAGAGCATGAAATGGATAAAATCTATTCTAAGTTACGTAAGTTTTACTGAGATGCTCTTTACATGGCATAATCTGGACCAAGTAAATAGAAGTCTATTCTGATTCCTAATACAACTCTTATTAGATGTGTTGACCTATTTAGGGTTAAAATTTTATAGCAGAGAAGACCAGTTTTGCAAAAAAAAAAAAAAAAGGAGACAACTATATCTACTTTTTTTTTGGCCTGTCATTTACAAAAGTAGAATAAAAATATATATATAATATCAAAATTATTGGGAGAAAATATCCAGCATCTTGCCATACCAGGCAGGAAGATATAATATGGTGAAAAGTTAAAATAAGCTGGCATTAGTACAAGAATACATGGATCACCAAAACATAAGATCACCAAAATGAATTCTCTGACTTTAGAAAAGAAAAAAAGCTTTATGTGTAGTAATTTGATACAAAGAAAATATCACAAAATAACAACTCTAGTCAAAGCTATGATATTTCCAGTAGTCACGTATGGATATAAGAGTTGGACTATAAAGAAAGCTGAGCGTCAAAGAATAAATGCTTTTGAACTGTGGTGCTGGAGAAGACTCTTGAGAGTCCCTTGGACTGCAAGGAGATCCAACCAGTCCATCCTAAAGGAGATCAGTCCTGGGTGCTCATTGGAAGGACTAATGTTGAAGCTGAAACTCCAATACTTTGGCTACCTCATGCGAAGAGTTGACTCATTGGAAAAGACCCTGATGCTGGGAAAGATTGAGGGCAGGAGAAGATGACGACAGAGGATGAGATGGTTGAATGGCATCACCGACTCTATGGACATGAGATTGAGTAAAGTCTGGGAGTTGGCGATGGACAGGGAGGCCTGGTGTGCTGCAGCCCATGCGGTCGCAAAGAGTCGGACACGACTGAGCGACTGGACTGAACTGAACTGAACAGAACAACAACAAAGCTGTGAGGATTTAGGGAATGCTAATAGTCTCCTCCCTAGCAGCTTGAGGGGAGAATACAGAGGGAAGGAAAAAAACAACAAAAACCAACATCCTAGCAATCAAAGAAATTAAAATAAAATGGTTATCTTTCTATAAGCAAATTATCAGAAGCAAATATTTTAAATATTAGTATCACTGAAAATAGATGTGGTAGATTATCGGCAGCACTGGTACAACAGGCATTACCAGAAAGGTTCACAGGCTTCGATGTGGGAAGTCCATTTCTGTATATCTACGCATCCTAAGGAAATGTAAAATGGAGGTGGTGGGTCACATGCTGGAGTCTGTCCCTGCACAATTTAAAATAGTGAAAATTTTAAAGTGATAATTTAATAATTATCAACCACTATGAAATGTTTAAATTCTTTTGATTGATGATTAACCACTAAAAATTATAGCCATAAGAATTAGTATTACCATAAAAACTTACATTATAAAAAGGAACCTGGGCAAAAATATTTAACTCCAAATATGAAAAAAGACAAAGGGACTATTTGAAGATGATAACCACTGTAAGGAATTTAAAGTCTATTTTTTACATTATTTTATGTTCTTATACTTAAAAGATAATTTTCAAAACATGATAATTGAGACTATAAAGGCAGGAAACAGTAAGACACTGGAAAGAAACTAAAATTATTGAACAAGAGGGCATTAGACTGGGGTGGCTCCAATGCTTTGGTAGTCTACATAAGCAGACTAAAACCTAAGCCAGACTCAATACACTTGTATCTGAGAAAATTAAACTTTAGAACAACCAACCAACTAGGCTTTCCTAAATAAGGCAATCACTTAAGCTATAGCCAGTCAAGTTAATTTCCTTTCTTTGCTTCCATGTCTTCTCTATAAAAACCTCCACCCACCTCCTATTGGTGGAGCACTCCTAACCACTTGTGGCTTGGTACTGCCTGATTCAAATCAAGGTATGCTCAAATAAAGTTGAAAATTTTTAATGTGCCTCAATTTACTGGTTTTTGTTTGGCTGGTTTTTTTTTTGTTTTGGCTGCACTGTGTGGCAAGCAGGATCTTAGTTCCCCAACCAAGGATCAAAGCCATGCCTACTGCAGTGTACTCTTAACCACTGGACCATCATCAGGGAAGTCCCCTCAGTTTACCTTTTAACCAAACAAACTAAAAAGCAAGACAAAAACATTCACCAAAGTAAATAAAATAACTGGAACAGAAGTACATCAACCTAAGAAAACCTTCCCCCAAACACAATTAAACTAGGAAATATAAAATAGAATAAAAAGAAAAAAATAAGATGGAATGATGAAAATTTTTAATCACTTTGCCTTTACTTTAACTTATATATGAGTGGTTCCTCCCCTTGACACTATGCTAAATCCTAGAACAATGACTCTAAAATTCAAGAATTACTTGAAATATTCTTTAAAAACCCAAACCCAGAGTATCCCAATTCAGGTGCTCTAGAACAGAGCTTGAAATTTTACACACACACAGAGGCTTCTTGTTTTGTCATTTTTAATCAACAAGTGTGCTTCTGAAGTTCAGGTTAAGGCCACTGACCTACAAATAAGAGAATAAAAACACAGTAAACAGCAAAAATCTAAGCAGATTTTATGACGACGGAAAAATGCAAAACTAGTTTCTTTTTTTGATGGGTAAGTTATATTAGCTGTTATTCTATTTTGACTTCAGAAAATCTGAGTCACACATAAAACTCATTAAGAAGGAAAGCATATATATATTGTCTAGACCATTAAGATGTCAAATAAATGGTATAGCACAGAAAAACAGGGTGGTTACAAGAAAAATTTGGTTGGCCCTAAGGAAAAGCTTATCAATGTGCTCATCAGGAAGATTATGACAGTTTTATCCCTAACGGTCATTAGATAGGAAACAACAATGAATATCCCACTTTAGTCCACTAGCCTATGCTACTCCCCTCCTGCCAATACACATAAAGGGTGCAACATACACCCATCAGTAAACTTAACTCACTAACACACTGATTCTCAAATTCGGTGGAAGGCATATTAGAAAATCCACGGGGTATATCTATAGTTTAAAATGCCAGAGATGATTTTGACTCAATTGTCCTTGTGAATCACTTAGATATTCATCAACCTGAAGCAGTGGCTCTGCAAAGCAATTCTAGTACCATAACCAAGTTTTTCCCAGAGAAATAATAATAATGCAGAGTAATAAAAATAATTGCTAACTGAGTACTCACTAGGTGCAAGGTACTTTGCAGTCTTCTATACATACCATTGAATTTCTATAACCCTATAAAGTAGGGTCTGTCATTCCCAATTTTACAGAAGAAAATGACCCTGAAGAGTTTAAGTAGCTCAAGATCACATAGTTATTAGTTATTACTGAAGTAGTCTTTATGGGGAGGGGGGGAACTATCATCAATTCTAAACTTTACATAATAGAAATGAGTTGTAGAGTTTTTTTTACAAAATATTATAGCTAAAAGTTAAAATGTCAACCATTTTATAGCTTCCTGGAAAAACAGGGGTCAGAAGAAAACAAAAATGTAAATAATATCTGCAAAAGGAATGGCAAAAATCCATGTTCACAAACTTACAGGCAAAAATTACTGAAAAATATAATGCTAACTTCTGTTTCTGGAGTGATAAAATGTAGGTATATATCATCTTGAAAATTTAACTGATATAAACATTTTCAGTATTTTAAGGCTATATAATAAACTGAGGAATATGAAAAAGCATCAACTCTTACAAATTGTGAAAACTTGTTTTTTTTTAAATGTCACATCAAGATATTAAGCTATCTGATTTCTCAAATCTAGTTTTTATAACATACTGTATCAAAGATATAATTTAAAACTCAATTTTAAAAACCTCAATGAAATGTCTAATTTTAAAAGCTGACAATAAAGCAGTTTATTTAAGTACAGTAATTTCAATGAAAAGTGTGTATGTGTGTGTGTGTGTATATATATATATATATAAACTATAAGGTTAACAGGAATGACATTAAATGCGCTGTTCTGAGTGCAATTATGTATTTTAATGAATTTAAGCCTAGTACTCTACAGCTAAACAGTTGGATTTCATTAAGGATGAAATTTCATCCAAATCTTCTTGATATTAACCAATGTTTTTAGGCCTTTAAAAATAGCTATTTTATTCACATGGGCTTCCCAGGTGGTAGAGTGGTAAAGAATTCGCTTGCCAATGCAGGAGAATCAGAAGGCATGGGTTAAATCTTTGGTTTGCAAGATCCCCTGGAGGAGGAAATGGCAACTCACTCCAATATTCTTGCCTGGAAAACCCCATGGACAGAGTTTGGCGGGCTACAGTCCATGGGGTGGCAAAGAATAGGACACAACTGACCGTGCACACACACATACTGTATTTACATATAGATACTGTATTTACATATAGATATTGTAATTGATAGATCTTATTTGTCTAAAAGAAAAATCTTTGAAGATTACACCTCTTTTCTTTTCATTTGCGTATATCTCACATGTAATTTAAAAGGCCCAATAATACCAAGTTACTGCCCCTCCAAATTGGCCTAGTAACTGCTTCCAGATTACTCTCATAAAAACACAGCATACACGAAACACAGGCTCTTTATTTTCTACTGTATCAAAATTACTTGACTATTTCTAAGCCATAACTAATCTGACTCTAATTTACTAATTCAATGTTTTTTCTAATTCTATCACTTCATTCAATTAAGCAATACATAATATGGGGGAAATACCAAAATTTAAAAAGCATGGTCCCTCTGGTGCACAAAGCAGTCAAAAGGGTAAAGACTTGTAAATAATTAATTACAACACAATGTAGTAAGTTCCATGCTATGCTATGCTAAGTCACTTCAGTCGTGTCCGACTCTGTGCGACCGACCCCATAGACGGCAGCCCACCAGGCTCCCCCGTCCCTGGGATTCTCCAGGAAAGAACACTGGAGTGGGTTGCCATTTCCTTCTCCAATGCATGAAAGTGAAAAGGGAAAGTGAAGTCGCTCAGTCGTGTCCGACTCTTAGCGACCCCATGGATTGCAGCCTAACAGGCTCCTCCATCCATGGGATTTTCCAAGCAAGAGTACTGGAGTGGGGTGCCATTGCCTTCTCCGATTAAGTTCCATACAGGGTGCTAAGTCGCTTCAGTTGTGTCCAACCCTTTGAGACCCTGTGGACTGCAGCCTGCCAGGCTCCTCTGTCTTTGGGGATTCTCCAGGCAAGAATACTGGAGTGGGTAGCCATGCTCTTCTTCAGGGGATCTTCCCGATCCAGGGACTGAACCTCTGCTCTTACATCCTCTATTGACAAGAGGGTTCTTTACCACTAGCACCACCAGGGAGGCCCCATGGAGTCCTATGCTGCTGCTGCTAAGTTGCTTCAGTCGTGTCCGACTCTGTGGGACCCCATAGATGGCGGCCCACCAGGCTCCGCCATCCCTAGGATTCTCCAAGCAAGAATACTGGAGTGGGTTGCCATTTCCTTCTCCAATGCATTAAAGTGAAAAGTGAAAGTGAAGTCGCTTAGTCGTGTCCGACTCTTAGCGACCCCACGGACTGTACCCTACCAGGCTCCTGCGTCCATGGGATTCTCCAGACAAGAGTACTGGAGTTGGTTGCCATTGCCTTCTCCATTGAGTCCTATAGTAGACATAAATGCTATAGCAGGATCACAGTAACTCTGCCAGAATGAATCAAAGACAACTTCGAGGAAGTAACACTGTCCTCAAAAAAGAGAATTTCTCTCCAAGCACTGTAATATCTATGTGCCAGTTTCCTCATCTTTGTATCCTAGCATTGACCACAGTGGTAGTACGGGGTAGACATGTACTTCAGACATGGATGAACAGATGAATGGATAGATTTCATTAAGGATGAACTTTATCACAATAAAATTTGGTAGATGCTCAAATAAGGTGAACTAATTTTACACTTCAAGAAAATTATACACAACTTTCGATTATCCCAATGTCATGGATCTATAAATCTATCTCCTTACATATAGTGTTCAATATCATATGTTACGGCAGAACATAACATTATTTATAGTAGGCATCCCACCTATTAGATTTACTGATAGACATCTACTGATTTTCCAAGTTGGCCAAAAGAGAGGAAAACAGGCTAGGAAAGGTAAGCTGCATCTCAGATATATTTAATATATTTTTCTGGTCCTTAAAATCTCTCTCTTCAGGTCAAATATTTTGCAGATATCAAACTGACTGCCACTAAAAAATCTGGGAGAGAAACAATGACAAAGAATTCACGAAGGACAGTAAAAATTCTTGAATTAATTTTGTAAGTATCTCACAGAAATATTTTTTTGAAAGTCTAACAGGTCCTCTCCCCACCAGTTCAAAGAAATTGCCAACACTGTAAGCTGAATGCTAGTAAATTATACTAGGTTTTCTATTGTAGGCTGATTTTACTTCATAGATACTATATAAAGCACATTTTAAGATACCATCAATCTACTGTTTATCTTCATCATTTCAAATGCTAAGTGTCATAATTCGTTTACAAAATGCATTTAAAATATTTTCCATTTAAAAGATTAAGCAGAAACTACACATTCAAAATTCAAAGAACTGTTTTTCCTTCACCTATGTGAAAGGGGACAACTTTTAAAATAGATAAAATACTCTAAAGAATATTTTATAAGCTGGATTTAACATGTCTTTTTTCTATAATACAGCAATATATTCATTACAATTACACATCATGGAAGTATAAAAGCCATATAAATGTCATATCATGATGCTCTAATTTTTATTAAGACTACAGAACAGTAATAAAGATTCAAAATGTAATGCCCTATAAATATTCAGTATTGTTAGACAATAACAAAATATCAGGGCAAAAACTGTGTTCATAGAAAATTTTCTTATATTAAGTAACATTATTATCTTCACTTTTGAATGTCTATCTCAGTAGCCATTGTTCACAATATTGCAGTGTTTTAGTTAGCACTATTTCACCAACAGAGGAGAAAAATACTGCTGAAAATAAGGGAAAAAACAAAGGCAATGACAGAGTAAATTTTCCATGCCATCTCTTTTCACCATAATCATAGGACTAAACCGGTAAATGAAAACTAAATATATCAACACTTAGATACTTTTAAATGTTCTTAGTCAACACAGCTATTTTGTGCTCCAAAAAAAAAATTAATTTTTTTATTGGTAAAACCAATGACTTATTAGAACAAGATTGCTGGTGTACAAAGCTACCACTACCACACTGAATCGCTATCATACACTGAATTAATTATTCTAATTTCATCTTTCCTTACTATGTATCTTTTTGCCTTTTCATTACTATGTATTGCTTCTTTTTTCTTCAGGTAATCAGACTCATTTGGCAAGCTGCACTATTTCAAATATCTAACACTAAAAGTGATTTTAATGGACCTGAATCCAAAGATGAGAATACATTACACATTTTATAGAAGCTCCTTTTAATAACAGGCAAATCAGAATATTAACAAGACAATTTTTTTAAACAAGAATTTAATTCTCCATATATTTTTTTTACTGACTGTAAAGGTCAGGTGAAAATTTGAAAGATACAGAAATGTATTTTTATTCATCTGTAAGTCCCACTACCCAGATCTCTGATGACTTTTTGGTAGATTTCCTTCTAGTGAGGATAAAACTTCAAGTAACTAATTTGACACTAATAATTATGTAGAGGGGGAAAATCAGTGTATCCTCAATACAGCCTTTTGATAAATATATAAAACATTGATTATTAATGATATGACCTGTTAATTTCACAAAGAATTTAGGGAGTCTTTCAATTCAGACTGATCCCTAAACTGAAGTCCCTTTCACAATTTTTATAGTGTCAACATTTTAATGGCTATAAGCAGCAAGATGAGACTATTCTTAAAATGATTATCAACAGTGATGTCAAACACATTTCAACATGTTTTTATTTTTGCTGTTAAAAAAAATCAATAATATATTTGCACAGTCATTTTAAAAGTTTAAATTCAAAGACAAAATTCTTTGAAGCCCAATATTCAAAACCATTGGTTTTCCTGGCCCATAAGATAATTTACCAGATAAAAGGTTACCGCTTCTACATCTGGAAATCTCTTCCATTAAAAAAAAAAAATTCCTTAAATATAGCCACATTTTTTCTTTTGTTCCAACCCATTGTTTATGGAAGTATGCAGATATTAGGAATACAAAGACTGAAATAACTTCATTAACAAAGCAACATCAACATTTAATAAATAAACCAACTACTTAATCTTATAAAAGAACAGAACAAAACCAATTAAATGCTAGCAAGTCCTTTTCTTACAGTATGGTTGAACCTGATTTCTACCTTCTAGAAGGCCCTCCTTTACTCAGGACATCAAAGATCTTAAAATTCCCATTCATTTTCTTCTAATGGTCAATACGCCTAAAACATAGTAATTTAAATTTGTTACTCTGACCTTCTTACGTAAGAGCCTTTTAAAAGAAATCCTTCAACAAAGACTCGAGAAAGAACCAGCAAAGTTTGAGTAAACAATTGTCTAAGTCAAGCATTTCCTGATAAGTGACAGAAGATCTAGTGGCTGCCAGGGATATACTTGCTGACCCTAGGAACAGTCAAAACTCAAAACAAAATTTGCCACTTCTGTATCTAAAACGTTAATTTGGCTAATAAGTAAAATGTGATAATCCATGACCAGCGACGTGTCTCTGGTGGACACATTATAGAGGAGGAGCGCCATGGATTTCAGCTACATGCTTTTGCCATTTTTGCAGAAGAAAAGCTAATTGTTAACGGCCATGTGACATTATAAGATCCCAGAAAGGAAAGGGTGGGAGGAAGAAAGAGGAGTTCAAGGCAGTTCAGGGTCAGAACAAGCTCAGACATCCTGTCATTAGCAAACGTTCCCCAGGCTGAAGGCATAATGCTGCTTACCCGAAAAGGAGTGGGTGAGAAGGGAAGAACGAGGGGAAAACCGCAGGAGAGTCAGTGTGGCACGGAGGGGGTGATGGGAGGGAGCAGATCTGTAGCTCTCCAGCCGAGTTGGGGAGCAAAAACCGTCGGGCACAAAAACCCTGAGAAAAGCAACTGCGACGCAGACGACAGTACTTGGCAGCCCCTTCATCTCCCACTCCCCATCGGTTACTGGGGTTTCCCACCTTCCCTCCACCTCTGCTCTGGCCAACACTCAGGGGTGTGACCCGCCAGCGGGAGGCTGCCCCGAGCTTTGTCTCAGCCGGCTCCCCACGCGAGGGCTCCTCCTCCCGCTCCCCACCCGCGCACACCTCCGGCGTCTCCAAGGAGCTGGAAACGCGGCAGCCGCCGCCTCTTCGCCCACCTCCCGCGGACCCGCGCCCCTTCCTTCCCCTCGGGGCTGCGCCGCCCGCTCCCGCAGCTCCACCCCCGCCGAGGGGACCTTTGTGTCTCGGGAGACTTTCTGCCTCTTCCCCTCCTCGGCCTCGCGGGGAGACCGGCCTGCCCCCGGAGACCAAAACGGCAGCAAACACGGACGCGGCGGCGGCTGAAGGCGCCTCCCGCGAAGGAGCCAGAGCGTCAGACACCCACACCCCACCCCACGCCAGGGGAAATGCCCGGGGTCCGCGCTGGACCCCAGGGGCAACAAGCACCAGCGAGCCCCCTGCGCCGCGCCGCCCTCTCTCAACTTCCCGACCGGGCCTGAGCCTCCCACGCCCCTACCCAGCCGCTCGCCCCGGCCCCCAGTCTCAAGCACCCTGCGGCCCCACTCCGCCCGGGGTCGGCGGGCCAGGACGGAAAGCCCCGCGCCGCCGCCGGCCGCCAACTCACCAGCAAGTGCGGGGGCTGCGTCCCGAGAGCAGGCGAGGCGAGGGAGGCGCAGAGGCAAAGCGGCTCCGCCGACGCCCGCGGCGACCGGATGCAGGTCCGGGTCCCAGCCGCTGGCCGACCCGAGGCGCCTCCGACGCGCAGGCCTCCGCCGCCGCAGCCGCCTTCCAGCTCTCGCCGAAGAGTCCGAGCCTCCGGGAGGGGCTGCGGGTCGCTCACGCGTTGCCAAGCCCCCCGGACAACATGGCTCCCGGGCCGCCGAGTCGCGCAGGCGGCCCACTAATCCCCTTGGAGGAGCCGGGGTGGGAGCGAGGCGGGCAGGGAGGCGCCGACGCCCGGCTGAGGCGGCCGGGCCGGACACGGGTTCTTCTTCTCTGGGGCCGCCGGACGGTGCCGAGCCGACGAGACGCTCGCCGCTGCGTGTGCGTCGCTTTCTCACTCGGCGGCTGCGGGTTGACGCCTCCGCCTGTTTCCCAGGGGAGAGCGAGCGCGAGAGAAAAAAAGACTTTTATTGAAACGCTCCAACCAGCAGCAGCAGAGAAAGGCGACCGGCTGCGGGAGCTTCCCCCACCAGTTTCCCGGTGGCCGCGGCGGGGGCGGGGCCTAGAAGGCGGGGCGGGGTATCCCCGGGAAACCCCCCACCCCGAGGTGGGGGCCCTCCGTCTCAAGTGCACCGCTTTTGGGGTGGCGAGAGGGCGGTGGGAAAGGTGATGAGACCCCACGAGGGTGAAGGTTAGGCAGTGCCTGTCCACGGCGACTGGAGAAGAAATCTCACTGGTTCAGCCCCTTCATCTTTCAACATCCCCCCACCAACACAAAAACTGTGGCTTAAATTATCCAAGTAATTATGTAATTTAGATACCATTGCCACAGTTCTCTACTCGTTCTCTAGAAAGCTGATGTCAAAGGACCCGCACTTGAGCTTGATTGCTGCAACTTTTCTCCTTTATTGTGGGCGGCTGGGTGAATACGAGAGCAGCAATCACTCACACAGGCAGCATTTATTCAGTTAAACTACAATCTCCTTTATATTATGTTTTTGACAATATACTAGGTCTTTAAAGGACTGAGAGTCTCACTGGCATGAAAGATACGCCATAAGCAGTTATAATAAAAACCTGAGCTTTATGAGAAGGGAAATAGAAGGTGCTGTGAGAACAGAAAGGAACTTCTGTTGCTGAGCTGGTTAGGTTTTGTTTTCTTGGAGGAGGGGGGCCGGAGAGAGGTTGGCCCAGTTTCTGTAAATGTTTTTACTTTCTTCTCTCCCAGAGGCTAAAAGCTAGTTCAGGAATGAACAGCAGAGTGAAAGTGAAGACAAACTGAAGTAATACTGACCCACTTTTTTCATTTAAAAAGGATAAAAGCATAAAGTAAACACAAAAATATAACCCCCTAGAGGGAGATCTTGAGAGGACTGAAAAGAGAATGGAAACCGGATGTAGACAACCTAAACAAGAAAAAAAAAAAAAAAAAATTAAAACCACATAAAAGGCCCAGTGAAGTGAGATATAAATATTTTTCCATTGTAATACCCAGAAATAGACTTACTAAAATTTTAATGTAATTTCAAATCACATTATGTCCTAAGGACTTCTGACAGTTATATTTCGGATTCCTGGGTGAATCTTTTCTCCCTAAAAATAATGTCTGCCTATTTCTCTTATTTTGTTGGACCAAACTGAATGTATCTACTGTAATATTCAACAATCATACATTTCAATCAAACCACTCCCATACATCTAAAATTACCAGAATCCGTAAGTTAGCGGCATTTGTGCTCTACACATATTTAACACTTGCTTATCATACAAGAACACAAATATACAACAAGCTCTTTTTTAGAACAAGTGGGCTTAAAAAAAAACAACTGTAATTGACGCTTTTTAAATTTGTCCAAGTCAAAGAACTTTGTAATATGGCAAGAAGTAGCATGATTCAGAGATCTTTTAAGGTTGGAAAGACAGAAAAGTTTGGTATTTTTATAAGACCTACTTATATACCAAATATTTATCACATACTTGCCTTATTTAAAAAAAATAATTGTACATCTTTTTTTGGACCCTTAGTGATGTTAGAAATCATAATAAAAGTTTACAAAATAACATTCTGAGTTACACATCAATAATTCCCCTTCTATCATTATATTGGAATTACTTCATTGTAAATCAAAAGATTATTTTAATTGCCCCATCTAAAGCTGGTGAAAAGTACCTTTTCCTCTTCCTATATCTTTTATTACAATAAGGATTTCATAATTAGAGCTTAGTTAATGATCGTATCCATCTATTTGTTCTTTCCATCAGAAAAATTTACTGATTACTCCTGATGTGCCAGGCACTGTTCTAGGCAGTGAAAATATAGAAGTGAACAAGACCAAAAAGATATAGCCATTATGGAACTGTTTGTTAGTGGTAGAAACAAGCAATAAATATGTAATCACTTAAGAAATTCATAACTCATATCATGAGAAATCTAATGAAATAGTAATGCAAAGGAAATTGATAGAACAGGAAAAGTGGTGAGGTGAGGAAGTCTTGATTATCAACAAAGGCTGAAAGCCATGCGTTCTTTCTTTGTATCAACTTAGTAAATTATTTAATCTAGAAAATATCATATAAAAAACAAATGTAGTATTTACATACAATGGAATATTATTCAGCCACTAAAAAGAGGGAAATGATGCTACATATGGATGAAACCAGAGAACTTTACCCTAAGTGAAATAAGCCAATCACAGAAGCACAAATGCTTCATGATTCCATTTATATGAATTATGATAGTCAAATTCAGAAGCAGGAAATAGGAGAAGCCAGGAGCTAGAGGGTGCAGGAAATGGAGAATGCTACTCAGTGGGTATAAAGTTTCAATTATGTAAGATGAAAAAGTTCTAGAGATCTGCTGTACAACTTTGTGCCTATGGTTAACAACACTGTATTGTGCCCTTAAGAATTTAAGAGGGTAGATATCTTTTTATCTGTTCTTATGCAATTGTAAAAAAAGAAAAGAAAAAGTCACATTCAGTCAAAATAATGGGTGCGTGCATTTAGTTAATTTTTAAGACCAATTTAAAATTCACACGTCATGATTTTGGCATGTTGGCCTTTTCCCTAGGTTGTAATATAGATTTTTTTTTTCTAACCTTGTAGAATCAAGTTAAATGATAAAGTTATAGATCTCCCAAACTGTGCTTAGATAGATATTTCCTAGAGCTTGATAGGCTTCCTAGGTGGCTCATGGGTAAAGAATCTGCCTGCCAAGCAGGAGGTGCAGATTTGATCTGTGGGTAGGGAAGATCCCTGGGGTGGAAGGGCAGCCATGGCAACCAACTCCAGTATTCTTGCCTGGAGAATCCCATGGACAGAGAAGCCTGGCAGGTTAAAATCCATAGGGTCGCAAAGAGCCAGATGCAACTGAGGCAACTGAGCACACGCACAGTTTGGTGGGGGAAAAGGGTTGAGAAGGATTTCAAATTCAGTCCAACTACTTAATCTCTTTTGGAGATTCACAATGCACATTTATATATTAAAAGCTCTGAAAAGTCCTGACACTAAAAGTAATTTTCTCTCCAGCTGAACCAGTGTATCCCAAAATGTTCTGATCCTAGAGTAGCTTTATCACAGGACATATATGAAAATATTGAGGAACACACAATTGCTGATGAGCAGTTTGGGAAACTGCTCTCTTAAAGCCTGAGACATTTACTCTTCAGCCTCAGAAAAGGGGGCTCTTGAAGGGGAGAATTTGAAGGTCATTGAACTTTGCACAAGGAGTAGATGGAGGTGGAGACAGAAAATATTTTCTGTGATTCACACTTTGAGAGTGATATAGCCTGGAAAACAAATATGAAACATGACCAGATAAGATACAGAAAAAAGAAGCTGGTTTTCTTAAGCTGATTTTCAGTTGCCTTACATCAGTGGTTCTCAAACAATGATCTCTAATCCACAGCAGCAATATCACCTGGGGATTTCTTAGAAACGAAAATTGTCAGGCCCCACCTGACACCAACTGAATCAGGAACTCTGGGATGGAGCCCAGCAAGCAGTTTTAAATCTGCTGGATTCCACTGAACAGGAAAGTTTGGAACCACTTGTGTACACAACATCAATATATAGCTTTACCTGTCTACAAAACGATTTTCCACATGTATGAGTTTCTGGAGCCTTTCCAATTATTAATAATTGTAAAAAAGTCCTCGAAGAAATTAACTTACCAAATTGAGGAAAAGCTTTTTTGTCTATGCACTTCTCTGTTTTGCTAGGCCAAACGCATCATACATTTATTTTTTTGCAATAGGAATGAAGCAAATTAAGCTAAGGGCAGCAATCAACTATCATCCCCTAATATTAGTTGAGCAAAGTAATTTTATGTTTCATAAAAGTGAGATGGTGACTGCAGCCATGAAATTAAAAGATGCTTGCCCCTTGGAAGAAAAGCTATGACAAACCTAGATAGCATATTAAAAAGCAGAGACATTACTTTGCCAACAAAGGTCCATATAGTCAAAGCTATGGTTTTTCCTGTGGTCATGTATGGATGTGACAGTTGGACCATGAGGAAGACTGAGTGCCAAAGAACTGATGCTTTTGAACTGTGGTGTTGGAGAAGACTCTTGAGAGTCCCTTGGACTTCAAGGAGATCCAACCAGTCCATCCTAAAGGAAATCAGTCCTGAAAATTCACTGGAAGGACTGATGCTGAAGCTCTAATACTTTGGCCACCTGATGTGAAGAGCTGACTCATTAGAAAAGCCCCTGATGCCAGGAAAGATTGAAGGCAGGAGGAGAAGGGGAAGACAGAGGATGAGATGGTTGGATGGCATCACTGACTTGATGGACATGAGTTTGAGCAAACTCCGGGAGATGGTGAAGGACAGGAAAGTCTGGTGTTCGGCAGTCCATGGGGGTGCAAAGAGCTGGACACGACTAAGTGACTGAACAACAACAACAAAAGTGAAACTAGCAAGAAAAGTGTTATTTTCCAAGGATTTTTTTTGAACACGCTTTGAAAACAGAACAGCTAGCCTCACCTCGACATTTAATTTTTATAAACATTTTGTACCAATCCAACATTTGCAAAAGAGCTTGATACCAATGCATAATGATATGGCTGTAGCCCATTATTTTAAAAGTTAACTGTAGAGAGTTAGTTTACAGAGTCAGATCCGTTTACAATCATTATCAGAATATCGCCATAGACATACAATTTACAAATCTGGGGAGGGAAATTTCTTCCCTGTCTGCATCTTAATTTTCAAATTTTCAATGTTTGAAATACTGAATTTAACTGTAAAGGGTTAATAGATAGCATCCAGGATATTTGGTACAGTCTGGGCAACATTATAAAAAGCTCTCAGGAAAGTGATGTCAGGTGTCCTTCCAAGGGAAACAAATCCAGAAACCAAACTCAGTCTTGGCAGTTAAGGAAGGCATAGTTTTCAACCATTTCATTTTAAAATAAAGTTGTTCTCTAGTTGTTGAGAAAATTGCTTCATTTTTTTGGTCTCTAGAGTGTTAGTCTCCAGGCTTCCAGTAAGGTTCCACACAAGGCTGTATTAAGAGACTAAGCAGGAATTAAATAGTTTTTCTTTGTTTTTTAAACCTTGTGATATTAACTGCTCTTAGCTAAATTGATGGTCTGTCTACTGGGAAAAAAAAAAAAAAGAAAAAGCAGGGGTGGTCTGTGAATCAGTATTTGAGCTTCCTGAGAAACGAAGCAATGCATAAAACTATCTTTAAGATTTAACAAATTCATCCCCTTAAAAAGAAAAAAAAAAGTGAAGAGTTAGGGGTGTAAAGGTTTTTCCCTCTTAAGCATATTAAGAAGGGAGATGTGGTAATTAGCCATTTTCCCAAGGGCTTGTCGGAATGATTACTGACCTTTTTTCATCCTTGAAAGAATGAGAGAAGAGAGGGAGTAGAGCTGCAATGGCCTTTTCATTTGGTCATCTTTGAAATTTGGCCCACTGGTTCACTCTTAGAGAAGTTTATAAGGCTGATTTGTAGATGTGATCCTTCTAGTCTTACTTATTAGATCACAAGGGCAAGTTTCTCAATAAATCAACTTGCCTTACCCAAGCCAATAGGAAGGACCCTAGGATCATTTTAGAGTTGGTATGACTTATGAAGAGGGGACTAGAAGAAATGTTAGGCATTTAACCTTCAAAAAATGGAAAACAAGAGAGAGAAAAAAGATGAAAAGAAAGGTAAAAAGCAGGGACAGAGAAGAAGGAAAAGAATTAAGTCTCATAAATGTAATTTTATTTCAGCCACAGGGAAGTTGCAAATGTTAATTAATATTAAACTTTATGTAATAGAAAGACTAGAAAAAGCACAGGACTAAGCAGGTTAGTGTTGTAGCCCTGAAGCAGTATTTGCAAAGGACCTGCGCTTTGCAATCAAGTAATTGGATAGCGATCTTAGCTTTGCCACTGTGGGATTTTGGTTGGTTACTTAACTAAGAGTTTCCTCATATGTAAAATTGGGATAACATACTTACCAGGTTGTAGGAGTTGAGGTAATGAATGAAAAACACCTATATCACAACTTATTCTTTTGTAAGTAACATAAACAGAAATTCAGATAATCTAGTGTTAGTGTTTAGCCGCTAAGTCATATCCTACTACTCTTCTGGACCCCAAGGACTGTAGCCTGCCAGGCTCCACTGTCCATGGGATTTCCCAGGCAAGAATACTGGTGTGGGAAGCCATTTCCTTCTCCAGGAGATCTTCCCTACTTAGTGATTGAACACACATCTCCTATGTCTCCTGCATTGGCAGGCAGGTTCCTACAAATAATTTATACAAAAGGGGAATTTTGTTGTTTACATAACTGCAAAACCAGACGTAGTACAGACTTCAGGGACATCCAATCCAAGAAGTTCACATGAAGTTGTCAACACCCACTTTCTCTCCTTCCTTTGGTCCTGCTTTTGGTAACCTTGGTTATCCACTCATTAGGTCAAAAGATGGCTGCAATATTTGTAGTTCGAAACTTTGTGGTTCAAGTCTTTCATGAAAAAGGGAGCAACATCTGTAGCACAAACCTGACTCTAATTAGCCCAGCTTGCATCCATGAATGTCACTGTGGCCAAGGCAATTGAGTGAGTGGCCACATATACTCTACCCTTAACGCCAGGGTGGAGTTTGCTTCACCTGGATACCATACACTGAGAGTATGGGAAGAGAGATTCCCTCCAAAACAAAATGGGAGTTTACTCTTACCATAAGTAGGGGGTGGATGCAAGCATCCACGTAATTAAAATGCAAAAGGCCAGGAACCAAGCAAGCTTTTTCATCAGTTGGATCCAGGAAGTCTGCCTCAGAACAGTCACTTCATCTTTCACTTGAGCTTCAGTCTGCACCTACCTCTTTCTCTCGTGATTCTTTTCAAGTTCACTGGCATTTCTGGTATCACACCTTCACAGTTCCTAATCTAACGGAAAGGAATTTCTTTGAGAAAAGTTCAAAGAAGAACCCTGATTGGTCCAACCTGGGTCATATGTGTCCACCCTACAATCAAAAGAGTCCCACTGGATCATGTGGAATGGGGGAGACGAAGTTGTCAAATGCTATTGACAAATGTAAGTGGGAAGGGGTACAGGACAGTCAAAAATCGCAGGGGTCCACTGTACCTGAGTAAATGCCAAGGGCATAATCAGAAACTGCAAATTAGACAAAGGAATTTCAGTGTGGACGGCAGGGTGAACCAAAAGGACTGAGTAAATGAATGAATAAATAGATGAAGGGTGGTGTATTCACACTTAACATAGGACACTACTCAGCAACAAAAAGGGATTAGTTACTTATATATGCAACAGTGTGGAGGAACTCCATAATAACTATGTTGAGTGAAAGAAGTCAGATGGAAAAAGAGTACACGTACTGTATGTTTCCATTTTTACAAAATTGTAAAAAATGCAAATTAATCTACAGTAAGAGAAAGAAGATCAGTGACTGTTTGGGCCTGAGGAAGGGAAAAGTTAAAAGAGGCATGAGTACACTTGGAAGGATGATATGTTCTTTTTTTCTGTATTGTGAGTTTCATGGGTGTACACATGTGTGAAAACATCGAATTGAACACTTTAGTTATGTGCAATTTATTTCATGCTAATAATAACTTAATAATACTATTTAAAAAGAGAGAGAGAAAATGTATTCCAAAACACTATCCTGTTTCAAGGCATTTAAAAATGTTACCTCACCTGTCTGTACAAGTCTGAATTTTTCGACAGTATTATAGATGCAGACTTTCTCTAAATATTTATATATATATGTATATACATATATATATAAGTCACACCTCTTAAATCATAGGTAGTATCTAGCCTCAAGGTCAAAGAAGAGGTTAATGAAGAGTACAAATAAGATTGTATTTTTTTTTTTTTGACAGATTTCTCTCTATGGTGAAAAAGAATGTAGCAGTAGGCAATAGTAAGTGAGCCATTCCTATTATAAACCTACTTGACCCTGTATAAAATATTGACCTGCTAAATCTAGAACCTAACATATTGGGCACCTACTGACCACTAGGTCAGTAGATGCCCAATATGCTACTGGAGATAGGTGGAGAAATAACTCCAGAAAGAATGAAGGGATAGAGCCAAAGCAAAAACAATACCTAGCTGTGGATGTGACTGGTGATAGAAGCAAGGTCTGATGCTATAAAGAGCAATATTGCATAGGAACCTGGAATGTCAGGTCCATGAATCAAGGCAAATTGGAAGTGGTCAAACAAGAGATGGCAAGAGTGAACATCAACATTCTAGGAATCAGCGAACTGAAATGGACTGGAATGGGTGAATTTAACTCAGATGAACATTATATCTACTACTGTGGGCAAGAATCCCTTAGAAGAAATGGAGTAGCCATCATGGTCAACAAAAGAGTCTGAAATGCAGTACTTAGATGCAATCTCAAAAACGACAGAATGATCTCTGTTCGTTTCCAAGGCAAACCATTCAATATCACAGTAATCCAAGCCTATGCCCCAACCAGTAATGCCGAAGAAGCTGAAATTGAACGGTTCTATTAGAACTTTAGAACTAACACCCAAAAAAGATGTCCTTTTCATTATAGGGGACTGGAATGCCAAAGTAGGAAGTCAAGAAACTCCTGGAATAACAGGCAAATTTGGCCTTGGAATACGGAACGAAGCAGGGCAAAGACTAATAGAGTTTTGCCAAGAAAATGCACTGATCATAACAAACACCATCTTCCAACAACACAGGAGAAGACTCTACACATGGACATCACCAGATGGCCAACACAGAAATCAGATTGATTATATTCTTTGCAGCCAAAGATGGAGAAGCTCTATACAGTCAGCAAAAACAAGACCAGGAGCTGACTGTGGCTCAGACCATGAACTCCTTATTGCCAAATTCAGACTGAAATTGAAGAAAGTAGGGAAAACCACTAGAGCATTCAGGTATGACCTAAATCAAATCCCTTATGATTGTACAGTGGAAGTGAGAAATAGATTTAAGGGCCTAGATCTGATAGATAGAGTGCCTGATGAACTATGGAATGAGGTTCGTGACATTGTACAGGAGACAGGGATCAAGACCATCCCCATGGAAAAGAAATGCAAAAAAGCAAAATGGCTGTCTGGGGAGGCCTTACAAATAGCTGTGAAAAGAGAAGCAAAAAGCAAAGGAGCAAAGGAAAGATATAAGCATCTGAATGCAGAGTTCCAAAGAATAGCAAGAAGAGATAAGAAAGCCTTCTTCAGTGATCAATGCAAAGAAATAGAGGAAAACAACAGAATGGGAAAGACTAGAGATCTCTTCAAGAAATTTAGAAATACCAAGGGAACATTTCGTGCAAAGATGGGCTTGATAAAGGACAGAAATGGTATGGACCTAACAGAAGCAGAAGATATTAAGAGGAGGTGGCAAGAATATACAGAAGAACTGTACAAAAAAGATCTTCACGACCCAGATAATCACGATGGTGTGATCACTGACCTAGAGCCAGACATCCTGGAATGTGAAGTCAAGTGGGCCTTAGAAAGCATTACTACAAACAAAGCTAGTGGAGGTGATGGAATTCCAGTTGAGCTATTGTGAAAGTGCTGCACTCAATATGCCAGCAAATTTGGAAAACTCAGCAGTGGCCACAGGACTGGAAAAGGTCAGTTTTCATTCCAATCCCAAAGAAAGGCAATGCCAAAGAATGCTCAAACTACCTCACAATTGCACTCATGTCACACGCTAGTAAAGTAATGCTCAAAATTCTCCAAGCCAGGCTTCAGCAATATGTGAACCGTGAACTTCCTGATGTTCAAGCTGGTTTTAGAAAAGGCAGAGGAACCAGAGATCAAATTGCCAACATCCGCTGGATCATGGAAAAAGCAAGAGAGTTCCAGAAAAGCATCTATTTCTGCTTTATTGACTATGCCAAAGCCTTTGATTGTGTGGATCACAATAAACTGTGGAAAATTCTTCAAGAGATGGGAATACCAGACCACCTGACCTGCCTCTTGAGAAATTTGTATGCTGGTCAGGAAGCAACAGCTAGAACTGGACATGGAACAACAGACTGGTTCCAAATAGGAAAAGGAGTCCGTCAAGGCTGTATATTGTCATCCTGCTTATTTAACTTATATGCACAGTACATCATGAGAAATGCTGGGCTGGAAGAGGCACAAGCTGGAATCAAGATTGCCAGGAGAAATCTCAATAACCTCAGATATGCAGATGATACCACCCTTATGGCAGAAAGTGAAGAGGAACTCAAAAGCCTCTTTATGAAAGAGAAAGTGGAGAGTGAAAAAGTTGGCTTAAAGTTCAACATTCAGAAAACGAAGATCATGGCATCTGGTCCCACCACTTCATGGGAAATAGATGGGGAAACAGTGGAAAGTGTCAGACTTTATTTTCCTGGGCTCCAAAATCACTGCAGATGGTGACTGCAGCCATGAAATTAAAAGACGCTTACTCCTTGGAAGGCAAGTTATGACCAACCTAGATAGCATATTCAAAAGCAGAGACATTACTTTGCCAACAAAGGTTCGTCTAGTCAAGGCTGTGGTTTTTCCTGTGGTCATGTATGGATGTGAGAGTTGGGCTGTGAAGAAGGCTGAGCGCCGAAGAATTGATGCTTTTGAACTATGGTGTTGGAAAAGACTCTTGAGAGTCCCTTGGACTGCAAGGAGATCCAACCAGTCCATTCTGAAGGAGATCAGCCCTGGGATTTCTTTGGAAGGAATGATGCTAAAGCTGAAACTCCAGTACTTTGGCCACCTGATGCGAAGAGTTGACTCATTGGAAAAGACTCTGATGCTGGGAGGGATTGGGGGCAGGAGGAGAAGGGGACGACAGAGGATGAGATGGCTGGATGGCATCACTGACTCGATGGACGTGAGTCTGGGTGAACTCCGGGAGTTGGTGATGGACAGGGAGGCCTGGCGTGCTGTTATTCATGGGGTCACAAAGAGTCGGACACGACTGAGGGACTGAACTGAACTGAAATCTAGAGCATCCTTTTAAAGCAGATTATAGTATTAAATATATAAGTTTCTGAATATATATATTTTTTGTTTTTGTAGTCCTGAAATATAGATTATCTGTGCAACTGAAAGTGCTTTTCCTCTAGGCAGGGGGAGACCTGCTGTTGGGCAGGACATCCTGTTTCTCTGGGCACCTGAAACTCAAGCCATTAGATAGATCACAGACAGGACTGCTTTCCATAGCTCATAACAGTTAACCTATGTGCAAATGCTAGTTTGATTGGAAGGCATCAGAAGTGCTAAATGTTTTAGTATTACCTCTCATACACCTAGAAACACAAAGACATTTTACAAGGACTGCTTCATTCCTTCACTACCTTCTACTCACTATCAGGAGTAAATAGAGTCAGATATGCCCTTTCATTTTGCATAAATTTTCACAAAAGTTTTACCATGAAACAATGGAAAGACCATAGCAGCAGTCCCCAATCTTTTTGGCACCAGGGACTGGTTTGTAGAAGACAATTCTCCCACGGACAGGTGGGAAGGCGAATGGTTTCTGGATGATTCAAGCTCATTTCACATATTGGGTTTGTTGAGCAGGAGGGAGAGCTCAGGTGGTAATGCGAGTGATGGGGAGCAGCAGTAAATACAGGTGATGCTTCACTCAGTCACCCACCACTCACCTCCTGCTGTTCAACCCTGTTCCTAACCCCACGGGGGTTGAGGACCCCTGGACTATAGGATTCAAAGAGAAATGATTTAAATCTCAGCTCCACTATCTGTTGTAAGGCAATGAGAAAGATAGTCTATCTTTCTGAGCTTCAGTTTCATCATATGTAAAATGGGCGTATGTCATGCAGTCTTTCACGAGGATTCAAGACACCAAATGTAAAAGTGCCTAACACAGTCTTTGGCACTTAACAGGCAATGAGTAAATGTTGGTGTTCTTCCTTCTACTGCACACTGTGACTATAAAAGTCATGGAAAAATACTGCGATGAAAAGGCATCTAGGTAGGCAGAGATCTAAGTTTATAATGCTCAAGAGAAATAATCTGTTTTCTAAGAGGACGAGCCAAAATATTCAGAAAAAAAGAAATACATACAAATACTTTGACTGAAAGATTAGCAACTCCATTTAGAAAAGAGGTGTTTATATCCTAGTGTGTTTCATCACAAGCATTAACATTCAGATGTGAAGGGTCAGTAATAGTTACTATGAATAAAACACATGTACTTTGTGATCTGTAAAGATTTTCCTGGAAGAATAACAAAACACATGAATATAGATTCTTATTTTTCTACTTTTTACATCTTGTATTTATAAGTACAACTATAAAAATAAACCTCAATTTATTTTATCAGTGATTCTCAAGCAATTTCAGGTTTGGGAAGTGGAAGAAGTCTTCCAATTCTCATGTTTACTTTTCAATGATCACTTTGTTCAAAGTATTACCCCAACCAATAGCTATTTGGCATCTACAATGTACCATGCACGGTAAGGAATAGAAAGATAACAAGCAATGTCTCTGTCCTCCCCATGAGGGGAGAAAAAGGTCTGATTGTAACTCAAAAATAACTAATTGCATAAGATAAAAATTTGAGGAATTCCCTGGTGGCGCCAGTGGTAAAATATCTGCCTACCAACATAGGAGAAGCAAGAGACGCAGGTTTGATCCCTGTATTGGGAAGATTCCCTGGAGTAGGAAATGACAACCCACTCCAGTATTCTTGCCCAAAAAATTCCATACACAGGGGAGCCTGGAGGGCTACAGTTCATGGGGTTTCAGAGTCAGACACAAGTTAGCACCCGTGCCATACACCATCTATATGCCTAGTGGTTAGGACTCAGCACTTTGCTGTTACCTGGGTTCAATCCCTGGTGGAACGGTCGGCAAGCTAAGATCCCATAGGCCCCATAAAAAAAAAAGATTAAGATTTGAATGTGCTACTTAGGAAGAGGAGGAGGACTTCTAGTTGAGAGAAGTGGAGTGTATAGGAAATCAAGGCAGGTTACTCTCTTACAGAAGACCAGTCAACAAGCACTTATTGGTGACTAATTAGAAGTCTAGTGTTGAGTGCTATAGAAAATGCAGAAGTACCTTAAATTGTAATTCCTGACTACATGGAATGCTCAACATGTGATTTGACGGAGTATTCTAGCCAGGAAGAATTTGCAAGGTAGGCAGGCTATCTCTACTCCTTTTATAACTTTAAAAAAAAAAAAAGAAAACTTGTCTTTTTTTTTTTTTTTTTTCATTTTTATTATTTAATTTTTTTGTCTGAGTTGCATGGCATTTGAGATCTTAGTTCCCTGACTGAGGAAGTACAGGACCACTGGACAACCGGGAAAGTCCCACCTTTTAAAACTATTGATATATTTATTTCAAATGCCAATGGCTTGTAAATATTAATTGAAATATTAGCAGCAATCCAGTCTCAAAAAAAAAAAAAAAAAAAAAACAGCTGCTCTGCATGTAGAGACAAAAGGTGACTGTTTTTCTTTGAGTGATTTGATAAACAGTGAAACAAAGAAATCAAGACATTTTGAAATAGACTTTAGTCCTTTGCCAGATTGTGAATGGGCCATACCATTCTTTAGCAATTTTGTCTGCATGACAATATTTTGAAAATTAAAATTTGAAGTTAGTTATTTGGTTGATGCCGGGAGCCGGCATATTGCATATTGAGTGCATATTGCATTTTGAGTGCAGCACCTTCACAGCATGATCTTTCAGGGTCTGGAAGAGCTCAACTGGAAGTCTATCACTGCCAGGAGCCAGCGTGAGGAACTCCTCCCATGGCAAAGGTCATGAGGAAGGAGGCTCGGCATATGCAAAGGCGGGATCAAGCCTCAGGAGTCCCCCTGGAAATTCTCGAGCATCTACCCCCAAACCAGAGTCTGCCTACTTTCTGCTTTGTGCTCTTCCCTACACATCTGACTTCACAGGGGGCTGTCTCCCACTACCTCTCTCTGAAAAAAGAGTTAGCTTACAGCTCCAGTTAATAATTCCTGGGTGTGACAGTGTTTCAACCTACAAACTCCTTTGGAAATCCTCTAGCCTGCCTGAATAGGTTTTTCCAGCCACATGTGATTGTTCAGAGCCTCCCAACTGTGAGAGGCGGGAGATGTTCTAGACTGTCTAAACACAGGTTCCTTTGAGTAGTTAAAAGATTGATTAGAAATTGTATTGGAAAAAAAAAAAAAAAAAGAAATTGTATTGGTGAAGGGTTTTTCACTTATTGGGCCAATGTTTGCTGCTAAGTCTCCATACTCCTTACCTACTGTGTCCTTGGCAGTGTATTGATTGATATAATGGGTTTATAGAAATGTAAGCAGTAGCCTCAATGTTTGTAACCTTGGACCCTTGAGTTAATTCTTTTCTTGATTGAGCCCACCTCACCTTTGCCCTATAGGAATGCAACTCTATCCAATGCTTTTTGGAGGCTGGTGCTTGACTTTAGAATAATCACTTTTAGAGAAAAATAAGTTCTTAAAATGTTAACAGGCCTCCGGGCCAGAAGATGATGTAAATCACCTAAACTTTTGCATATGATAAGTTTGCAGGAAGAAAGCCTGGCTTACTGCATGACTCTACCCCTTCCCCCATTATTCTCTATGCATAACTTAAGGTATAAAAACTACTTTGGAAAATAAAGTGCAGGCCTTGTTCACCGAAACTTGGTCTCCCCATGTCGCGCTCTCTCTCTCTCAAATTCTGGCTGAGTCTCCATCTGGAGCGCGGAACCTGCCATGCTTGCTAATTATGCCTGGGCTTCTAAGATCCCACCGGGGAGGCCTCAGTGTCTCCTCTCCTTCAGAAGAACGGAAGGATGCCTGCGGCCTATGTAAGTGGTGCAAACTTCTTGTCTTGAAGTTTTATTGGTCTCCCGCGTAAACCAAGCTACTCAGCCTCTTTTCTCCACTGAATTTTCCTACTGAGCTATCCTCATTCTATTACTTTTTATGTCTTTGACGAATACCCTGGATCAGCCGGGGCTGGACCCCGGCAGGTTACTGCCTAGGCACTTGTTTTTACAGAATAGTATAGTCACTGACTCAATGGACGTGAGTCTCAGTGAACTCCGTGAGTTAGTGATGGACAGGGAGGCCTGGCATGCTGCGATTCATGGGGTCGGAAAGAGTCACACACGACTGAGCGACTGATCTGATCTGATCCGATCTGATAGTTATGGTGAAGAGACATACAAAATTTTCATCTAGTGTTTACACATAGCAAGATTAAGTTGGGTACTAAACTTCTATTAGAAAAATTAAGCATTTTATTTCACAATAGATGTGAATCCTCAAATTTATTTAAAAATGGTTGGTTGGTTTAGTCGCTAAGTCGTGTCCAACTCTCATGACTCCATGGACTGTAGTCTGCCAGGCTCCTCTCTCCATGGGATTCTCCAGGCAAGAATACTGGAGTGGGTTGCCATTTCTTTCTACAGGGGGTCTTTCCCACCCAGGAATCGAAACTGGGTCTCCTGCATCGCAGGCAGTTTCTTTACCCACTGAGCTACAAGGGAATCCTTTATTTAAAAATAATCTTCAGAAATAAATTTAGCTTTTATTTGTATTGTAAGTCCATTAAATGTGAATTGGTCTATTTCTTTCCCTAGAATCAAGTTTCCAGCTTTCCCATCTAAAACAATTTCAGTCTTCAAGTGTGGCACCTAAATTTTTCCATTTTTCCCTTGAGAAACAGCGCTTGTCCTTTTGTATCTGATTCATGTCTTCTGCTGTCTTATAAACTGTATGTCAGCTTTTTTTTTGCAAGTCACGTACTTCCAGCTCAGATTTAGGCATGTTTGTATGGCTCACTCCAGTGACACCCTGGCCAGCAATACACAACAGGCTCAAACTATATCATAATTGAGCCTGAGGGAGAGTAATTATTTTATTTGAAAGAAAGAACAAATTAGAATGAGAATCAGCTTGAAGACAAACCTTGAAAAAATGACAAAGGATGGAAGGAAAAGTTATTAGGGTTTTTAAGAACTTTCTCTTTTTCTTGTAGAAGATAAAAGTGTTAATTAAATGTTCTCTTTGCCCATTATCTTTTTGGGTAAAAACTCTAAAATTTATAATAATATTACAAAAGAGTCAGAACACAAATGAAAGAAAAATCACCCATAATTTTTCAACACAATAACTTTAACCATTGTGAAGTATCTCTCTGTAGCCTTTATTTCATATTAATGCATCTTTAAGTGAAAGTATTAGTCACTCAGCCAAGTCCAACTCTTTGCAACCCCATGGACTGTGGCCTGCCAGGCTCCTCTGTCCGTGAGATTCTCCAGGCAAGAATACTGGAGTGGGTTGCCATTCCCTTCTCCAGGGGATCTTCCTGACTCAGGGATCGAACCTGGGTATCCCACATTGCAGCAGATTCTTTACCATCTGAGCCACCAGGGAAGCCTTCATAAATCTTAATATACAGGTAATTTTGTATCACATTCTTCATTTATGGTTATCATAAACATGTGTTTCTGTTGTCTTTATCCTATTTGCTGACTGCCTAACACTCTGGAACCTGTGTTTCCAGGGCCCTCCCCATCTTTCTGCAAAGTCTTTCCCAAAGTGTACTTGAGAGTCACTACAGGGAATAAGTTTTTCACGTGTGTTTCTTTCTGGTCAGCTGTCATGGGTAATATCTAATTGTTCTTCTCCATTGCTGGAGACTACCATGTTTTCAGGAAGCTGAGTCTGTGAAAACTGATGCTGCCCCTGGATACTACTGACTCCCATTTAATCTATCCTCTTAAACCACCCACCTGATGCCACCCACGTCTGCTTCAACCTAAAGGGTTCCTGCTTGCAGAGAGGGGACTTTGGGCTGGGGGCCTATGAATGCCCTGGGGGTTCCTTAGAAGTAGGCACACATTTTTCCTGAACTACCTCCAGGGATTCTCTAGGCAAGAATACTGAAGTAGGTTACCATGCCCTCCTCCAGGGGGTCTTCCCCACCTAGGATTGAACCTGCGACTCTTATGGCTCTTGCATTGTAAGGCCGGTTTATGTCCCCCTAGAATTCACTTGTTATATCCTAATCCCTAATATAATGGCATTAGGAAGTGGGAGCGTTAGTAAGTGACTAGGTTATGAAAGTGGAGTCCTCATGAGTGAGATCAATGCCCTTATAAAACACCCCAGAGAGCTCCCTTGTCCTTTCTGCCTGAAGGACTCAGTAGGAAGGTGGGTGTCTATAAAACAGGAAGTGGGCTCTCACCAGACACCAAATCTGCCAGTGCCTCAGTCTTGGACTTGCCAGCCACCAGAACTGTGAGAAATAAATTTCTGTTGTTTATAAGCCACCCAGTCTATGGTACTTTGTTTGAGCAGCCCAAATGGACTAAGACAGTGTTACTTACAGAGTTCAGACAATGGCGAAATGACACAGCAGGAAAAACTAGGGTTTGGGTTTAGAGAATAGAGACACACCCAGGTGAAGGCCAATGTTGGTTATTTAAGATACTTAAGTCTGCTAGAGGATTTGGAACTGGGACATCTGTCATTAAAGAAGAAAAACAAGCAGGAACAAGATGAGGTAGGTGGCAGATGGATTGCTCAAGCAGCTGACAGGTCTAGACAGGTTGGAGGTGAAAGTTGAGAAAATCCAATAGTAACACATTTGGAACAAAAGCTTTCATTTTCAGTTTTTTTTGGTTTGTTTTTGGTTGATTATTTTTTGTTCTGATTCCAAAGAACTTTCTTATGTGACCGTTGCATATTCCACTGAAGAACTTAAATGGCAATAGAGTACAGAGGTCTTAGACACAGAAATTCCAGTTCTAACACTTACTAGCTGTGACTTTGAGCAATTATTCCAGTGTTCTGGAGTCTCCACTGTAAAATGATGTGGCCATATTAATCGCCATGCTCAATCGCTCAATTGTATCCAACCCATTGTGACTATGGATTACAGCCCACCAGGCTCCTCTGTCCATTGAATTTCCTAAGAAAGGATATTGGAGTGGGTTACTATTTCCTCCTCCAGGGTTATTAAATCTAGAGTTCTTAAATGTTTTGGAGAGGGGGTGTCATTCACCTCCATTGAGCAGATGAAAGAGAAGGATCACTGTCTAACAAAAATGCACATAAACATCCCTTCCAATTTGGGCACACACAATTTTATCACTTTAGAAACTGATTTCCTTCACATAGAAAAAAAACTTACAAAAAATTTCTTTTTCTCATTTCTTGTTTACTCATACAAATGAAGAAATTTGAAATTAATCCAAGTGTGCAAATGCAAAATAACAAAATTAAAATTCCTTCCCAAAGCAAAACGAGAAGACTATCATCATTTGACTTGAAGAGAAGAAATTATGGCATAGTCTTTACAACACAGTGTTTGTCATTTGTGCTATTCTATCAGTTTTGACTTTTAATTTTGATAGGGCTTCCCTAGTGGCTCATTGGTAAAGAGTCTGCCGGCAATGCAGGAGACATAAGTTTGATCCATGGGTTGGGAAGATGCCTTGGAGAGGGGAGGGGCAACCCCCTCCAATAATTCTTGCCTGGAGAATCCCATGGACAGAGGAACCTGGCAGGCTACAGTCCATGGGGTGGCAATGAGTCAGACATTATCTAGCCACTAAATAACAACAACAATTTTGTTAGCAACAATTGAAAGAAAGCCCAGATTAACAAAGCAGATTGTAGCAAACAGATAGGCTTAGGCTGAGACACATGGGATTTCTCTAGGATTCTTCAAGCTGATATAGTTGCATCATTTCCTCTTTCCTTAGGTCAATGAGTTTGGTCATCTTTGCAAAGTCTGAATCATCTCTGCTGTTTATATCAGTGAGAAAATGATTAAAACCCACACTTAAATTTTAAGGTCAAATGAATAAAACTAACCTTTGGAGAAGTTCTGCAGTATTTCCAGGTGTCTGTAGATTTGTGCCTTGTGAGAAACCGACACGTTTCATCACTCTTAAGCAGGGCCAAGAGACTCTCCTCCAGCACAGGCAAAGTTCTTATCTGTCTGTTTCCACTCTCTTCTCCCACAGAGGCAACTTGGCCAGAAGGGCTTGTGGAGTTTATTGGTGTGTGTATGTTTTGGTTAGCTTCCAAAATGGTGTCCTCAGAACCTTATGCTGAAAAAAAAACCTTATCTTATTCAATTGAACAAATACATCAAAGCAACAAATAACTTTTCCCCTGTGGAATTATTTTAGGAGGGAATTTCAAAGAATGACTTCATATTCTGCTTCCATTTCTTGACAAAAATGTCTTTAAATCCCAATGAGTCAAATCTCTGAGTCTGGAGAAATTGATGACTTCTGTAAAGCAACAGGCAAAACGTCTTCAGGACTGTTGTCAAGGGCTTTGGTGCCTATGCAAGGTGATGTAGAAAACCGTGACTCATGGTTCTGTGTTCAGCTTCTTTCTTCATCAAAGCAGAAAAACTACATGTGTTGCCAAACACTGCATGGGCACTGTAGTTCCCAAATTTTGTTTGTAATAGGAGTTTTTACTCTACCATTTCAAGTAATTCTGGGCCTTTGAGGTTTCCAAATGGAGCTCATAAATTAAAGTTATTTACGTTTTTTTCCAACACATATTTGACAGACATTAGAAAATGACTGGCACTTTTTTTGCTGAGGAAACCGGCATAATTGCAAATTTCTGCAAAATAACAGACAAAATGTCAGTAAACCCAGGGCAGAGTATGTCATTTCGCAAAGGCACTGGTTCCATATTATGCCTTTATTCCAAACCATAATTTAACTTGACCATTGAAAAGCACAAGGTTTGTGTGTGGCTTCTTTTGTCTAGCAGTGTAATTGGAATCCTTCAGACGGGAAGTGTTGGGGTAAATGCAGGCTTTCAGAAAATTCCAGCCTTTCCAAGTTGAGCCTTCTCAAAATAAAACAAAAACACATAACAACCAAAGCACCTCATTGTCTCAGGTATTTTAAGGGTAGAGTGATATAGAGGTGTTTCTTCAGTTCTTTACCTGCTAGCTGCCACGAGCCAGAATCACAGTGTACAATATGTAACCTTTTGTATCCATAACAACAGAGTATAGATGAGGAATTGAAACTCAGAAAAGATAACCATCTTGCTTAATGTCACACAGCTAGTGGCTGAGCACAAGTTTGAAATTGGGTCTCCTTAACTCTAAAACCTGTGCTTTTAATTATTATACAAATATGAAGGAATCAGAGATGTATGTGAGAAAGTAAGTATAAGCAGAATTCTTAGCTGAAGGGTAAATATGAGATATTCATGGGAGGGGAGATTAATCGAAAGAGAAATGACTGAAAGTATCTTTGGGGAAGGTTGTTGCTCTTGCTAGTCACAAGTCATGTCCAGTTCTTTGTGACCCCATGGACTGTAGCCCACCAGGCTCCTCTGTCCATGGGATTTCCCAGGCAAGAATACTGGAGTGGGTTGCCTCTTTACCAGAGGATCTTCCTGACTCAGGGATCGAACCCATGTCTCCTGCATTGGCAGACAGATTCTTTATCGCTAAGCCAGCGTGGAAGCCCCTTTGGGGGAGGTAACATATTACAAACAAATCCAGCTCCCTTTGCTCTTAAATCTATACTCCCAAAGAGTCTACTGATTTGTGACTTCACCTCCACAATTGTATTTATCAAGAATGGAGTCCCAATTCACAATTCTCAACTCCAAGTCCTTAAAAATTTCCATTGTTATTAATATCTAATGAATTTCTTTCACGTCAAACAATTTACTGGGGGTGTTGAGGAGTCGGAGACAATTTTCCTGAGACCTAATTATACCAACTCCTTCTCTGAATTCCTTCTTTTATTCATCCCTGTATCCTCCTAGCCCTGCGCAGTGGCTGGCAGTTAGAGGGCCCCCAGTATATGTCAGCTGACTGATAAAATACTGAAAAAGGTTTTGAAAGACTCACCAAGTTGAGTTGGCAGACTCTAATACCCAGCAACTTGTTGAAATTGTGCTGCAGGAGAAACATTTAGATAAACTTGATCAGTTACTCCTCCCACCTCCATCCCATTAAAAACGTAGAGTTTGACAATGAGCAGAATCATCTTGCAGTTCTTGCCTGACAAACCTTTGTTTCAACAAGCACGTACCTGAATTAAGCAGCCCTTACTGGTGCTGATTCCAGCACATCTCTTGGTCCCTGCTGTCTCTTGATTCTTTTTGCAATCATTTTATGCCATCGTTTTTTTTTATCTTTAGAAAGCATATTTTTTTCCACTGTCCTTGGCCATACTAAAATTTGTTCATTTGAATTCTGACCGCCTTGATAATACACAACAGTTAATTTGTGCTTTTTCTATTAATTCCTTCCAGAATGAAAGGGAGAAGAGCTACGTTTTCTTTTTAGTTGCAAACAACACTTTGCCCCTTTCCAAGCCCCCATCATATTATCAGGTAATCTTAGTGACAGATAAGTAAAACACACGATGCTGTAGAAGTGCAAAAATTCCACCTTTCTCCCGAATTATTCTTCAATAATCCAGTTTTTGCCGTTTTCCAATTGTTAGCTCGGCAAGGTGACTCTGCAGGGTTTTTTTTTTTTTTTTCTGGGGAAACACCTGTTCTTCCTGCAAAAGAAAAGCTATTGCTCTCACTAAATGAGTCTGAATGCCCTGGGAGGATTTCCTTCTGTGGCTTTGTTTGTTCCTGAAACAGGTTCTCCTGCTGAGCTTTTTCGCCTCTGCAGCTCTGGTGAAGGGAAATTCATTTTGCTGGCAATTTCTTCCATTCTTAATATATTAATAGTCCTGTTTTCTTAGCAGTGCCAGTGTAAACTCTTATCATGAGTGGAAAAAAGATAGCCTTGACTACCCATCCCCCCTCGCGCCCCCCCACCCCCCCCCCCGCCTCCCGCCAAAAGACAGCATTTGCCTTGGGAATAAACTCCAATAATTTTCTTCTCTTTATAAACTGTTTCTATAAAAATGCAAGGGCAATCTTGGCTGACAGAATACAGTTATTTAAGTGTTAAACAATGTAAGATTCTCCTGATGACTTCAACTTGAGTATCTGAAAGAGCCAGGAACCCATGATCCAATTCCCTGTTAGGAACCAATCTTATATTAAAACATGACAAAACATTATCTATGAAATTTTACTGCAGTGCAGCTGGGAATTCTCTTTTTGAAATTTACTGCAGTGCAGTGGGCTGAATTTTGAGCTTGGAGGGATTCTTTGTCCAAATTCATATTCTGAAGAAATCTTAAAATTTCTTACATCTCAATTGTATACTAAAACTGTATAAAAAATACTCTGTCTTTTAGGTCCTACTTATCTATGTCAAATAATCAAAGGTTTTGTGGACTCTTGTTATATCTCATTATGACGGCTCACTCGGTAAATAATCTGCTTGCAATGTGGGAGACCCAGGTTCAATCCCTGGGCCAGGAAGATCCTTTGAAGAAGGAACTGGCAACCCACTCCAGGATTCTTGCCTGGAAAATCCCATGGACAGAGGAGCCTGGTGGGCTCTAGTCCATGGGGTTGCAAAGAGACATGACCAAAGTGACTGAGCATCATGACCACCAAAGATAGGTCATCAACATCTACTGTATTTTATTTTTAAATTCAGTTTAAATAACTTTATGTAAATATACACATATCCATATAAGCATATGTGTATATTTTCTCCTTCTCTTTGCTGAAATTATATTAAGATGTTTGAAACGCCTCACATGATAAGATACTAAAATGCCTTATAGTGGGGAAGTCAGGCAGTTCCATCCAGGCTCCAGTGCTTTCTATCTGCTTGACATTTTTCTAAGTCTTAGTTTTTTTAATTCATAAAACTCAGGATTTTTGTAAAGATTGAATGAGATAATTCATGTAAAGCAGTTAGCATAGAGGCTGGCAAACTGTACTATTAATCATTATCAGGAGAAAAGTCAGAATTTGGGAAAAAGTAAAACACATATTATAACCATACAGATAAATACACTGCCTTAATTGTTCAAATTTAATAGTCAGATTAATTTTTAGTTTTCTAGCTCCCACAATAGTAAGATGAAACACAATCCATTATATAAATTTGAAGTTCAAAGAGAAAGAAGCAAATTAGTTCAGAAGTAAAATTTTTGCTAACACTGAATTCCAAAAAGAAGTTCTAGAGAGTTCATTGAATAATATACTGAATAATATTTTCAATGCCATTTAATGGCAAATACTGTAATGAATTTAATATCATTGTTATTACAACCTTTGGTAAAACCCCAAAGCACCCATGGCTGATTCATTTCAATGTATGGCAAAAACTACCACAATATTGTAAAGTAATTAGTCTCCAATTAAAATAAATAAATTAATTTTAAAAAAAGAATTAAAAAAAACCCCAAAGCATTCAATTAAAGTGTAACTCAGTAAAGGACTAAGTAATGTGAAACTTAATCTATGGGCTTAGTAAATATAGCCCCAATTTATAATCATATGGAATTCAAAATATCATTACAGAGTATCTGGTTTGTATAAGATACTGTTCGAGGCTCTGTAAAGATAAACATAGATAAATTGGACTCAGTTCTTGCCCTCAAGAATTTACTAATTGTGGGGACTTCCCTGGTGGTTCAGTGATTAAGAATCCACCTTGCAATGCAGGGGATGTGGGTTGGATCGCTGGTCAGGGAACTAAGACCCCACATGCTGCAGAGCCATCAATCCCACGGGCAGCAACGAAAGATCCTGCATGCCGCAATGAAGATCTCTTGGGCCACAACTAAGACCCGACACAGCCAAATCAATCAATAAACATTAAACAGTAATTTACTAATTGTAAGTCATGAAAGGGAGACTAAGAAACTGGTAACAAGGACTATGATTAAAGGAAACTAGTATAAAACCCCAAAGGAAGATATAAAATGCTCTGGAGGTTCAAAGGAAGGAAAGGTCTGTTCCTCAAACAAAGCGAGCTCAGCCTCACCTTCTGGCTTTTGCATACGCTGTTCCCTGTGCCTGGGAACATCTTCTCCCCATGCCACATATTTCATTCTCCTCTCCCTTCAGGTCTCAGCTTATGTTTTCACCTTGTATAGGCCTTCCCTGACCACCTATCATAGAGGAGACTCCCCTCTATAATTCTCTGTCTCAGCTCCTTGTTTGTCTTACCTTCATTGTTGTTTACCTTCATAGCATCCTTTACAATTTATGGTTATTTCATTCATTTGTTAATTTGCTTCATTTTTTTCTGTCTCTTCATGTAGCATATAAGCTCCATGGACTTATATGGAGCTTACATATAAGCTCCAGGACTAGGTCTGCCTGTCTTCAGTCAGTTCAGTTCAGTCGCTCAGTCGTGTCTGACTCTTTGCGACCCCATGAATCGCAGCACGCCAGGCCTCCCTGTCCATCACCAACTCCTGGAGTTCACTCAGACTCACGTCTATCGAGTCAGTGATGCCATCCAGCCATCTCATCCTCTGTTGTCCCCTTTTCCTCCTGCCCCCAATCCCTCCCAGCATCAGAGTCTTTTCCAATGAGTCAATTCTTCGCATGAGGTGGCCAAAGTACTGGAGTTTCAGCTTTAGCATCATTCCTTCCAAAGAAATCCCAGGGCTGATCTCCTTCAGAATGGACTGGTTGGATTTCCTTGCAGTCCAAGGGACTCTCAAGAGTCTTCTCCAACACCACAGTTGAGAAGCATCAATTCTTTGGCGCTCAGCTTTCTTCACAGTCCAACTCTCACATCCATATATGACCACTGGAAAAACCATAGCCTTGACTAGACGAACCTTTGTTGGCAAAGCAATGTCTCTGCTTTTCAATATGCTATCTAGGTTCTAATTCTTGTTGCCTAGAACAGCTTCTGGCACGCAGCAGGCACTTGGTATATTTGTTGAATGAACCAATGAACAAACAAAAGATCACATTTGGTTGGTAGGATCAGGACAGGGTTCATGAGAGGAAGGAGGGAATCCTTAGAATCTGGATAGGTTGTAGGGAAGGGTGGGGAGAAGAGAGATGTTTCAAACAGAAGGAAATCTGTGTGCATGCTTAGTGGTGACCCACTCTTTTGTGACCCTATGGACTGTAGCCCACCAGGCTCCTTTGTCCATGGGATTTCCCAGCAAGAACACGAGTGGGTTGCCATTTCCTCTTCCAGGGGATCTTTCCAACCTAGGGATCAAACCTGCATCATCAGCATTGGTAGGTAAGTTCTTTACTGCTGAATCACCTGGGAAGCCCAAATAGAAGGAAAGGCATAAGCAAGTGTTGGGACCTCAAAAAATACAAAGCATTTTCTGAGAGCAACAAACCCTGTCCATCTTTTAACTTAAGATGCACACTTATCCTTCTTCCCCCTTGTTTTTTAACATTTCCAAACTGGTAAAACCAGTATGTATCTTATAATCACTAACTGAATATACTGTGGTTATATCCTTTTTTCTCTAAAATGTTATTAAATTGATAGCATCTCTTATCACCATCTGTTGCATTTTAGAAATGGGAAAATAAAGTTATTTAGTTTCATTGGAATGTAGAGTATGGGTAGGGGAGCTGAGAAATTTCTGTTGTAGAAGTTATGCTGTAGGCATATAACAGGGCCAATGTGGTGAATATATAGTATATTAATTTATCAACAATGGGGAGTTCCTACTGAAATTGTAGTACTATATATATTTTTAGATTCTTTTAAAAATATGTATATTTTTAAATTAATCAATTCACTTGGGTGCACCAGCCTTAGTTGTGGCATTCAAACTCTTGGTTGGGGCGTGTTGAATCTAGTTCCAAGGATCAAGCCTGGACTGCCTGCACTGAGGGTGCAGAGTCTTAGCCACTGGACCACCAGGGAAATCCCTGCAATACTGTATTATCTCCCCCCAAAGCGTAAATTTTTCTGTAAAGATGTATTTTTCCTCAACGATTTACATTTAAACATTTAACCTCAGGACAAAAGCTTTGTATGGGGAACAGGAGGAGATAATTTCTTCCCACTTGACAATGAGTCTATGAGGACAGAGACTATATCTTAGCAACTACATGCTACCCGCTATGGAGTAGTATATGTTAGTTGCTCAGTCGTGTCTGACTTTTTGCGACCCATGGACTGTAGCCCACCAGGCTCCTCTGTCCATGGAATTCTCCAGGCAAGAATACTGGAGTGGTTAGCCATTCCCTTCTGCAGGGGATCTTCCCAACCCAGGGATTGAACCCAGGTTTCCTGTGTCTCCTGTATTGGAAATATGGAGTAGAAGCTCTGTAACTACTTATGGAATGTTAAATTAATAAAGAGTTGCTAAAAAATGACAAATGGCATTTTGCCATTCTTATACAAAAAATTATTAAATGGATAATGGAAATGAAGGCAATGGTGGGTAAGAATTTTTGATGGAGTTATTAATAATTGAGGGGATGGCTTTGGAGGTGGAACAGGGAGGTACTTGCTTAGCCACTATTTGGAAGCAAGGAAGAGATGTGGATTGGCAAAGAGAGATGTAAAAAACTCTACCTGGGAGACAAGACACTTAAGTCCTCTTAAGCTTTATGCCCCAAATGATTAAATATGTGTGGGAGCCAGAGAGGAAGCCAGGGGGAGGAAATTGTACCCAGTGGGAATTCCCTGGTGGTCCAGTGGTGAGGACTCTATGCTTTCACTGCCGAGGGTTGGATTCAGTCCCTGGTTGGGGAATGAAGATCCTACAAGCCAAGCAGCACAGCCCCAAAAAAAGAGAGAGAAAGAAAAAAAGCCCCCAGTGAGGGCAGTGGGAGAAGGAAGAAGTGAGACTCAGAACCAGAGAGGGCATGAGTATGTCATGACTCACTTTTACAGACAGTAAGCTATGAGCCAGAAAATACACATGGAGGTTTGTGTGTGCACGCTAAGTCACTTCAGTTATCTCCTCCTCTTTGTGACCATATGGGCTGTAGTCCACCAGGCTCTTCTGTCCATGGGATTTCCCAGACAAGAATATTGGAGTGGGTTTCCACGCCCTCTTCCAGAGATCTTCCCAACTCAGGGACCGAATCTGCATCTCCTGTGGCTCCTGCACTGCAGGCAGATTCTTTACCACTGAGCCACTGGGGAAGCCCACAGGGAGGTTTACATGTGGCTATTGGAGTCATCCAGAAAGATAGCAGGATCTCTCTCCCACTCTTACAGGCAGTTTCCACACTAAACACAGGGGATATGTGAGTTCTCCCTACACCTGACAGTTTAGTAATATCTGATTCTATTGACCTTGCTTCCCTTTTTAAAAAATTATGATAAAATACATATAATATTTCCCATCTCATCCCCTTGAAGTGTACAGCTCAGTGGCATGAAGCATATTTATACTGGTGTGCTACCACCATCATTGTCCGTCTGTAGCACTCTCTTTATCTTCTAAAAGGGAAACTTTATACCCATTAAACCATAACTCCCCATGCTCCCTCCCTGCAGCCCCTGGAAACCACCGTTCTACTTTCTGTCTCTGAGTCTGACTACTCTAAATTCTTCATAAGAGTGGAATCCTACAGAACTTGTCTTTTTGCAACTGGCTTATTTCATTTAGCATATTACCTTGAGTTTCATCCTCGTAGCTCAGTCAGTAAAGAATCTGCCTGCCGTGCAGGACACCTGGAGTTGATCTCTGGGTAGGGAATATCCCCTGGAGAAGGAAATGGCAACCCACTCCAATATTCATGCCTGGAGAATCCCATGGACAGAGGAGCCTGACAAGCTGCAGTCATGGGGTCTCAAGAATCAGACACAACTTGGTGACTAAACCACCACCTCGAGTTTAATCCATACTGTAGTATGTGCTCAAATTGCCTTCCTTTTAGAGGCTAAATAATATTTCAATGTCTGTATAGACGCCACGTTTTGCTTATGACCTCTCTTTACTTTAGGAGGCCCTTTTAGAGTCTGCCTTAACGTCCACAGCCATTTTTCCTGGTTTCACTGTTACCTCCCTGACATCTATTTCTCTGCTTCTTTTCAGACTTGTTTAATGTTCCCTAAAACTTTGTCTCAGGCCCACCTCTCCCCTTCCTCTCTACTCTTTCCTTAAACAAACTCACCCAAGATCATGTTTCCCTGCCTGTTTATTTGCCAGGGTTTCTACATGTGCAGCCTTGTGGGGGAAGGGTACACAGGGAAGAGTGAGGAAGGGGGCTGGGCCATCTGCCTCCCCAATCAGATCGGTAGCATCATCACTGATGACAAAGGGTCCACGGATGTCTCAGCCAAATTGCTCTCACATCTGGATCAGGAGTTTTAGTATGACTATAAAGGCATGAGGCCAAGGAAGTTGACTCCGCTATGATTTCATAGGAAAGAATGGAGCAAGAATAAGCTATTGGTACCTCAGGTGCAAGGTGACTGGTATCTGGGCTGTCTTTGATGACAGAAATACAGTTTAAGGAAAAACTGGTTTGTAATGGAGAAACAAACACAAATTGGTGGTTGAAAATGTGGGATATAAGAAGGGACAAGTTAACAGTTTCCCTAAGGTTTTGGCCTAGGGATGCAACACACCATCTCCATTTTGATCATGCTTAGGTCAAAGAACACTCCCTCTGAAGATGAAATGAAAAGACCTAGTTAAACCATTGAAATTGTTTTCCTGCCAGTTCCTCCGATCCCTTTTTACTTCATCCTTTAGGGGTGAAATCTATGCAAAATTCAGAAAGGGACGCAGAAGACAGGCTGATGATGGTGTCAATTGTCTATGCTTTGCCTCCACTGTTTTTCTCTAAAACTGATTTTTTGGTTAACAACCTCATTTTTATTCTGCTTCTTCCATCCTTGAAAAACAGCCATATTATATCTCTTTATAATTATCATTGACAGGCTTTCTGAGTTTAAAAACCTCTAATAACATGAGTTTTCTTTAAAATAAAAATGATCAGTGTTTGCAGTCATGTTAAATAAAAACAACTAACAAACCTCAATCATCAATAATGGTTGAATTAGGATTTTAGGCAATGTGGTGGATAAGATATAATCCTTGTCCCATTAACATAATATAACAAATATAGAGCAACAAGACAGTCACAAGTAACAGTAGCAAGATTGTTTTTCACCTTACTCCTTCTTCTAGTGACAGCCCTCTAAGTTTGGGGTACTGCTGGAGACAAGTAATTTTTTTCAAGCAAACAAAGAGGTAGGCATGGCCCAAGTTAGGCCATCAAATGCTTGCTTGCAGGAATTTGAGTCTTAAGCAAAGGAAACAAAAGACTGAAAAAGATAACTTCCTGCTTGCTATCTGGATCCCCCAGGTTGCCCTGGTCCTGGTCTTTTCTGAGCTTGATTATGGAGCTGTGCTTTCCATTCTATGAGCTAATGCACAGATTGGAAAGTTCTCTTTTGGCCTACCTTAGCTTGTTTCCTTTACTTCCAATCAGCATTTTATCTTGAATGCTTACAAGTGCCAGCCACTATTCAAAAGGCGTTGGGTGGATGATGTCATTTGATCTTCAAAATAACCCTACAATTATTATTCCCTTTTGAACAAATGAAGCTGAGCCTTAGAAAAATTAAAGCTACTTGTCAAACTTGACAGAGTTAGCAAGAAATAGAACTGGGATTCAGACTCAGATAATATGACTCGTCCTCAGCATCTAATCTCTGGGGAAGAATTATTTAGGAAAACTCATTATGTGGGTCTTTTGGTAATGAAGTGGTGGGGAAATAGTTCTAAGAACTAGGTGAGACAAAAGGTTATGACTTGGAACTTTCCTTAGGGAGCTACAGTCTAGTTAGAAATGTCTGTGAGTGGCAAGATGGTGAAGAGCTTTATGTATCACTGTGGACAGTGACTACAGCCATGAAATTAAAAGACGCTTGCTCCTTGGAAGGAAAGCTATGACAAACCTAGACAAGATATTAAAAAGCAGAGACATTGCTTTGCCTACAAAGGTCCAAATTATCAAAGCTGTGGTTTTTCCAGTAGTCATATATGGATGTGAGAGCTGGACAAAAAAAAGGGTTGAGCACTGAAAAATTGATGCTTTTGAACTGTTGGTGCTGGAGAAGACTCTTGAGAATTCCTTGAACAACAAGGATATAAAACCAGTCAATCCTAAAGGAAATCAGTCCTGAATACTCATTGGAAAGACTGATGCCGAAGCTGAAGCTCCAATACTTTGACCACCTGATGCGAAGATCTGACTCATTTGAAAAGACCCTGATGCTGGAAAAGATTGAAGGCAGGAGATGAAGTGGGCAACAGAGGATGAGGTCATTGGGTGGTATCACTGACTCAATGGACATGGGTTTGAGCAAGCTCTGGGAGATGATGATGGACAGGAAAGCCTGGCGTGCTGCAGCCCATGGGGTTGCAAAGAGTCGGGCACGACTGAGTGACTGAGCAACACCAAACGAAGGTGGACTTTTAAAATGAGGCACCAATGAAGGTTTCAGAATATGGAACTGACAAGTTTGGTAGTTAATCTAGCAACCATCTCCCTGATGAATTGGAGGGTAGAGAGACCAAAGATGGGAGATGGGTCAGGAAATTCCAAGCAAGTAAGATTCCAAGCAAGGGTCGACAAGGGTCTGGGCTAATGCGGGCTATCCGGAAAAATAAAGAAAGAGGTGGGTTTCAGAGACATCTAGCCTGCACTGATGCTTTAAGCTGTCTATCACATCTCTGTTTCATGAGGCCAGAAGCACATTGAGGGAGTCTTCCAGGAACTGCCCAGACACACTGCCCAGTCCTGACTTTTTCCGCAACTATTCCCCACACTGCATTCTGACATGCTCCTAGTCCCCTTCCCCACTTACTGCTCATCTTTACCCTTTGGACTTCACCCCAGCACTACTTCCCTGGTTACTGATTGATTTCTACCACTTATAGGATGTTTTAACAGCTACAAGAAACAGACAACCCAACAAGTTGTAGCCTAAGACCATAAGGGTGTTTGTTGCTTACTTAATCAGAAGCCTAAGAAAACTAAGATCATGGCATCTGGTCCCATCCCTTCATGGCAAACAGATGGGGAAACAGTGTCAGACTTTATATTTTTGGGCTCCAAAATCACTGCAGATGGTGACTTCAGCCATGAAATTAAAAGACGCTTACTCCTTGGAAGAAAAGTTATGACCAACCTAGACAGTATATTAAAAAGCAGAGACATTACTTTGCCAACAAAAGTCCATCTAGTCAAAGTAGTCATGTATGGATGTGAGAGTTGGACTATAAAGAAAGCTGAGCACTGAAGAATTGATGCTTTTGAACTGTGGTGTTGGAGAAGACTCTTGAGAGTCCGTTGGACTGCAAAGAGATCCAACCGGTCCATCCTAAAAGAAATCAGTCCTGAATATTCACTGAAGGACTGATGCTGAAGCTGAAGCTCCAATACTTTGCCCACCTAATTTGAAGAGCTGACTCATTTGAAAAGACCCTGATGCTGGGAAAGATAGCATCTTTCCTCCCAGTGGGAGGAAAAGGGGACGACAAAGTATGAGATGGTGGGATAGCATCACTGACCCAATGGACGTGAGACTGAGTAAACTCCAGGAGTTAGTGATGGACAGGGAGGCCTGGCATATTGCAGTCCATGGGATTGCAAAGAGTCGGACATGACTGACTAGAAGCCTGTCTCAAAGTTGGCTTGATAATTCAACAATGTTATCAAGAAGGCATATTCTACCTTGTATTCACAGTGAGTCTCCTTTTGTGAAGGTTAGATGGCTGCAACCACTCTAGGAAGCAAGGGGAGGGGGACAAAAGGGTTATCTCATCTTTTTCACTTTATCAGGGAAAAAAAATCTTTCCTGCAAGCCCTTAACCAACTTCTCCTTACACTGCAATGGTCAAGTAGGGGTAACATGCCCACTCCTAGACCTTTCACTGGCAAAGGAGAATGGGTTCACCATGATTGGATGAAACCAGTCATCCCTTATCCTGTGTGCTGAGCACTTTCCCTGAACAAAATTGAAGCTTGTTGGCAGGCAAGAAGGGGAATGGCTTTTGATCGGTTGCCTCAAGGTGTCTGCATTGGGCTAAAGGGTATAGAATCTTAGCTCACCTATCCCAACCTGCTCCATTATTTACTTCCCAACTAGCTCTTGGAACCCCAAGAGCTGGAACCTCAATGCATCCAGCCTCTACCTCCCCTGTTACTCCACTGGGAAGTTCTTGACCTGATTCATCCTGAGTCCTTAAGCAAACAAGATGTAACAATAGTCATTACAAAGGAAGAATTGGCTGGACTGGCCATTGCTTAGGTCCTTGAGGCAAGGCTGATGCTCTAGGACATCAGGGGGCCATCTGAACCTCTGTTATGACTTTTACCTTCTGTGCAAAGATTTGAGAATACAGTCCTTTAAAAAAAAATTCCTGGAGTCTGCAAGTTGTTGGATTTTAAAGAGGTGGATAATATAAACATCCAGGATTAGAGAACAGTTTGAGGAGGAGCTGAAAGGAGAATAGAGGGTGCCAATGTGTCTACAGATGACAGGGCTTTTGTAAGCCTCTCTTATTATCATTTTTTCTGTGGTTCATTTCACATTAAAATTTCGCTCAGCATTTTGGCATGGATAAACCTTGGCAATGTCTCTTTGAAAAAATAATTATCATGTATTTTTTTTCTTTTTAAAGCCAAGCAGATTTTTTTAAAATGGTTACAGCTCTGGAGTATTCATTAGTAAAATCCACTGGGCGTTTAGGAAGTGGGTATCATTAGAGTTCTGTAATGTAGCTAATTTCATTCCCCTGACCCCTTTTCCCATATACCTTTTATTGTTCTTTCTGCTAACAATTTTAGTAACCATAAATATAAAAGAGGTAAACATTTCCTTATTTTTTAAAGACATTTTCACTTTTTACCATCCCCCAATGCTGTGCTGCCCTGTGCTTACAAATATCCCTGTTAACCTTCATGCCCCCGAGATTTATTTTTGATTTGAGAGGAAGAAGGGCCTTGTGACTAAAAGGGGCCAACTCTCTTTGACCTTGTGAGCTTCTTCTATTTTCCCTAAAATAGCTTGTCTGTGCCCCATCCTAGGCCATATTTATGCTAGGACTTCTTACTATGCCAAATAAAATGTATAAGTAAATCTGAGCTTAGTTGAGAAGAACTCTAAGGAAGATAAACTTTTAGTTAAAGAGTGTTTCATTTCTTCTTCTATTCATCTTTATACCCCTCACCTGTGTACACAACACACACACACACACACGCACACACACACCCTCCCTGTTATCTGGCCACCCTTGATCAGTCATCATTCACAGAAAAACCTCCTAACCTTTGTTCATTATATTCCCTTTATAGAGAAGGGCCATGACTCTCCACCTGGTTTTTCCAATGTATCCTTTTCAAAGGTGTAAGACTTTTCTAGACATCGCCTCTGTCCTGTTCTCTATCTAGTCCTGTAAGAGTTTGTAAGTAGCTTTACTCAAGGCTTGTAATGTCCCTGCCTGTCCCATCCCTGCCCGCTGCTGGCTGGAGTCTGGCTTCATCACTGGACAGTGCCTTTTAGAACCAGGACACTCCATCCTCCTCTTAACCTTGATACTTAAAGAGGCAAGCTGCAGCTCACCTAGCAATTAGCCTGAGTTTTGGGGTAGAAACATCAGCCTTTGTCAGCCAAGTGAGTCCTGCTCTTTGGGTATTATCACTGGGATGGCTGCATATTCTTTAGACTGATTTACTCCCATATCCCCACTGTTTTCCTGTATTCCTAGACTGTGAGTGAACTCATTGAGTGCGGGGACAGACTTTGCAACCTAGAGATGACATAAATTGCAACATCTCAAACAGCATTAGTGAGAGTCACGTTAAAGACCTCAGTTTAATTTGTGTTGAGTCATGGTGCACAGGGGTTTTAAATATAGAGGCTCCGAAGATTGTTCCCTTGGTGAAGGTGGCTTCAAAAACAAGCAGTTCACAGAAAAGGAAAAACAAATGATTCTTGAACATCTAAGATTGTATTTAATCTCACTCATAATAAGAGAAGTACAATTTAAATATATGCAGAGATGCCATTTTTCACTGCTGCTACTGCTGCTAAGTCGCTTCAGTCGTGTCCGACTCTGTGCGACCCCAGAGACGGCAGCCCACCAGGCTTCTCCGTCCATGGGATTCTCCAGGCAAGAACGCTGGAGTGGGTTGCCATTTCCTTCTCCAATGCATGAAAGTGAAAAGTGAAAGTGAAGTCGCTCAGTTGTGTCCGACTCTTTGCGACCCCATGGACTGCAGCCCACCAGGCTCCTCCGTCCATGGGATTTTCCAGGCAGGAGTACTGGAGTGGGGTGCCATTGAAATATATAAAAAGCAAAATCCTTGCTAACATGCTGTGCTGTTGAGGATATGTAATAACACATGCATATGTAGATGCACATATTCTCTGACCTACAAATTATCATTTTCAGATGTTTAGCCTAACAGATATGCAGATAGGCGTGCAAAACAACTACATAGAATGTTACTTATTTTTGTGTTATTTCTGACACGATCAGAGTGTAACAACCTCATGTTTCATCAATAATAGACTAAGTGAGTTAATTACGGTACATCCCCATGTTGACATACTACGTAGCCAAAAATGTTGTGGAAGTTTTTAATGTACTTATTGAAACAGTTTCCAAGCTATCTGTCTGGGAGAGTAACAGCATGTGGAAGGCATGAAGTATCAGGAGCATGTGCATGGGAAAGGGGAATCTCACTGTTTACCCTCTTGTGCTTTTCCTTTTTCGAACCCTAACAATGCATTACCTTTTAAAGAAAATGAAACAAACAAAAAAACCCAAAGCATTCAACTGTAGAGGACTAGGTCTTTTCCCGAACACTAAGCACAGGGTTTTGTTTTTGCCAGATGTTCAGATTCCCTAGAAAACAGAGCCTGATGTAAGAGCTTATACATCTAGAGTGTAATCCCAGAGAACAGTGAAGTAAGAGTGAAGAGGGAAAAAGGGAGTGAATCAAAGAAAGAAGAACGAATATGAGGTTGTGCGTCACTGAGTTGGCCTTGGCTTTGTAACCAAACAAAGCTGATTGTTAGGTGTCCAAAGAGGCCATAGGAAGCCAGAACAGTTCAAGGATGTGATGATTTTTTTTAAATTAATTTTTATTGGAGTATAGTTGATTTACAGTGTTGTGTTAGTTCCTGATACATGTATTCATGGATGAGAAGAAGGACAATCTATTTGTTGGGTTCTCCTGTCCCCTACCTTTCACTAGGTGAAGTATACCATATTGACTCCTTTTGCTTTCTGTGATTTTCAGCCAGTTCAGGTAGCCTCTGGTGAAGTCAGAGCCTCCAGGGTCCAATGCAGCCAATCTGTGCATAGAGTGGTCCCTCCATGTCAGCTGATACTGTATGCAGGGGCTTCTCTTCCTACTGCATTGATGGTGGAAGCACGTCAAATGACTGTGGTGTGGGAATGGGGACCAGACACTGCTGAGTGATCTGGTATGGCACATAAGTGACTCAATACCAGAGGTGCTCAGGTTTGTTTTCTTAAATACACTTTATGTTTTTTAGAGTAGTTTTAGGTAAAATTGAGCAGAAAGTACAGAGATTTCCCATATACTCTCTGGCCCCACACGCTCACAGCCTCCCCCACCATTAACATCCTGCCCCAAAGTGGTACTTTTGTAATAATTGAAGAACCTATATCACTATCATGCAAATTCAGAAGAGTTTTTAATTTATGTTTGTTTGCTTAATAGGTGGTTGATTCATTGGTTAAAATAGGCAAGGTATTTCCTATTATCTATAAATCTCAGAGTCCGTAAGAATCTAGCCTATTTAAATCCCCTAAACACATGATTATCTTGTTTCAGTGCTAGATTATTTCATTTTACTTAAGTTGATATATGTTTGTTACATAGTTGTTACAAAAGCACACTGCTGCTGCTGCTAAGTCGCTTCAGCCGTGTCCGACTCTGTGCGACCCCATAGACGGCAGCCCACCAGGTTCCCCCATCCCTGGGATTCTCCAGGCAAGAACACTGGAACGCGTTGCCATGTCCTTCTCCAATGCATGAAAGTGAAAAGTGAAAGTGAAGACTCTCAGTCGTGTCTGACTTTTAGTGATCCCATGGACTGCAGCCTACCAAGCTCCTCTGTCCATGGGATTTTCCAGGCAAGAGTACTGGAGTGAGTTGCCATTGCCTTCTCCACAAAAGCATACAAGTATGCTTAAAACATACTTGCATTAAAACAAGAATGCAAGAATTAAGAAAAAACATTGCACAACAAAAGAGCACAAAATGTGCTCCATCAGGGAAGTGATTAATAGCCAAGTGAGAAGTAGATACAATAAATACTATAAGGTTTAAGCAATTCCTTTTACCTGGAGTAGTCAGGGAAGACTTGATGGTGAAACAGTAAGTTGAACTGGTTTTGAATTATGGGCAAGACTTAGAGAAGAGAATAGAAATGGTGAGGTCATTTTGTCTGACAGCTGAGCCTAAGCCCAAGTTCTGAAGCTTGCAACACCATGTGTAGACTGGTTTTTTCCTTTTTATAAATAATAATCGTGGGATGGATTGAGATAAATTCTGGAAAGGTGTGTAGGTACTATGTTGTTCGAGGCTTTCAAATTATTTGCAAATAGATTAGAATTTTATTTCATAATCAAGGGAAAGTCATTGGAATTTTTGAGCAGAGCAGTCATATACCCTATCAGAAAATAGTTTCTGATGAAGTGTCTCCAACATACCCCTGCCCCAGACTAAATCAGAAGACATTCCCCCAGATCCTGCCATGGAAATGTCTGTAGTAGAGACTGACCAAAGACTGAAGGTAACTGATTTCCCTAGAAAGAGATCTTGTATATTTCTGGAGCTTACTAGATCATTGGGGGAGAGGGATACTGTTTGTAATACTGAAATATTTTAATTCTTGTCTTCCTATATCTTGCACAGCATAAGCGTTTTAAAGGTCTGTGTAGTCAAGGGGTGGTCTTTGAAGTCTGAATCTAGATTAGATCAGTAGAAAACTGTGAATCACTGGCCACTGAATGGAAGGTGGCAGCGTTTATCGGCAGCATCTAAGAATCTAAGGCCAGCACTTACAATATCACATCCTCTCCTTTCTGCTATCAGTTGGATGCAACAGGAAACTGACGAAGGTGCTAGGCAGTTTCCTTTCTGTTCTGACCTGACCAGTTTCCTCTGCAGCTTGCTCACAGCTTATTGTAAAGGAAAATCATGAAATACCAGTGAATTTCCTCCAGTTGGATTAGGTCTAGGACAAGGAAGGAAAAGCAAATTTCTAAGATTAGTCAATTTCCCTTTACAGCTATGAAGTTGGTTCAGGGCCTCCAGCTGAACCTTCTCTTTAAACGCATCTCTCTTATGGCTCAGCTTTGTATTATAGGCAAGATAAGGACTTGTGGCAAAGTGAGCAAGGCACGTTATGTAATTCTTATAGGAAATCTTGGATTCATTCCTGGGAAAACTACTTGCATGGAACAGTTTATTTGATAAACTTTTTATTCTTCTTTGACTTCTATCAAGCTCATGAGTTCAAAAGGGTTAAACAAAATACAGATAATTCTTGTGGGTATACCCAGCAACCCAGCTCTTTTGCTCTTTTCTCAGTATGACTGTGGAGGAGCTGCTTCCATGGAGAATGTTTATGCAAAATTAACAAAATAATTAATTTAGCTTTGTGGAAGAGACAGAGTTGGACTACCCAAAGAGCAAGAAGTTTTATCTTAAGGTCCTAGGAGGTAAAGTGAATTTTGAGAGGTGTGAGAAGAAGTCGCTGTGGCCTGTTGAAAATGTAATGAAGAGTCTGGCATCTGAAGAATGTGACTGGCTTACTTTGTGGAAGTAATTCAACTTCAAAATGGAAATTACCATGTAAAATATCTTCTCTGCAAACAACAATGTGGAGGAACAATGCCGTATTGGAGTTCACATTGAATAAGTATATTGAGTTAGCAGGTAGATGATTCTTCTGCATTCCATTCAATTTCCTGTTATTTTAACTTACTTGCTTTTAATTTCCCTTTGAAAACTCCCCTCATTTCTGTATTCATCATTATTATTAAAAATAACTCTCCCATAAATTTCCCTTTTATATATTTGCATGATTTTTAATATGTATACTATAGAAATTCCTCTAACCCCAGGCATAAATTGTCATTGCTGAAATTGATAATGTAAAAAATAAATAAAAGAATACAAATGTATGAATCTTTAAAATATAAACAGTTGATAAAATGAATAAGGTAAGGATTCAAGGTTTAACTTTAATAGCTTTTGGAGCAGCCGTTTTAACAGGCATCTGACTAGTAACAGATTTGTGGGGGCTGTGGCATTCTACTCCTTTTTTCCCAGGGACTAATTATCTATTATTTTCCAGACTTGCTAAAATACTGCAGAGCTCTGTAAAACAACTTGGTTGATCAACTGGCAGCAGCATTATTAAACCAACAAACAAAAGAATTTGCACACAGATAATGGGTCTAAGAATCTTTTTAGGGGATCTGTAGATTTTTACTTAACATTCATGAAAACAACATACCTTTTATTTTTAAAGATAAATCAGCTCTCTGAGAAGATTTTTCTGATTTTCCTCTGATAAAATTTTGATTAACCTGAACCAGTAAAATGGTTTCCATTATCATCATTCATAAACATTTTAATGGTGGGTTCTGGGTGAATTTGCCTAGCTAAAATTTCGGACAAAACAGCACATGTGATTAATTTCATGTAGTCAAAGTGTTAGCAGGTCTGATATCCAGTCAGTTGAACAAGGTTGGCATTTTTCAGAGTAGCCAATGAATATTTTATGATATATACTCCAATAGGCCTACAAAAATTGTGAAAATGTCTTAGGTCTGCTTTGCACTCCTCCCCTTGCTCTCTTCACCTTCCTCAGGTGTTGATGTCAAGGGAGCTCATTAATAAACACCCTGCATGCTATAAACTCTTGTCTCAGAGCCTGCTTTCTCAATGCGCTCAGTCTTGAACAGTTATTCTGTTTAGAAGCAGCCTTGACCGACTGGAGTGTGAGTCAGAGGAAAGGATGAAGGAATGGAGAATCATGTCATATAAGCAGGGACTAGACAGAGAGCGGAGAAGGCAATGGCACCCCACTCCAGTACTTTTGCCTAGAAAATCCCATGGGCAGAGGAGCCTGGTGGGCTGCAGTCCATGGGGTCACTTGAGTCGGACATGACTGAGCGACTCACTTTCACTTTTCACTTTCATGCACTGGAGAAGGAAATGGCAACCCACTCCAGTGTTCTTGCCTGGAGAATCCCAGGGACGGGGGAGCCTGGTGGGCTGCCGTCTATGGGGTTGCACAGAGTCGGACATGACTGAAGCGACTTAGCAGCAGCAGCAGCAGCAGCAGACAGAGAGCAAGAAAATAGGGGAGAAAAGTTTGTGTAACAACAGTGACTGAGTGAGTAGACTCAAGAAAACCTAGCTTGAGGGGATTTCCCTGGAGGTCCAGTGGTTGGGACTGTGCTTCCATTGCAGGGGATGAGTTTGATCCCTGGTTGGGAAACTAAGATTCTGCAGGCTTTGCAGTATGGCATCCTAGCTTGAATATGTACTAAGAGAGAGAGCAGCACAAGTTTCTTAACACTCTATGCCTCAGTTCTCTATGGGGTCAATGATAATAGTATCTAAAATTATTGTGAAAGTTAAATAAACTACTCCAGAACACTTTGTCTAGCGCTTGGGACACAGTCTGCACTATATGTAAGTGTTTGCTGTTGTTATCACTTGACTCATCAGATACATGAGAGATAATGATTATATGCAGAGGAGAATGTGACTATATCTGAGTATTCCAGAGGGCATTTCCTGGACCAGAGGGTGAGAATGGCAGCAAACTTGACTTTGGCTCAAAGATGAGATCGGTCCAGGGCAATGAGGGCTTGTTTTCACTAGAGCATGGAACTTCTCTTAGGGATGTTACCAGGGTGAAAGTAGATTGGGCTGGAAGCTGGAGAAGATGAATCCTCTTGCTCTATTACAATGGCTTTTCCTCCTGTTATCAAAGCCATCCCTCCTTCCTCCTCAGATCAGCAGGGGGCTGGAAGGAAGGAGGAATCAGAAAACAGAGCTCCAGCTCTTTTTGCTGATTTGAACAGATTCCTTCCCAAACAGGAGGCAGAATGCTCACCCACCCAGTCATCTTTTTACTTCCCCTGTCTTTTCCCTTCCTCTCATCCAAAACCATAAAGGCAGTTGGTGGGTGTGGGGGTTTGTGCTGGTTAAAATTGGGAATCGGGCCAAATATTCCTTTATCTCCTCATTAGTTTCTTTTTGGTATTTTTCTCTCCAACTTTTGATGGAGAAATGATCCTGGAGTTAAAGACATGAGACTTAGCTTTAGCACAGTTAAAATATGCTTATATGATTATGAACAAACGGTGGAATCTTTTGGGGCTAAACTTCTTTCGTACAGGGCATAGTTTTGGTGGGTGTGATGATGATGGAGATTGTGATAGGTAATATTAAAGATTTACTCAAACATTGCATTTCAGGTGGAGATAAAGAAACTGAGTAGGACCCTGTGGGCTCCTGGGCATGGAAGCCTTTCCATGTCCCCTGTTTCTTGTTTATAGGGAATAGACTCCAGCCTCCATGACCTCCCCTGAGTTCCGAAGGGCAGATTGAAACAGTTACTAATCAGGGAAGGGAGGGTCACAGCGACAAGCGAGGAGCAGCTATGCAACAGTAGCGCTGTCTTGGGGTCCTAGTTTCACCTCAAGGGATGCAAAGAACAATATCTTTGAGCCCTTTATAGAACTAAAACCGCCAACAAATGGAAGCTGTTGTGCCTGTTAAGTCGCTTCAGTCATGTCCGACTCTTTGCAATCCCGTGGACTGTAGCCTGCCAGGCTCTACTATCCGTGGGACTCTCCAGGTGAGAATACTGAAGTGGGTTACCATGCCCTCTTCCAGGGGATCTACCCAACCCAGGGATTGAACCCGCATCTCTTACCATCTCCTGCATTGGCAGGTGGATTCTGTACCACTACCACCACCTGGAAAGACCCCTGGAAGATGTTAGTATTCTTCATTCCAGAGAAGACCACTTGAGGCCAGATGAAAGGAGTGCAGGCCCTGCACACACCCTAATCCTATCCTTGAACAATTGCTATAAAACTCCTAGTCAAATCCTCCTGGGTTGGACATATAGTCTTGAGAGGCATGAGCCTGCTATGTCCCCCTTCATCTGGCAAAGCAATAAAGCTACTCTTCTGGTGGGCTTCCCTATGGCTCAGAAGTAAAGAATGCATGTGCAATGCAGGAGACGCAGGAAACGTGAGTTCAGTCCCTGGGTCAGGAAGATCACCGGGAAGTGGAAATGGCAACACACTCTAGTATCCTTGCCTGGAAAACTCCACAGACAGAGGAGCCTGGCAATCTAGTCCATAAGGTCACAAAGAGTCAGATATGGCCAAGCACACACACACTCTTTTCTTTTACCCCAAACTCTGTGTCCAAGACTTGATACAGTACCGGCACCCAGATATCAAGTTTTCAGTGTCAATACCAAACCCATAGAGCACCCAAGACCCCTATGGTGTATTTCACCATTCAGGTCCCTCCAATATAGGATTTCTCCTAAGAATACTTGATACTTATTTAACTTATTTTTAAAGTTTTTTTATGTCTTTATTAAATTTGTTGTAGTATTGTTTCTGTTTTATGTTTTGTTTTTCTGTCCACAAGGCATGTGGGATCTTAGCTCCCCCATCAGGGATTGAACACTCACCCCTTGCATTTGAAGATGAAGTATTAACCTCTGGATCACCAGGGACGTCCCTAGAATACTGATTCTTGAAAGACTTTTACATTATCCACTTAAGTATAGGTAACATGAATCTCATTCCTTTGGGAATCTAGTTTGAATAGACTATAATTAAGTTACAGTTTAATTTGCTAAAGTAATCTATGGATTAGTCGATGATAACGTTTCCTTCACAAGAGACAAACTTTACTGATATTTTAGGGAAAATTACTTAACCTAAAAGTAACATAAATAATAGCAACATAGAAGAATATAGAGAAAATGTTTGGAAACAGGTAAACTCTTCAGTGGCCTCTAAATGCACAATGTACTCATTATTTTAATTGCATGATGAAGTCAACTTTAATTCACCTGTGCATATGACTAGCTTATGAAAAGTAAATACTATCAGTGATGGTTAATGGTCTAGTACAATATTCAAGAATATAGACTTCAGATTCAGGCAGCCCTTTCAACAGAATCTAGGGTCAACTCCTTTCTACCTATGGGACCATTAGCTATCTCTAACCCTTAGTTTTAAAATTAATAATGTAGGGTTGTTGTGAAAATTGTTTTAAATAAGCAAATATATATAGACTATCTGGTATCAATATATTGACTCAGTTCAGTTCAGTTTCTCTGTCGTGTCCGACTCTTTGTGACCCCATGAACCGCAGCACTTCAGGCCTCCCTGTCCATCACCAACTCCCAGAGTTCACCCAAACTCATGTGCATCGAGTCGGTGATGCCATCCAGCCATCTCATCCTCTGTCGTCCCCTTCTCCTCCTGTCCCCAATCCCTCCCAGCATCAGAGTCTTTTCCAATGAGTCAACTCTTCACATGAGGTTGGCGCAGTATTGGAGTTTCAGCCTCAGTATCAGTCCTTCCAATGAACACCCAGGATTGGTCTCCTTTAGGATGGACTGGTTGGATCTGCTTGCAGTCCAAGGGACTCTCAAGAGTCTTCTCCAACACCACAATTGAAAAGCATCAATTCTTCAGTGCTCAGCTTTCTTTATAGTCCAACTCTCACATCCATACATGACCACTGGAAAAACCATAGCCTTGACTAGATGGACCCTTGTTGGCAAAGTAATGTCTGTGCTTTTGAATATGCTATCTAGGTTGGACATAACTTTCCTTTCAAGGAGTAAGCGTCTTTTAATTTCATGGCTGCAGTCACCATCTGCAGTGATTTTGGAGCCCCAAAAAATAAAGTCTGACACTGTTTCCACGGTTTCCCCATCTATTCCCTATGAAGTGATGAGACCAGATGCCATGATCTTCGTTTTCTGAATGTTGAGCTTTAAGCCAACATTTTCACTCTCCTCTTTCACTTTCATCAAGAGGCTTTTGAGTTCCTCTTCACTTTCTGCCATAAGGGTGGTGTTATCTGCATATCTGAGGTTGACTAGTACTGAACAAATGGGAGATCAGTCCTGGGTGTTGATTGGAAGGACTGATGTTGAAGCCAAAACTCCTGGCCACCTGATGTGAAGAGCTGATTCATTTGAAAGACCCTGATGCAGGGAAAGATTGAGGGCAGGAGAAGAAGGGGACAACAGAGGATGAGTTGATTGGATGGCATCACTGACTCAATGGACATGGGTTTGGGTAAACTATGGGAGCTGGTAATGGACAGGGAGGCCTGGCATGCTGTAGTTCATGGGGTCGCAAAGAGTCGGACATGACTAAGCGACTGAACTGAACTGAACTGAACAAATGGCGGTCATTATTCTCACCATTGGAAACTTCAAAATGGCTAACAAATTGATTTTTCCCTTTATTTCAAGCTCAGTTTCCCCCAGCTATAAAAAAATAATGCGGTCAGCTCTTTTTTTTTTTTTTTTTACTCACATTAATTTACAGGGTCAACATTCCTAACCCCAACTCAGTATATATGCTCAGGAAATAGTTGGTGAATTTGAATACTTGTGGCCAAGGCTACTCCTCCTGCTGCTACTCTATTGAAGCTTGGCATGTCTGCAGAGGCACATCCCAGAAAGAGCTTGTCTCAGCTCTCAGCTTCAGGAGGAACTCAGAGATGAGAAGGGTTTTATTTCAATGGCAGTAATTTATAAAGGAAGGGTAGACAGATCAGCCTTGAAAACTCTAGACGGAACAAACTGAGTTGCTTTTCATTGGTTTGATCTTGGCCATCCTTGCTGCTAATGTAAATGATAATGTAGCTGGTTAATCAATGGAGAATCAGAATAGTTCCTGCTCTGAGGATACTTCCTGTTTTCTTAATGTTGTTATGAATCATTTTCATGTGCTTATATTTTTAATGTAGATATGTATAAACTCACAGCACTACTATGTTTCTGAGATTTATCCATGTTGATAGATTTTTCTGGTTTGTTTCTCTACTTATTGCTGTACTGGAGTCCACTTAATGAATATATTGTTTTGATCACTAGAATAAAGTTTGGCTAAAAATAACCAACAAAAAACAAAGAGGGTCTTAAACAAGATAATAACATTTTCTCTCTCTTATGTGTAGATCCAAAGGTAGTTTTCCAGAGATGGTATGGAGTGCCACAAATTCAGGGACCCAGTCTCCCTCTACCTTGTTACCTCACTCTGCATGGATCTCTGCATACTGGTCACCTTAAAGTTTAAAATGGCAGCTCCAGCTCTAGTGGACCCATTCACATTCCTCTCACTACTTTTCACTTTCATGCATTGGAGAAGGAAATGGCAACCCACTCCAGTGTTCTTGCCTGGAGAATCCCAGGGACGGGGGAGCCTGGTGGGCTGCCATCTATGGGGTCACACAGAGTCGGACACGACTGAAGTGACTTAGCATAGCATCACAGAACGAAGAAAGAGAAGACATTTCGTTCTCCAATTTCACTTGCATTCTATTGGCTAAAACTTAATCATATGATCACAGCTGTCAAAGAGAATGGGAAAAGGAATCTTTAAGTGACCATGCACCTAAAATTTGGCTGTTCAATTATTGATGAAGAAGGGGGAGAGTAAAGTTGGGGGACCAAGTACAAGTCTCTACCTTGAAGGACATTTAGGTGATTTTCAAATTTTTGCTATTGCAAACAATGATGTGACAAATGGGCTTCTCAGGGGACTCAGTGATAAAGAATTCTGCCTGCCCATGTAGGAGACACAAGAGATCCGGATTTGATCCCTGGGTTGGAAAGATCCCCTCGACTAGGAAATGGCAACCCACTTCAGTATTCTTGCCTGGAAAATTTCATGGACAGAGGAGATTACAGTTTACATGGGGTTGCAAAGAGTCAGACACGATTGAGCATGCACAAATGCTGTGACAAATATTCACTATATATATATATATCTATATCTATATATATATATATATATCTTCCTGTGCTCATGTGAAAGAATTTCTCTAGGGGAATATGTTGTTGGTGATTTCTATTTTCAACTTTACCCATCGCTTTCCAAAATGGTTGCATTGATTTTTACTCCAGCTGTAAAAAATTCCTGTTTTCCCACATACTCCTAATATTTGGTATCAGACTTTTTCAAAAACATTTTTACAATCTAATGGGATTGTGGGGCTGTGACCTTGGCAAAGGCAGTTTGGGTAGAGTGGCAGGAACAGAGAAGACAGAGTGCCTGGGTTGAGAGAGAGTGGGAGACAGTGAAATCAGGCTAGTGGGTGTAAATTATGCTTTCACCAGCCTCAGCTGCAGAAGGAATGAAGAAGTATTATAATTGGTGGAGCATTTGTGTTACAACTGGGGAGTCTTGAGCTGTTTGGAATAAAGCAGTAGAAAATGTACTCAAGAAATTGGGGGTAGCAGTTGGAATGAATTTCCATGGGGTTTAAGATTTCAGATATGGGACATTTCCAAGTGATAATTGAAGTGGGTGTTGAAGTTGGTAGCTGCTCTTTGGTATTCCAGAGGACAGGACGCTTTGAAGCTTGAAGTAAGCCAAATAAATTATTCATGCAGCAAATATTTTCAAGCACCTCCTAGGTGTCAGGCATTGTTCTAGAAACTGGAGTTGCATGTGGAGTAAAATAGATAGGCAAAAATCTTCTCTAAACAGGGCTGACAGACAACAATTATGTAAATAAATGAGATAATTTGTAAGCGCAAAAAACAGCTATTAAGAAAACAGGAAAGGATGCTGTTTTAGCGAGAATTAACAGCAGTGTAGGTAGGATATTGCTCTGGTGCTTCCAACTTTAGACATCAGTGTCAAGAGGCAAAAGGCAAGCCAGGTGATTAGGGGTGGTATGGAATGAGGGGGTTTGCTGATCGCAAAGAAGTGCATCTTCAGAGAGAATTGTGGGTAACCTGGATGTCTCAAAGAGAATGTTCACAGATTGACTAGCTCTAACTGGAGACAGTCAAGGAGACAAGATACAGGTATTAAGTGATAAGAATTATTGCCTTTTATCTTGAATTTATAGCTTTTATGAATAATTTATAATTATGAACAACAGACTCTTTAGAATTTAGTTCCTAAGTGAAGTCGCTCAGTCGTGTCCGATCTTTGCAACACGACTGAGCGACTTCACTTAGGAACTAAATTCTAAAGAGTCTGTTGTTCATAATTATAAATTATTCATAAAACTATAAATTCAAGATAAAAAGCAATAATTCTTATCACTTAATACCTGTATCTTGTCTCCTTATAACTTCTTCCTTATAACAAAATATAGAATGCATAAGCTTATTTTTACCTTTTTACCCCCCTTTTCCTTCTATAACGTCTCCTTTTGGTCTTGTACAAGAAGGTCTTTTTTTTCCTTTGGTTGCATCATGTGGCATTGTGGGATCTTAGCTCTCCAATCAAGAATTGAACCCATGCCCCTTGCAGTGGGAGCACTGAGTTTTAACCACTGGACCACCAGGGAAGTCCCAAGAATGTCATTTTTATTTCTGTTAGAATGTGAAATATTAATCTCATGATAAATCATGAAGTATCTCTTAATTCTCCCCCTTTTCCTTTATCTCAAAGCCTCTCCTTTAACTTTTCAAATATTGCAATTTCTAGAATATATCTGTAACACAGAAAGTCAATTGCTATCAGGAAAAACAAGAATTAAGAAAAAAGCTTTCATTTCTCAAATTTCACTAGAGGGGTGATACAGATGACCCTAGGAACTGGCACAAAAACCTGATGCTCTTGGCAAATGAGTCAGTTGAGATGAAAATGTTAATGTATTTGAACAGACATGAGTCAATGCTATTCTGGGAATGAAAAGAAACATGGTTTACTGTACAGGCATGTATATTACTCAGGAAAACCTGGAAAACATTGCAGGGAACCATGACAGATATGATAATCACTTTTAAAGGCTTCCTTTAAAATTGAGATAATAATTTTCATTAAAATATGGGTTCGGATGTAGATCAAACCTACATAAAATAATCATTTCTAGATGAAAATCTAGATAATAACATGATTTTAATGATTTCCTAATTCGGTTCCCAAAGCAACCAAATAGAGAGGCAGGGAGATAGAATGAAAAGAACTCTGAGTTAGGATACTGGGTGGTAATTTTGGCCTTGTCACTAATGATACTAATTAGCTGTGAGATGATGGGTGAATCACTTGATCTCTTTGAAATTAGTTTTCTTATTTGCAAAATAATGGGATTGGCCTCGGATTTTCACTGTTCCTTTCTGATTTAAATAATATGCTTTGGGATTGTATACTGTAAAGGGATACATAATTAGGACCCTGAGGTGACCCATAATATACCTACAGTGGAGTGTCCAGGGGCTGTGTGGAAATTTCCAAGGTATAATTTCCTGCTTTTGTGTGTGTGTGCGCCAGATTTTTACCCAGCTTTCTAGATTGATAAAGCAGGGGGAAGTCATGTGTGAATGTTTGTGCATATTAGCAAATGCTAGCTAAGGTTGAGACTGACTACATGACAGAAAATAATCCTTTAGACCAGAAACCTTTCTTTAAAATGACAAAACACTGAGTTTGAAAAAAAAAAAATTCAGTTAAATAGTTAACTGAACTCATGAGTTAACTTCTCTTTTCATTTAAAAGCCCCACAGAAATGACAGAACTAATATAGAAGTGCTAAACCCAGAACAGCTCTAGAAAGCCAGGAACAGTGCTATTGTCTGATATGAGGGATTTAGGTGGTGGTTAAAAATATGAGCCCTGGAACCAACTGCTGGGTTCTTAGTAAGCTGCCTACTCTCTTTGGGTCTTCTAGCCCTTGGGTAAATTACTTTCCCTCTCTATGCCTCAGTTTCCTTATCTGGAAAATGAAAGTACCTACCTCTGAGAATTAATACAATTCAAGTGCTAAACAGTGCCTGACACATAAGTTTTCACATCTCGCCTATAATTATTGTTGTGTTCAGTTGTGTCTGACTATGGCAACCCTGTGGACTTTAGCCCCCCAGGCTCCTCTGTCCATGGAATTTCCCAGGCAAAAGTACTGGAGTGGGTTCCCATTTCCTTCTCCAGGAGATCTTCCCAATCCAGGGATCAAAATCACATCTCCTGCATTGGCAGGCAGATTCTTTATCACTGAGCCACCTGGGAAGCCCATAATTATTGTTATTGTAGGTTTAATACTGAATATTAAAACAGATGGGTCTGTTAGTCATGGTTGATAACACCCACCAGGGATTAAAATACACACACACACACACACACAACATATAATCCTATTAAGGTGAAAGATAACAGCTCTGATGACCCCTGAAAAAGAAATCTAAGATGTTAAGTAATAAGGGCAGAAGAAGGCAGCCAGTTGGATAATTACAGGGATGTGAAGTAGCTATATCAGTCTTTTATTCTGCAAGGGGCTGCTGTACCACTTGTCCCCAGGTTAAAGCCATGAATTCTGCTCCCTAAATTAACTGGTATATAGGCTGCCAGATTCTCCAAGGTGGGTGCCGGGGCCAAAGAGAGAAATGGGACAGTATCTCAGCTAACTTCCATCTGTCATGAGAAGGATGAAAATGAAATCTGTTGTCTAAACTGGGACACTTTTGAGTAAAAGCAAGTGCTATTAATAATTATTCCAGGATAAGAAATGTAACCTGTGACCATCCTAGGCAAACCAGGACATCATTTCCCTGGGCCTTGAGGGATAGAGAGATACTGAGACCACCAAAGGAAAGCCCACTTGTCAATACAGTCACTCTCTCCTACCCCCAAAATTGCAAAGATTGCCCAGAACACGAGAATTTTATGAGTTCAAATACTCCAGCTACCTAAATAGGTCAATCTAAACCTGAAATTATAAGTGTGATAGATGTTGAGGATTCCTGAACATTTCAACAGCCTGAGTGACACCACACTATTGAAACAAAAATGTCCTGTGTGGAAACAGAATTAATGCAGGAAACTGAAAGATCCGCACAAATTTATTATATCTATAAAGCAAGAACTGGTTGCTATTTTTAAAACAAGCAATTTAAGTTCTGGGAAATTAAAAAACAAGAATTGTCCCTCCTTTATGGTTACAAGATTGAGCAAACTAGAAAAAGGACACTCAGCTAAATTTTAATTCTTTCTAATTGCTTATGAATATGTTGTTGTGTAGTTGCTAAAAGTCATGTCTGACTTTTTGTGGCCCCGTAGGGTGTAGCCCACTAGGCTTCTCTGTCCATGGGATTTCCCAGGCAAGAGTACTGGAGTGGGTTGCCATTTCCTTCTCCAGGGGATCTTCCAAGACCAGTGATCAAACCTGCGTCCTCTGCATTGGCTGGATGATTCTTTACCACTGAGCCACCAGCGAAGCTCCTGTGTTTAAGAACATTAACTTAAAAAAATATTGCATACTTATGCAAAAAAAACTACATTTATCTGAAACAAATTCTAAGTATCTAAATTTCATACTTCTTCCTTTAATTGCATTTCCTTTGGCTATCCTTACTGATTCTTTGTTATGCCAAATTTGCTTATAAAATGCCTTTCAGTTACAGTCCATGTTCCATTTATACAACATAGCTTCTCCAGTTGTCAATTTGTTTCATTCTTTTGTCCATTGAACATTCATTACTGAGAAAACATTCTCAACATTAGTAATGTGAGCCAGTGTACTGAAAGTTAACAATGTTAAGAAAGTTGAAGCAGACAATACAGTAATACAATATTTCAGCCACAACTTGCTTTTCTATTTTTTAGAGTTATGTTGCGATGCTTTGATCAATAACATTTAAAAATGCCCACCAACAAAAAAGAGTAATGTCATTGATTTTTATTCCCTCTTCTACAACACTACACATGATTCCACTTGTTGCCATACTGGAAGAGAATTTCGTATCACCCTGTGAAAGAATAGAATCCTTCAAGTGATTAAACTGTCAGGAGTGCCATATTAGTTATCTATGTCATGTTGGAATTTCTTTTCCTGTCCATAAATCGTGTTATTCCATTTACAAATAAACTCTACACTTAGAGGGATAAATATTTCACCTGTTTTTTAAAGAAAACACACTTAACAAGGGTTTTTTTTTGTTTGTTTGTTTTTAAAGCAATGGGGGTACTTTAGCTAGATCATCGGAGCTGAAATGCTGATACTGATACATGGTATGAAAGGTTATTACAGCTTCTGGTACAATTATTTTATCTTCTTCATCTGAATTTCTCTTAATAAAATACTGTTATTTTATCACTTCCTTTGGTAATAGTTGAGTAAGGGATACATCTCCTATGCTTAGTTGTTGGTATATATCGGTTAGTATCTGACTTTCTGCTATTTTTGATATTGAGTAAACAGTTGCATACTGAGAGCTTCAAAATGACTTCTTCATTATCTAATGCATGCATGCTAAGTTGCCTCAGTCCTGTTCGACTCTGTGAGACCCCATGGACTGTAGCCCTTCAGGCTTCTCTGTCTATGGGATTCTCTAGGTAAGAATACTGGAGTGGGTTGCCATGCCCTCCTCCAGGGGATCTTCCCAACTCAGGGATTGAACTGGCATCTCTTATGTCTACTGCATTGGCAGGTGGGTTCTTTACCACTAGCATCACCTAGGAAGACCTCCTTATTTAATAAAAGACCACTATTTAGAAAATGCAGCGCAAAATTTACATGTGGATTTTCAAGTTTGGGGTTCAAATAGATAAAAGATAATAGCAACCAATGCCAGAACTGAGAAGACTGAATTTATCTCACAGCATCAACACGTCTGTCACTCACAAGTGCAGCTCACATAAACAGGGTTTGAAGCATTGAAAGGTTGAAAGTTAATGGACTAATGATAAATCAAACTGTCCAATGCAAAAAAAAAAAAAAAAGCCACAAAAAACTGAATTTCAGATTTCCCTGAAAGGGAGAGCTGTACTCAGAAGACCATTTCCCCAAACAAGGCCAAAGCTGATCTTATGTAAGGTTTTAGGAAGCCGGGCATTCAGGGTTTAGTGGGCTTTTAAAGGTAGGAGTGTTCAGGGATTGACAGATTTTCAGGTGCATTCCTGTGGTCATGGGAGCCGGGCTGTGGTTCATCCACTGGTTTGAAGCTGATGGGCTGTTGGCTAGAAGGGCAGAATTGTCTGTCATTGACAGGCTGTCTGTGGCTTTCACTCCTAATTGGCTGGTTTCAGAAGCCAGGTGCTATCACTAATTTGCCAACTTTCAGAAACAGATTGAGGCTGTTTATTAGTGGACTTTTAGAGCATTTGTACTTCCTCAGAGTTATCCATAATTCAGGGTTTGTTTCTTGTTCACAATTTGGGTCTTTGGCCAAAGAACAGTCTTATCCTTTCTTGGCTATGAAAAAAATTTTTAATTCTAAATCCTCCAGTTTGGTCTTCCTTTAGCAAAACCTCAGGAAAGACCATAGGGAACTGTCCAGATCTTCACTGCAGAAGCAAGTTGTCCTTTCAGTGATGTAAGCACCAATTATCAATATGAGGAAGGAAGAGGCAAAACTGCCATTATTCACTAGAAATAATGAAACCAATGAGCCAATGACACAAACAAGATTCTGTGAGATGATAAAAGATGAAGTTACAAAAGTAAATAATCTATGTACAAGCAATAATCAAATAGAAAATGTAATGGAAAAGGACTGCAGACACAATACAATCAAAGCATGAAAATATAAAGGAATAAACTTAGCAAGAAATCTTTAGGATCCACATAAAGAAAACAACAAAACTTTACTGAAGGTTATAAAAGAAGAGCAGAATACATGTAAAGATGTGATTTCTCCTAGATGTGAAAACTCAGTATTGTTAAGGTGTCAGCTTGCCTTAAATTAATCTGTAAGTAAAATGTGATCCGAATTAAAATCCTATCTGGATTTTTAAAGCACCATTTGTAATACACCATCTGCATAGTCACGAATGTAACAGATAAATCCCCAAACCTTAGTGGCTTAATACAATAAGGGATTTATTTCTTCCATTTGTTATTCAGTCACTCAGTTGTGTCCGACTCTTTGTGACCCCATGGACTGCAGCACACCATATTTCCTTGTCCTTCACTATCCCCCGGAACTTGCTCAAACTCATGTCCATTGAGCCAGTGATGCCATCCAACCATCTCATCCTCTGTCGTCCCCTTCTCCTCCTGCCTTCAATCTTTCTCAGCATCAGGGTCTTTTCTAAGAAGTCGAGTCTTTGCATCAGATGGCCAAAGTATTGGAGCGTCAGCTTCAGCATCAGTCATGAATATCAGCAATGAATATTCAGGACTGATTTCCTTCAGGACTGACTGGTTTGATCTCCTTGCAGTCCAAGGGACTCAAGAGTCTTTTGCAACACCACAATTCAAAAGCATTAACTCACAGTTAATGCAAGAGTTCCTGGTCAGGCTGACTGAAAGCCAGGTATCTTTCATCCTGTGGCGCTGGCCTCCTGCTAGGTCGTTGGAGTACCTGAATGGGGACAATGACAGTGAAGGAGGTGTACTGTTTCCCCATCCCTTTGACCTGAAAAGGACACTGTATTTGCTCACATTCCACTGGCAAGAACTCATCATATGACCCTCTTTAGGTGGAAGGGGAGCTGAAACATGTAGTCCCCAGATATTAATAGGTAGTTTCCTGCTGGCAACGAAGCTTTGATCTGAAAGCGTTGATCCTTGCTTTGACCATTATGAAAGAGGAGCATGAGGTTTTGGTGGTCAGCTGGCTGTCTCTGCCATAATCTGCAACAGTAAGAGTACAGGAATGCTTTTATTTATTTATTTTTTATTTTTGGCTGTGCCATGCAGTGTACAAGATCTTAGTTCTCCAACCAGGGATTTAACCCCAGGCCCTTGGCAGTCAAAGTGCCAAGTCCTAACCAACCACTGGATCACTGGGAATTTCCAGGGATAAGTTTTAAAAAAGAACATAAAGTTACTACTACTACTACTAAGTTGCTTCAGTTTTGTCCGACTCTGTGGGACCCCATAGACGGAAGCCCACCAAGCTCCCCCGTCCCTGGGATTCTCCAGGCAAGAATACTGGAGTGGGTTGCCATTTCCTTCTCCATGCATGAAAGTGAAAAGTGAAAGTGAAGTCGCTCAGTCATTTCCAACCCTCAGCGACCCCATGGACTTCAGCCTTCCAGGCTCCTCCATCCATGGGATTTTCCAGGCAAGAAGAGTACTGGAGTGGGATGCCATTGCCTTCTCCAAACATAAAGTTAACAGATATTAAAATATGGTACAAGGGAATTTCCAGGGATAAATTTTAAAAAAGAACATAAAGTTAACAGATATTAAAATATGGTACAACATTATAGTAACTAAAGTAATATGGTACTCATAGAGAAAGAACAGTGTATTAATAGAAAACAATAGTGAGTAGAAACTGAACTATGCATGTGTGGAAATTAAGTGTATGATAAGAGTGTCACTTCAAATAAGTTGGGAATGGATACACTGTTTAGTAAATGGTAATGGAACAAGTGCTCACCCATTTGGACAAAAATAAAGGTAGATTTCTGCCTTATATCATACTCCAAAATCTAGGTTGTTAAAAGCACAACCATGAAACACAAAATAGTGACAGTACCATAAATACATGTAGGAGAATATTTGTTCACAATCAATTTTCAACCCACCTAACACATACATACACACACATCACACCCCCTATATGGGGAAAAGGTCACTTTCATATTTTATAACAGGATATAAATTGACATGTCCTAGTAGAGAAATTCAAAAGCATTTGAAATATACTTTAAAATATGTATTGTATGTATTGTTTTTGATCCATCTCTTTCTTTTCTAAGCATTTACTCTTTAGAAATATTGAAGTATAGACACAATGGTTTTATTTGCAGCATTCTTTATGAACACATTGGGGCAATCTGTATGAATCCCAGCAGAAGAATGTATCACATGAATTATAATAAATCTATGCCATGGTACTATCTGTTTTTTGAGAAAAAAAAAAGTGAGGTGGAAGGAGGTCCACAATATAATCTTGAGTAAATATAACACAAGTTACATAATAATAGCTGACATTTGTTGAATTGTTTTTAAGTGATTGAGTATTCATTTTCCCAACAGTGGTATGAGGTATGTACTAATATTATTCTCATTTTTAAGATCAGCAAATTTTGGAATTGAAATGTGTGGTAACTCACAAATGTAGCTTAGTATGTGGTTGAGCTGGAATTTGAATTGAGGTGGTATTACTTAAGGCCCATGTTCTCAAGTAGTATGCTATACTGGCTCTGTGTATAGCACAAAATCATTTTTTTTAAAAGAAAAAAGTATTTGTGTGCATTTTTATTATTATTTTAAGAAGTGTGAAAGATATCCTGCAATGTAATATTGGTTACCCCATCTAGTGGTGATAGCTTTTTCTGTATGGCTTGATTGTTTTTCAAAAAATATCCCTTGTAATGTAATAAAAATCTTAAAGTAAAAGTTTAAGTTTGATGATACATGTGGAAGTGATCCCATGCTATTGATGCTACAGTGTAATCATTAAGATTTAGTACCCAGCCAAGTATCTTGTTTATGGCAAACACTTGGTAAAAATTTGTTGAAAAAATGAATGAATCACCAGCCTCTTCTGCTGATCTCTAAACTCTTCAGGTCTGTGCACTGCATTTTTATCTGATCAGTTTCTACTCTGTAACTGTGGATTCCATCAATAAATATGTGTTAAGCTTATGCATATATTCCCATTAAATTGAACTATATTTCTTATTATAGTTTCCTTCTCCCTTTTAAAAAGTCTTAAACTTTTGCCTCAAATTTTGTTGATATCATTGATTTAGAAAACTGAAAGTGTTTCGTAATACGTCTCCTAAGTAGTAATCAATGCATGCTATGAATAAATATTTAATGGCCTATCATGGTTTTTGTTTCTAATGAAGTGAAGTTAATACTGCAAAACTAATCTAAAAATCATCTTTAGGTTTCAAGTTGTAAAATAATATTATCGAATTTTAGAGCTTATAAGCTTTCCCTTGTTTGGGGAAATGAGTCAATTTGAACTGTTTGAAATCTAATGGGTACTGTTTCTTTGTTTCTAGAGAACACTGTATTTGAAAGACAAGGACTTTGCTTCCAATTAGAAGCACATCTTTTGCATTGGAGAGAAACCTGGAGCCTCTGGAACATACTGTGACAATCCAGTGCACTTAGCAACTGAAAAAGCGTGGGCGGAGAGTGTGTGGAGCCTGGTGACATTAAGAAATCAATTTGCAAAGAGGTGGTTTCAAATTTGCAGGCTTTTCTCAAGATGTTGAAGCCACAAAGAGATTAGAAAAATGACGTGCATTTCACTGCTTGTATAATATTCTGTGGTTCAAATTTCCTCTATATGTCTTCTGCTCTATTTTCTCTTATTCCAAGACAGTACCATCATGCCTTGTAGACACATGTACAGAGAAAAAAAAAGAACAAACCAAAAACCCTATCTATTCATGTTGATACATGGCAAAACCAATACAATATTGTAAAGTTAAAAAGTAAAATAAAAAACAAAAAAAAGAAAAAGAAAAAAACAAAAACACTGTCTATAGTGTTTGTTTCTAATCTAAGGATCAAACCCAGGTCTTCCACATTGCAGGCAGATTCTTTACTATCTGAGCCACCAGAGAAGTTCCTGATAATCATACACCTCTTAAAAGCTTTCCTTTTTCAGGACTATACACTATAAACAGCCGGATGTCATAAGGCTCAGAAATTTGGGAAGCAAGGGTACTTTCTCTTCTGAGGTTAAGGTAGTAAAAATGCACTTGTGTTGTAAGATATCTCCTAACAGGACAGGAAGAAAAAGGCCTGGTAATTTACTGAAGACATAATGAAGAATGTCGGAACACATGGGCCAAATGGGGTTAAAAAAAAAAAAAATTTCTGAAGAAGGAAAGAAAATGCAGATTTAACATATCCCAAAATGAGTCAATCATCTGCTGCCCTGTCTAATCAATGATTCTGGACTCAGAGCACCAGAAAATAAATCTGATTACTTTGTCTTCTTTCCCCCCAAAGTGAATTTATTATAAGGATATCCAGAAACAATGGCATGAAGGCAGCTGGCCTCTGGGAGGGAATAGAATCTGGACCAGAAAACTCTCATTAACGTAGGCAATACTCTGTCTCCAGGTTCTGCCTTTGCTTTTCAAAGACGTCTTGCTTTTCTCTCTCGAGACAACTTTCTCTGTTTTTCCAAGCTCTTGGAAGACTTGACCACTCTTACAAGCAGTTTTACTATGCGCAGCAGAATCTCAGTTTCAGATTCCCAGGAGAAATCCCTGGCCTCACTATCAAGTTTTACTGATTCTTCACTCCTGGCTTTGCCTTTCAGTTTTTTCAACTACAGCCTTGACTCAACACCATTCGGATTGATCCTTGTGGTTTAACAGAATCATGGGTAAGGAGTTAGAGATTGACTAATTTTGGAAGTAGAACCAGGGTATCAAAGGGCCTGAAAATTCAGGGAAAACTGTTTATTCTTGAAATATGGACATACAAAATGGAATTCCAGGTAAGATGATTGAGTACTCATCAGTGAGCCTTTGGAGTAAAAATACATTACTTCAGTAGACCTATGATGTAATTTGGAGTGCAGAGTTTTAGGAACTCTAAGATCATGGCATCTGCTCCCATCACTTCATAGGAAATAGATGGGGAAACAGTGGAAACAGTGTCAGACTTTATTTTTATGGGCTCCAAAATCACTGCAGATGGTGACTGCAGCCATGAAACTAAAAGACGCCTACTCCTTGGAAGGAAAGTTATGACCAACCTAGATAGCATAATCAAATGCAGAGACATTACTTTGCCAACAAAGGTTCATCTAGTCAAGGCTATGGTTTTTCCAGTGGTCATGTATGGATGTGAGAGTTGGACTGTGAAGAAAGCTGAGCGCTGAAGAATTGATGCTTTTGAACTGTGGTGTTGGAGAAGACTCTTAAGAGTCCCTTGGACTGTAAGGAGATCCAACCAGTCCATTCTAAAGGAGATCAGTCCTGGGTGTTCATTGGAAGGGCTGATGCTAAAGCTGAAACTCCAATACTTTGGCCACCTGATGCGAAGAGTTGACTCATTGGAAAAGACTCTGATGCTGAGAGGGATTGGGGGCAGGAGGAGAATGGGACGGCAGAGGATGAGATGGCTGGATGGCATCACCGACTCGATGGACATGAGTTTGGGTGAACTCCAGGAGTTGGTGATGGACAGGGAGGCCTGGTGAGCTGCGATTCATGGGGTCGCAAAGAGTTGAACACAACTGAGTGAACTGAACTGAACTGAACATATGCACAAATGTTTGCTTATCATATAACTTCAATAATTAAATCTTTGTTTTTGTTTTGTTTAAAAAAAAAACACCTGAGTAACAACTGCTTGAAAGTACTCTTTCAGTAACACTTAAACTGGTCAGGCAAATTTGGGGGGAAAAAACAACTTTTTTTCTTTACTGAAAGAGAGAAGTCTTGGTGTAGGGTACTACAAAGATAATGAAAATTCATTGGCTAGAAATTGCTTGCTTCTCCCTTCAAAGTCATCTCATAAAGTATAATAAAAGTCAAAGTTCACCTAATGGAAAAAAATTGGTAAAGCCTGCCGGGGACCAGCCCCGGCTGATCCAGGGTATTTGAAGCAGGGACGGTGTCGGCGACCTATTTATTTAAATATTTTATCAAAGATATAAAGAGTAATAGGATGAGGATAGCACAGTAGGAAAATTCAGTGGAGAAAAGAGGCTGAGTAGCTTGGTTTACGCGGGAGACCAATAAAACTTCAAGACAAGAAGTTTGCACCACTTACATAGGCCGCGGGCGTCCTTCCGATCTCCCGAAGGAGAGGAGACACTGAGGCCTCCCTGGTGGGATCTTAGAAGCCCAGGCATAATTAGCAAGCATGGCGGGTTCCGCGCTCCAGATGGAGACTCAGCCAGAATTTGAGAGAGAGAGCGACATGGGGAGACCAAGTTTCAGTGAACAAGGCCCGCACTTTATTTTCCAAAATAGTTTTTTATACCTTAAGTTGTGCATAGAGGATAATGGGGGAAGGGGTGGAGTCATGCAAGGACAGCAGTTCCTGGTTCTAATTGAAGCCAGGCTTTCAAACTTATCATATGCAAAAGTTCAGGTGATTTACATCATCTTCTTGCCAGGAGGCCTGTTAACATTTTAAGGAACTTATTTTTCTCTAAAGGTGATTATTCCAAAGTCAGGCGCCAGCCTCCAAAAAAGCATTGGACAAAGCTGCATTCCTATAGGACAAAGGTGAGGTGGGCTCAATCAAGAAAAGAATTAACTCAAGGGTCCAAGGTTACAAACACTGAGGCTACTACTTACATTTCTATACACCCATTATATCAATCAATACACTGCCAAGGACACAGTAGGTAAGGAGTATGGAGACTTAGCAGTAAACATTGGCCCAATAAGTGAAAAACCCTTCACCAATACAATTTCTAATCAATCTTTTAACTACTCAAAGGAACCTGTGTTTAGACAGTTTAGAACATCTCTTCCCTCTCACAGTTGGGAGGCTCTGAACAATCACATGTGGCCGAAAAAACCTATTCAGGCAGGCTAGAGGATTTCCAAAGGAGTTTGTAGGTTGAAACACTGTCACACCCAGGAATTATTAACTGGAGCTGTAAGCTAACTCTTTTTTCAGAGAGAGGTAGTGGGGGACAGGCCCCTGTGAAGTCAGAGGTGTAGGTGAAAGCACAAAGCAGAAAGTAGGCAGACTCTGGTTTTGGGGGTAGATGCTCGAGAATTTCCAGGGAGACTCCTGAGGCTTGATCCCGCCTTTGCGTATGCCAAGCCTCCTTCCTCATGACCTTTGCCACGGGTGGAGCTCGCTCCTCGCAAAAGCCTCTGCATAACAAAATTGAAAAGTAACCTCTTCTAATGATGCCATCAAATGAGCAGAAATTGTAGTAAGTGGTTGCCTAGGGGAGGAAGGTGAGGGAGAGCAGCCTGATGAGCCCAAGCCAATTAGCTGAATAGGGCAAGCTCTTGAGTAAAGCTGGAGCTGAGAAGGTATATATGTGTGTTTGTGTTTTGGGGACAGAAGTGGTGATGGTGGGGATATGGGTAGCGTGTCATGAGAGATAAGTTACATAATGGTCTTTGGACTTTCTTGTTTACTCCCTAAAAGCATTTCCCAAAATTCTATATTTCCTTATATATTTTAGAAGAAATTTGCAGCATGGTGTGAATATTGTATTGGCAATATATCTTATAATGGGTAGGCAGGCAATAATGGCACCTTGTTTAAAGGAATTGGTTAATTGTTCTTTCAATGCCTTGTAGTAAGATTCTAGATACTTTTGTTTTGTCAAGAATACCTAGAGGAATGGAGCAACAGTCAACGGGAAAAAGGAAGAGAACTTTGACTGCAGGTGCCTCTGAAGGCACAGAAATATGTAAGTGGAAGATCTGAAAACTGACTCACTTAAAACCAGGTATGCCCAGACCCTTGGAAAGTCTTGCTGTATTCTAGGGAGTAGGAGTGCCCTAGGTTGAAAACTAGGGGTTGGTTTTGTCAGTTCAGTTCAGTTCCTCAGTCATGTTCAAGTCTTTGCAACTCCGTGGACTGCAGCATGCCAGGCTTCCCTGTCCATCACCAACTCCCGGAGCTTACTCAAACTCATGTCTGTCGAGTTGGTGATGTCATCCAACCATCTCATCCTCTGTCATCCCCTTCTCCTCTTGCTTTCAATCTTTCCCAACATAAGGGTCTTTTCCAAGGAGTTGGTTCTTCGCGTCAGGTGGCCAAAGTATTGAAGCTTCAGTTTCAGCATCAGTCCTTCCACTGAATATTCAGGACTGATTTCCTTTAGGATTGAGTGGTTTGATGTCCTTGCAGTCCAAGGGACTCTCTAGAGTCTTCTCCAACACCACAGTTCAGAAGCATCAGTTCTTCAGTGCTCAGCTTTCTTTATGGTCCAAATCTTACATCCTTACAAGACTGCTGGAAAAACTAGCAGTCTAGTCAAAAACTAGCTTTGACTAGATGGACCTTTGCCAGCAAAGTAATGTCTCTGCTTTTTAATACGCTGTCTAGGTTGGTCATGGCTTCCCTGATAGCTCAGGTGGTAAAGAATCCGCCTGGAATGAAGGAGATCCCGGTTCACTTCCTGGGTCAGGAAGATCCCCTGGCGAAGGGAAAGGCTACCCACTCCAGTATTCTTGGGCTTCCCTTGTGGCTCAGCTGGTAAAGAATCCATCTGCAATGTGGGATACCAGGGTTCGATTCCTGGGTTGGGAAGACCCCCTGGAGAAGGGAAAGGCTACCCACTCCGGTATTCTGGCCTGGAGAGTTCCATGGATTGTATAGTCCATGGGGTCACAAAGTCAGACATGACTGAGTGACTTTCATTCACTAGGTTGGTCATAGCTTTTCTTTTAGGGAGCAAGTGTCTTTTAATTTCATGGCTGCAGTCACCATCTGCAGTAATTCTGGAGCCCAAGAAAATAAAGTCTGTCACTGTTTCCATTGTTTCCCCATCTATTTGCCATGAAGTGATGGAACAGGATACCATGATCTTAGTTTTTTGAATGTTGAGTTTTAAGCCAGCTTTTTCACTCTCTTCTTTTGCTTTCATCAAGAGGCTCTTTAGTTCTTCTTCACTTTCTGCCATAAGGGTGGTGTCATCTGCAAATCTGAGGTTATTGATATTTCTCCTGGCAATCTGATTCCAGCTTAAGCTTCATCCAGCCTGGCATTTTGCATGATGTACTCTGCATATAGGTTAAATAAGCAGTGTGACAATATACTGCCTGTGAACTCCTTTCCCAATTTGGAACCAGTCTGTTGTTCCATGTCTGGTTCTAACTGTTGCTTCAACTTTAAATATGAAACTACGAGATTAAGGCAACGGTGACTCATAGAACAATATCAAACTATTTGTGTTAGCTTGACTAGATTTTCAGTTTAAAAGATCATTCTGGCCCCTTTGAAGACAAAGTTGGAGAACGGTCAGAATGGAGGCAGAAACACGAATGTGGAGGCTTTTGTAGAACCTCACTGAAATAGGATGAAGGCCTGAGCTAAGGCTAGGACCATGGAGATGGAGAGGAAAAAGACAGCCTAGAGTAGTGCTGTCCTATAGAAATACAATGCAAGACACAAATGAGGGACACGTATGTCATTTTAAATTATCTAGCAGCATATTAAAAAGGTAAAAATAAGTAGAGTTATTTTAATAATATATTTTAGTTAACTCAATATAGCCAATATATTGTCATTTCAAAATGTCATCAATATAAAAATGTTTTATATTCTTTTTTTTTTTTTACAAAGTCTTAAAAATCTGTCTTGTATTTTACATATATAGTACATTTCAGTTTTTACTAGTTGCTTTTCAAGGGCTTGATATCCACATGGAGTTAATGGCTGCCATATTGGATAGCACAGGTCTAAAACTAGGACTGAATAGGATAGAAGAACTCAAAGATAACACTGTTTCTTATTTGGGTAACTGCAATGGTGATATCCAAAGGAGGGGCCAAGAGAGTGAGTTGAGGGGACCGCAGCCAATTCATAACTTCAATCAACTCCATCAAGCTGACTAAAATGACCATGCAGTCTAAATAACAATTGTGTGCTTGCCTGGAAGATGCAGCTTTAAAACTAGTCTCCTAGCTCTTCTTTCTAACCTAATTGCTACATCAACCCTCTTCTAGTATGAAAATTCTGGCGCCTCCACTTGTGAGAGAGAGAAAGCAGGAAAGGAGGAGATTGAAAGACGTGTGTTTAGTTTGGATATGTTAAAGTTGAGGTACTCTGGTAGCTTATATTAGTCAAAATATTACCTGTTCCTCCCTGTGGGAGGATTGTAATTCCTGGCACCACTGAGAACAGCCTTGATAGTTTGGGTTGTGTTTGAAAATAAAGTGTAAGTGAAAGTGATTGGTGCCAATTTGGGACAGAAGCTTAAAGAGCCATTGAATGGTTCCTCGATCATTTTTCCTCTGCTTCAGATTTTACAACGTCCCACATACGGCTTGCTCTTCCAGCCTTAGTCCCAAGACGAAGAGTATGTGGAGCAGAGATTAGCTGAACTACATTATTCATAAATGTGAGCAAAGAATAAAATTTTGTTTTTGTAAGCCATGGAGATACAGTATTATTTGTTACTCTAGCATAATTTAGTCTAAGGAGACTGATGTAGTGTTTTGTACTGAAATTAGGGTGCTGCTTTAACAGAAATTTAAGATGTGTAGCACTGACTACAGAGCCAGAGAGTGGGAAGCAAGGAAATTGTTCTTGGAGCCTAGAAAGATGACTGCTCGTGTTATTTTGTGATAAAACATTTGGTAAAACTGACATCTGCAATAACTTGGTAGCATAAAATATACTGAATAAACTTGGGGCTCTAGGTGAAGGGAAACAAAAAGCATGTGTTGGTTGCTATTGGCTGTAGTTGCCAAGGTACCACGAGAAAGATGTGGGAGGGGCTTCCCTGGTGGCTCAGTGCTAAAGAATCTGTCTCCCAATTCAGGAGACGTGGGTTTGATCCCTAGTCTGAGAAGACCCCTCACAGTAAGCCCATGTGCCACAACTACTGAGCCTGTACTTTAGAGCCCAGAATCTACAACCACGAAAGCCCGAGTGCCCTAGAGTCCATGCTCTGCAACAAGAGAAGCCACAGCAACGAGATGCACGAGCATGACAACAAGAGAGTAGGCCCTGCTACCCACAATTAGAGAAAGCCCACACAGCAACGAAGACCCACCACAACCAAAATAAATAATTTGTTAAAGAGGAAAGATATGAGATCAGAAAATAATCTGCTGATTCTCAAGCGAGGAAGAATGAAACAGTACAAAAACCTTAAGACTTTGCAAGTTTTTAATACCAGTTTGGTAGCAGATAAAACCAAAGGCATTTAAATGCAACTCCCTGACAGGAACCAAATTGAAATTATGGTCATAATGCTCTTTCTATTTCTGATTATACATTCAACTAAAAAGGTTTGGTAACAATTAGACTGAGGTTTTACGACCAATCCAGAAAGTCAGATAAATTTTTTTTTTTCTTTAAACAACTTGTTATGTGACAGATAAGATCATTGGAGAGGCTTCTTTTCAGTAATTTTCCAATCTCCACTCTGCTTAAGTTTTTCCTTAGGAGATCTATTGTTCTGGATTTCCACACCTCTCGTATATTCTTCTTTATTTCTTGCCTGTAATACACTAGAAGTCATAGTATTTTAATTCATGGTAAATGAAGAAAGTTGGTGGTAGAGAGAATGAAAAGGACAGGTAGGACATTTGGTGGGGTCCATGTCGACCCTAAGGGCTGGAGGTCAGTCTTAAATAGCCATGCTGTTTAGTTGCTCTGTCATGTCTGACAGTTTGCATCCCCACAGACTGTAACTTGCCAGGCTACAGTGAATCAAAATGAATCAAAGACATTTTCTTATTTATTTATTTATGGTTGCATTGGGTCTTCACTGCTGCACAAGGGCTTTCTCTAGTTCCAGTGGGCATGGGCTACTCTCTGTTGTGGTGCACTGGCCTCTCATCCTGGTGGCTTATCTTGTTGCGGAGCACAGGCTCTAGGCACTTGGAGCTCAAGGGCTCAGCAGTTGCAGTGTGTGGGCTTTAGTTGCTCCTAGGCTTGTGGAATAGTCCTGGCCCAGGGATCAAATCCGTGTTCCCTGCACTGGCAAGTGGATTCTTATCCACTGTAATATCAGGGAGGTACCCTCAAACCAAACATTTTCTCCTATTTCTGAGATTCAGGAAACAAAGCAAATAGTATGTAGTCCAAGATTGTGCTTCTAAATACTTCCCCCCAAAATGATGCAGTTAGTGAAAATTCTGTCTAGCTAAGGAATACGAAATTTTTAGTTTTAGTTTGTATGTATATTGTTATGTACCTTCATTCTTTCAAAAAAAGTATGCTTTTTTTTTACAATGAAAGTAATACATGTTCATTGTAGAAAAACAAATATACCAAAAAGAACACAGAACAAATATCCTCATAACCTGAAGTTTTACTGTTAAGTAAAACTATTAAGTTTTACTTTACTCTCTAAGGGACGCCAAAAAGAAAAAAAGAAAAGTTTTACTTTACAGTTACTGTTACATTTTAAAATTAACTTTAATTACATTGATACTACAGGAAGATCTTTTCTTTGTTAAAAAAAAAAAAGATAAGGCTAAAATCTCACTGGATCCCCATTTTCAATTCTACTTTCCTGCCAGACATAACCATTTTAATAATTTATTGAGGATTTTTTCAGAACCTCTCAGCACATTTATCCTCTCTTTCACTCTCCCATCTTCCCTGGGGCTCTTATAATATATACACACATATAAATACAAATATTATAGTATCATTTTGTGGTTCTTTCATATAGATAAATGACAACATATTGTTTACATCATTCCAAAATTTCTTATTTAATTAAAAATAAAAAGCCTTAAAAAATAAATAAAAAGCCTTAAATTTATTTTCATGTCAAAACAGAAAGATCTACTACAGATGGTCCCTGACTTATAATTTTTGACTTTATGATGGCATAAAAGTGATACATGTTCAGTAGAAACTTCTTTGAATGCTGAATTTTGATCTTTCCCAGGCTAGTGATAATGGTGATCTGCTCCTCTCTCGTGGGCAGTGGCAGTGAGCCATAGCTTCCAGTCAACCTCATGATCAGGAAGGTAAACAAGCGACACATTGACAACCGTTCTGTACACATACTACCATTCTGTTTTCACTTTCAATACAGTATTCAATAAATTACATGAGATATTCAACACTTCATTGTGAAACAGGCTGTGTTGGGTGATTCTGCCCAACTGTAGGCTAACGTAAGTGTTCTGAGCACATTCAAGTGCCCTGCTGGAGGGGCAGCCACTGGCGCCCACTGAAGTTGCATCTAGGGTAACTGAAGAGCTCGAACTGTGATGCAGTGCTGGACACTGAGTGCCCTCCTGGGAAATGGCTCTGTGTCTGGGCCCATGCACACTGGGTCTCATGGAAGCACCATCCCTGATGATCTCTGAATTGCCCATGTGGTCATTCTTCCAGTGTTTTGAACAGCAGCTCCTAGGTTCTGTAGAGATGACTGATCCATAATAAACTCCTTATCGAATGATCTCTTTGTGTTCTCTTTCAAATACTCTTCTTCATTTTTTACCCTATGAATAGGCTGAGAATTTTCCAAATCTTTAAGCTTCCTTTTGGCTTGGTCATTTCTTTCTTTCCACATTGTCCTATAGACTGTCAGGAGGAACCACACTGTACCTTCAGCACTTTGCTTAGAGATTGCTTCAGCTAAATATTCATTTCATTGTTCCCAAGTTTTACCTTCCACAAAATACTAGAATACAAACACAATTCAGTCAAGTTCTTTGCCACTTTCATAGAATGACCTTCCCTCTGTTGTCCAGTAATATATTCCTCATTTCCATCTGAATGAGACCTCATCAAAATGGTACTTACCATCCATATATGTACCAAACTTCTGTTCAAGATTACTTAGTTATTCTTTAAGAAGACTAAGGCTTTCTCTGCAACATCTCCTGTCCTCTTTTCTCTCTGAGTCCTCTCTAGACTTTCTAGAGAGGTTCATTCATGAGAAATGGAGGTGTTTTCTAGCATGCAGATTAAAACTCTTCCAGCCTCTTTTCATTACCCAGTTCCAAAGCTACTTCCACAGTTTAAGGTATTCATACAGCTTACAATACAGAGGGAATGGTTTTGATTCCTGGGCAGAAAACTAAGAGCCCCACATGTCAGACAGCATGATCAAAAGAAAAAATTCATTGACAGACAAATAGGAAATATGTATAAGGAATATACATAAATTGACAAGGAACTGACTTGTGATTATGGAGGTTGTTCACTTCAGTTCAACAGTAGTATGGGTGAATTTAACTCAGATGACCATTATATCTACTACTGTGGGCAGGAATCCCTTAGAAGAAATGGAGTAGCCATCATGGTCAACAAAAGAGTCTGAAATGCAATACTTGGGTGCAATCTCAAAAACGACAGAATCATCTCTGTTCATTTCCAAGGCAAATCCTTCAATATCATGGTAATCCAAGCCTATGCCCCAACCAGTAACGCTGAAGAAGCTGAAGTTGAGTGGTTCTATGAAGATCTACAAGACCTTTTAGATCAGATCAGATCAGTCGCTCAGTTGTGTCCGACTCTTTGCGACCCCCATGAATCGCAGCACGCCAGGCCTCCCTGTCCATCACCAATTCCTGGAGTTCACTGAGACTCACGTCCATCGAGTCAGTGATGCCATCCAGCCATCTCATCCTCTGTCGTCCCATTCTCCTCCTGCCCCCAATCCCTCCCAGAATCAGAGTCTTTTCCAATGAGTCAACTCTTCACATCAGGTGGCCAAAGTACTAGAGTTTCAGCTTTAGCATCATTCCTTCCAAAGAAATCCCAGGGCTGATCTCCTTCAGAATGGACTGGTTGGATCTCCTTGAAGTCCAAGGGACTCAAAAGAGTCTTCTCCAACACCACAGTTCAAAAGCATCAATTCTTCGGCGCTCAGCCTTCTTCATAGTCCAACTCTCACATCCATACATGACCACAGGAAAAACCATAGCCTTGACTAGATGGACCTTTGTTGGCAAAGTAATGTCTCTGCTTTTGAATATGCTATCTAGGTTGGTCATAACTTTTCCTCCAAGGAGTAAGCGCTTTTTAATTTCATGGCTGCAGTCACCATCTGTAGTGACTTTGGAGCCCAGAAAAATAAAGTCTGACACTGTTTCCACTGTTTCCCCATCTATTTCCCATGAAGTGATGGGACCAGATGCCATGATCTTCGTTTTCTGAATGTTGAGCTTTAAGCCCACTTTTTCACTCTCCACTTTCACTTTCATCAAGAGGCTTTTTAGTTCCTCTTCACTTTATGCCATAAGGGTGGTGTCATCTGCATATCTGAGGTTATTGAGATTTCTCCTGGCAATCCTGATTCCAGCTTGTGTTTCTTCCAGTCCAGCATTTCTCATGATGTACTCTGCATATAAGTTAAATAAACAGGGTGACAATATATAGCCTTGACGAACTCCTTTTCCTATTTGAAACCAGTCTGTTGTTCCATGTCCAGTTCTAACTGTTGCTTCCTGACCTGCATACAAATTTCTCAAGAGGCAGGTCAGGTGGTCTGGTATTCCCATCTCTTTCAGAATTTTCTACAGTTTATTGTGATCCACATAGTCAAAGGCTTTGGCATAGTCAATAAAGCAAAAATAGATGTTTTTCTGGAACTCTTTTGATTTTTCCATGATCCAGCGGATGTTGGCAATTTGATCTCTGGTTCCTCTGCCTTTTCTAAAACCAGCTTGAACATCAGGAAGTTCACGGTTCACATATTGCTGAAGCCTGGCTTGGAGAATTTTGAGCATTACTTTACTAGCATGTGAGATGAGTGCAATTGTGAGGTATTTTGAGCATTCTTTGGCATTGCCTTTCTTTGGGATTGGAATGAAAACTGACCTTTTCCAGTCCTGTGGCCACTGCTGAGTTTTCCAAATTTGCTGGCCTATTGAGTGCAGCACTTTCACAGCACCATCGTTCAGGATTTGGAATAGCTCAACTGGAATTCTATCACCTCCACTAGCTTTGTTTGTAGTAATGCTTTCTAAGGCCCACTTGACTTCACATTCCAGGGTGTCTGGCTCTAGGTCAGTGATCACACCATCGTGATTATCTGGGTTGTGAAGATCTTTTTTGTACAGTTCTTCTGTGTATTCTTGCCATCTCTTAATATCTTCTGCTTCTGTTAGGTCCATATCATTTCTGTCCTTTATCCAGCTCATCTTTGCATGAAATGTTTCCTTGGTATCTCTGATTTTCTTGAAGCGATCCCTAGTCTTTCCCATTCTGTTGTTTTCCTCTATTTTTTGCATTGATCACTGAAGAAGGCTTTCTTATCTCTTCTTGCTGTATAGAACTAACACCCAAAAAAGACATCCTTTCATTATATGGGACTGGAATGCAAAAGTAGGAAGTCAAGAAATACCTGGAGTAACAGGCAAATTTGGCCTTGAGTATGGAATGAAGCAGGGCAAAGGCTAATAGAGTTTTGCCAAGAGAACGCACTGGTCATAGCAAATACCCTCTTCCAACAACACAAGAGAAGACTCTATACATAGACATCACCAGATGGTCAACACCGAAATCAGACTGATTATATTCTTTACAGCCAAAGATGGAGAAGCTCTATACAGTCAGCAAAAACAAGACCGGGAGCTGACTGTGGCTCAGATCATGAACTCCTTATTGCCAAATTCAGACTTAAATTGAAGAAAGTAGGGAAAACCACTAGAGCATTCAGGTATGACCTAAATCAAATCCCTTATGATTATACAGTGGAAGTGAGAAATAGATTTAAGGGACTAGATCTGATAGACAGAGTACCTGATGAACTATGGACGGGGATTCGTGACATTGTACAGGTGACAGGGATCAAGACCATCCGCATGGAAAAGAAATGCAAAAAAGCAAAATGGCTGTCTGAGGAGGCCTTACAAATAGCTGTGAAAAGAAGAGAAGCAAAGGAGAAAAGGAAAGATATAAGCATCTGAATGCAGGGTCCCAAAGAATAGCAAAGAGAGATAAGAAAGCCTTCCTCAACGATCAATACAAAGAAATAGAGGAAAACAACAGAATGGGAAAGACTAGAGATCTCTTCAAGAAAATTAGAGATACCAAGGGAACATTTCATGCAAAGATGGCCTCGATAAAGGACAGAAATGGTATGGACCTAACAGAAGCAGAAGATATTAAGAAGAGGTGGCAAGAATACACATAACAACTGTACAAAAAAGGTCTTCATGACCCAGATAATTACGATGGTGTGATCACTCACCTAGAGCCAGACACCCTGGAAAGTGAAGTCAAGTAGGCCTTAGGAAACATCACTATGAACAAAGCTAGTGGAGGTGATAGAATTCCAGTTGAGCTATTCCAAATCCTGAAAGATGATGCTGTGAAAGTGCTGCACTCAATAGGCCAGCAAATTTGGAAAACTCAGCAGTGGCCACAGGACTGGAAAATGTCAGTTTTCATTCCAGGCCCAAAGAAAGGCAATGCCAAAGAATGCTCAAACTACCACACAATTGCACTCATCTCACACGCTAGTAAAGTAATGCTCAAAATTCTCCAAGCCAGGCTTCAGCAATACATGAACCATGAACTCCAAGATGTTGAAGCTGGTTTTAGAAAAGGCAGAGGAACCAGAGATCAAATTGCCAATATCCACTGGATCATTGAAAAAGCAAGAGAGTTCCAGAAAAACATCATTTCTGCTTGATTGACTATGCCAAAGCCTTTGACTATGTGGATCACAATAAACTGTGGAAAATTCTGAAAGAGATGGGAATACCAGACCACCTGAATTGCCTCTTGAGAAACCTATACACAGGTCAGGAAACAACAGTTAGAACTGGACATGGAACAACAGACTGGTTTCAAATAGGAAAAGGAGTTCGTCAAGGCTGTATATTGTCACCCTGTTTATTTAACTTATATGCAGAGTACATCATGAGAAATGCTGAGCTGGAAGAAGCACAAGCTGGAATCAGGATTGCCAGGAGAAATCTCAATAACCTCAGATATGCAGATGACACCACCCTTATGGCATAAAGTGAAGAGGAACTAAAAAGCCTCTTGATGAAAGTGAAAGAGGAGAGTGAAAAGTTGGCTTAAAACTCAACATTTATAAAACTAAGATCATGCCATCTGGTCCCATCACTTCATAGGAACTAGATGGGGAAACAGTGGAAACAGTGTCAAACTTTATTCTTTTGGGCTCCAAAATCACTGCAGATGGTGATTGCAGCCATGAAATTAAAATGCTTACTCCTTGGAAGCAAAGTCATGACCAACCTAGATAGCATATTAAAAAGCAGAGATATTACTTTGCCAAAAAAGGTCCATCTAGTCAAGGCTATGGTTTTTCCAGTGGTCATGTATGAATGTGAGAGTTGGACTGTGAAGAAAGCTGAGCGCCGAAGAATTGATGCTTTCGAACTGTGGTGTTGGAGAAGACTCTTGAGAATCCCTTGGACTTCAAGGAGATCCAACCAGTCCATCCTAAAGGAGATCCGTCCTCGGTGTTCATTGGAAGGACTGATGCTAAAGCTGAAACTCCAGTACTTCGGCCACCTCATGTGAGGAGCTGAGTCATTGGAAAATACCCTGATGCTGGGAGGGATTGGGGACAGGAGCAGAAGGAGTTGACAGAGGATGAGATGGCTGGATGGCATCACTGACTCAATGGATATAAGTTTGTGTGAACTCCAGGAGTTGGTGATGGATAGGGAGGCCTGGCGCGCTGTGATTCATGGGGTCGCAAAGAGTCGGACACGACTGAGGGACTGAACTGAACGGAACTATGGAGGTGAGAAGCCCCATTATCTGCTGTCTGAGAACTGGAGAACCAGGAAGTGAAGTGAAGCTCAGTCAGTCGTGTCCAACTTTTTGCCACCCCATGGACTGTAGTCTACCGTGCTCCTCCATCCGTGGGATTCTCCAGGCAAGAATACTGGAGTGGGTTGCCATTTAAGGCAGGGGTAATTCAGTTCACACCAAAGCCTGAGAACCAGGAGTGCTGATATCAAAGCAGTAGCAAAAAGATTTCCCAGCTCAAGCGGAGAGAACAAATTTGCCCTTCCTCTGTCTTTTTATTCTATTTTGATCCTCAGTGCACTGGTTGATGCCCACTCCATTGATGAGGGCATTGTTCTTTACTCAGTCTACTGATTCTAATGTTAATATTTTACACTCTAACAGACACACCCACAAATAATGTTTTACTAGCTAGCTGGGCTTCCCTTAGCTCAGTCAAGTGGACACATGAAATTAACATCAGAGCTAATGGCACTTCCTTTTCTCCTACTTCTTGTTTCAGAGGAATCACTTCCAAACAAACCACAAGCACTTAAGCTTTTACCAGAAGGGGACGACAGAGCATGAGATCGTTGGATGGCATCACCACTGACTCAATAGACATGAGTTTGAGCAATCTCCGGGAGTTGGTGATGAACAGAGAAGTCCATGGGGTCACAAAGAGTCGGACATGACTGAGCAACTGAACTGAACTGTTGTCTAGAGAACCCAGGTTAACACAGTGATTCGGTTTTAGTTGCTAAGTCATGTCCAACTCTTGCAACCCCATGAACTGCAGCCCACCAGGCTCCTTTGTTTATGAAAATTTCCAGGCAAGAGTAGAGGAATGGGCTGCCTTTTCCTTCTCCAGGGCATCTTCAATACCCAGGGATCGAACCCCAATCTCCTGCATTGCAGGCAGATTCTTTACCGACCTAGCTACCAGGGAAGTCCAGAGTAATGATCTATAAAATGAGCTATGAAAAGTGGACTCCCCAGGATGGGATTTTAGGGTTGAATCATTCACTGTCTGAAAGCAATAGGGAGCCAACTGTGGTCATAAGTTGGGTTGGCATGCAGTGATTTCACCCATGGTTTCATTGTGATGAGGTGTAGGTAGAGAGCAAGGTATAGGGAGGTCAAATAGCTATTGTAGTTAGTCAGTATGGGGCAATATTAATGAAAGGGATTGTAGGATGGATTCCTTTGAGGCACTGGAAGTTCTTCAAGCATTCTCTAAAAGTCAGATTGCCTCTATTGCAGCTCAGAGTAATGACAGTGTAGACTGCTAAAACTTGGGCCCACATCTGATTATGTAGCAGAGGTTCCAAGAAAATAATGGGATTCAGAGATATAAAATGGAGATTTTTAGGTAGACAAGTCTAATTTTGAGCTCTTGAATTCCTCTGAACCCTCCAGGGTTGCAGAAACATCCTCTAACCACCTGCCAGAGAAAAAGAGTCTTTTTTTTTTTTTTTGCCTGGAGGAACGTGCAATGACCTAATCTGAAGCAGGTGCCTTTCAAGATGATTCTTGTTCCCTCTAGATATGCCCCCAACATCCTTCATTACCTCCTGGCTAAAAATCAAACACATTTCAGCACAGCCTGAACAGGAAAACACAAGCTGTGTTCTGGGAAGAAATAGCCCACATGCCAAAGGAATTGCAGGATCTGGCTTACAGGGATTAGCTGAAACTGGGGGTAACATGTGTTCAGAGGGTATTTTGAGTACACTAGACCAGAAGACAAAGCTGGATGGGGTAGAATTCATTAATATGGGGGTTGTTATTGCTGTTCAGTTGCTAAGTTGTGTCTGACTCTATTGCAACCCCATGGACTCTAGCCCACTAAGCTCCTCTGTCCATGGAATTTCCCAGGTACGAATACTGGAGTGAGTTGACATTTACTTATCCAGGGGATTTTCTCAACTCAGGGATCGAACCCACTTCTTCTGTATCAGCAGGCAGATTCTTTACCAATGAGCTACCAAGGAAACCCAATATGAGGGGCTCAGCCATGATTCAGAATTCCTAATCACATAACAAGGTAGTTTCTGGAAGTGTGGATCTGATAATGTTCTACATTAAATGAAATGAAGATGCAGCACTTCCTTGACATGATTTTGAAGACAGGGCCAGAAAGCTCAGAGAGAGAGAAATGTTAGAATGGATTTATTACATATGTCCTAAAGAACCTACCTTTTGGCCATGTTCCCCTAGTTGGTCAGAGGACGACTCCACTGAGAATGCAAGGAATGTAACAAGGTGAGTAACAGCAACTTTGGAGAAGTTTGGAAGTTTTCTGTCTGTGGGCCAGGGCTGTGGGCAGTAAGGGATTCTGCCATGAACTTTAGTTTCATCATATTAGTGGTGCTCAGTCTCTCAGTCATGACTGATTCTTTGTGACCCTGAGGACTGTAGCCCACCAGGCTCCTCTGTTCATGGGATTCTCCAGCCAAGAATACTGGAGTGGGTTTCCCATGACCTCCTCCAGGGGATCTTCCTGACCAGAGACATGGGCTTGAACCCATGTCTCCTACGCCTCATACATTGCAGGCAGATTCTTTACTGCTCAGCCACTGGGGAACCCTATAATATTAGTGGGGATGATGTAATTCCAGAATGGCAAAGCCAGGTAGTAACAGTTAACAAAGGCCAGCATGAGATGTCATTACCATAATGGACAGCCCAGGCCAGAGTGACAACCAAGGTGTCTCTACCTATAGGGATATGCAGTGTTGACTAATGAATCATGGTGTTACAGGGTCAAGATAGATGGATGAGAAGGCAACAAATTTGCTGCTTGATATGTATAATCAGAAAAGTTAAGAAATGGTAAGCAAAAGTCTGATATTAGTTACTGCAATGGAAAATCGTGCTTCCTCATCTAGTTTCCAGATCTCAGGCCGTTCAAAACTCAAAACCTCTGATTGAAGGTGAGACTTAGTATCTAGCAGAACCCTAACATGGGATTCCTAACCTGTGGCATTAGAGTTTGGTAGAAGAGCCAAGTGGAGGTATCTGAAACTGTATGATTAAATTGAAGCAACACTGCACTCCAGAGGAACTGCAGACATTTCTTCAAGCATCAGAGACTTAGTCAGTCAGTTTAGTCTCTCAGTCATGTCCGACTCTTTGTGACCACATAGACTGCAGCATGCCAGGCTTCCCTGTCCACCACCAACTCCCAAAGCTTACTCAAACTCATGTCCATTGAGTTGGTGATGCCATCCAACCCTCTCATCCTCTGTCATCCCCTTCTCCTCCTGCCTTCAATCTTCCTCAGCATTAGAGTCTTTTCAAATGAGTCAGATCTTCGCATCAGGTGGTCATAATATTGGAGATACAGCTTCGGCATCAGTCCTTCCAATGAGTATTCAGGACTGATTTCCTTTAGGGTGGACTGGTTGGATCTCCTTGCAGTCCAAGGGACTCTCAAAAGTCTTCTCCAACACCACACTTCAAAAGCATCAATTCTTCAGCACTCAGCTTTCTTTATAGCCCAAATCTCACATCCATACATGACTATTGGAAAAACCATAGCTTTGACTAGATGGACATTTATTGGCAAAGTAATGTCTCTGCTTTTTAATATACTATCTGGGTTTATCATAGATTTTCTTCCAAGGAGCAAGCATCTTTTAATTTCATGGCTGCAGTCACCATCTGCAGTGATTTTGGAGCCCCTCAAAATAAAGTCTCTCACTGCTTCCATTGTTTCCCCATCAGAGACTTAAAAGACACCTGGATATTACCATCCAGCATTGTGCATCACTGGTGAGGATGCTAGATCATGGAAATTTATATTCCGATCTCTCCTGGATAATGATGCTGATATCTTTGTTGTGTAGCCTGACTACACTGACCTCCACTGGTAGACTGTAATAAGTAAAGCTGTTTTATGTACTCAGTCTCCTTATCTGGCCTTTCTTCATTTTTAAATTTTTTTTTGAAGGATACTTGCTTTACCAGAGATCAAATTGCCAACATCCATTGGATCATCAAAAAGCAAGAGAGTTCCAGAAAAGCATCTCTTTCTGCTTTATTGACTATGCCAAAGCCTTTGACTGTGTGGATCACAATACACTGTGGGAAATTCTGAAATAGATGGGAATACCAGACCACCTGACCTGCCTCTTGAGAAATCTGTATGCAGATCAGGAAGCAACAGTTAGAACTGGACATGGAACAACAGACTGATTCCAAATAGGAAAAGGAGTATATTAAGGCTGTATATTGTCACCCTGCTTATTTAACTTATATGCAGAGGACATCATGAGAAATGCTGGGCTGGATGACGCACAAGCTGGAATCAAGATTGCCAGGAGAAATATCAATAACTTCAGATATGCAGATGACACCACCCTTATGCCAGAAAGTGAAGAAGAACTGAAGATCCTCTTGATGAAAGTGAAAGAAGAGAGTGAAAAATTTGGCTTAAAGCTCAACATTCAGAAAATGAAGATCATGGCATCTGGTCCCATCACTTCATGGCAAACAGATGGGGAAACAGTGAAAACAGTGTCAGACTTTATTTTTTTGGGCTCCAAAATCACTGCAGATGGTGACTGCAGCCATGAAATTAAAAGATGCTTGCTTTTTGGAAGAAAAGTTATGACCAACCTAGACAACATATTGAAAAGCAGAGACATTTCTTTGCCAACAAAGGTCCATCTAGTCAAAGTAGTCATGTATGGATGTGAGAGTTGGACTACAAAGAAAGCTGAGTGCCAAAGAATTGATGCTTTTGAACTGTGGTGTTGGAGAAGGCTCTTGAGGGTCCCTTGGACTGCAAGGAGATCCAACCAGTCCATCCTAAAGGAGATTAGTCCTGAATATTCATTGAAAGGACTGATGCTGAAGCTGAAACTGCAATACTTTTGCCACCTGATGGGAAGAACTGACTCATTGGAAAGGACACTGATGCTGGGAAAGATTGAAGTCAGGAGGAGAAGGGGATGACAGAGGATTAGATGATTGGATGGCATCACCAACTCGATGTACATGAGTTTGAGTAAACTCTGGGAGTTGGTGATGGAAAGTGAGGCCTGGTGTACTGTGGTTCATGGGGTCACAGAGAGTCAGACACGACTGAGCGACTAAAGTAATTGCTTTACAGAATTTTGTTGTTGTCTGTCAAACCTCAACCTGAATCAGCCATAGATATACATATATCCCCTCCTTTTGGAACCTCCCTCCCATCTCCCTTCTCATCCCACCCCTCCAGGTTGATGCAGAGCCCATATTTGAGTTTCTTAGCCATATAGCAAATTCCCGTTGGCCATCTATTTTACACATGGCAATGTAAGTTTCCATGTTACTCTTTGCATACATCTCACCCTCTCTTTCCCTCTCTCCATGTCCACACATCTATTCTCTATGTCTGTTTCTCCATTGCTGCCCTGGGAATAAATTCTTCAGTACCATTCTTCTAGATTCCGTATATATGCATTAGAAAACTGTATCTATCTCTTTCTGACTTACTTCACTCTGTATAATAGGTTCTAGGTTCATCCACCTCATTAGAACTGACTCAAAGGCATTCCTTTTTTTTTATGGCTGAGTAATATTCCATTGTGTATATGTATCACAACTTCTTTATCCATTCATCTGTTGATGGACATCTAGGTTGCTTCCATGTACTAGCTATTGTAAATAGTGCTGCAGTGAACAATGGGATGCATGTGTCTTTTTCAATTTTGGTTTCCTCAGGGTATATGTCTAGGATGGGATTGCTGGGTCATATGGTGGTTTTATTCCTAATTTTTTAAGGAATCTCCATACCATCTCCCATAGTGGCTGTATCAGTTTACATTCCCACCAACAGTGCAAGAGTGTTCCCTTTTCTCCACACCCTCTCCAGCATTTATTGTTTGTAGACTTTTTGATGATGGCCATTCTGATGGTATGAGGTGATATCTCATTGTAATTTTTATTTGCATTTCTCTAATAATGAGTGACGGAGAAGGCAATGGCACCCCACTCCAGTACTCTTGCCTGGAAAATCCCATGGATGGAGGAGCCTGGTAGGCTGCAGTCCATGGGGTCACTGAGGGTCGGACATGACTGAGCGACTTCACTTTCACTTTTCACTTTCATGCATGGAGAAGGAAATGGCAACCCACTACAGTGTTCTTGCCTGGAGAATCCCAGGGACGGGGGAGCCTGGTGGGCTGCCATCTATGAGGTCACACAGAGTCTGACATGACTGAAGTGACTTAGCAGCAGCAGCAGCAGTAATGAGTGATGTTGAGCATCTTTTCATGTGTTTGTTAGCCATCTGTATGTCTTATTTGGAGAAATGTCTGTTTAGGTCTTTTTCCCACTTTTGGCCTGGGTTGTTTGTTTTTCTGGTATTGAGTTGCATGAGTTGCTTGTGTATTTTCGAAATTAATCCTTTGTCAGTTGTTTATTTGCTATTATTTTCTCCCATTCTGAGAGCTGTCTTTTTACCTTACTTATAGTTTCCTTTGCTGCGCAAAAGCTTTTAAGTTTAATCAGGCCCCAGTTGTTTATTTTTGTTTTTATTTCCATTACTCTAGAATGTGGGTCATAGAGAATCTTGCTTTGATTTATGTCATCGAGTGTTCTGTTTATGTTTTCCTCTAAGTGTTTTATAGTTTCTGGTCTTACATTTAGGTCTTTAATCCATTTTGAATTTATCTTTGTGTATGGTGTTAGGAAGTGTTCTAGTTTCATTCTTTTACATGTAGCTGTCCAGTTTTTCCAGCACCACTTACTGAAGAGGCTGTCTTTGCCCCATTGTATATTCTTGCCTCCTTTGTCAAACATAAGGTGCCCATAGGTGCATGGGTTTACTTCTAGGCATTCTATCTTGTTCCATTGGTCTATGTTTCTGTTTTTTGTGCCAGTACCATAATGTCTTGATGACTGTAGCTTTGTAGTATAATCTGAAGTCAGGAAGGTAGATTCCTCCAGCTCTATTCTCCTTTCTCAAGACTGCTTTGGCTATTTGGCATCTTTTGTGTTTCCATATGAATTGTGAAATTTTATGTTCTCGTTCTATAAAAAAATGCCATTGGTAATTTGATAGGGATTGCATTGAATCTGTAGCTTGTGTTTGGTAGTATAGTTATTTTCACAATATTGATTCTTTCTACTCAGGAACATGGAATATCTCTCCATCTCTTTATGCCATCTTTGATTTCTTTCATCAGTGTTTTATAATTTTCTGTGTATAGTTCTTTTGTCTCCTTAGGTAAGTTTAATCCTAGATATTTAATTCTTTTTGTTGCAATGGTGAATGGGATTGATTTCTTAATTTCTCTTTCTGATTTTTCATTGTTAGTATATAGAAATTCAAGTGATTTCTGTGTATTGATTTTTTATCCTGCAACCTTGCTAAATTCATTGATTAATCCTAGTACTTTTCTGATTAATTCTAGTACTTTTTTTTTTTTTTAACTTTAGGGTTTTCTATGTAAAGTATCATGTCATTTGCAAACAGTGAGAGCTTTACTTCTTTTCTGATCTGGATTCCTTTTATTTCTTTTTCTTCTCTGATTGCTGTAACTAGGACTTCCAGAACAACATTGAATAATTGTGGGGAAAGTGGGCACCCTTGTCTTCTTCCTGATCTTAGGGGGAATGCTTTCAATTTTTCACCATTGAGAATAATGTTTGCTGTAGGCTTATCATATATGGCCTTTACTATGTTAAGGTAGGTTACTTCTATGCCCATTTTTTTGAAGAGTTTTAATAATAAATGAGTGCTGAATTTTGTCAAAGGCTTTTCCTGCATCTATTGAGATTATCATATGGTTTTTATCTTTCAAATAGTTGATATGGGGTATCACATTGATTGATTTGCATATAATCCTTGCATCCTTGGAATAAACCTAACTGGATCATGGTGTATGAGCTTTTTGATGTGTTGCTGAATTGTTTGGTAAAATTTTGTTGAAGATTTTTGCCTCTATGTTCATCAGTGATATTGGCCTGTAGTTTTGTTTTTCTGTGTTGTCTATGTCTGTTATTGGTATCAGGGTGATGGTGGCCTTGTAGAATGAATTTGGAAGTGTTCCTTCCTCTGCAATTTTTTGAAAAGTTTCAGAAGGATAGACATTCACTCTTCTCTAAATGTTTGATAGAATTCTCCTGTGAAGCCATCTGGTCCTGGGCTTTTGTGTTTTGGGAGATTTTCTTTTTATCATCGCTTCAATTTCAGTGCTTATAACTGGATTTTTCATAATTTCTATTTCTTCTTGGTTCAGTCTTGGAAGATTGAACTTTTCTAAGAATCTGTCCATTTCTTCCAGGTTATCCATTTTATTGCCATATAACTGTTCACAACAGTCTCTTAAAATCCTTTGTATTTCTGCATTGTCTGTTGTAATCTCTCCTTTTTCATTTCTAGTTTTGTTGATTTGATTCTTCTCTCTTTTATTCTTGGTGAATCTAGCCAAAGGTTTGTCAATTTTGTTTGTCTTCTCAAAGAACCAGCTTTTAGTTTTATTAATCCTTACCATTGTTTCTTTCATTTCTTTTTCATTTATTTCTGCTCAGATTTTTATTATTTCTTCCCTTCTACTATTTTGTTGTTGTTGTTCTTCTTCATTTTCCAGTCATTTTAGGTACAAAGTTAGGTTGTCTATTTGATGTTTTTTCTTGTTTCTTGAGGTAGGATTGTATTGCTATGAAATGTCCCTCTTAGATTTGCTTTTGCTGCATCCCATAGGCTTTGTGTTGTCATGTTTTCATTGTCATTTGTTTCTTTAAATTTTTTATTTCCCTTTTGATTTCTTCAGTAACCTGTTGGTTATTTAGAAACGTGTTGTTTAATCTCCATGTGTTTGTGCTTCTTACAGTTCTCTTTTCCCTTGTAATTGATATTTAGTCTCATAGTGTAGTGGTTGGAGAAGATGCTTGATATGATTTCAACTTAAGTTTACTGAGGTTTAATGTGTGACCCAAGATGTGGTCTATCCTGGAGAATGTTCCATGTACACTTAAGAAGAAGGTTTATTCTTCTGCATTTGGATGGAATGTCCTGAAGATATCAATGAGCTCCATCTCATCTAATGTATCATTTAACACGTTTCCTTATTAATTTTCTGTTTTAATGATCTGTCCATTGGTATAAGCAGGGTGTTAAAGTCTCCTAATATTATTGTGTTACTGTCAGTTTCTCCTTTTATGTCTGTTAGTGTTTGTCTTATGTATTGAGGTACTGCTATGTTGGGTGCATAGATATTTACAATTGTTATGTCTTCCTCTTGGATTGATTCCTTGATCATTATGTAGTGTCCTTCCTTATCTCTTGTAATCTTCTTTATTTTAAGGTCTATTTTGTCTGACATGAGGATTGCTACTCCAGCTTTCTTTTGCTTTCCATTTGCATGGAATATATTTTTCCATCCTCTCACTTTCAGTCTATATGTGTCTTTAGGTCTGAAGTGGGTTTCTTGTAGACAGCATATATATGTGTCTTATTTTTTATCCATTCAGCCAGTCTGTGTCTTTTGGTTGGAGCATTTAATCCATTTACATTTAAAGTAATTATTGATATATGTGTTGCTATTGCTATTCTCTTAATTATTTGGGGTTGATTTTGTAGATCTTTTTCCTCCTGTTGTATTTCTTGACTATATATGTCCCTTTAACATTTGTTGTAAAGCTGGTTTGGTGGGACTGAATTCTCTTAACTTTTGCTTGTCTGAAAAGCTTTTGATTTCTCCATCAATTTTGAATGAGATCCTTGCCAGGTACAGTAGTCTTGGTTGTAGATTTTTCCCTTTCAGTACTTTAAATATATCCTGCCATTCCCTTCTGGCCTGCAGAGTTTCTGCTGAAAGATCAGCTGTTAATCGTATGGGGTTTCCCTTGTGTGTTACTTGTTGCTTCTCCCTTGCTGCTTTTAATATTCTTTCTTTGTGTTTAGTCTTTGTTAGTTTAATTAGTATGTGTCTTGGCATGTTTGTCCTTGGGTTTATCCTGTATGGGACTCTATGAGCCTCTTGGACTTGATTGACTATTTCCTTTTCCATGCTGGGGAAATTTTCAACTATAATCTCTTCAAAAATTTTCTCATACCCTTTCTTTTTCTCTTCTTTTTCTGGGACCCCTATAATTCAAATATTGGTGCATTTGATATTGCCCCAAAGGTCTCTGAGACTATCCTCAGTTCTTTTCATTCTTTATACTTTATTCTGCTCTTCAGAAGTTACTTCCACCATTTTGTCTTCCAGTCTACTGATTTGTTCTTCTGCTTCAGATATCCTGCTATTGATTCCTTCTGAAGTATTTTTGATTTCAGTAATTGTGTTGTTTATCTCTGTATGTTTATTCTTTAATTCTTCTAGGTCTTTGTTAATCAATTCTTCCATTTTCTCCACTTTGTTTTCAAGGTTTTTGATCATCTCTACTATCATTATTCTGAATTCTTTTTCAAGTAGTTTGCCTATTTACTCTTCATTTATTTGGACTTCTGTGTTTCTAATTCGTTCCTTCATTTGTGTAGTATTTCTCTGCCTTTTCATTATTAAAAAAATTTTTTTTTAACTTATTGTGTTTGATATCTCCTTTTCCCAGCCTTCAAGATTGAATTCTTTCTTCCTTTTGGTTTCTGCCCTCCTAAGGTTGGTCCAGTGGTTTGTGTAAGCTTCGTATATGGTGAGATTTGTGCTGAGTTTTTTTTTGTTTCTTTGTTTTTCCTCTGATGGTCAAGGCTGAGTGAGGTGGTAATCCTGTCTGCTGATGATATGGTTTGCATTTTTGTTTGTTGTTTAGATGAGGTGTCCTGCACAAGGTACTACTGGTGGTTGTGTGGTCTTGTGTTCAAGTGGTTTCCTTTGTGTGAGTTCTCACTATTTGATACTCCCTAGGGTTAGTTCTCTGGTCATCTCGGGTCTTGGAGTCAGTGCTCCCATTCCAAAGGCTCAAGGCTTGATCTCTTCTTCGGCCACATTCCAACAATGTTTCTTCTGTTTCAATTAAACTGGAGGTTCAGGCTTAACAGGAGGTCTTCTGGAATCTGAGTCTGAGCTGCATGAGCTTTCTGCTGAGTTTGTTTTTGCTGTTCCAGTTTCCAGCATGCTGGGCTTCTTGTCACTTCCCCTGCGCTGTGTTTTCTTCATCTTCAGCTTCTACTGTGGGAGCTTTCACTGAGTTGGGCTTCTGCTGTGCTTGGCTTCCGCCTCGGGGAGAGGAGGGGGAGGGGGCCAAGCCGAGGTTGTTTCAGCCAGGTTAAATCCGAGAATCAACACCACATATGTCAGGAGAGTGTGTAATTTCCTTGGTTCCATCTCACTGCAGCAAACATTTGAAGTGACGGACAGACCAGTGTTACAGCTCTGTGTTACATCTCAGTTTTATTTAGAAAGCAAAGGAAAATACATCCTTGAGGTGTGAGGGTGGGTCGACCCAAAAGACATGAAGAGAAGAGAAGCCCTATCTAGTCTTTCTATTAGTCTTCTCCTGATATTTATCAAAACAATATCCACACAGTATGTTATGCATTAAAAATATCTTTTCCCAATATATGCTTTGTTGTTCTACTTCTGTGGTGGTATCTTTCTTCCTTCCAAAAGTTTGCCTTTTAATGTATTCAAATTGATCTGTATTTTCCTTTTTGTCTTTCAGTTTTGTAGCTTTTAGGGAAGACTTTACTGTAAGATTATAAATACATTCTGTTAGAATTTCTTCTATTTTGCAACAACAACAGATGTTTATATATATATAATGAGATATAAAACAAAATATATATTACATTTAATATAATTGTTATATAAATTATGTATTACTCCATGACTCTCATTTTACTTAATTGATCTGAATTTGGTTCCCTACTGATTCCAGCTCTGTTTATATCTGTGGTTTTAGTTTGACTGATTCTGTCTCGTTGTTGACTGTGTATAATGGTTGTCATGATCTGTGGGGCTTAGATCAGATGTAACCTTCTTCATGCACATCTTTCATTATACCATAATAGTTGTCTTTCTAAAATACATAAAATATACTCTTTTCTGCTTAAGGATGTTCGATGGTTCCCAACTGAATAATTATATTAACAAACATTTATACAGCACTTGGGGCTTCCCTGGTGGCTCAGCAGCAAGGAATCCACCTGTCAATGCTGGAGGTGCAGGTTCAGTTCCTGGTTCAGGAAGAGCCCTGGAGAAGGCAATGGCAACCCACTCCAGTATTCTTGCCTGGAGAAACTCATGGACAGAGGAGCCTTGCAGGCTACACTCCTTGGAGTTGCAAAGGATTGGACATGACTTAGTGACTAAACAACAACAATATAGCATTCACTATGTGCCAGGCACTGTTTTCAGGGTTTTACATATATTAACTTATTTAATTCCAAACAAAACAAAACTATGAGGTAGGTAGTATTATTATTTCATTCCCTTTTTACAGATAAAGAAATCAAGGCACACTGAGCTTAAGTAACTTGGAAGAACTGGGTATTTAACCATGATTTCTGGCCTGATATTAGTTTGGAATTGGATTTTTAACCTCTACATGACATTGTTTTTCTAACTGAGGTTCCTCACTGAATACAGAACTAAGTCAAAATTTCTAGCATATTTTCTAACTATCTATTTGATTTGATCATGCTTCTCTTTCCACCTCATCTTCTGCTGTCTATGACTCACCACACTAGGCAAATTTTCTTATTTAACTTGCTGTGTGCGCTTATGACTTTGTTCCTGACTCAGTCTTTTCTCTCAGTCAGGAATATCCGAAATGTTCTTCATCTTGCTTTTTTTCTTTTCATTCACTCATTTATATGGGGACTTCCCTGGTTAAAGAATCTGCCTGCAATGACTGAGACCATCTGCAATGCAGCAGATGCAGGTTTGATCTCTGGGTTGGGAAGATATCCTGGAGAAGGAAATGGCAACCCACTCCAGTATTCTTGCCTGGGAAATTCCATGGACAGAGAAGTCAGGTGGGCTATACAGTTCATGGGGTCACTAGAGTCAGACACGACTTAGTGACTAAACCAGCACCACTCGTTTATATACTCTGCCAGCGGCCAGTCTTCAGTGCTAGGTTATGACATGTGTGTTCAGTCACTCACTTGTGTCTGACTCTTTGTTACCCTATGGATTGTAGCCCACAAGGCTCCTCTGTCCGTGGAATTTTTCAGGCAAGAATACTGGAGTGAGTTGCCATTTCCTCCTCCAGGGGATCCTCCTGACCCAGGGATTGAACCTGCATCTCCTCCATTGAGGGTGGATTCTTTACTGCTGAGCCATCAGTGCTTCCCAGTAATTAGGCAAAAGCCTATTGCAAAGACCTTTCTATTAATGAAGAGTGGTTATGGTTCAAGGTCAAGACATCACTTCCTCTAGAATCCTTTATTCTCTCTCTAGTCCCAAACTTCATTTTGGGGTTCCTATAGCATTTGACAGCATGTTTCATAGTATGCCTTCTTCAGGGTTAGTTGTGTATGTGTCATCTGCTTCTTTCAGGGAATATGTGGTTCATTTATGCATTTATGACATATTAAAAAAATGGCAAAATGCAAAAGTAGGAAGTCAAGAGATACCTGGAGCAACAGGCAAATTTGGCCTTGGAGTACAAAATGAAGCAGGGCAAAGACTAACAGAGTTTTGCCAAGAGAATGCTCTGGTCATAGCAAACACCCTCTTCCAAAAACGCAAGAGAAGACTACACATGGACATCACCAGATGGTCAATACTATAATTAGATTGATTATATTCTTTTCAGCCAAAGATGGAAAAGTTCTATACACTCAGCAAATATAAGACTGGGATCTGAACTTTAAGGAGTTCAGATTATGAACTCCTTATTGCCAAATTCAGACTTAAATTGAAGAAAGCAGGGAAAACCACTAGACTATTCAGGTATGACCTGAATCAAATCCCTTACAATTATACAGTGGAAGTGACAAATAGATTCAAGGGATTAGATCTGATAGATCTAATCAGGCACTTCAGTTCTAGAGTGCCTGAAGAACTGTGGACAGAGGTTTGTGACATTGTATAGGAGGCAGCAATTAAAACCATCCCCAAGAAAAAGAAATGTAAAAAGGCAAAATGGTTGTCTGAGGAGGCTTTACAAATAGCTGAGAAAAGAAGAGAATTGAAAGGCAAAGGAGACAAGGAAAGATATACCCGCTTGAATGCAGATTTCCAGAGAATAGCAAGGAGAGATAAGAAAGCCTTCCTCAGTGATCAATGCAAAGAAATAGAGGAAAACAATAGAACGGGAAAGACTAGAGATCTCTTCAAGAAAATTAGAGATACCAAGGGAACATTTCACGCAAAGATGGGCTTGATAAAGGACAGAAATGGTATGGACCTAACAGAAGCAGAAGATATTAAGAAGAGGTGGCATGAATATACAGAATAACTATATAAAAAAGATCTTCATGACCCAGATAACCATGATGGTGTGATCACTTACCTAGAGCCAGGCATTCTGGAATGTAAAGTCAAGCAGGCCTTAGGAAGCATCACTATGATCAAAGTTAGTGGAGGTGATGTGATTCCAGTTGAGCTATTTCAAATCCTAAAAGATGATGTTGTGAAAGTGCTGCACTCAATATGCCAGCAAATCTGGAAAACTCAGCAGTGGCCACAGGATTGGAAAAGGTCAGTTTTCATTTCAATCCCAAAGAAGGGCAATGTCAAAGAATGTTCAATGTACCACACAATTGCACTCATCTCACACACTAGCAAAGTAATGCTCAAAATTCTCCAAGCCAGGTTTCAACACTATATGAACCACGAACTTCCAGATGTTCAAACTGGATTTAGAAAAGGCAGAGGAACCAGAGATCAAATTGCCAACATCTGTTGAATCATAGAAAAAGCAAGAGAATTCCAGAAAAACATCTACTTCTGCTTTATTGATTACACCAAAGTCTTTGACTGTGTAGATCTTGACAAACTGTGGAAAATTCTTAAAGAGATGGGAATACCAGACCACCTGACCTGCCTCCTGAGAAATCTGTATGCAGGCCAAGAAGCAACGGCTAGAACTAGACATGGAACAATGGACTGGTTCCAAATTGGGAAAGGAGTTCATCAAGGCTGTATATTGTCACACTGCTCATTAACTTCTATGTAGAGTACATCATGTGAAATGCCAGGCTGGATGAAGCACAAGCTGGAATCAAGATTACCTGGAGAAATATCAATAACCTGGGATACACAGATGACACCACCCTTAAGGCAAAAAGAGAAGAAGAACTAAAGAGCCTCTTGATGAAAGTGATAGATGAGAGTGAAAAAGCTGGCTTAAAATGCAACATTCAAAGAACTAAAATCATGGAATCTGGTCCCATCACTTACTTCATGGCAAATAGATGGGTAAACAATGGAAATGGTGACAGACTTTATTTTCCTGGGCTCTAAATCACTATAGATAGTGACTGCAGCCATGAAATTAAAAGACACGTGTTCCTTGGAAGAAAAGCTATGACCCACTTAACATATTAAAAAGCAGAGATATTACTTTGCCAACAAAGGTCCATCTAGTCAAAGCTATGATTTTTCCAGTGCTCCTGTATGGATGTGAGATTTGGACTATAAAGAAAACAGTGTCGAAGAATTGATGCTTTTGAACTGTGGTGTTGGAGAAGACTCTTGAGAGTCCCTGGGACTGCAGGGAGATCAAACCAGTCAATCCTGAAGGAAATCAGTCCTGATTATTCATTGGAAGGACTGATACTGAAGTTGATGCTCCACCTGATGCTAAGAGCTGACTCATTAGAAGAGACCCTTATGCTGGGTAAGATTGAAGGCAGGAGAAGGGGATGACAGAGGATGAGATGGTTGGATGGCATCACTGACTCGATGAACATGAGTTTGAACAAGCTCTTGGAGTTGGTGATGGACAGGGAGGCCTGGTGTCTCGTCTCCTGGTGTCTGCAGTCCATGGCATCCGAAAGAGTAGGATATGACTGAGCGACTGAACTCAATCGAAAGAAATGGCTGTTATTTCACTGAAGGAAAGCATGAAATTAAGAATGGTCTAAATATTAGATAGGTAGGAAAGGTAGATCTTTGTGCTTTTTTAAAAAAATATCTTACATACTTCAGACAGTCCAAATGATTAACAACCACATTAGGAATAGAAAGAATTTTAACTTTATTTATTCTTTCTCTAACAGTAACTTTAAATGATAAAGACTCTTGAACGGACAAAAGGATCCCTGCAGCCTGCAGACACTTAATTTCCTTAATTATAAGGAAACAGCAATTTACATTATTTATAAGGAAGCTATTTACATTATTTAGCTGTCAGACAGTTGCAAAGCTCTATTCTTTCACTACAGTAAAAAGAATAAAGCGAAGTGACAAGGAAATAGAAAAGATATCCTAATAGCTGCTTCTCATTATCAGAAAGATAACATCTCAAAAATATTTAAAAAACATGATTTAAATATAATTTAAACTGAAGAAAATGGAAATATCCACCTTACCACAGTGATGATTCAGAGTATAGCATCCATTTAAATATGCAGATGAGCTTTCAAAAACTACTGAAAGTTATGCATTGTTAGCTTGAGTGTGTGTGCAAGGAGGAAAATGACTAAGATACAATTTTTCATAATTCAAGTATTTGAATTTAATTAGTCACATTTTCTTTTACCAGTGACTGATATGTGTCTGAGCTATGAAAGCTGTTTGAGAGAGCAGTCAGATCAAGGGGGAATAAATCTACTTTATGTGTTTTATTTTTATTTTCTTTCCTCCTCTCTGACCACTTTAATTTACATTTATCCTGCAGCTTCACTTTCATCAATATAAAAGACAGTACTCAGTGGCAAATTATACCAGCTTTTGATCTGCAGTGGACATGTCTGTTATGTAAGAATAAGAGGATGGGAAGAGAAAGAACTTACCAAGCTGACTTTTTAAAAAGGTCTATTAATACTTTCTGTAAATGCCCCAAAGATAAATTATTTCTTTAGGCCTAAATTCTTTAAAATCTTAGCATTTTTACTGCTCACTTAGAGACAAGATAAACATCTTAATCAAAGAATATTTCTACATTCTTATTGGAGAATTGAATTCCTGGTAGTCTGGTGTCAGAGGAGCTTGCTGTTTGCCAGGAAGGTTCTTGGGCCATAATTACCTGCCTTGAAATGCAAAATCATCATCATTTGCCTTCAAAGAATATTAGGGTACAGTACACATGACGTACTAGGCCAACCTTGCAAATTAGCACAGGTCCAGAGAGTCTGCAAGAAATTAGGTCAGCCCTGAAAGAAATCAGTCTGTGGTCCAATAAGCTTCTTAATCTCAGGTGGGAAATTGGGCTCACAGGGTGTAAAGGTTACTCTCTTTACAGGACTAGTAACAGTTTTCAATGTTAAGGACCCCTTTTCCTAAGCCATCAAATATTTCTGATCCTTCTCTTAGACAATTTTTGGCACTGCATAACATTTAGAAAGAAAGCAAGTTCTGTACTAGTTGGAAACTCATACTTTAAATTTATAAATAAACTTACTATTGCCCATAATTTAGGGAAAGAAAGAACTTCTCTTGCCCCCAGATAGTTCCCTTGAGGCCATCGCTTCCCCATCAGAAGCAAAGTCTCCTAAAATCCCCATTTAAAATGCAAAATTCTTTGAGTTACCACTTCAAGCATTAGTACACATTAATGTCCACAGGTTAAGGCTGAGTTAAATGCTTATGAATTTAAAATATAGTGATAAGGCTGAAATACAAATGAATAAACAGAGTAGTCATAACTACTAGACACCAATATCATTCGCAGTTACAGACCTCAAGGTCCGATAAGAGGGACCAGAGTGGATCAGTTGCATGCAATTGATTCTTAAACTATTTTTAGTTCTTTTGCTAACCTTAGTTTGAGTGCATGGTGGTGGGGAAGGTCATTTTGAGCACAGCCTTTGGAGTCTGAAGGCAGGTCCCTGCCTTCAGAGTAAACCTCCAACGGTTTACTCTGACCTTTGTCAAATGGCTAAACCTCCCTAAACTTTGGTTTCTTAAACTGTGAAATGGAGATACTAGTAATATCCTAAATCGCAAAGTTATAATGATGATTAAATGGAGTAAATGAGATTACTTGTTTCCAATGCTTAGAATAACTCCTGGCATATATTAATGAGCATCATTATTAAGTGGTAGAAATGGAAAAAGTATAGTTTGGATATGTGATCCTAAGTTTCTGGCTCTCCTATTCGCTCTATCTCCAGAATCCTCTCAGTTATAACATCTAGCGGTGAGCAGGAGAGCAAAAACACCTCAGGAGTAACATTGCTTTCTGGACAAGGTTTTTCTTCTTTTGCCCTCCAGGGGCCGCTGTATTTCCCCGAAAGCTCGCGGGATGCCTGGTTACCACGAGACCGTCGCCAGGCAACCGCGTGTACACACACACCCCGGGACGGGCCCGGGTCTCGTCAACATGGCGGCGCAAGGCACCTGCTCGGTCTCTTCACCAAACGTGTCTCCCACTTCAGTGTCGCCGCCGACTCCGCCCCCGCCCTCTACTGGGATTTCGAAGTCGACCCTGGTGGACTCGAAGGCGAGCTCTCTGAGCCCACAGTCTCGCTCGGCCGGCCACGAGGACTTGTTGCCCCTCGCAGTATTTTATGGGCCGCTGGACGCAAAAAACCCACTCCTGGCCTCCTGTGAGAAGGAGATTCAGGAGTTGCTAGACTTCATGAAGAGAAAGAAGGCTTTAGCTACAACGGAGGAACAGAAATATGAGTTCCACCGGCTTTGGTAAGCAGAGGCAGGGCCCTGGGGGCGGGTGCTGTCCGGAGAAGACAACTCCCAGGGCCAGAGGAGGAGATGCTCTGAGGAGGCAGGCGGTGGTCCCTGGAGCTGGTCGGTGTTGCGGATGCAGAACCTGGCCAAAGGGCCCGGAGATAATCACAAAGTTTAAGAAGTGAAGACTCGTCGCTATTACAATCCTTATTGCCTGGTAAATGTGTCTTGACTTCCTGCTCGGGTCAGAATAAAAGTCAACAAAGAAATGTTTCATATTTCACAAGTTCACATGATTCAGCATTTGTTCTGACTGTCTTCTAATTGCCAGTGCATGCCAATGAAGTTTTGGCTGACTCACAGGTTTCACAACTTTCCATGTTGTGGGTACAGTTTTGTATATGGAGGGAAAGGAATAACTTTGAGGTCACTTAGGTTCATGAAAAAGTTAATTCTTGATGCCATGAAGTATGTCATTCTGCGAACATTTGTACTTTATTCCTTTTTCAACTGCTACTATTAATAGCATCACAGTAACTTGTTCTTGATTTTGTGACTCATTTTGCACGTTTGCCTTTTTTGGATTCCATCACCATGTTATTATCTCAAACTGCAGACTACCTGTTTTTAAGGCTCTTTCCTGTTTGTGTTAACCATCTTTCTTTCCCAGTCAAAACACATTGCAAATGGAACAGTTAGAAATGTAGGCAAGTGGCGAAGAATACTAGAATAGTCAGTAGTTTCATCTTATATTTTTCATCCATGTATTTAATATGAAGAAATAGTTTTAACTTATATTTACTATTCATTCATGGATTTAACTGCATATTTATTGAGCACCTCCTAAATATCAGGTTCCATTCCAGGAACTAGGAAAACATCAAGTTAAAAAAATATACAAATTCATATCCCCATGGAATATGTATTTTTGTGTCTACAAACAGCCAGTAAACAAATATGTAAGGAAATTATTTTACACTGAAGTAAGTGCTAGAAAATTAGAGCAGGGAGGAAGATAATGATATCAGGTGGGTGTTATAATTTAAAATGGGATGGCAGGGAACATGGTCAGGGAAAGTCAGGAAAAGTGACCTTTGATAAAGATGAGAGGGAGGTATGGTAGCAAATGATAAGATTTCTGTACAAAGAGTTGGCCACGCTGGGAGAATGGCAAGTGTGAAGGTCCTGGGGTGCGATTGTGACTGTGGGATGAACATGTTTGGGCAGGAGTAAGGGAGATGAAGAGTTAGTTTTTAGATATATTAAGATTGAGATGTAATTCACCATCCAGGTAGAGTTATTATGTAGGTAGTTGGATATGTGGAGTCTGGGGGTCAGAGGAGAAATACTTTTGGGATTCATCAGCATATGGATGACATTTAAACTTTGACATTGGATGGAATAGCTAAGGGAGTGAGTATAGATGGAGAAGAAAAGAGTCCAAGGACTGAACTTTGGAACCCTCCAACACTGACAAGTGGGGGAGATGGGAAGAAACTGGTAGAGACTAAGAAGGAGTGGCCAAAGAGGTAGAGGAAATCCAGTGGTGTATTGGAAGCCAAGTAGAGAAAGTGCTTTAAGAAGGAAGGAATGATCAGTCAATTGTGGCAAATCCTGCTGATGGGCCAAGTAAAATGAGAACCAAGAATTGACTAAGGAAAGCACATTACATGGCTAAGCTACATGTGTGCACATGTGTGCTAAGTTGGTTCAGTTGTGTCCTACTTTTTTCGACCCCATGGATTGTAGCTGGCCAGGCTCCTCTGTCCATGGGATTCTTTAGACAAGAATACTGGAGTGGCTTGCCATGCCCTCTTCCAGGGGATCTTCCCCACCCAGGAATGGAACCTGCATCTCTTACATTTCCTGCATTGGCAGGTGGGTTCTTTACCACTAGCGCCACCTGCGAAGCTCAAGCTACATATGTTTATATTTAAAATGTTTCTGTTTTTGTGCCTTAGATAATAGTTCACCTTTCCATCTCCACTACCAACATTCCAGTTCAAACCATCATCATCTCAAATTTTCTCTGCAGCCGCTTGAGTCTCAAATATATCCTTCACGTAGCAATCAGGGTGACCTTTATAAACAAATCACCCACTCCCTTATCTAAAGACTTCTGTTTCCCATTGCTTTTAAAATAAAATTACGACATTTTCTGGTGTCTTTCAGGGTCTGAAGCTCTGGCCTTGCCTGCCTCTTTCATCTTAGCTCATCCCTCACTTCTCTCCCAGGACTTTCCGGGAAAACAGACCTCTGTTTATCATCTCAGGGGCTTTATATTTGCTCCCTCCTTTGTTGGAAATGTTCTTTCCTCAATTTTTCAAGTATCTGGCTCCTTTTCTTCCAGGTCTTAGTTTGGTTGTTACCTCCTTAGGAGGCCTTTCATATCTAACACAGGGTTTACCCATCAATTTATACTTTTATTGAATATTCATTTCTTATGTATTGTCCATCTCTCCCATTAGAATGTAAGCTTCCTGTTGAGTTGAGATGGTGATCCACTTTTTCATTGCTGTATATCTAGCACCTAGCCTGAGGGTTGGGATATTGTGAACATTCAATGAATATTTGGCATTGAAAGAATTTAAGAATTATCCTTTTTGTTCTCAATAATTGTTGATCTGGGTCAGTTGGTAAGTACAGCAGCGGCCCCATCTTTAAACAGAGACTCACAAACATTAAGGATTGACACGGACCTTAGCCTCTAACTTCTCACATGCTTAGGTATTTATTTACAGAGTAATTTTTATTGAGTGCCTACTATATGCCAGGGCCTGCACTGTTGTTGTTGCTGTTTAGTTGCTAAGGCACGTCTGTCTCTTTTGTGACCCTGTAGACTGTAGCCTGCCAGGGTCCTCTGTCCATGGGATTTTTCTAGGCAAGAATACTAGAGTGAGTTGCTATTTCCTTCTCCAGGGGATCTTCCCAACCCAAGGATGGAACCCCCATCTCCTGCTTGGCAGGCGAATTCTTTACCACTGTGCCACCACGGAAGCTCTAGGGCCTGCACCAATTATGAGTTATACAGTGATGAGCAAAATAGATATGGGAATCTGTGCTCATGGAGAGAGGGAGACAGGCTTTTAATGAGTCACTTTTAATAAGTGAAGGCTTTTAATAAGTCAACACACAAACAACAAGCGCTGTGAAGGAAGAAGCTACTGAGAATTTACATGTGCCATGTATTGCCCTAAGTCCTGGGGATACAGCAATGAACCAGACAAAAACCTCCTGCCCTCTTGGTGCTTATATTCTAGAGGGGGACATAAACGATAAACGTATTAAATAAGTACATTTTGTGGTGTCCTAGAAAGTGATAAATGCTAGGGAGAAAAAGAGAGGAAAAGTTATGGAGTGGGAGACAGGAGGTTGCAATCTTCAATAAGGTGATTAGAGTAGGTAACAATTGAGCATAGGCTTAATGGGAACATAGTGGAGACCTGCCTTCAAATGAATGGTGAGGAAGGTGACATGAAGCTGAGATTAGAAGGCTGCCTGGCAGTCAACCAGCAAGGAAAAAGAGGATAAACAGAAGGAACAATCATGTGGGAGGATCTTGGCAGGAAAGAGGCAGGGCCCTTTGGAGGAGTGGACAGAAGCCTATTTAGCACAGTGTGGAGAGTGTGGGTGCAGTGGTATGAGATGAGATTAGAGGAGTAGATCGGGGTATGCAAGGTTTTAGAGGCCATTTATAGAGTTTACATTTACTCCAAATGCAATGAGAAATCGTTGCTTAGTTTTTGGCAAAGAATTAACCATATGTGATTTAAAAAAAAAAAAAATGTTGTTTGACTTAGTACAAATGGAGTAATGATGGCAATGTGGAAACCAGTTAGGAGTACTGGAGGTAGGAGTTGCTTTTATAACATATTTGACAAGATGGTAATTTTTTAAAATAAAAAATTGCTTATTTTTATAACTGTAGAGTCTCATATAAGTATAAAATTTGTAGTACCTAACATACAGATTTTGATCATACCAGCAATGTCCTTAAATTTAGAGTGCAATGTATTTTAAAGGTATGCTTTTGTTATAAGCACACAAAATTTTTATATTCTTTTTATATAGTTATGTTTTTCTGCTTTGCTGCTGCTGCTGAGTCACTTCAGTCATGTCCGACTCTGTGCGACCCCCATAGATGGCAGCCCACCAGGCTCCCCCGTCCCTGGGATTCTCCAGGCAAGAACACTGGAGTGGGTTGCCATTTCCTTCTCCAATGCATGGAAGTGAAAAGTGAAAGTGAAGTCGCTCAGTCGTGTCCGACCCTCAGCGACCCCATAGACTGCAGCCTACCAGGCTCCTCCGTCCATGGGATTTTACAGGCAAGAGTACTGGAGTGGGGTGCCATTGCCTTCTCTGCAATAGTTATAATCAAATAGCAATCAAAAGTGTATTAATAAACTTTCTTAAATGATGTGTGTTACATATTATATGTTATATTTTCCCTATTTAATCATTATGTAAGCCATTTCCCAATAAGCAATTTTAACTTGAACTTATGGCTCACTTTAAAAAAAAAAGGAAATTCTGTTACGTAACCTTGAGTGATTTATGAAGTTGGTATTTTTCTTTTATGAGTAACAGACCTACTCATCATTATCTCATCTGTAAGGTTTGGGAGGAAAGAACTCTTTCAACTATGTAATTTAAGAATTCTATCTTAAATTTCTTGGATTTACTATATTTATTATAATGCATTTCATGAAGCAGAAATCAAAGGGAAAAAGGCAAAACAAACCCAAACACATTTACCTTTTTAAACTTCTCTGGGCTGTGTTTTCTATACTCTTTATTTGGCATGATTACATGTATATATTTTACTACCCTTAAATATTATTAATCTGTCCATGAAGGCAGGAATACCCTGTATCCGCCTCCTCTCTTGTCACTGAGCTATTATCATTTAATTTTTTTTTTGAAAGTTGCTCAGTCGTGTCCAACTCTTTGAGACCCCCATGGACTGTAGTCCTTGGAATTCTCCAGGTCAGAATACTGGAGTGGGTAGCCTTTCCTTCTCCAGGGGATCTTCCTGACCCAGGAATTGAACCAGGATCTCCTGCATTGCAGGCAGATTCTTTACCAACTGAGCTATCAGGGAAGCCCCATCATTTAGGTAATTAATTGACTTTTTTTTTTTTTTACATGTTTTTATTGAGGTTGTTCCGTTAATACCCAGATGTGTACCTGATAAGTACTTGAGCCATCTTCAGTCCTTAAGTTCTTTCCTATTAGTCAGCTTGAGCTACTAAGAATGCTGGAGAGGGTTGCCATGCCCTCCTCCAGGGGATCTTCCTGACCCAGGGATCAAACCCACATCTCCTGCATCTCCTGCATTGTAGGCAGATTCTTTACCAAATGGGAAGCCCAATTACTAACTTCAGTTCAGTTCAGTTGCTCAGTTGTGTCCGATTTTTTGCAGTCCATGAACTGCAGCACCCCAGGCCTCCCTGTCCATTACCAACTCCCGGAACTTACTCAAACTTATGTCCATCGAGTCAGTAATGCCATCCAACCATCTCATCCTCTGTCATCCCCTTCTCCTCCTGCCTTCAATCTTTCCCAGCATCAGGGTCTTTTCAAATGAGTCAGATCTTTGCATCAGGTGGCCAAAGTATTGGAGTTTCAGCTTCAACATCAGTCCTTCCAATGAATATTCAGGAAAGATTTCCTTTAGGATGGACTGGCTGGATCTTCTTTCAGTTCAAGGGACTCTCAAGAGTCTTCTCCAACACCACAGTTTAAAAGCATCAATTCTTCAGTGCTCAGCTTTCTTTATAGTCCAACTTTCACATCCATACATGACTACTGGAAAAACCATAGCTTTGACTAGATGGATCTTTATTGACAAAATAATGTCTCTGCTTTTTAATATGCTGTCTAGGTTGGTCATAACCTTTCTTCCAAGGAGTAAGCATCATTTAATTTCATGGCTGCAGTCACCATCTGCAGTGATTTTGGAGCCCCCCAAAATAAAGTCAGCCACTGTTTCCATTGTTTCCCCATCTATCTGCCATGAAATGATGGGGCCAGATGCCATGATCTAGTTTTCTGAATGTTGAGTTTTAAGCCAGCTTTTTCACTCTCCCTTTCACTTTCATCAAGAGGCTTTTGAGTTCCTCTTCACTTTCTGTCATAAGGGTGGTGTCATCTGCATATCTGAGGTTATTGATGTTTCTCCTGGCAATCTTGATTCCAGCTTGTGCTTCTTCCAGTCCAGCATTTCTCATGATGTACTCTGCATAGAAGTTAAATAAGCAGGGTGACAATATACAGCCTTGACGTACTCCTTTTCCTATTTGGAACCAGTCTGTTGTTCCATGTCCAGTTCTAACTGTTGCTTCCTGACCTGCATACAGATTTCTCAGGAGGCAGGTCAGGCGGTCTGGTATTCCCATCTCTTGAAGAATTTTCTACAGTATGTTGTGATCCACACAGTCAAAGGCTTTGGCATAGTCAATTATTAACTTAGTCAGTTTGGGCTTCGATAGCAAAATCCCATAGACTGGGTGACTTAAACAACAGAAATTTGTTTTCTTATTTTTCTGGAGGCTAGAAGTCTCAGATGAGGGTCTGGCAGTGTCAGTTTCTGGTGAGAGCTCTTTTCCTGGCTTAAAAGATGTCCACTTTGTTCTCATATAGTCTTTCCTCTGTGAAGCACACACAGAGAACTTGTTCATGTCTCTTCTTAGATGGATTAATCCCAGTGGACCAGGGCCCCACCCTTATGACCTAATTTAGCCTTAATTACTTCCTCAGAGCCTCCTCCAAATGCAGCCACACAAGGGATTAGGGCTTCAACATGTGAATTTTGAGGAGGCACTCACATTCAGTGTATAATACCTTTCTTACCAAAAATTTATGAGATAGGATTGGACAACTATTAAGAGAAGTTTAGATTTTTCCTAGAGGCATTTATAATTTCCAAGAGAGAGGGAAGGAGTAAATATTAACTAAATGGGTGAACAAAATAAGCAATGATCTGCTTCCCTTTGAACTCTGGTTAGAAACCACATAGGAAACATAACCCTAAATGGACTGACTGGGCAGTTGGACCTTTGAACTCTTTATAGAAAAGCATAAAATAAAAACAAAGAATTCTTTTCCCTAGTCCTTCATCCATTCATTCTTTCTGTCAAAAAGTGTTTATTGAGTGGTGACATATACTAGATATTCACTACTCTTGGGGCTGGGCAATGACTAAACAGATGAAGTCCTTGTTCTCAGGGAGTTTAGATTCCAGAGGACTGGAAGGCACAGTTATATGCTGGCTAAGAGTATAGATGTACCCTGCCTCAGTTTGATCAGCTGTATATTTGGGATATTGATATTACCCATCTCAGTTGTGAAAATGGAATGAAAAATACTCATGTTGGTAAAAGACCCAGATTAGGCAACACAATACTGAAGGAGAAGAAATTTGGAGGACTGACACTACCTGACTTCAAGACTTGGTACATTAACTAAGACAGCATGGTATGGGGAAAGAATGGACAAACAGATCAAAGGAGCAGAATTAAGAGCCCAGATAGTCAACTGGTCTTTCACAAAGGAGTGATGGCAATACAATGAAGCAAAGTCTTTTTAACAAACGGTGCTGCAATTGCACATCCACATGTGAAAACCATATCTAGCTAGAGACCTTACACCCTTCCCCAAAATACTCAAAATGGATCACAAACATAATGTAAATTATATGCTATAAAACTCCTAGAAGATAATATAGGAGAAATCTAGATGACTTTTGATATGGCAGTGGTTTTTGAGGTACAACACTGAAGACATGATCCATGAAAGAAAGAGTTGATAAACTGGACTTCATGAAAATTAAAATTTTCTGCCCTGTGAAAGACACTGTCGATAGAATGAAAGCCAAGCCACAGACTGGGAGAAGAAACTTGCAAAAGACATATTTGATAAAGGACTACTATCTAAAATATACATAGAACTCTTAAAAACTCAGCAATAGGAAAACGAACAACCTGATTTTAAAAATGAGCCAAAAATCTTAGCAGACGTCTACCCAAGGAAGATAAATAAATGACAAAATAAATATATGAAAAGATGCTCCAAATCATATGTTATCAGGAATATGTAAGTTAAAACAACAGTGAGATACCACTACACACCTATTAGCATGGCCAGAATCCAGAACACTGACCATACCAAATGCTAACAAGGATATGGATCAATGGGAAAATTTTCATTCATTGCTGGTGGGAATGCAAATTGGTAAAGCCACTTTAGAAGACAGTTTGATGTTTTCTTATAAAACTAAACATATTCTTACCATATAATCCAGCAGTCGTGCTCCTTAGTATTTATCCAAAGGAGCTGAAAACTTATTCCATACAAAAATCTGCACATGGATGTTTACAACAGTTTTATACAAATTGCTAAAACTTGGACACAAACAAGATGTCTCTCAGTAAGTAAGCTGATAAACTGTGGCATATATAGACAATGGAATATTATTCAGTGGTAAAAAGAAATGAGCTATTAAGCCACGGGAAAACATGGGTGATTCGTAAATCCTTATAACTAAGTGAAAGAAGCCAATTTGAAAGTGCTACATATTGATACTGTATGATTCCAACTATATGGCATCTTGAAAAAGGCAAAACTATAGAGAGAGTAGAAAGTTCAGTGGTTGTCTGCGGTTAGTGGGGAGCGACTGATGAATAGGCAGAGCACAGAAGACTTTTAGGGCGGCAAAACTACTCTCTATGATTCAATGGTGGATACATGGCGCTATACATTTGTCCAAAGCCATATAATGGACGGCACCAAGAATAAACCCTAATGTAAACTAGGGACACTGGGTGATAATGATGTGTCAATGTGTTAATTGTAACAAATGTACCACTTTGGTGAGTGATGTTAATAATGGAGAAGGCTGTGCATGTGCCAGAGATAGGGGTATATGGGGGAATCTCTATATATTCTGCTCAGTTTTTCTGTGAATCTAGAACTACTTTAAAAAATAAAGTTGATTTTTAAAAATGCATACAAAGAGTCAGTCCCAGTGTTCATAGCAGCAATATTTATAATAACTAAGATATGGAAGCAACCTAAGTGTCCTTCAAGAGATGAATGGATAAAGAAGATGTGATACACACATGAACACACACACACACACACACACACACACACAGGAATATTACTCAGCCATAAAAAAGAACGAAATCTTGCCATTTGCAACAACATGGATAGACTTGGAGGGCATCATTTTGCCAGGTGAAAGAAGTCAGCCAGAGAAAGACAAATACTTTATGATATCACTTATATGTGGAATCTAAAAAATACAACAAACTAGTAACTATAATAACAAAGAAACAGACTCACAGACATAGAGAACAAACTAGTGGTTACCAGTGGGGAGAGGGAAGGTGTGAGGGGCAAGATAGAGGTAGGGGATTAAGAGGTACAAACTACTAAATCACGATGTAGTACATCTGAAACAAACTATATCTCAATAAAAATATTAAAATTTTAAAATAATTAAAAATGCACATTAAGAGCTGTCAGTGCTTGGTACAAAGGAAATAATACTATAACCGTAATTACATTTATCAATAATTAGACATTGACAGTATGGCACATTGGAAAGCACAAGAGAGGAAGGATGGGGGGAAGGGATAGTTTGAGAGTCTGGGATGGACATGTACACACTGCTATATTTAAAACGGATAACCAACAAGGACCTACTGTACAGCACAGGGAACTCTGCTCAATGTTATGGGGCAGCCTGGATGGGAGGGGAGTGTGGGGGAGAATGGATACATGTATCTGTATGGCTGAGTCCCTTCCCCGTTCACCTGAAACTGTCATAGCATTGTTAATTGTCGTCTATGGGGTCGCGTCTATGGGGTCGCACAGAGTCGGACACAACTGAAGCGACTTAGCAGCAGCAGCAGCAGCAATACAAAATAAAAAGTTAAAAAAAGAAGACTTAGCACAAGGTAAGTTTTTAAGGATTGCTTGCCAATTAATTTAGGCTTCCTGCTGACTTTGAAGATATCGTTTTATTTTATAATTTTTACAGTGCCACCTCTCTGTTTAATATCTGGACCAAATACGCCCCCCGGCTGCCAGCTGCCTATTACAACGAGAAGCTTCTGAAGGTTGGAGATAGCCTTTGTGAAATGAAAGTAAGTACCTCTGGAGTAAAAAGAGCCCAAATGAAACTCATTTGGCTAATTATTATTATTATTGGATAGCATTCCTCTTTTACACGATTTGATTTTTTGTTGTTGGAAAAATCCAAGGGGATATGTAAAAATTTTAATGAGGCACAGTGACAGAAAAAGTGTTCACTTTAAAATTTTGTAGTTGGGATTCTCCAGAGGTGAGAGGTTCCTGAACAGAAAGACAGTTGGCTGAGGCTGAGCAGGAGCACAGCCCATAGTTAGCAGAGGGTGTGGTAGGCGCCCAACAGGAAATGCTGAGTCATCATGTTCCTACCTCATACAAAGGAGCCCAGACACCACTTCCTGTTGTTTTTCACATGGCTGACCTTGCCCACAACCCTTGCAGGGCCTTGCTGCTGTGTTGCTTGCTTCCAGGTGCCTTGTTGCAATGACCTTCAGCTCCTTCTCAACACTTTGCCATATGTAATTGCAGCAGTCATTCCATACAGGCCCCAGTTCTTACTCAGTGTTGTATTCCAACTGAGTTCCTGCCTTATTTCTAGTTCCATTATCAATGCTCGGGTCTTGGATTGCTGCGGACTCATGGATTTGGTTTGATAAGACCACACTGAGGCTGGGTTTTCAGTTAATGAAAATGTGAATTTTTCCCTATAACCTCTGGCTTGGGCCCAAATTATTCCAAGTTAAATATGATATCTTTGGCACGTGTATTAATAGGCTCCTTGGACCAAGTGTTATTTTATACAAAGTGATTTTAGGCCAGACATGGGAGGTATTCTGTCTGTTACCAAGCCAGGTCTGTTTTCCTGACATGAAGCGAGCCAAGTACTGAGCCGCTGAGGTTTGCAGCAGAGAAACAGTTTATTCACAAGGCAACCAGGCGAGGAATAAGTCTCAGATCTGCCTCCTGGAAAGCGAGGGAGTTGGGATATTTATGAGATATCAACAGTGTGATCTTAGGCTCAGGGAAAGGTGATTGGAGGTAGGGGGAAAGGTGAGGGAGGTAGTTGGAGTTCTGCACAGGTGCACCTGGGTTATGTGTGTATTCAAAATGGGGTGCATAGCCTGATGGGAGCCCAGAGCTTTTCAGCCTCTGACGTCAAAAGGACTGGTCAAGAGATGCCTGGGCAGGCCTAATTTTAGGGTTGGGGGTCCCAACCTTCCCCCTGTTGGTTGGCTCTAGGCAAGAGCTGACTCTAGTTCCTGTAAAACAACTGGACAGCCTGAAGCTGTCCATTCAGTTCAGTTGCTCAGTTGTGTCTGACTCTGCGACCCCATGGACTGTAGCACCCCAGACTTCCCTGTCCATCACCAACTCCCAGAGCTTGCTCAAACTCATGTCCATCAAGTCAGTGATGCCATCCAACCATCTCATCCTCTGTTCCATTCTCCTCCTGCCTCCAATCTTTCCCAGCATCAGGGTCTTTTCCAGTGAGTCAGTTATTCCCATTAGGTGACCAAAGTATTGGATTTCAGCTTCACTATCAGTCCTTCCAATGAATATTCAGGACAGATTTCCTTTAGGATGGACTGGTTGGATCTCCTTGCAGTTCAAGGGACTCTCAAAAGTCTTCTCCAATACGACAGTTTAAAAACATCAATTCTTCGGTGCTCAGCTTTCTTTGTAGTCCAACTCTCACATTCATATATGACTACTGGAAAAACCACAGCTCTGACTAAATGACTTTTGTTGGCAAAGTAATGTCTGTGCTTCTTAATATGCTGTCCAGATGGGTCATAGCTTTTCTTCCAAGGAGCAAGGGTATTTTAATTTCATGGCTGCAGTCACCATCTGCTGTGATTTTGGACCCCCTCAAAATAAAGTCTATCACAATGTTTCCATTGTTTACCCATCTATTTGCCCATGAAGTGATGGGACCAGATGCCATGATCTTTGTTTTTTGAATTTTGAGTTTTAAGTCAACTTTTTCACTCTCCTCTTTCACTTTCATCGAGAGGCTCTTTAGTTCTTCGCTTTCTGCCATGAAGGTGGGAAGGTACACAATTAAGGAAAGAAAAAGAAAGAGAAAAAAATAACTAAAGCTACCTTAATCAGTGAAGGTAGTTTACAAACCAAGGGCTTTTAACAAACTCTTCCCTTATCTGTTGTTCTGTAAGACAAGCTCATGAATTTCTATTTTGTTATGAGCTTCTCTTACCTCTTTGGGGGCACAGTTTCAAATCTTCTAAGTCTACAGTTTCTCAGCTTCATTTTCCTCCTCCATTTCTATTTTCTGGGCTTGAATCTTTTTGGAAATTTACCGAATGGAGGCAAAGATGCAGAGGAACTTGCATAAGGGAGCACTAAGATCTATTTTCAGCTGCCCAAATTAAAGAATCCTCTCAGCTCCATGTAATTGGACCATGGTTCTTAGAGACTTGAAAATACAGAGTTTGGGAAACTACAGAAAAAGAAACCAAGTGAGATCCAACTTGTAAGCTATATTCATGTGAAATGGAATAACAGTTTTCACAAGAATTAGACGAGTGCCCGGCTCTTTGTTTTTATGCGTCTTCTCAATATAATGAGGCTTCCCTGGTAGTTCGTATGGTAAGGAATCTGCCTGCAATGCTGGAGACCTGGGTTTAATACTTGGTTCAGGAAGATCCCCTGGAGAAAGAAATGGCACCCCACTCCAGTATTCTTGCCTGTAGAATTCCATAATAAGGAGCTGGTGATACACAACACGGTCTGAGGTTGTTTCAGGAGTATCCAGATGGGTGGAGGGAGGAAGAAGGAACATGTTAGAAGTTGATAAAGCAAGTTGATAATGGGTATTGGCCAAGAATTCAGAGTATTTCAGGTAGACTATCTAAAAGATTTACTAAAGAAACAGAATGTTTTAAATACTTTTCACTGATGGGAAAGTGGGCCGGTAAAGGTATTTATAACCCTGGAAACAAACTTGAGTGGTTACTTTGGTTTCTAGAATCTATTTTTATTTTAGTTACAGTAAAGCTCATCTTGTTGGACTACTCTTGTTTTGAACCTAGATTTGAATTCATTATGTGAATCAAGTTAGAATGGAAAAGATTCAGAATTAATTAGTGAGTAAGTGACAAACAAGTCAATAGAAATAGGAACAAAAGAGCATTTTAACTCTGAATCTGTGGAGGGGCAAGGTAACCCAAGAGGCAGTTCACACCCAGGGCAGCTGCTCTTCCTGGAAACACAGTGGCATGGGAAGAAGCAGAGGAAGGGCTGTAGCTGACTCATCTGTGGAGCCTTGCTGGCATCCACCGCCCTGAAACTCTCTGGGTCAGCTGTGCCCTGTGGGCTTCAGAAATGAGGCATCTGACTTTGTAATGGGAAACTAAGCATGCATCAGAACTGACGAGAATCCTTAACTACCAACAGCACAGACTGATTGGTCCTGATGTAACTTCAGAAATGGGACATGAAAGAGCCAGCTCATCACCTGCAATCTTCTCTTCTCCTTTCTTTCTTTCCTTCCTTCCTTTTTTTCCTCTTCCTTCTTTTCTCTACCCACCCCCATTTTTTCTCCTCTCCCTAGCTCCCTAGCTGCCCTCCCCAACCTGTCCTTTCTTTTTTGGAGCTTAGGAGGTATCAGAGAAGCAAGGCTGGTTAAACAGCTCCTCCACCTCTGTGATTGAGTTGGTGGATTACTATCCTCTGTTGAGGCTGAACCTGTTGGATTTTGAGTATATCCAGGTATTGCCACACACAATGCCCTGGGGAGTATCCCCGTCTTTGAAGTCTCATGTCACAATTGGTTTGTTGTGAGGAGAATTAAATAATGCACATGCATTGCCAAGAACAGTGTCTGTTACGTGTGTGTTTGGAAATAGTTGTGATAATGTTAGTAATGATGTCATGGTGGAAGTAATGGTGATCATAGTAATTATCAACATTGCCATCATTGAGAATAATATGAACGTTGGGTGTGCTAAGTTGCTTCAGTCATGTCTGCGTCTTTGTGACCCTGCCAGGCTCCTCTGTCCATGGGATTCTCCAGGCAAAAATACCTGAATGGGTTGCCATTCCCTCCTCTGGGGGATCTTTTCGACCCCAGGGATCAAACCCACGTCTCTTCTGTTTCCTGCATTGGCAGTGGATTCTTTAGCACTAGCGCCACCTGGGAAACCCAATATCACCTAATTTTAATAATGATAAGAAAAATGGTATTTTAAAACCTTCATCGAGCCCTTTTTTTTTTATTTCAGGAATATAAATTGGCCCTTTTACAGTGCTATGGCAGATATCTTCAGGAGTTCAGCATCAGCTTTGATGAGAATAAAGCAGACGTGAATCAATTCAAAACTGTCTTTTTCCCAAAAGGCTTTGGAGACAAAACTGCAGCACATACAGTAAGATGAAAGTGGTAGCTAAAATAGCTACCGTTTATATTAGCTATGCAACAGTCTGTCCTTTAGCTGACAGCTTCTCAGTGTCTTTCATTTGCCTAGCGTGGTATTTACCTGTGTACTATAAGTTGCTTAATAAATATTTTCTGTGCTGGATGAGAAAGTGCACTTATTAACTTTTGTAAAGATGCTTTGGAGATTTCGTCACTATAATCGCTTATTCATCCAGTAGGCAGTTTTATTATTATTATAACTAATATTGGTAGAATGCTTTTACTCTTCAAAGTACTTTGGAAAACATTGGCTCCTTACAATAACTCTATGAGTTAGATACTGTTATTATCCCTATTGTATAAGAGAGAAAAAGAAAGCTAATCACACAGTATAATAACTAGTGACTCTGGAGAGGAAACATAGATCTTTTGATATGAAAAAAAAATATGCTTTTTTCTAGTATACCAGCATTATTATGTTAATTGCTACCGATGAGTCACTGGTTGAGCAGTTATCATGTGCTAGGTAGTCTTCTAAATGCTTTATATGAACTGTTATCTTGCAGCCTCATTGCAGTCCTAAGAGATGGGTACGATTATGCCTCTTTTACAGATAAGAAACTGAGGCTTTTTGGAGAGTAAAAAACCTAGTTGTTTTAAGCAATAGACACAGTTGGTGTTTGAACCCTAATTCATCTGAATCCGAGGCTGTGTTATTCCAAACTTAATGATTGTTCTAGGTCTTGAAAACAACATGTGGTTTAATAAGCAGAAATGCTGAAGCATGTTTGAAGGCACATTTAGTTTGCCTGTGACACAAGTGCATGAATGAGAATACTGGGCAATGTGAGTTAGTGCTTAATATGGAGGGGAGGGGTAGGGATCCTGATACCAAGAAATAATTCTTGGAACACTAGCTGATTGTCCTACAGCTGAACTCGATTCTGACTCTACGAGGAGATGGAGTCAGATTCCACAGGTTAAGGGTTCAGTCTTACAAGACCACTCCCCATTCCACCACATCCCATACTCACTTCAGATGCCAGTTGCAAGCTCCAGTTGTTACCTCAGAGGTTCCTACGACCCATCCTTGGGTTCAATAATTTGCTGTAGTGGCTCATGGCACTTGTGAAAACGTTTTAGTTATTAGATTACAGGTTTATTATAAACGGACATAATGTAACTCAGGAACTAGAGGGAAGAGATACATAGAACAAGGCATGGGGAAAGGGCGTAGTGCTTCCATGGCCCCTGTGGGCACCCCACTCCCAGCACCTCCATGTGTTCATCATCTTGGAAACTTCCCAAACACCATCCTTTTGGGTTTTTACGCAGGCTTCATTGTTGTTGTTCGGTCACCAAGCCATGTCCAATTCTTTAAGACCTCACGGACTGTATTATGCCAGACTCTCCTGTCTTCCACTGTCTCCTGTAGTTTGCTCAAATTTATGTCCATTGAGTCAGTGATGCTATATAACCATCTCATCCTTTGCTGCCTCTTCTTTTGCCTTTAATGTTTCCCATCATCAGGGTCTTTTCCAGTGAGTCAGCTCTTCCCATCAGGTGGCCAAAGTGTTGGAGCTTCAGCAACAGTCCTTCCAATGAATATTCAGGGTTGATTTCCTTTAGGATTGACTGGTTTGGTCTCCTTGAAGTCTAAGAGAGGCTTCATTGCATAATTGGGATTGATTGAATTATTGGCCATTGGTTGTAGATTCAACTTCCAGCCCCTGTTCCCTTCCCTGGAGGTCAGGGGGTGGGACTGAAAGTGCTAAACCTCTAATCACATGGTTGGCTCCATTGGCAACTTAACCTCCATCCTTAGCCACTTTCCAAAAGTCACCTCATTAACATAGCCAAAGATCTTTGTCACTCTCAACACTTAAAACAATTCCAAGGGTTTGGGGGGGTTGTGAGCTAGAAACTGTGGATGAAGAACAAACATATATGAGAAACATATTTTGGCCATCTGAGTGGCCAAATATATATTTCTTATAAATTGTAATATCTCAGTGCCCCATTGGGAAGAGTGCTGAATGAAAAATTGGAACTTTTGAGCCCCCCCACCCCCTACTACCCTGGCCCAGGCCTCCATATCTCTTATACTATTGTATTATCATGCTTAGACTCAACCTCCCTAGCTGTGAAATCAGTTTCATGGTGGCTAGAAATACATTTATCCAAGCAGACAATCTGCCTGGTAGAATAAGGCTCATTTGTGTTATTATAAGTGTACACTCGCACAGCTTTAGTAGTTCTGATGTTTCTCTAGCCAAAATCACTCTCCTGAACTCCCCATCTATCAAGGTAACATCATAATCTCATAATCAACATGTCCCAAATTGAACAAACATCTTTTCTCCAATAATTGGCTCCAGTCCATCACCCAAGCAGGAAACCATTGCAAGCCTCTTCCTCTCTCTTACCTCTCACTTCTAATTGGTCACTAAATGTCATGGATCTTAGATAAGACTTAGCTCTTTCCTTTCTCTTCATCCCCACTTTCAGAGCCCCATTTCAGGGCCCTTTTGTCTCTGGACAACCTCAGAAGCCTTTGATCTCTGCTAGCCTCTTGCATGTAGCTTTGTCCCCCATCTGCTTTGCATCTTTCATACTTTTGTCAGAATTCATTTCTAAAAAGTGTAAATCAAATACTAGTCCACATTCTTTGGAATGGTGTCCATGTTCTAACCATGGACCACTTCTATAGCTCAATTTGTCTTAAACCTTCTTACCCAACTTTAAAAAAGACTTTCAGCTCAGTGACCACAGCAGTCACCTTAAGCATCCCTAACACTGTGTGTGCCTGGAAGGGTTTTTCCTCTGTCAAGAGCCTTGTCTTCCTCATCTTTGACTCCCTGTTGCTTAGCAGAGTGTGGCAAACAGAGGTGCTCAACAAACATTTGCCGACAGAATTGTGTACATACATAACATCTGAATTAATATGTTAACATGCCATTAGGGAGACTTTTAAAAATTGTTTCAATCCTATATTCTTGGAAGTAAGACTTTTTTTTTTTTGACTAAAGAAAGATGATCTTAACTAAATGCATGGTTTGAATAAACTTATTTTACCAAGTTTCTTCCCATGTGTTAGTCCACTAAGGCTGCTATAGCCAAAATCCAGAGATTGGATGGCTTAAACAACATTTATTGCTCGTGGTTCTGGAGACTGGTGAGTCCAAGATCAGGGGGGCTGGAAGACTCTGTCTGGTGAGGGCCTGCTTTCCCGCTATGTTCTCATATGGCAGCTGGTGAGGTTTCAACATATACATTTTGGAAGGACACAAACATTCAGTCTCCTGTACTCTACTGATCTATTGAGTTAGTTATGCATAATTTGTTTCCATTTTAGTTTTTTGCATTTTAAGAGGTGCTTTCCTAAGTTGTATAAGCATTATTTATATTCTTTTTTTCTCATATGTTTCAGTTTCATGCTTTAAATGGCAAAAATATTTGCAACTACCAGCTGGTCTGTGACAGTGATGTGAACCTGCAGAATAAAGAATCTGTGACCCACTGTCTGCAAATCTTGTCCTCCTTCAGGCTCATCATGCAGGTGGCTTTGCCACAGGAGCACCTGTGCTGGATTATCTTCAATGGTATATATCAGTGTTCAATATTTTATTTTTCATTGTGTCTTTCAGGAAGTCATTTAATTGCCAAGTTCAATGGTGACTTGATTACCTTGTGATTTAGATAATGTTCATTTCATAAGAGGACAGTGGTGGGCTTTGTTACATTTTTATCACATTTTAGCTTGTCCTGACCAGCAGGGACTCATACAGCAAGTGTGTGGATTTTCTGCTCAAGGGAGGATCAGAGCTGTGGAGATAATCAGTTTCACATATAAACAAAATACGGGGCCACAGTTAGTAAGTCGATATTGGGTTGGCCAAAAGTTCATTCATGTTCTTCTATAACATCTTACAGAAAAGCCTGAACAAACTTTTTGGCCAAATAAATCTAAGTGGAGAAGGATCAGAGGGCCCTTGCAGGTTAGATTATTTCTAAGCATCATCTACTTATCGGTCCTCTCCTCAAATATTTTGGCCAGTGACTAGGGCTTCCTACATATCAACCTTCTCCTCCTACTTGTTTTTGAGTGAGGAACTCTGAGAATGTGCATGTATATGTGTATATGGTTTATTTATATACACATATATGCGTTATATAGATAGACGTATGTATGCATTATGTATGTCTCATAAAATGAATCTTTTCTAAATCTTATAAAAAGGTAACCTTTTTTTTCTTTTAAGAGTTACAATTTAAATTCAATTTAAATTCTCTTTAAAGTTACAATTTGAAGTTATAAGGAGTAACCTATAATATTGTTCTCTGGATCACATATTCTTGTAAGAAAAAGAATGACAGTCTGTTCTGAGTTTATAAGATGAGGGCAAAACAACTTGAAAGAAAGCATATTGGATTTCCTCTCATCCATGGTAGCTGACAGTATGTTTCCTAGTCTTTTCCTTCTTCACTGTCCCCAAATAATTTTTTTTGACATTTTGACTGTAATCAGACCTTACATTTGCTACTGAGATGAGAGTGTCTCTGGGAGACATTTTTCAGGTCAGTGATTGTTAAACTTTTGCATCCCATCATCATCAGAGTTGCCAGGGCCATGTCTCTGGGTGAATTGCTCATGCATCTTGGCAGGGACTGAGCCAGAGCAGAGCTTCTGTGCTCAAGAAAGGGTGATACCCAACCTGATGGTTGGGCCCTGGGGTCAGGCTCAGCTTAAGGGGTGGAGATGATGCAGTGTGACTCCCTATCAGAAATCCTTCAAAAATTCCCACAAAACCACCCCCCTCCCATTTTCTTTTTAAAAAGGACAATCCCTGTGTCTTCCACATCCTTTATTCTGCTGGGTGCTTTTTCTTTGGCATCATGTTCTAGATTTTATCCTGTTTCCTAAATATTTTCCTGCTCAACTCTATGGTTTTAGAATCTAGCCATGTTCCTATATGTAAACCTGGTTTGTTAACTGCCTGCTGAATTGTATTCGGCAGAGACCCATAATAAGGATGGGCACCTCGTTTGCCCTGCTTCTCTGACCTCACAGATAATTCTGTAGTGAGTATCCTCACATCGGTCCTCTTGTAGACCCATGTGAGAGTTTTCTGGGACGTGTGCCCTGGAGTGGTTGCTGGATTGTGGGAGATACATGCACTTAGTGTCATTAGTTGCCATCCCTGTTTTAATTAATTCATCTCAAACTTAAGTGCCAGGCATTGTTCCAGGTGTTAGGGATACAGGAGTGGACAACACACAAAAACCCTATTTCTCATGCTGCCATAGTACTTCAGAGAGATGATAAACAAGTCAAAACTAAGTGATGTGTCAGGTGGTGATGAGGACTATCTGTGTGTATCGTTAGTCATGTCTGACTTTTTTGCAACCCCATGGACTGCAGCCCACCAGTCTCCTCTTCCATTGGACTTCCCAGTCAAGAGTATAGGAGTGGGTTGCCATTTCCTTTTCCAGGAGATCTTCTCGACCCAGGGATCAAACCTTCATCTCTTGCATTGGCAGGCAGATTCTTTTACCACTGAGCCACCTGGAAAGCCCCTGATGATGAGCGCTATGGAGGGAAATAAAGTCTAGAAAGGGATTAGTGAGAGTGATGGCTGGTCTGGGGCCTGGGCTGCAATTTTAAATAGAATGGTCAGGGTAGACCTCACTGGAGATTTGAACAAACACCTGGCTGAGACATCTGAGCATTCAGGGCAAGGGCATTCCGACTGGGAGATTAGCAAGTGCAAAGGCCTTGTAGTTTTAAAACTTTGGAATTTGAATTGTGAAAAAATGACCTGCCCAGTCAATTTCTTAAAATACATTCGAACTTTCCTGCTAAATATTAACACTCTTTAATTGACTATTATACAATTATAAGAGTTGGTTTCTTAAGTTATTTAATCAATCTTGGTTCTTTCACAAAATCTAACTGGGTAAATGAATATTGGATAATATTGGATAATATCTGACTTCCCAACTAACCTGAACACAAATCATTTAAGCCTTCAAATAGATTATTTTGGTGGTGACTGTCTTTGATGAAAAGGAGTCACATGTCAAGGAATCACTTGTCACAAGTCACTCTGTATCAGGGATTTGGTTAAAACATCAAACTAAGTTCCAGAGGCATTCTGAGATCATAAAGATTCAGTCTGTGTTCCATTTTGAACCATTTACTCTGTCCAGTGGGCTTCTGCGGTGGAATCTGTAAGCCATGCCAATATCCTGAACCATCAGGGAAGAATTCCATTATGGTCAGGGTGTACTAGGGGTGCAAAGATTAAAGGTACATCTTTGAAATACCAAGGGCCCTTGTTATTCTTGAGGGTGGTCTCCTGGGGCTTTCTGAAGTCCCCCAGTTCCCATTGCTGAATGTTTGTCTTGAGTTCCCTGCTCACACCTGAGTCATGTGTTTTGTGAAGAGTTACATGTCTCCTATGCATATCCTCTCTAGGTGATTTTTTTCCTAAGTAACACAGTTATACAGATCAGGTCAACAAAGCCAAGTTAAGAATGCTGAGCCTGAGCTCTTACTAGCTGAGGAATTTTTCCCTACTGGATCTTACTGCAGATAAACAATTCTACGTCATGAGAGCAGGAACATTAAGAATGCTGAGGCTCTGAATGTGAAGGACTTAATTGCATTCTCTGTGAACTTTATGGTTGTTTAAGTATTTAAGATTTTATTCTGTATATTTTGGTCACTGATTTGTGTCATATTTATTATGCCTGCAGGTGTATTGTAATCAAGGGATGTGTGTTTTGGAGCAGGTGCTATTTTCTTAGAAGCTTTTTAAGTTTAAAAGTGAACATAGGATTTGTAATTGTTGAATTGTGGCGCTTATGAATTTTAGATCAGATATTTTATGGGAAATATTTAGATTGCTTGCCATTATAATTAAATGCCTTTTTAAAGCATGCTATACTGTCTTTCTGAAGTGACTTAGCAGCAGCAGCATACTGTCTTTTGGGTTATGTTTATAGCCTGATAATATGTTTTCTATATAGAAAGATATACGGTGATGCCATTCTCCACTTGTCCTCCAAATGCTGCTATGAAATGAGCTGTCTATCTTCATTTAATTATTGGCCTGATTTTAAAAATGATCGTACTTGAATGATCTTACATAGGAGTTGGAAATGTCATTTTTCATCAGAGTGCTTATGGAACGTACTTAATAATGGGGTAGATATTATATGAAACAGCAAGTGAATATAATGTAACCTATTATGCATTATGGTTTTAAGTTATGAGTTTCTTTGTTGAGTATTGTGCTATATGATTAAATATGTATCCTAGTCTTATTTGGAGATAAATCTTTAGTTATGCAACTGTGAGGAAACCATGGGAACCAATAAAATTTTATATGAATTAATAAAACCACAAAGTACATACATTATGCTATTAAAATATCCTTTTGTTCAGTATATTTCAAAACTTAAACTTATGTCTTACTATGGAGCTTGATCTGCATTTTACTGGAAGAGCTTGGACTGTAACTTATGGCCCTGATACTAGTTGGCTAAACAAATACCTCAGCTGTGTTCCAGTCATGAGCTGGCTTTGTTTTATAGTAAGGGTTGGGTTTCCCTGGTGGCTCAGAGGGTAAAGCATTTGCCTACAATGCGGGAGACCCAGGTTCGATCCCTGGATCCAGGGATCCCCTGGAGAAGGAAGTGGCAACCCACTCCAGTACTCCTGCCTGGAAAATCCCATGGACTGAGAAGCCATGGGGTCCCAAAGAGTTGGACACAACTGAGCGACTTCACTTTCACTTCTTACTGACCAGTACTTTAAAATGCCTTTAAAGTAAGACTAAGTTTCCTGTGTTAACATTTTAAAAATATGGTCATATTAATTCTTTTAAAAATTTAGCTGCAAGTTATAAAAAGTTTTATAATGATTATAACTTTGGTCATTATCAGATTTTCTTATAAGAGAGTCATTTGTTTTGAGAACTACCAACTTAAACTACAGAGTGTGGAATGTAAAGTTCTATCATGTGACTATAAAACATACTAATCTTTTTCTCCATCTAGGTACCATTTACATTTACACTATTTGCAGAAAATTGATGATCAGAGGTCATTCTTCCAAGGTATGAAATTTACTGTCAGAATATCTTCCCCTGTATTTCCTGGTTTTCTTAAGACTTTTGTTAGCATTGAATGCTAAACAAAGAAAATTTAATGACTTAGTATCACAAAAGTTAGTGGCTGTATTTGTATTACTAGGTATACTGTTTTTAGTTTTCCTTTAACATGATCATAAATAAAAATGTAAACAGTTAAAGTATTCATGAAAAGAAAGAATTTCCCAAATGGATAGATATTTCTCCAGGGTCCCTCAGTCTTTCAGATTAGTTGTAACTTGTCAATATGATACTGCTGCTGCTGCTGCTAAGTCACTTTAGTTGTGTCCAACTCCGTGTGACCCCACAGACGGCAGCCCACCAGTCTCCCCCGTCCCTGGGATTCTCCAGGCAAGAACACTGGAGTGGGTTGCCATTTCCTTCTCCAATGCATGAAAGTGAAAAGTGAAAGTGAAGTCGCTCAGTCGTGTCCGTCTCTTAGGGACCCCATGGATTGCAGCCTAACAGGCTCCTCCATCCATGGGATTTTCCAGGCAAGAGTACTGGAGTGGGGTGATATAGTTATTAGATGGATATTCAGTATCATATTGTGGAGAAGGAAATGGCAACCCACTCCAGTGTTCTTGCCTGGAGAATCCCAGGGACGGGGGAGCCTGATGGGCTGCCGTCTATGGGGTCGCACGGAGTCGGACACGACTGATTCGACTTAGCAGTAGCAGCAGGGTAGCCATTCATTCTAGCTTGTCCAGGACAGTCCTGGTTTATGCCTGCTGTCCTGGAGTAATTATTAATAGTGCTCACTTTTACTTTTAAAAGTATTGTAGTTTGGATGGTAAACTATGGTTAGCCTGTGGGTTACTTGCTGTGGAGCTCGGACCACATTTGCTTGAAGAACTTTTCCTGTACCAATGGCCCAGATACTCGATGGGTGAACAAACACCTCAGCTATGTAAGTCATGAGCTGACGTTATTTTTTAGTAAGATTCGCACTGACCAGTACTCACTGCTTAGTTTTAGCTGGAGGGAATGGCTTCTGTTGACTTCCTTACCATGTTGGTAGCACCTTTGTCTGCAGGAGACATATTTATTCCCTGTGTTCACTATTCAGTCATTGGAATGTAGGCCAAGAAAGGACAACATTCTGTCCTCGAGACCATGCTTGAGTTGTTGCTGGCATTTGCAGCATTGCTATTTGAGTCTTCTCTGCTGCTGCTGCCATTTCCTTCTCCATGAGTCTTCTCTATTGTATGTAAAAACTTGCTCTGAATATTTGGACACTCGGGACAGATATTATTTTCCTTATTTCCTCAAAACATAGCCAAGTATCTTAAAAACTGACAACACTTAAAAAAACAGATGCCAAGATATTTGCATGCTTAATGGATAGCATTAATTGTGTGTTCTCTCTCTCTGTTTTGTTCCTTGCATTTAAAAGCTCTATTACTGACAGTGACTTAACAAACTCTATGCCAGCATTTTGAGTGTGAATTAAAACAAGGAGAGGCTGTACCATGCTTAATGTAAATTTGGCCTAGAGACTATTCCAATGATTCTCTATTCAGTTCCAGATGATTTCCTGAAAGGAATTTAGGAAATCTCCTGTTGTGCTTGCTGTGGCAACAAATAACTGCTCCACAGAATCACCATAGTTTGGTCTGCTTATAACATTCGTCTGGCAAGGCTTTGAAGGGCAGAGATGTCTGTGCCAACATTTAACTGTTGGTGTTTGTACTTGCTAATGCTGAGGGAATTTTGATTTAACGTGATAGCCATCTTAAAATAATTCCTTATTTATATTCTGTGTAAGATTTCTTCTCTCCCCCTCATATAATGTGAGTTTCTCATTGACAGAATAAGGAAGGCCCGAAGGAGGATCATTTCATAGACCCAGTCTGTGGAGTGGGAGTCGGGGGAGTGAGGAATGCAAGAATTTTGAGATGGTGGGTGGCTGCACAATTGGCACTTGCAGATCAGGCTGGAATTCTTTCAATGTATGTTCAGTGTAATAAGATTCAAGGAAATTAATTTTTTACCCTGAAACTCACAAACCCTCAGCTGATGAGTCAACTCCTGAGCTGAGACTCTACATGGACTCGATGGGTCCATTTAATGGGGACAAGCCCTTGGCAGTCCGGCCCCATCTGAATCCTCCTGATTTTGTAGCTACTTTAGAGTTCAAGTCCATTACAGTCCAAAACAGAAGGAGAAACAGACATGGGGTCCTTAGGTTTTTAGTGGTGTCACCCCAGAGCAATCTAAACTCCTATTCCTACAGGATTTGGTAATTATGATTACCACTTGTTATTATTGAATATTTATCGAATCCCTACTATGTGTTAAGTGCTGTGTGAAGGGCTCTGTGTACACAATAATGCCTTGGTAGTCTTACGAGGGTGAGACCTTAAGACTATCATCACTGTCCTTTGTTGAATGAATGCTTACCATCTCTCAGGTATGCTTCTAAGCCATTTTCACATATTACTCGTTGAATTCTCACCAGCACTTGGAGAAGGTAGCGTTATCACTTATATCTTACAGATGAGGAAGCTGAGGCTTGGAAGGGTTGCATATCTAGTTAGGATAGTCAGAGATGTAGCTGAGGCCAGAGCCGATGCGTGAACGATGGTTGTCAGATTCTTCCACAGACCATCACATCAAGTTCAAGTCCAGACTTTAAAGTGCCTCTCTTTGCTCCCCTCAAAGGCTGTGAACTGAAATAAGTGACGCTGCACTGCCATCTTGTGGCTCGGCTGGTTAATCCTTGTGTGGTTCTTCCTACTGGACACCTTAACCATGCTCTTGCTAGGCTCCTAAAATTTGTATTTTTCAAAGTTTTGTTCTGTTTTCTTTTAATGAAGAGACTAGTCCTGTTGAAATCATCAAATTTTTGTTAATAGAAATAATTCTTTCTTTTATGGTCGAGAAAAAAATGCTGCAATCAAATTAAGTAGTTTTTTTTTGAAATGGCATTTCAGCTTCGAAACCTGAACGATGGTTTCTCAGAACCCTCAGTGGAATGATGGCTTTTCTTCTATTCATTGAAGTTGCCCTGTGTAGTGGGAACAATCCTGCTGCCCTTAGGAGTCCAGAGACCCGAATTCCAGCCCCAGCTCTGTCACTTCCAAGCAGTTTAGCCTCTTGGAGTCAGATTAGGTTACTTTTAAGGTTCTGTCTGGCACTAAAAATCTGTGATGTGGGATCTTTTATACTAAATCTGAGACCACACCCAAATATTATGTGAACAACTGGTAACTGTAGCTAGTTTTATTTTGAAGTATGAAGTTTTGAATACCAGGAATCCTGAGAGCTTTGAAAGCCACGTGGATATAAAGGGGGAAAAATTTGTACATGATTTAATCCCACGCCCCGCAAAACACAACTATATGAATGCAAAAATCCACAATAGGATTTCTTTACAGCAGATAATGTGAAACTCAAGAATTTTGATAATTGTTAATTCTGTTTTAGTTCACAGTGTGGCAAAATTAGCAAACAATGACAGAAACAATTAAAGCAGCAATAAAGCAACCCCAGGTTGACTTAATAGAGATATAGGGACCAGAACCAGAGAGTGAGAGTTTCATTTTACTGTGCTCTAGTCATATACTGTACAGGGACATTGGCCACCTCAAATAATACCATGGTAAGAGAGGGAAGCTTTGTCCTGGGAGGATAGAAGTGCTTGGGGATCTTAGTCCTGGAGAGTGCTGGGGGAGCGGCAGCCTGCATAGATGCTTTCAGATTCTTGGAAGGCTGTATAATTCTCAAGTTGAGTCTTGAGTGGGCTTGTGCTGTTCTAGAAGGCATAACTAGAACAAATGCACTGGAGGTGTATCAAAATGATTGCATTTCAGGTTAAAGAAGATCATGTTTAGAAGTGTCTTCTTATGCCACGTGGCACATTCCTTGTTGATTGTGGGCAGAGAAGGTGAGGGACATCAGGTGGTGGTGCTGGTGATGTTGAGGGAATGAAATTAGATTCTCAGCCCCTTGATGCTATGATTACTAGAAATATGTAGCATCAGGAACTGAAACTTTTCAATGAAGGTCTGTTGTCGATCAATCAACAGAAATTTGTTGCTAATAACAATTGCATTGTTGCAGTTAGCTCCTTGGGCTTCCCTTGTGGCTCAGCTGGTAAAGAATCCTCCTACAATGCAGGAGACCCTGGTTTGATTCCTGGGTCAGGAAGATCCCCTGGAGAAGGGATAGGCTATCCACTCCAGTACTTTTGGGCTTGCCTTGTGTAGCTCAGCTGGTAAAGAATCTGCTTGTACTGTGGGAGACCTGGGTTCAATCCCTGTGTTGGGAAGATCCCCTGGAGAAGGGAAAGGCTACCTACTCCAGTATTTTGGCCTGGAGAATTTCATGGACTGTATAGTCCATGGGGTCACAAAGAGTCAAACACGACTGAGTCACTTTCACTTTCATGCCTTTCATAATTAGCTCCTCGACTAGTGTTGACATTTGGTAAGTGTTAAGAAGAATAAGCTGAGTTCATAGGACTCTAGGAGCTAGGCAGGAAGACATCGTAAAATGGCTAACTTGAGATTTTGAGTTCTTGAAATTCTTCTTTAACTTTTAAATGCTTATTTTTTAGTTGACTCATTATTTGTGTATTTTTAGCGTCAGTGACTTGTGCTCACCATTCTTCGTTTGATTATATTGAATAAAAATTGGCATTATTCCCTTAAAATGAAAAGACACTCAATCGTGCCCTTTCTGATTTAGGCCTTGGAATACCTCCTGTGGGCCAGTATATGTATGGAGTCTTCAGTGCCTCTCCTGTCCATCAGGTACTTGACGTGGAGAGCTACTCTTTACACAGCTGTCTGCCAGTGCTACTATGACTGCCAAGCTGGTGTTCATGGAGAGGTAGGCTACTTTTTGGGCTTCCCAGGTGGCACTAGTGGTAAAGAACCTGCCTGACAATGCAGAAGATGTAAGAGATGTGGCTTCAATCCCTGGGTTGGGAAAATCCCCTGGAGGAGGATGTGGCAACTCACTCCAGTATCCTAGCCTGGAGAATCCCATGGACAGAAGAGCCTGTTGGGCTATAGTCCATAGGGTTGCAAAGAGTCAAACACACTGAAGTGACTTAGCGTGCATGCGTGCAGGCCACTTTTTAATTATGAGGATGCTAATACTTAAAAATACAACATATTTAGCATTTTCTTCATTAGATAAGTGGCAAGAAAACAAGCAAACCAACAAAAGCCAAAGAATTGGGATGAAGCAGGGATACAAGTCCCAGGCTTTATTTGCAGACATTTGCCTGGCTTCTCCATTCTGTGAATCTCTTGCTTTTACTTTCTGCTTCCCCGTTTATTCTCTGTTCACTTCCACCATCTTTGCTTCTTTTCTGAATAAGATCTCTGATATCTTCCCTTCCGCTTTATATTCTTGTATGCAAGCCACTGTCCTTCCCTGTTTAGTTTTTGTGTTCCAAGCTGTCTACTATCTGTTTGTTTTGTTTTTCTCTGCTTCCAGCCACCATTTATTTAGTATACTCTATTTCTTATTTTTCCTCTTTTCCTGTATATATTTTTGATGAAATATTTGAAATGTAGCTTAACTGGTTGGAGCTTCTATTGACCTCTGCCACATCTCTGTGCAAATGAAATCCGGTACCCTCACTATAGTATGTAGTACTCTGCTTGTCAATAGACCGGTAAGAATTAGAGACAGGCATTCCTTCCTTTGGACCATCCCATCCCTGCACCAGTGAGCGTAACTTGGTGAGTGCAGTGGGGTCTGGATTTCAGCAGGAGAATAGCTTAGTTCAGTCCTTGTGGGATACTTTTCTTGCCTAGGATACATTCTAGAAACTATTCACCATATATGCAGAGTTAGTCTTAGTGTACTAGTGGTGGCATATTGCTGTAGCTATTAAATTTATCAGGGATAGACATGTTTGCATAGTTTTAACCATTTGATTCCTATTGCAATTTTTTTCTTATTGAAAAGTGTAACCCTTTATGTTACTATTATGTTCTAGAAACATCTTCATGAAAAATCATAAATTATAAATAAAATACTTGAAAGAACTGCTAAAATAAATGACAGGAATGAAACTCATTTTGCTATTATCTCTATCATAGCAATAGAGAATTATAATAATGGTGATCTGATTAAATAAGCAAGCCCACCTTCTTCCTTTCCTCAGATATTAATAAACACTTTCTATATGTTGGGTACTGGAAATATAAAACAAGGCCCTTTAAGGACCTAACAATTTAGTTGACAATGTGTACAGTTGAATAGATAATACAGCTGGTTTTGGTGGAAAAGTTAGAATTTGAGAAGAGCACCGAGGAGGGGTGTGTGTGTGTGTGTGTGTGTGCATGCATGTGCAATACCGGAGAAGTGATCATCTATAAGAAGCTACTCTGTAACCCAGAATTTGAATTTCCTTACTTTTTTGAATTTCTTTACTTTTCTGCATTCTAAAGTTAGTATAGCCAACATTTCATTGACTTTAGATTTACAGAAATTAGTGGTGCTTCTAGGAAATGATTGATGGGTCAGCCACTATGTTCTGAAAAAGTCAGCATCAGCCTAGTTTAATTCACAAATTAAATCAAATGTCTGGGAGAGTAAAACATACTCTCTTGATACATTTTTAATCACTGTACTCTAACGTCTTATGAATTAAATTTATTTTAATTGCATGTAGGCATTTGCTCGGCGTGCTTTAGCTAAAATTGATGAGTTACGGCAACTGGAATTAATGAGTTCCTCACAACCACAGGAAGAATCCAGAGAATATTATAGAGAGGCCACAATAAAGGTATAAAAATTTCATGAGATAAATCCACTGTACTCTACAGATGATGAAGTACTTAATATCAGTAGTTGAGAAGTGTATCCCATTGATGCTTCATAAGTAATTCTTCTTTTTGAGGCAGATGGCAGTCATGATCTTCAAAAGAGGAGTATTTGAATCTAGAAGAAAAAACAAAAGTTTCTTTAGACCAAAGATAAGAGTTAACATAAAGGAAGCACAAACTGTAAGTCTCAGAATATCTTCTGTGTCTCAGACTATTTCTACAGTGTTTATGTTATACCTCTGTGTCCTTAATGCTTGATCATTATTCTTCCCTGGTGGCTCAGATGGAGTAGAATCTGCCTGCAATGCAGGAGACCCAAGTTTGATCCCTGAGTCAGGAAGATCCCTTGGAAAAGGAAATGGCTACCCACTCCAGTACTCTTTACTTGGAAAATCCCGTGGACAGGAGCCTAGTGGGCTACAGTCAATGGGGTTGCAAACAGGCCTACAACTAACACTTTCACCACTCAATATTAAATCCTGACCCCCTATCTGTGATGACCTAGAGGGGTGGGATGGGGGCTGGGTTGGAGGGAGGCTCAAGAGGGTGGGGATGTATGTATAAAAGCTGATTCACCTTGTTGTACAGCAGAAACCAACAAACATTGTAAAGAACATTCTTATCCTCCAGGTAAAAAAATCCTGCCCCCAATCCCTGCAAATAGAAGAATGTCTTCCTAATTTGGACATGGTCTTGTTTCATCCTTTCCTCAGAGCTTTTGTACCTTCACATAATCCTAGTTTTGTAATGTTAAAGGACAAGAAGCTGAAGAAAAGCCTGGGAAAAGTTCAAATTTACAGCCTTCTGAGTAAGATCGCAGAAGCCTTTTGACCACTTGGTGTCAGTTTTGAAGGTGTTGAGGATGGAGAGGAAGTGGAGGCACCTTTTCTTATCAACTTCCAGTTTCATCTTTGGAGTATTTAGGATGTAGGTTGGGCTTCCCTCATGGCTCAGTGGTAAAAGAATCCACCTGCCAATGCAGGAGACATGGGTTTGATACCTGATTAGAGAAGATCCCATGGAGAAGGAAATGGCAACCCACACCAGTATTCTTACCTGGGAAATCCTGTGGACCGAGAAGCCAGAGTCGGACACAACTTAGTGACTACAATAACAACAACAGGATGTAGTTGCACTAGAGTAGTAAACGACCCCCATGTCTCAGGGGCTTTAAAACAAAAACTTATTTCCCACTGGAGTCAAATGTTATTATAGTTATCTGCTCATGACTGATGCTCAGGGCCAAATCGAGAGGTGGTCCTCATTTGGAAAACTGCTGGGTTGTTCTGCCAGAGGAGACCTAGGTCGTTCTGCCAGAGTGGACCTAGGGGAGCTGTGGAGGACTTCACGTAGGTAGTGATACTCAGTATGGAAGTGACTACAGTCTTCTTTCTCACCAGCCAAAACCCCTCACACAGCCCCTGTTGGCCACAAGTATGTTTGGCCAATTGCACTAAGGGAGGAGAGTGGGACATACATATGCCTGTGGGTTCTTCTGCCCTTTCTCCCTTCTGTCTTTTTCCCTCTCCCACTGTCTTCCCTTTGGCCATTCAGAGTCTCAGTGTTCCTTAAATCCCAGCTCTATATATCTTCGCAGTGCCCTGTGACTGTTGTGGATAGCTGTAAACTCTCTTCTATGAGCTTCTGTGTAAGGATTGAAAATGAAAGTGGAGGGGAAGAATATGAACACTTTCTGACAGAAGAGATGTAGAATCTCAGAACCTGGAAGGGATTTTGGAAATCATTTGGTCAGTCCTTTTCTATTACAAATGGGAAAAATAAATCCCAGAGTATTTAAGCCAGCTGCTGGCAACCCTTGAACCAGAACCCAGGTCTCTAGCCCAGGGTATTCTAAATAATCCAATGACTGCTGTTCTCTTTCCTCATTTCTTTTTATAAACATTTGAGAGGGCTTCTCTTTTCTTTTAAATGAATTCAAATACTAAATGAAAATATTATTTGGACACAGTAACTTTTCATTGCTACTTAGTGTCCGTGGTATATTGACTGGTGAGCCCAGACATACAGTTCATACATCCTTTTAAATTGTACCCCTTACTGACTCATGGTGTCTAACTGGTCAAGGGTGGTAACCTGCCAAATTGTAGATAATCCATTGGATGAGCTGCTGAGTAGCCTGCATCTGGTATCATTAAGTAGTTATGCTATAGTGTTCGTTAGAGAGCAGGGGTCATATTTTGCAGAATGTTCTGCTTTATGCTTATGAAATCATTTTATTATGTTTCTACAAAAGAAAATGATTTCAATATGCATTAAATCTATTTTATAAAAAATTTCTGAGTTTGTAGGTCAATTGTTAATTTGCAGTAAATCATTTTGACTCAAAGGATTGTTTTGTAGGACTATTAATTCAGACTTCTGATAATTGACCATTTAGTGATTCATTCAATAAATATTTTAAAGTAACTTCTCTGTGAACAAAATATGTAGAGGTTACATTCTAGTGGAGAAATTACAGAATAAATAAGTAAATTAAAGCCTGTGATAAGAATTAAGAAGGAAATAATGGTGGTGACTAAATGAGTTACATGTAACACCCCTAGAATGTTCCTGGCAAATGGTAGAGCCTTAGTAGTATTAGCTGTTACTGTTATTTATTTTTCATTCATTCATTTAGTAACCATGTGTCAAAGGCCTACTGTGGTCCAAGAGTGGTGGCACATATTAATAGAAAAGATGGGAGTCACTTTTTCTGTCTTTTTTGAATGACTTTGAAATAAGAAGCAGGATTTGACTGGACAGGGAGAACAGGAAAAACATTCTAAGTAAAGGACAAGAGCATGATAGTAGTTTGGAGGCAGAAGTAAGCAAAGGCTTTTGGCACACAGTGAGACAGTGACACTGAGCTTGAACAGGGCGGGTGTATTATGTTGAGAAATTAACACAGTAAGTCTAATGGCGTAGATCTCATGGGAGCCATGGTATTCAGGATTGGAACTTACTGCATGGGTTGTATCATTCAGCTTCTCATCCATCCTGACATTTGAAAAGATGTCTAGTATACTCTAGGCATAGCTCAGTTGGTAAAGAATCAGCCTGCAATGCAGGTGACCCTGTTTCAATTCCTGGGTTGGGAAGATCCCCTGGAGAAGGGAAAGGCTACCCACTCCAGTATTCTGACCTGGAGAATTCCATGGACTGTATAATCCACAGGGTTGCAAAGAGTCAGAAATGTCTGAATGACTTTCACTGTCACTTTTCACCCTAAGCAGTACATGTACCAGATTTGTCCAGTACTTTTTATTACTAATATTTTAGTTGTTTTCCAATCTTTTGCTATTATAAATATTGATGTAGTCAACATCTTCAAGTATATTATTTTTTCCTTCTTTTGTTTCCTGTGGATAAAATTTAAGGTGTAGAATTTGAGTAAAGTTACAAACACTCTTATTTCTCTTGATGTATATTACCAGATTGAATTTCTGAAATGAGTTCTCCAAGGTGACAATCTGCATATGCCAATCTCACCATTATCATTTTGATATTATTTCTTAATCTTTAAAATAATTAAGGGTTCATAAAATGGCTTGTTTTAACTTTATTGTTTTCAACCAGCTTTCCCTTACATTTGTGTTTACTCTTTATATTTTCTTTTTAGGTGAATTATCTTTCACAGTCTTTGACCATTTATCTACTAGAGATTTTAATTTTTGAGTTGTATTTGAATGGGCTCATTATTTTTATAGACATTAATATTTTGTCATGTTTGACAATTCAGTGTATTTTTATTACATTAGCTTTAAATCTTTTTATAGATCTTTTAAATATTTCTATTTTAAAATCATTTGCTTGTTATTCATCTATAGATCTGATAAATATTCTAGTTCACTTTTTGTAGTTTCTCTACAATATTTTAAAAAACAAAATTCAGTGTAATCTATCTGGGATTTACCATTTCATTTTGAATACTTCTAATTATTAGGAAGTTTATTATGTTGTTTAACTATAAATTTTTAAACTTCTGTTTTAACCTATAGCAAATATCTTAGAAGAAACCCTGACCTCTGTTTGTAAAGCAAGAGGCCTGAAGTTCAAGTTTTACTGTTTTTTTTTCTTTTTAATTGGAGTATAATCACTTTACAATGTTGCATCAATTTCTGCTGTACAGCAAAGTGAATCAGCTATATGTATATATTTACCGTCTCCCTCTTGGATTTCTCTCCCACCCCACCCCCATCCCATCCCTCTAGGTCATCACAGAGCATCGGGCTGAGCTCCCAGTATTATATAGCAGTTTCCCACTAGCTATCTATTTTACACACGGTTCAGATCAGTCACTCAGTCATGTCCTACTCTTCGCGACCCCATGGACTATAGCATGCCAGGCTTCCCTGTCCATCACCAACTCCTGGAGCTTGCTCAAACTCATGTTCATCAAGTCAGTGATGCCATCCAACCATCTCATCCTCTGTTGTCCCCTTCTCCTCCTGCCTTCAATCTTTCCCAGCATCAGGGTCTTTTCCAGTGAGTCAGTTCTTCACATCAGGTGGCCAAAGGATTGGAGTTTCACGGTAGTAGTGTATGTATGTCAATCCTAATCTCCCAATTCATTCCACCCACCCCTTCTCGAAAAACAGTACAGATGAGTCTATTTACTGAGGTTTTTTTTTTTTTTAAACATATCAGTCAACCTAAGGGTTGAAAACACATAGACTCTAATAAGCAGGGAAGTTGGTGTTTGGAGAAAAATAGTCCAAAGCAGCTTTATTTCTGCTTTTGCTTTTCTGTCTTCCTCAGTTTGCCTCAGGAAGATGAATAAAGCAAGGAAATCATAGGAAATGTGGATGCCCACTAACTGGACATGGATTCTAGAAAAGCCAACTAAAGCTATCTTTCTTATTTCCTGGTAATCTAAGTACAGAGAACAGGTCATTAGTCAGAGAGAAGAATGAAGTGTGTAGGTAGGCCATCTGCCAGGAGTGAAATCCTTTCAGGCCGACACAAAGTAGAGTGACCGGGGATCCGCATGGGGATGTGAGTGGCACCTGCTTCTTTGTATCCAGTTGGTCAACTCTTCTTTACAGTTAGCTGCCACAAGACCCGTTACTTATACGATAAAATATTATTTCCAATTTGAGTTTGGGGACATTCTTCATTAGAATTTCCACCCGGTTTTCTAAAAATGCTCCACCCAGACTCACTGACTGTCTGGAGATTTGGTTGGTGAATCTAAAAAGCTCTCCTGAGAGATTCTCAGGCAACTCGAGTTTTTCCTCAGGGCTGTAATTAAGTCGCCGCAAAGCATGTGGAGACCAATGCTGTTGTTTATTAATAAAGGGCCTTTAGAGGCTGTCTTGGAAACACAAACATAAAGAAAAAGCAAAACACTCTCTGACATACATCACAGCAGGATCCTCTATGACCCACCTCCCAGAATATTGGGAATAAAAACAAAAATAAACAAATGGGACCTAATTAACCTTAAAAGCTTCTGCACATCAAAGGAAACTATTAGCAAGGTGAAAAGACAGTCTTCAGAATGGGAGAAAATAATAGCAAATGAAGCAACTGACAAACAACTAATCTCAAAAATATACAAGCAACTCCTACAGCTCAACTCCAGAAAAATAAATGACCCAATCAAAAAATGGGCCAAAGAACTAAATAGACATTTCTCCAAAGAAGACATACAGATGGCTAACAAACACATGAAAAGATGCTCAACATCACTCATTATCAGAGAAATACAAATCAAAACCACTATGAGGTACCATTTCACACCAGTCAGAATGGCTGCGATCCAAAAGTCTACAAGTAATAAATGCTGGAGAGGGTGTGGAGAAAAGGGAACCCTCTTACACTGTTGGTGGGAATGCAAACTAGTACAGCCACTATGGAGAACAGTGTGGAGATTCCTTAAAAAACTGGAAATAGAACTGCCTTATGATCCAGCAATCCCACTGCTGGGCATACACACTGAAGAAACCAGAAGGGAAAGAGACACGTGTACCCCAATGTTCATTGCAGCACTGTTTATAATAGCCAGGACATGGAAGCAACCTAGATGTCCATCAGCAGATGAATGGATAAGAAAGCTGTGGTACATATACACAATGGAGTATTACTCAGCCATTAAAAAGAATACATTTGAATCAGTTCTAATGAGGTGGATGAAACTGGAGCCTATTATACAGAGTGAAGTAAGCCAGAAAGAAAAACACCAATACAGTATACTAACGCATATATATGGAATTTAGAAAGATGGTAACAATAACCCTGTGTACGAGACAGCAAAAGAGACACTGATGTATAGAACAGTCTTATGGACTCTGTGGGAGAGGGAGAGGGTGGGAAGATTTGGGAGAATGGCATTGAAACATGTAAAATATCATGTATGAAACGAGTTGCCAGTCCAGGTTCGATGCACGATACTGGATGCTTGGGGCTAGTGCACTGGGACGACCCAGAGGGATGGTATGGGGAGGGAAGAGGGAGGAGGGTTCAGGATGGGGAACACATGTGTACCTGTGGCGGATTCATTTTGATATTTGGCAAAACTAATACAATTTTTTAAAGTTTAAAAATAAAATAAAATTGTAGTTGGAAGAAGAAAAAGCAAAGTCTTTGATGTAATGGTAGCACAACATAAACTTTAATAAAATCTGGAGTGACATCTCAAAAATGGAAACCCTAGAAGCAGCTGTCTCATCGACAGGCCATCCAGTCTCTCTGTTAGCATTAATAAAGCGCACCTTACTCATCTTTGCCTTATGCCATCAGACATTGTAGAACTTTAAAAAAGTGGGCTGTATTTTTTTTTTTTTCCCCAGATGCCATGGCCGCGTACAGCCACAGAAAAGCTGTTGGAGGAGTTGTTTGATAGCACTGCCTCCCGGTTTCTGGCTGTCTTGGAAGCGCTCTCTGACTCAAATCGGCGAATACTACAGACTGGACCTGTTTTTACAGATGAAGTAGAAGTTCGTGATGTTGTCTCAGAACTGTTTATGGCAGGAAAAGAACTTTTAATAAGTAAATAAGTTATTAAAATAGTATTTTATAAAAAATAAAAATACTATTTTGTGGTGGAACATAAATAACAAAAATTTTAGCATGATATTTGACACATAAGAAACCAATACCAATTTATTGATCTTTTTTTCCTTAAAGATTTCTTTTTTTGATGTAGAACATTTTTAAAGTCTTTATTGAATTTGTTACAATATTGCTTCTGTTTGATTTTGTATTTTTGGTTTGCTAAGAGTTTTAAATTCTGAATAGTTGTTGAATTTTATTAAAACCTTTTTCTGGGTTTTTTGAGATTTATTGAGTTCATCAAATGGATGAACTTTTTTCAATTAATATGGTGAGTTACAATGATTACTTATATAATCTTTAACCACTTCATATTCACTGCATATTTTTGGAATAATCTTAATCTGGAGGTGAGAATTATTCTTTTGATATATTTCTTGGTTTTCTTCCTAGTGGCTAATGTTTCTGTTAATTAGATTTCTCTTCTTACAAAGTCCTTTTTGGATTTTCCTCTCAAGGTCATGTTGGCCTCAAACAAAAGTTGAGCTTTCTGCCGTCTTTTTCTATTATCTGGAAGAGTTTTTGTCAGATTGGTGTTATTTCTTTCTGAAAGTTTGAATTTGCTGGTGAAGGCATTTGGACCTGGAATTTTCTCTATGGAAATGTTTTTAGCTATGGATTCTATTTCTTCTATAGATACAAAATGATTTAGAATTTCATTTTCTTTTAAAAAATCTTCTGTTTGGTAAATACTACTTTGATTTTATCTATATTTTCAAATTTTCATAGAATAGTTTATGACATCATCATCACCTTCTGTGTGTGCTAAGTCGCTCCAGACCTGTCTGACTCTTTGCACCCTATGCACTGTAGCCCGCCAGGCTCCTCTGTCTGTGGGATTCTCCAGGCAAGAATACTGGAGTGGGTTGCCTTGCTGTCCTCTGATCTTCCTTATCCAGGGATTGAACCCGCATCGCCTCTGTCTCCTGCATTGGCAGGTGGATTCTTACCATTAGCACCACCTGGGAAGCCCTGTCATCTTCTAAGTGAGCGTAAAGATGTGCATGTGTGTACATGTGTGTGCCCATCTGTGGGCAAGGAGCCTCTGTACTGCAGTTCGGTCTCGTTTTTTCTTCACGAGGAAAATACAAGATCTCAAAGGAGAATTCCTTTGACTTGCTTCTCCCACACCTGAAAATTTACCTTCATCTGCACCTTTCCTTTCCACTGTCTCTCATTAAAATGGAAGGGATGTTCTTCCTCTTTCCCTTTAGGTCTTTGGGCCATATCTCTGCAAATTGCCCCTTCATCCCGATCCAACTTCCTCCCTGAATTTCTTCCTCTTGTTAGAGACAGATTTGTTGAAGGAATTGCCTTTGTTCACTGTTCCATATTCTTCCCCTCCTACTTATACTTGGCAGTCTGCTGTCATGGACAGAGAATGTCGTGGACAACTTCCTTATTGTTCAGTTGAAAGTCAGTGCTTTTCCTTCCTTTGCTTTCTGTAGCAGTTGTTGTTGATGACACCTTCTTTCTCTTTAAATACTCTCCTTTGCAGCCTTTTCTCCCCACCTGCCCTTCTCTTACTTGTTGGGGTTCTTTGCTGTTCTATTTTTGGCAGCCTTCCATTGCTCACAGCTGATCCACTTACTTACAGTGCCTATGTGATGACTCTGGAGCTCTGTCCCTATTTTAGGTCTCCTTTCTGAGCTCCTAGTCTGTAATATCCCGCTGTGTATTTTGCTAGTTTACTCTTGCTAATTCTCTATTTTTGAGATTCCACATTCTTTGTCCCTTTGGGTGATGTTTCCTGACCGAACCTCCTACCCCACACCTAGGTTTGAGGCCCTTCTTATTTGTCCCCAGAGCATCCTGTGTTTGCCTACTAGATTTTTTAAAAAATTATTAAAAAATATTTTATTTTTATATTGAAAGAAAGTGAAAGTCACTCAGTTGCATCTGACTCTTTGCAACCCTGTGGACTATATGGTCCGTGGAATTCTCCAGGCCAGAATACTGGAGTGGGTAGCCTTTCCCTTCTCCAGGGGATCTTCCCAACCCAGGGATTGAACCCAGGTCTCCTGCATTGCAGGTGGATTCTTTACCATCTGAGCCACAAGGGAAGTCTAAGAATACTGGAGTGGGTAGCCTACCCCTTCTCCAGGGTGTCTTCCTGACCCAGGAATTGAATTTTTATATTATATTTTATTTATGCATTGTGTTTTGGGCTGCTGTGCAGTGTGCGGGATCTTAGTTCCCAGACCAGGGATCAAACCTGAGCCACCTGAAGTGGAGGCACAGAGTCTTTTTTTTTTTTTTTTTCTTTTAAAAAACTTTATTATGAAAATTTCCAAACACAACCAAAAGTAGAATGTACAGTAAACCCTGTGTATCTACCACCGGAGGCCTAGAATCTTAACCACTGGACCACCAGGGAAGTCCTTGCCCACTATGATTTCTTGTTTTCCCCGCCAGAGTGTGAGTTCTGTGAAGGCGAGAGTTGTGTTTGCTTTTTTCCCTCATTGTTTCTCAAGTGCCTGATATTTAATGTTTGGTAAATATTTCTTTGCACAAATGACCCTCTCTTTTCTTTTCTAGTGTCAAATATTGGTGCAGATGGCATACTTGATTTTCCAAAAGCACATCTTTTGGAACTTATTATAAAAAAGAAGAATCTTATTTCTGTGAATGCTGCCGTGAAATTTATAAAATTAGCTTTCATGTATGAGGAATGGAGTTTATTTGAATCTGCGGCTGGGCAGCTCATTGATTTTCTCCAGGTAATACATGCAAAACAATTGCTTTGTTTTTATGGTATTAACATGACGTTGAAGTGCTAATTAACTTGTGAGATATACTTTCCTTAGAGGCAGGATGACCCAGCGTCAAAGAAAGCGGAAAAGAATTTAATTCTTCTTGTTGCGATAGAACCTTTGATCAATGTAAAGAGAAACAAAGGTTTGATCTTTCCTTTTGACAACTACAAAGAAGGTCAAGTCTATGTAAAAAAAATTGCTGTTCATGGTGAGTGTTTATTTGCCTCTTTGAAAGCTTAAGATGACGTTATACGCTCTCTATAGGTGAAATGAGAGAAAGAATATTCAAGGTAGAGGGAGCAAAAGTGTAAAGGCCCTGAAGTGAGAGTGTGCTTGGTTGTTGAAGGAACAGCAAGGAGGCAGATGTGGCTGGAGTGTTCTGGTGGTGGTGCTGGCCTTTGAGAATGTGGTAGGAACTGAGGTCAGAGAAATAGCTGGATGCCTGATCTTGCAGGTTCCTAGGCCTTGTACAGGTGCTGGATTTTATTTATTTACTTAAAGAACTTTTTTTTTGTTCACACTATGGGGCATGCGGAATCTTAGTTTCCTGATCAAACCCACACCGCCTACGGTGGAGGCACAGAGCTTTAACCACTGGACCACCAGGGAAGTCTCTGGATTTTTCTGTTGCAACATGATTTTGGGTAGAAAAATGAGGCTGTATTTTAGCTGCTGCCTTATTAATGAGAGGTCAGCAGGGCATTGAATCAGAGGTATCAGTTGACTTTGGCAAGGAAAAGTTTGATGGTCTCCTGTCTCTTTCCAGTATGCAGAGTTTTCCATTCTGAAACTCAGTTTTAGGAGTTATTGTGTATATAAACGAACATCTGCAGCCTCTGTCTTTTAGAGAATTATTTAATCCCATGTTTTATGTTTTATCACATGCTTAAGGCGTTGCATGGCTGCTCAATTGTGGTAAATAATTTGTACCAAGTAATGATGCTTTTTTTTTTTTTCTTTTAGTGGTTTCTGAATAGATATCTTTGTTATTTTTATTTCAACAGTCACAGATGTTTTAATATTATAAACCTCAATTCCATTATGGACATAGCTGGTATACAGATTGCAGATAATGAAAATGATAATAGTCCATTTTAATTGAATTAAAGCCTACTTAGATTAGTTTTCAAATGGAAGCATTTAAAGTGTCTTATTGACATATTTGCCCAGATATCATTTTTGTTATTTTTGGAGAATTTCTATGTTTCTATGCATTTTCTACTTGAAATTTTGTAACTTTTTTTTTTGTGTGTGTGCTTCATTTCCTGTACTTTATAAATTGAGATACTTATGTGAAGTCTTGTGGATACTCAGAAGACATTTTCCATTTGGCGACAACCTTGTATTCCTGTGTCTGTGACTCTCCACAGGTGAAAAAGTTATTTTGGACAATTTGTAATAGTGTCAAAAGAGGCTCTTCTCTGTAATTTAAAGCCATATTTAAAAATCACAGGAATTTCACCTTGCTGAAATTCTATACTGTTCAGTCATTAGGATAAGACATTGAGTTATATCCTGACTTGTAATTTTAAATTTATATTTACTATTGTTATCATTTTGGACATCTATCTTTTCCTTTCAGGGAAATTTCAAGGCCAGTTATATTTCTGATAATGGAGGAAATGAAGCAGTAGTTTTGATGAGAGTTAATATTCTTAATGAAACCCTCCTTTCCAGTGCCTAAATGCAAAGCCTAGTTACTGTTTGGAGTCACTTAGCATACAGTGCAGAGAAGGCAATGGCACCCCACTCCAGTACTTCTGTCTGGAAAATCCCATGGACGGAGGAACCTGGTAGGCTGCAGTCCATGGGGTCGCTGAGGGTCGGACACGACTGAGCGACTTCACTTTCACTTTTCACTTTCATGCATTGGAGAAGGAAATGGCAACCCACTCCAGTGTTCTTGCCTGGAGAATCCCAGGGATGGGGGAGCCTGGTGGGCTGCTGTCTGTGGGATCACACAGAGTCGGACACGACTGAAGCGACTTAGCAGTAGCAGTAGCAGCAGTGCAGCTCTGGTTTTAAAACTGAATTCCGTGGATCCTCAGAGCATCTCTGAGGTCACCATTTCCTTCTCCAGGAAATCTTCCTAACCCAGGGATTGAACCTGGGTCTCTTGTATTGCAGGCAGATTCTTTACCATTTGAGCCACCTGGGCACCTCCTAATACTATCACTTTGGGAGTTAGGAATTCAACATAGGAATTTTGAGTTGACCATTCAGTTCAGTGCAGTATGTATGAAGCTCTGAGAATGTTGTCTGGCACACATTAAATGTCATATGTCCATATCTATATATCTTATTGTTCTTATTTATTTACTTTACCACTTTTGCTTTCAGAATGCTCAGCCGGATAAGGAAATCGTTGTGGACATGATAATGTTCCTGTGGCAGAAATGCAAATTAGGAATGCAGCGGGTCACTGTGTCCAAAAATGACTACTCAAAGTTTACCCAGAAGATCAGTACTAATAAAGTATTCCTTTTTGTTTCCCTTCATATGCTTTTTGTTATTGCTAATTTCATTTGTGATGCACATTTCAAATCTAAATTTTCCCTACTTACCCACCTGCATAATTACTATTCTTTAAATGTGGTAATGAGGGAACCTTTCCTTTAAGTGTATTCCCTGTACTTCTGCTCCAGCTTAGTTTTGGGAAACAGGGAGGTGTTTCAGTTTTTTCAGGGAGGAATAAATATGGTATGTTTAAAGGTTATATGAACTTGAATAAATTCATTAAGAAAGTGAATAACAGAAAACAAATAGATAAGCCATTTTAGCTCCCTGGTAGCTCAGACAGTAAAGCATCTGCCTACAGTGTGGAAGACCCGGGTTCGATCCCTGGGTTGGGAAGATCTGCTGGAGAAGGAAATGGCAATCCACTTCAGTATTCATGCCTGGAAAATCCCATGGACCGAGGAGCCTGGTAGGCTACAGTCAATGGGGTCGCAAAGAGCTGGACAGGACTGAACGACTTCACTTTCACTTTCTGTAATAATACTCTATTTAGACTAAAGAGCTCTCTCATGGAAAGGAAAAAGTGGAGCAGGTCAATATTATAACCTAGAAACTTAGGAGAGAGTATTTTAACAATAACTCAGTCTTCTGTGATTCTGAAGCCTCCTAAGATTAGCTATATTAGGATGCATGTACATAATTTTATCATATACTCTAAAGAAACAATGATCTGATGCATAAATGTTGTTTTCCCATTTTAACTCCCAAAATGTGATGGCTAATTTTATGTGCTAAGCTTTGAGGTTATAGGCATGAAAGACAGCTTCTAAGGCACTCAGTGTAGAGCCTGAAACACCTACTTCCCCCTCACTATTTGGGAGGACTTTGATAGTGATAGTCACTGCTGCTTTTTGAAGGGAGAATGACAATTTTGAGGATACAGATAATCTTCATTGATACATAAAAAAGTCAGATGATAAAAGAAGGCAATGGCACCCCACTCCAGTACTCCTGCCTGGAAAATCCCTTGGACGGAGGAGCCTGGTAGGCTGCAGTCCATGGGGTCGCTACGAGTCGGATACAACTGAGCGACTTCACTTTCACTTCTCACTTTCATGCATTGGAGAAGGAAATGGCAACCCACTCCAGTGTTCTTGCCTGGAGAATCCCGGGGACAGGGGAGCCTGGTGGGCTGCCGTCTATGGGGTCACACAGAGTCGGACACGACTGAAGTGACTTAGCATAGCATAGCATAGCATATGCAGACTACAAGCTAAATAATTCTTCTTCAAGAATATGTATAAACAGAGTGATCATTAACTATCATCTTATTAGGATTATTGATTTTCTATTACTTATAATTAAGATCCACTGATAAAAAGGTGTTAGTCGCTCAGTCATGTCTGACTCTTTGCGACCGCATTCACTGTAGCCTGCCAGATTCCTCTGTCCATGGGATCCTCCAGGCAAGAAACTGGGGTAGGTTGCCATTCCCTTCTCCAGGGGATCTTCCTGACCCAGGGATCAGGTCTCCTGCATTGCAGACGGATTCTTTACCATCTCAGTCACCAGGGGAGCTAGTACCTGTATAACATTATATGATTAGAAGGTGGCGATTTCAAGAAAGTACTCAATTTTATGAAATGTGACTCTTTCTACAATGTAGTGCACTTTCAATTGATTTTACTGTGTATTTTCTCTTTTTAGTGGCTTTATCTTCTGTGGCAGATAAATGAAATCATTCACTGCTATAAGATGGAAGACATTGATGTTGTGATGGTGGCAGAGATCACGTTACGATTAAGTGAAATATTGGAATCTTTAGGAAACCCAAGAAGGAAATTTAAAAAATTTCTAGGTAAAATATTGAATTAAAAGGCATGAGGTTATTAATATATATATATGAATATATAAGCACAAATTGTAATACTGTTTAACATCTGTTAATGGAAATCAGACATTTCAGTATTATGCTTCACTGATGATTTATAATCAAAGATAGAAGTAATATAGGTTCAACCAAGTTGATGTTAAAAAAAAAAAAAGGTTATATGCTTTCTGGTTCAGTGGCAAATGAAAATCTTTGCGTCTTCTCCTCACTTGTATATTTCCCTTCTCTGTCCCTCATTGTCCACCTACACCACTCACCCTCCCTCCCCATTCTTCCTTTTTTCTTTCCTCTCCTCCTTTTAATCCTACTTCCTCCTCTTCCATTTCCTGCTAGAGTGTATAGTTCTTGAAGGAAGAGAATGTATTCTGGTCACCATAATTCTTGACACCATCATGCTGCCTGCCACAGAGGAAGAGCTGGAATGAGTGGATCCATGTCCTTCTACCTTTGTCTCCTTTGTCTCTTCTCTCTTGATTCCCTCCTTTGAAAATTCTTCTTCTTTCTTTGTCCTGTTTCTTCTTTTCTTTTCCCTTTTTATCTTCTTCCTCTTTTTGCCCCCCTTTCTCACTCATTCTCCTCCTCTCCCTGTCCAATCCCTTCCTGCCACTATTCTGTTCTCCTTCTGGGAGATGCCTTCTCTCAGAGGATGCTTTGACCTCCTCATTCTTTCTTCTGCCTGTGATTGAACCCCAGAGTTGTCTGTGTCATCAGGTAACTCACATACAGAAAGTGAGGTAGAGGAGCATAGGGGTGCTTGCTTTCCTGTCTTACCCCTCTTATAGTGTGTGTGTGTAACATCTGAGGGATTCGGTAATAAAAGTTATTGTAATAATTGTTCTCCCAGAGATTCGCTAATCTGGCACTCCATTGTTGAGCTCAGCTTTGCAGATTGAATTAGATAACTGTGGTTCTCAAAGTTTGGTTGATATAAGTATTACTTGGAAACTTGTTAAAAATACGAGGCTCAGTTCTATTGCACCTCAGTTAGTATGGACCTTTCTAGTCTTGATTAGCTTACCAGGTGATTTTGATGCACTTAGAAGTTTGAGGACCACTGGTTAGAGTTCTCTGGCTAACACTTTCAATGACTTGAAGCCTTATTTTTCTCTAACTTTATAATTTTTATTCTGTACTGGGGTATAGCCAATTAACAATATTGTGGTAGTTTCAGGTGAACAGTGAAGGGACTTAGTCATGCATATACATGTATCCATTCTCCTCCAAACCCCCCTCCCATCCAAACTGGCACGTAACATTGAGTAGAGTTCTATGTACTATGTAATAGGTCCTGTTGCTTATCCATTTTGAATATAGCAGTGTGTACATGACCTGCCCCAGCAACCATAAGTACATTTTCAAAGTTTGTAAGTCTTTTTCTTTTTGTAAGTAAGTTCATTGGTGTCATTTCTTTTTAGATGCCACATACAAGGGGTGTCATGTGATATTGTGCTTTCTCTGTCTTGAAGTCATACTTTTTGACATATCCTGTCTTAAAACATTTTTCCTTTAAAAAATTTTTATTATGTAGATTTTCAAATAGAGACATTAAATAAGTCACAGTACTCATCATCCAGTACCAGTAATTATGAACATTTTGCCAACCTTATTTAATCTCTCTTGGCAATACTTTCTTTTTTCCTGGACAGTTTTAAGGCAGACAGCATGTCATTCACCAACAAATACCTCAGCATATACACATACATGTGTGTGTGTTGGTCTATCTAACAGAAGGTTTTTTTTTTCTTTTTACACAACCACAATGCTATTAATACATTATACCTTACAAAGTTAGCAAACATCCCTATGCCCATGATTGTATTAAAATCTCTTGTTGGTTTGTTTCAATCAGGATCCAGTTGAGCCCATACATTTTATTTTCCATCATGTCTCTTAAATCTCTCTCTGTAACCTACAGTCCTCCTCTCCTTACCCCTGAAGAAACTGAATCATCTCCCTGGAAGATTTCCCACATACTGGATTTGGCTTTTTGCGTCCTTATGGTGTTAACTTGTTTCTCTACCTGATAGTTAGATCTGTCAGGTTGGTTATATTCAAGTGATACATTTTCAAAAAGTTTTCTTGTCAATCTTATTTTTTTTGGCAAGCATACTTCATGCATACTCCCTATTGCATTGAGTCAGGAGGTATGTAATGCCTGATTGTCTCACTTGTTATGATGCAAAGATTTACCAGTGAGTTCAGGTGTTGTCACCTTGAACTTTTTCCTGGATTGGTTTCCCCAGAAGCAGATTCTGAGACAGAGTTGAGTGTAGCAGTTTATTTGGACTGCTATCCAGGGAAGCAGGGTGGTGGGGTGAAGCGGGACAGAAGGAAAGGAAGCCAGTACAGGGTACTGGAAGTTCGTGAGAAGGCTGCTGTTGTGGGTATAGGACTTAGTCCCACAAGGGGCTTCCAGAAGACTGTATAGAATGTCCCTTAAAGAGCTGGTAGGCTGGGGTGTTTGTCGGACCTATATCTGTCATTGGTTAAAGGCTACTGGAGTAGGGGTGGAGGGAAGCCAGAAGAGGCTTCCGACTTCTATCATCTCATCCGTAGGTATTCTGTTGATTTCTTAAGTGCAGAACTTGCTTCATCAGCTATTTGGTTAATCTGGTTATTTTAAATCTTGTGGTAGACACTATTTCAGTTCAGTTCAGTCGCTCAGTCGTGTCCGACTCTTCGCAACCCCATGAATCACAGCACGCTAGGCCTCCCTGTCCATCACCAACTCCTGGAGTTCACTCAGACTTACGTCCATCGAGTCAGTGATGCCATCCAGCCATCTCATCCTCTGTTGTCCCCTTCTCCTCCTGCCCCCAATCCCTCCCAGCATCAGAGTCTTTTCCAATGAGTCAACTCTTCGCATGAGGTGGCCAAAGTACTGGAGCTTCAGCTTCAGCATCATTCCCTCCAAAGAAATCCCAGGGCTGATTTCCTTCAGAATGGACTGGTTGGATCTCCTTGCAGTCCAAGGGACTCTCAGGATTCTTCTCCAACACCACAGTTCAAAAGCATCAATTCTTCGGCGCTCAGCTTTCTTCACAGTCCAACTCTCACATCCATACACTATATTTGCTACTAATATTTTATAAAAGTAACTTGAAGCCTTAGATGATCTGTTCTTCCAGGGAAGATTTATGCTTGCTTCTGCCAGATACATGAAGGCATTGCAACTTCAGGTTCCCATTAATCCACTTTGAGATAGTAAGATAATTTAAAGCTGAGATGCTCTTTATTCAGCCTATTTTCAGTTACTCTGACTCCTAGGATGTAGCCCCTTCTGGCTTTTCACCCTTGATGGGCCCTGGATACCAATCTCTGTTGCTTTAGCTCCTCAAGGCTGTCAAAGCACCATTCAGCTTCTCAGCTTACCTTTCCAAAACTGACGAAAATCTTCGGAGGGAAAAGTAGCTCGAAGGACATTCTCTAGGCCCCGGGCTTGCTTCCCAAGATCCAGGGGATACTCTCTTTTCAAGATACTGGCTCTGTACTGATATTTTCATTATTTTCTTAGCTTGCAGAAAAAAAAACCCACAAAAACCAACCCTGCATTTTTCCAGCTTTTCCAGCCAGGGGAATGTTTCCAGAATATCTGTTACTAGAACCAAAAAGTCTAATGATTGCTTTTATAAAAAAAAGTCTAATTAAATTTATTGTTTTGTTTACTTTGGGGAGACTAATGTTTTATTGTATTTTATATTCTTTAGTTATGGATAGGCTTCATACAACTGATTATACTGATCCTTTGTTAAAATATTTGATTTCTGAAGAACTAGTCAATATTAGAACATGATCCATTTGTAAACTTGAAAACATCTACATTTATGTCATGAGCAGTTGTACCCATTTAGATATGTAAATTTAAACTTTTCAAGCAATGTTACTCTCATCATCTTATTGGCACATAAAACACAAAGTACAAGTCATTCTAAGTTAATTATGATAATCTGCTTCAAGATGTTTATTAATATTAGTCTATTAAGTAATTCATTGTTTAATTGGAATTACTGAAAAATTTTTAGACTGGAAAATTAGCATTGTCATATACATTTTTATTATTTGTATTCCTTTAATTAAAGCCAGACTTCTCTGACATTTGTCTAAATTTACTGTTAGTTTATGAATGCTTTTCAATGGATTTTCCATAGAATGTACAGAAAGACAATCTCTTTACCATAATATTACCTTGCTGATAATCAAGATTTTTGAATTGGTTTGTTGTATTACAAAATACTCTTAAATTTACTTTTATAAAGACAAAATATAACTAGCTGGAAGAAATAATTTGGTATGCAACTTCTAAGTGTTGAATCATTTCTAAACTCATGAATAATTAAAAAGATAACTAATATAGGATAATGTTTTTTCATGATTGTGATTCACTGTTAATTCCCATTTTTTTCTTTCATCCTTTTATTTCCTTTGGTCCTCTTTCTCTCCATTTCTTTCTCTCCTACTCACTCCTTCTCTTCTTCCTATTTTTCCTCTCTTTTATTCTCTTTTTCCTGAACTCCCTCCTTCTTTCCCCTGCTTCCTTTTCTCCCTCCCTCCCTTCTTTCTTCCTCTTTCCTTCCTTCCACTCTTTCTCTCTGTTTTTCAGATGTATCTTTAAAGAGAGGGACTAGTGAAATCTTTGGGGGTTCGAAAGGGAGCATAGATATTCTTCCAATAATAAAGGTAAGGTACTGCAAAATATTTTAGAAAATACAGTTAAAAACATTTAATTTTAAATGTTTAAAATTTAATTTTTAAAAATACTATTACGTCTGTAAATGTACAATGATTAGTTATAGAAGTAATTTTGAGTATTTACTATCTGAGAAATTATGGTTTCTATATACATTGAGAACTATAGGAATATTTTTCTACCTTTTGTTTTTACTTTAGAAAAAAATCCAATCAACTTCAAAAATAAGCTAGATAAAGGGTCTTAGAAGGAGTTATAGTTATATTACTATTGGTATTTTGAATGTTGTATTTCATAGACTCACAGAGCAGGGATGTCCTCCTTAGCACTTACCTGCTTTATGAGTCCATGAGTTACAACATTCAAAAAAGTAGCTCACTTTTTATCTTAGTGCTGTGTTTGTGAGGTTGATTTATATAGTCACAGTGATCATTTTCACTACTACATTTTATTGGACCAAGGTTGTACAGCTAAGTGGATTTGAAGTTAGAGTGTTTCCTTCAAAGTTCAGGCATTTAGCGACTATGCTATGCTGTCCATTGATTATAAAAAAGAGTGTCTTCAGAATACTTGTATAAAGTATACTTTTTTAATACACAAAAATGCAAGTGCTAAGAAACTGGCTATAAATCAAATATCATAAGTATATCAGAACTTTCTTGAATATTATATTCATCTCTAATAAAAGGCTTCAGGGAATGCAATTTTGAGTTTTCTATGCTGCATTGTGTCTTGAGAGCTGAGAAATTTGAAATTGACAACAGAAGATGTTTGAACTGTGTAAGAGATTGAGGGGGCATAAGAGCTGTCTGCCAGTGGCTTTTCTAGGGATCATTTGCAGTGCTTATTAAATACATAGCTTCCTTTTTTCCATTTTGGACATAGTGAATCATAATTTCAGGTATGAGGTTCTCAAAAGTTTGTAATTCAGGTGTGAGGTTCTTAAAAGTTTGCCAGGTAAATTCTTAAGGAAACTAGAATTTAAGAATTACTTGCTTAGTGTACTGGCACTTATTCTGTGAGGCTTCGTACAGGAATAGGAATAGTAGTAGAAGTTACAAAGTACTAGATTTTGACTTGGATAGAAAAATTCTGGCGATTAAAGGCACTAAATGAAATGGATTTCTTAGAAAGTGACCATGAAGAAACTGAAAATCATTTATGAATTATTGCTACTGTTTTTAAATTAGAAAAATGCACTCTTTTCTTGATATAATTTATTGCCATCTGCTAGGAAATTGTCAACATAGAAGTCTATGATGACTAGAGTGTGAATAGCACCTCTAAACTTTTGCCACACGCTACCTGCTCAGCTGGATGGGGGTGTGCGGTGTATGGAGTAGGGGTGATTCACTGATATGGCCTAAGGGCGTAGCAGTTGATATTGGGGGACTTGGAGTTGAATTCTGACTTTAATGTTGACTGTGTGATCTTAAATAAACTAATCTGTTTGAATGTGTGTCCTCCTTTGTAAGATGATAACAGTAATATCTATCCTACTGGTAGTTTTTAAGTGATTCAGTCCAAATGAGATGTTGATAACATCGTGGCACATGGTGGCAACTCAGTTTTTCTCTTACATTTCACAAAGGGCACTGAATCTCAACCTAGAGTCTCAGAGCTATTTGGAAGGGAGTGAAGTGGGGAGAAGGAGTGAGAATTTATTGTAAGGAGAGTCCAAAATCCATATGCTCACCTAGCAAAGTCTGCAGGTGGGGTAAACTGTGTATCTTTCATGTTTGTTGTTAATGTTCAGTCCCTAAGTTGTATCCCACTCCCTGCAACCACATGGACTGCAGCACTTCAGCTTTCCCTGTTTTTCACTATCTCCTGGAGTTTGCTCAGACTCATGTCCATTGAGTTGATGATGCCATATCATCTAGCCATCTCATCCTCTGTTGCTCCCGTTTACTCTTGTCCTCGCTCTGTCCCAGCATCAGGATCTTTTCTAATCAGTCAGCTCTTGGCATCAGGTGGCCAAGATATGATATCTTGCATATACACATGGAACTATTTAAAAAATATATAGGGTACTATTGTGATTATATATATATATATTTTAAAATTTACTTTAAAGTTTTACTGAATTCATGGCTATTTTTGACAAATGGATTATAGTGTTAGTTGCTTAGTCGTGTCCAACTCTTTGTGACCCCATGGACTGTAGCCCACCAGCCTCCTCTGTCCATGGAATTCTCCAGGCAAGAATACTAAAGTGGGTAGCCATTCCCACCAGAGAATAATAAGTGCCTCATAGGATTATGGTAATTTAAAAATTAGTCCACATAAAGCATTTAGCCTAGCACTTGGAACACATTTTAATTCAATATTAGCTGTAATGATATTACAGTATTAGCTGGGCTTCCATTGTGGCTCAAACGGCAAAGACTCTGCCTGCAGTGCAGGAGACTCAGGCTCAACCCCTGGGTTGGGAAGATCCCCTGGAGAAGGAATTGGCAACCCACTTCAGTACTCCTGTCTGGAGAATTCTATGGACAGAGAATTCCATGGACAGGCTACAGTTCATGGGATCACAAAGAGTCGGACATGACTGAGCAACTAACTTCCATTTTCACTAGCTGTAACGTTGACAAATGACGGTGGTGGTGATGATGATGCTAGAATGTGTGTGTGTGTGTGGGAGGTCTTTGAAACTTTTTGGTGTTAAAAGCTGCGCTCAGAGACTTCTGTTTGTGGCTAAATGGGAAACTAGACGACCTGAAAAAAGCTCTTGCTGCAAAATACCTGGAAATTTTGGAGAAAATTAAACAAATATCCTCAAGCACACCACAGAGTTCACAAGAAAGTAAGGTAAATCCCAGGAGCCAAAATAGAAAGGAGAACTGAAAACCAGAATGGTCAGTTTATAAACAGATGCTGGAGTAGGTTGTTGGTCTCAGTTACAAAGAAATTTAAATTAACCACCACTAAGGGAAAAGAGATGAGCCTTGGACATATGAGAGATGGGGCTTGAAACTCAGACTCACACATTTAGTTAGAGCCTACAAGACTTATCCCAGGAAAAGGTCAACTAGGAAAGTATCTGCCTATTCGGTAAGGAGGTTTCTGTTTGGGTACTGAGAAGTGGAGTAAACATGAGAAAGGCTCTCTTCCTAATAATTTGGGTCTGCCCTCATGTTGGTCTGTCATTCAAATTTACACTGCTTGGGTTGCTTAGGAAACTCTTGGAGCCTGTGATTCCTTTCTTTTTTAATTAAAAACTTTTATTGAAGTATAGTTGATTTATAATGTTGTTAATTTCTTCTGTACAGCAAAGTGATTCATTATGCATCTGTATTCTTTTCCATTATGTTTTATCAGGAGATATTGAGTATAGTTCCTTGTGCTGTATGGTAGGACCTTGTTTATGAACCTGTGATTCTTGAATGGAGATATCTAGCTATACATATGTTGAATGGATGTGTGTAATCAAACTATGTATATTCCAGAATGCAGGGATGATTTAACACTAGAAATTCCATAATGCAGTATACCACATTTGCAGATGAAAAGGAAAAAATATGACCACATCATCAGATAAAGAGGTGCAACAAAAGCATTTGACAAAAACAACAATCACCTTTTAAAAAATAACCCTTAACAAGTTAGGAATAGAAGAGAACTTTTGTATCCCATAAAGGGTATCAACCAAGACCTTTAATGACGGTTACGCCTCTGGTAAAAGATTAAAAGTAATCCCTTTATCCCGATGTACAAACTTAGATGTCTGTCATTCTTCTAATCAACATGCCCTAGGGGTCTTAGCTGTGTGAAAAAAGAGAAGCAGAAGAAAAGGTAGGCCTGTAAAGAAGTCTCAGACTAGTCTAGTAACATTGCACACTTTTAGTAATAGCTGTCTAAATGTTCATGGGGGAAGAGTGGATAAGTGAATTGTGATGCAGTCCTTAGCAATACCATTTCATCCCAGCCATGAAGGTGAATCAGCTGCAGTGGCCTTGAACTAGAGTCAGCTGGTATCATTGCTATCCCCTTCCGTAATCAGCTTCACACTAGAGCGAGAAAGACCTGGAGCTACATTTCCCACCATCTCATTTCCATATGGTTCTAGGTTAGTCTTCCAATTAGGGTTATTTGAATGAATTTGTTACACACAAGGGAAGAGAGAGTTCTTATACTGCAGAGGAGGATGCAAGAAGATAATTGATCAGCCTTGCTTAGCAAGCCCTTGCAGTTCCTTTGTTTCAGTGTGGTAGACACTTGAGATTGTCACCTGGCTCCTGGATTCTTAGCTTGCTGCATGCACTAAAGTCATCCCTGACAGCTCTCTTGATCTTTGCTCCCCTAGGGCTTCCAGCAGTGATGGACACTTCTAGTTCTGTCCATTAAATCCCTTTCTGCTTGGAATACTTAGAATAGCTCTGTGTTCTTAACCAGACCCTGCCAGACACCCTAAGTTCCAGGAGAAGGTTTCAATGACATATGGTTGGGTGAAAAAAATGAACTGCAGAATTTCACAAGAGAATCAAAAACATGCAAAGCTATATTGCATCTTGTTAGTGGACACATACATATGTAGTAAAAATTTTAAAACATGCAAAAGAATGGAAACCAAATTCAAGGACAGTGGCTTCCTAGGGGTGGGGATTTTGAATTACTGTGAAGTTTGGAAGTGTTGTATATGATTTTCCTTTAAATCTGAATTTTCTGTTTTGTTTATAAAATTACTTTAGAAAAAACCTGAAGAACAGTTATTTATGGCCTATGAACTTCTTGACAAAGCCATTGATGGCATAAATTTGAACTGCATGTTAACTGCTTTGCCAAATGGATCATCAGTGATTGACCATTGCTATGCCACGGTGAGAATGAGAAACTCTTACATTAGACTTATTGTCCTTAACTAGGAAGCATAGGTAAGTAAAGAATGATCTATGGTGGTTCCCCTCTCACAGACTGGAAATACATTTCTCTCCTCTCAGAAGAAATCAAGGAGGGTGAGGAGTCTTTGAACCTGTCATTGAAAGGCCATTGGTGAATGTGGAAAGCAGAGTAATTATTGTGTAAGCCAGATTTTAAAGGGTTAAGATGTGAGCATAACTTAAAGGCTAAGAATAAAATGATAACCTGAATAATAATAGGATAGAGCTATTTTTATATGTTTCGATAACTGTATTCCTTTTTAATTTTTGCTTCAATTCTACCGAAGCACAACCACTATATAGATGGAGACATGTGCAAACCAGTCACACCGAATAATTTCATAATGGATTTGCATCTTGAACTAATTCAAGCCCAGCACCGAATAGCTGTTGTGCTTCTTGACCAGTTGCAAGGTAGTAGTCATCAAAGCAGATAACTTGTTCTGAATCTATTTTAAGACATGTTCAAGCGTGGAATCAATTTTATTTGTGAATAATGTTCTTGTTGACCAGGTGTTTTTCAGATAAACTTTGTTGCTTTGTTTTTTCTTACTTCCCTGATTAATATCAATAGATAGCTTTCATTATTTCTTTACACCTTGGTTAGCAAATCAGTAAACTTCTGAAAAATTAAATTATTTGAGTTATAGTAAACTTTTGGTATTTTCTTAATTAAGCAAACATTTATTGAAGTGAATATCAAGATCTGGGAACTGTTTTTAGGCTTGGTCCAAAAAAGACACAGCCTTTAATTTTGAGCTCTAGATAAGTAAGCCAACTGTAAGAGTCAAGGTTCATAAATGCAGTGGAAGTGGACTCAGAGTGCTTGCTCTTGGCACACAGAAGAATATAACTGACAAGAAAGTCAGGGATGGCTTCCTGAAAGAGATGAGAGTTGACCAGAAAGCTAGCAAGTGTCTTTATGAAGAAAATTGAAAAGGAGGCAGTCATTTCGAATGGAGAAAGCAACTTTGAGCAAGGTGGAAGCAATTATATGAAGTATAGAAACTGCTGGAATTCTCTTATGGCTGCAGTAAAGAGCACACGTGGGAGACTGACACAACTAAGCCTAGAGGTAGATCACAGAGCTTGAAGGGTTAAAGGGTTTATATATTATCCTGAAGCTATTGAACTGACCTGAACTGAACTGAATTGAAAAATTTAGAGAGATATCTCTGACAGCAGTGTCAGAGGCTAGATGAGTTGGATTATGTTGCATCATATACACGGTTTGTTGTTCAGTGACTTTGTCCAACTCTTTGCAACCACATGGACTCCAGCATGCCAGGCTTCCCTTTCCTTCACCATCTCCTGGAGTTTGCTTAAACTCATGTTCATTGAGTTGGTGATGCCATTCAACCATCTTGTCCTCTGTTGTCCCCTTCTCCTCCTGCCTTCAGTCTTTCTCAGCATCAGGGTCTTTTCCAGTGAGTCAGCTCTTTGCCTCAGGTGGCCAAAGTATTGGAGCTTCAGCTTCAGCATCAGTCCTTCCAGTGACTATTCAGGACTGATTTCCTTTAGGATTGACTGTTTTGAAACTAGATTTAATCAAATGTTGGTTAATTAAATAATATTTGAGTGCAGATTTTTTTCTCCTCAGCTTTATTAAGAATATTATTGACAATTACATTATGTAAGTTCAAGGTGTACAATGTGCAGATCTGCTATACTAATACATCGTAAAATGATTATTGTTATAGCATTAGCTAACAACTCCAGCACATTACATAATCACTGTTTCTTTTTTTGTGGTGAGAATATTTAAGATTTACTCACTTAGCAACTTATAAATATATACTCTAGTGTTATTAACTATGATCCATGCTATATATTAGCTCCCCAGAGTTTATTCATCTTATGACTGGTAGTCTGTACCCTTTTACCAATATCTGTTTCTCCACTCCCTCAGCCCCTGGTAACCACCACTCTACTCTATGTTTCTATGAGTTTGGCATTTTTAGATTCCTTGTAAAAGTGATACCATCCAATATTTGTCTTTCTCTGTATGATTATTTCACCTAGCATGATGCCCTCAAGTTTTATGCATGTTATTGCAAATAGCAGGATTTCCTTCTTTCTCATGACTGAATAATATTCCATTGTGCATGTGATATATATCTATATCAATCTGCCTCTATATGTACATCACATCTTCTTTCTACATTCACCCATTGATGGACACTTAGGTCATTGTGATATCTTTGTTGCCGTATTTTAGCTGTTGTGAATAATGTTGCATTGAAAATGGGATCATAGATATCTCTGAGATCTTATTTTCATTTCCTTTGTGGATATATCCAGAAGTAGATTTCTGGATCATATAGTAGTTCTTTTAATTTTTAATTTTTGGAAACCTCCATAATGTTTTCTATAGGGGCTTAACCAATTTACACCCCCACCAATAGTGCACAGTGGTTCCCTTTCATCCACATCTTCGCCAGTGTTTGTTATCTCTTGTCATCTTGATGATCAGTTCAGTTTAGTTGCTCAGTTGTGTTCAACTCTTTGCAACCCCATGAACTGCAGCACGCCAGGCTTCCCTGTACATCACCAACTCCAGAAACTTACTCAACCTCATGTCCATTGAGTCAGTGATGCCATCCAACCAGCTCATCGTCATCATCCCCTTCTCCTCCCACCTTCAATCTTTCCCATCATCAGGGTCTTTTCTAATGAGTCAGTTCTTCATATCAGGTAGCCAAAATATTGGCACTTTAGCTTCAGCATCAAGTCCTTCCAACGAATATTCAGAACTGATTTCCTTTAGGATTAACTAGTTTGCTATCACCATTCTAGTTGATAGCCATTCTAATAGGCATGAGGTAGTATCTCCTTGTGGTTTTGATTCACATTTTCCTAATGATTAGTGACGTTGAGCATCTTTTCATGTACTAGAGAGCTATTTGTATATGTTCTTTAGAAAAATGTCGTTTAGTTACTCTGCCCATTAAAATCAGAGTTTTATTATTAAGTTATATGAGTTCTTTATATATTTTGGAAATATGTACGTACATACTTATATTTACATGGAATTAATTATTATTTCTTTGCAGTATCTGGATCTGCTTGATATTTTTCTCTGCCTTATTGAACTGCCACCCTGGCACAGATGATCACTTTTTCCTCCTGTCATCCATTACTGTCTATGCTGCCGTCTGACTAATGTTGCCTAAAGACTGCTTTTGTCATTCTTATTCAAGAACTTTACAATGGGTGTCTGTTGATGATTGTGCTATAAAGTGTGACTCCTGTATTGGGCATTAAAATTTTTCTTGCAGTCTCATCTTTCTTATCTCCAATGATTATAATCATGAGAACTATCAATTAATTAGCATTTATAATACCCTAGGTGCTGAGAGAATGGTGCATTATTTTCTGTTTTCCATGCAGGTAAATTTCCTTATCCTTTGCCATTAAAGAAACTTTATATTTTTAAATGGTGTCTGTTGACATCTTTTCATCAGGCAGTCATCATCCCATGGTGGCTCATGTGCATTAACACAAATAATTAAACCTCAATAAAAGGGTTTATTGTAAGGTTATTACAGGTACCCTATTTCCAGGTCTTTTGAGAACTAGATCTAGAAAATCAAGAAAGTTTCTTGATATATTTTCTACCTCCCTGGGTCAGCATACCTTCATCTTCTTTTCCCTCATCCTGCTACCTCTTTCCTGGACCACCATGATGGTCAGTCTCAGCTACACACGAGGATCTCTCACTGCTCATAACCAGCTGGCAATAATTTGTGTGTTAGTTGAAAATTTTGAGAGACTCTGATTTTATCAGCCACAGAGAGCAAAGTGGAGATCTTCATGTGGTACCCAGAACTCTTGCAGGGACCATGGATGGAGCAATTTTGAAAAGCTTTTGAGGAAGGAAAGTGACCAAGAGTAGGTTGGATCCTATTTATCAACATTCAAGATGATTTTATTTAAAGTGAAATAGAAAATAAAATATTTTTATAATTTGAAAACTCTTCATGTCCTCATACTGTGGCTAATAAAATAATTTAATGATAAAACTCTATTATATTTGTTTGAATTTTTATCTATTAATGAAAAAAGATGACCCATGATAGAGGATTTGATTTAGGTCATACCTGAATGGTCAGAAAGCAACAGTTAGAACTGGACATGGAACAACAAACTGGTTCCAAATAGGAAAAGGAGTACGTCAAGGCTGTATATTGTCACCCTGCTTATTTAACTTATATGCAGAGTACATCATGAGAAACGCTGGACTGGAAGAAACACAAGCTGGAATCAAGATTGCTGGGAGAAATCTCAATAACCTCAGATATGCAGATGACACCACCCTTATGGCAGAAAGTGAAGAGGAACTAAAAAGCCTCTTGATGAAAGTAGAGTGGAGAGTGAAAAAGTTGTCTTAGAGCTCAACATTCAGAAAACGAAGATCATGGCATCCGGTCCCATCACTTCATGGGAAATAGATGGGGAAACAGTGGAAACAGTGTCAGATTTTATTTTTCTGTGCTCTAAAATCACTGCAGGTGGTGACTGCAGCCATGAAGTTAAAAGACGCTTACTCCTTGGAAGGAAAGTTATGACCAACCTAGATAGCATATTCAAAAGCAGAGACATTACTTTGCCAACAAAGGTCCATCTAGTCAAGGCTATGGTTTTTCCTGTGGTCACATATGGATGTGAGAATTGGACTGTGAAAAAGGCTGAACGATGAAGAATTTATGCTTTTGAACTGTGGTGTTGGAGAAGACTCTTTTGAGTCCCTTGGACTGCAAGGAGATCCAACCAGTCCATTCTGAAGGAGATCAGCCCTGGGATTTCTTTGGAAGGAATGATGCTAAAGCTGAAACTCCAGTACTTTGGCCACCTCACATGAAGGGTTGACTCATTGGAAAAGACTCTGATGCTGGGAGGGGTTGTGGGCAGGAGGAGAAGGGGACGACAGAGGATGAGTTGGCTGGATGGCATCACTGACTCGATGGACGTGAGTCTGAGTGAACTCCGGGAGTTGGTAATGGACAGGGAGGCCTAGCGTGCTGCAATTCATGGGGTCGCAAAGAGTCGGATACGACTGAGCGACTGAATTGAACTGAACTGAATGGTCTAGTGGTTTTCCCGACTTTCTTCAATTTAAGTCTGAATTTGGCAATAAGGAGTTCATGATCTGAGCCGCAGTTAGCTCCTGGTCTTGTTTTTGCTGACTGTGTAGAGCTTCTCTACCTTTGGCTGCAAAGAATATATCAATCTGATTTCAGTGTTGACCTTCTGCTGATGTCCACGTGTAGAGTCTTCTCTTGTGTTGTTGGAAGAGGGTGTTTGCTGTGACCAGTATGTTCTCTTGGCAAAACTCTATTAGCCTTTGCCCTGCTTCATTCCGTATTCCAAGGCCAAATTTGCCTGTTATTCCAGGTATTTCTTGACTTCCTACTTTTGCATTCCAGTCCCCTATAGTGAAAAGGACATCTTTTTTGGGTGTTAGTTCTAGAAAGTCTTGTAGGTCTTTATAGAACTGTTCAATTTCAGCTTCTTCAGCATTACTGGTTGGGGCATAGGCTTGGATCACCGTGACATGGAACGGTTTGCCTTGGAAACGAACAGAGATCATTCTGTCGTTTTTGAGATTGCATCCAAGTACTGCATTTCAGACTCTTTTGTTGAGTATGATGGCTACTCCATTTCTTCTAAGGGATTCCTGCCTACAGTAGTAGATACAATGGTCATCTGAGTTAAATTCACCCATTCCAGTCCATTTTAGTTTGCTGATTCCTAGAATGTCGACGTTCACTCTTGCCATCTCCTGTTTGACCACTTCCAATTTGCTTTGATTCATGGACTTAACATTCCAGGTTCCTATGCAATATTGCTCTTTACAGCATCAGACCTTGCTTCTATCACCAGTCACATCCACAACTGGGTGGTGTTTTTGCTTTGGCTCCATCTCTTCATTCTTTCTGGAGTTATTTCTCCACTGATGATCTGTAGCATATTGGGCACCTACCGACCTGGGGAGTTCATCTTTCAGTGTCCTATGTTTTGCCTTTTGATACTGTTCATGGGTTCTCAAGGCAAGAATACTGAAGTGGTTTGCCATTCCTTTCTCTAGTGGACCACATTTTGTCAGAACTCTCCACCATGACCCATCTGTCTTGGGTGGCCCTACACAGCATGTAAAGCGTGAACTTCCAGATGGTCAAGCGGGTTTTAGAAAAGGCAAAGGAACCAGAGATCAAATTGCCAACATCATCTGGATCATCGAAAAAGCAAGAGTTCCAGAAAAAGATCTATTTCTGATTTATTGACTATGCCAAAGCCTTTGGCTATGTGGATGACAACAAACTGAAAAATTTTGGAAGAGATAGGAATACCAGACCACCTGACCTGCCTCCTGAGAAATCTGTATGCAGGTCAGGAAGCAACAGTTAGAACTGGACATGGAACAACAGACTGGTTCCAAATAGGAAAAGGAGTACGTCAAGGCTGTATATTGTCACCCTGCTTATTTAACTTATATGCAGAGTACATCATGAGAAATGCTGGGCTGGATGAAGCACAAGCTAGAATCAAGATTGCTGGGAGAAATATCAATAATCTCAGATATGCAGGTAACACCACCCTTATGGCGGAAAGTGAAGAACAACTAAAGAACCTCTTGATGAAGGTGAAAGAGGGGAGTGAAAAAATTGGCTTAAAGCTCAACATTCAGAAAACTAAGATCATGGCATCTGGCCCCATCACTTCATGGCAAATAGATGGGGAAACCATGGAAACAGTGTCAGACTTTATTTTTTTGGGCTCCAAAATCACTGCAGATGGTGATTGCAGCCATGAAATTAAAAGACGCTTACTCCCTAGAAGAAAAGTTATGACCAACCTGCTGCTGCTGCTGCTAAGTTGCTTCAGCCGTGTCCGACTCTGAGCCACCCCACAGACGGCAGCCCACCAGGCTCCCCCGTCCCTGGGATTCTCCAGGCAAGAATAATGGAGTAGGTTGCCATTTCCTTCTCCAATGCATGAAAGTGAAAAGTCAAAGTGAAGTCGCTCAGTCATGTCCAACTCTTAGCGACCTCATGGACTGAAGCCTACCAGGCTCCTCCATCCATGGGATTTTCCAGGCAAGAGTGCTGGAGTGGGGTGCTATTGCCTCCTCCTAGACAGCATATTAAAAAGCAGAGACATTACTTTGCCAACAAAGGTCTATCTAGTTAAGGCTATGATTTTTTCCAGTAGTTGTGTATGGATGTTTGAGTTGGAGTATAAGGAAAGCTGAGCACCAAAGAATGGATGCTTTTGAACTGTGGTGTTGGAGGAGACTCTTGAGAGTCCCTTGGACTGCCAGGAGATCCATTCACTCCATCCTAAAGGAAATCAGTTCTGAATATTCATTGGAAGGACTGATGCTGAAGCTGAAACTCCAGTACTTTGGCCACTGATGTGATAAGCTGACTCATTTGAAAAGACCCTGATGCTGGGAAAGATTGAAGGTGGGAGGAGAAGGGGATGACAGAGGATTAGGTGGTTGGATCGATCACCGACTCAATGGACTTGAGTTTGAGTAAACTCTGAGAGTTGGTGATAGACAGGGAGGCCTGGCGTACTACAGTCCATGGAGTTGAAAAAGAGTTGGACATGACTGAGCGACTGAACTGAACTGAACTGAACTGAATGATAGAGGAAGCAATAATTTTACAAATAGATAGTTACTCTTTAGTGTTTAGAAAATATTTCCTTTCTTGAATGTAAGCCTGATTGTAACGACAGTCTTCTTCTCTTTCTTCTTCAGTTTTGCAGACTCCAACTGTGAGCAAAAATACATCTACCAAAGGTACAGAGAAGCTAAAAAAACCTGCAAGCCCTGATTGTTTTACAGGTAATTAAAATTTGGATAAAATGCTTTTCCAAATTTCTTCAGGATAGTTTTTATGTTGCCCTTTTGGTAAAACATTTGTCTGCTTTTACAGAATTAAGTGTGATGAATAAAATAAGGAAGAATAAGCTATCTAAAGCGATTTATTTGATGCAGAAAACTCTTCTAATATTTGAGAAAGATGCAACCTGTTCTTCTCTACAGAACTACTTGACGGTAACAGTGTATACCATTCCTTACTTTAGTCCAGACTTGAAACCCCTGGTAAAAATGAATGATTTATTGCTCTTTTCTAAAAATAATGTGTTGCCCTTAACATTAGATTATGAACTTTCAGATTTTCCATGTTTAGTCCTCTCTTTGTGAAGTGAAATAGTTCTAAACAGGAAAATTAATGTATATCTCCTGCCTTGAACTCTCTTGAAATGAGAGATTCTCCTTCTGCAGGGGGGACCTTACATAGGGAACCAAATAAAATCAGAAGGGTTCAAAATGAGGTAAACTGTAGAATGTAAGTGACACTGTGTATGCATAAATGCATTCCTTACTATGGAACTAAAATACTTAAAGTCCTTGGGCTAAGACACTTTCCTAAGATGGAGATTGCTGATTTATGGACCAGTTGCCTTACTGCTGTCTCTCTGTGACCTGGAAATGGTTCTGTCTTCTTACTAATTCATTTATGTTGATTTTAGAGTTTAAATTTCTGAGGGGAATCACATTTCTGTTTTATTTTGTCCCTATGCATCACAAAACTTTGATTGTGTTGGGTGAATGAATGGCACATGATAAATTAGAGACTACCAGTAGCTTGACTGACACAGGGTAGAGGAGTGTAGGTCAAAGCTAGGGGGAGGATACAGCATTGAAGAAGAGTCTGACATCCAGTGGGGATCCTATAATAGAAGAGGGAAAGGAGATGAGACTGAAAGCACATACAAAGCGATTCCTCTTCAAGGAGGGTGGACTGCAGAGCAGACACCTCATCCCTCTGATGTAGAAGGCAAGGAGCAACAGACAGATATAGATTTCTATAAGTCTGTTGTGGAGGCAGAGAGTTGAGTGGATACTTTCTTATCTTAATCATCTGTTAAAGTAGGAGGCAAGGAAATCTGCCAACCATGAAATGTGGGGCTAGGTAGATGGACTGAGGAGAGAGAAGGTGATGGGAGAGTGGAGAGGAATGGATGAAGGAGCGAACTCTAAGATAAAGGGCTGGCCAGCATTCTGAAGTTCTAGCTGAGGCTGAAGACCATGGATTTCCAGAAGGCCCCATCTGCATGCTGGTATGATGTTATCCTGGTGTGGTGTTCTTAGTAGCTGTGACAGTAGAATACTTGTGACAGAGATCTGTACCAGACTGGACTTTTTCAAAAGTATGGAAGTATAGGTTAAAAGTTCACAATGAGAAATGGGTACAGATTGAGTAGAGAAGGCAGTAACACCCACGAAGGCTTTTAAACTTTTAAAGATGTGGCAGACTATGGAGATATCAAGAGATCGGGCCTCTGTATGAGGTTGGGGGCCATAAAATCAGAATTTGAGAGAGTTAGAAGGATAGGTGTTTGAAGTCAGGAAGTAGAATATTGGAATTTCAGATTTCTGGCATGTAGAGTTTCCTGATCATGAGTCTGTCACTTCATTTATCCAGCAAATGGTTTTGAGGGCCTGTGATCCATTCAGCAAATGTTTCAAAGCAAGTTGACTATGTGCCTGGTATTATGCTGAGTACAGGGGATAAAAACAAAGATTCTTTCTTCATTCAACTGATATTGATGGATTGCCTACTCTTTGTGGTTTCTGCCTTCAAGATAAATCCGATCTATGGGAAAATAGACATGTAAGTAAGTGATTATGAGTCATTGTCATAAGTGCTTTAATTGCAAGAGTGCCAGGGAAATTCAGGAAGAGAATACCTAACCCAACAGTGGAGAATGTTTGAGGAAACATTCGGAAAAGATGACACAAAGTTGAATACTGAAAGACAGGCAGGAGTTGCCAGAGACGGAGAAAGACAAAGGTGGAAAGGACATGCAAGGAAGAGAAAACAACTTGTGCAAAGGTCCTGAGGCTGGAAGGGTCATAGAATGCTTGTAGTTCTATAGGTCATTCAGTGTGACAGAAGCTAAGATGCAGTGGCAAAGGGGAGAGGGGTGTTTGGAAAGGATAGTAAAAGGTGAGCCCAGAAAGAAAGTAGAGTCTAGTTCAAAAGAAATCTAAGGATTCTGGATGGATGCTGCCAGTATTCAAGGGGAGAAAGTCTGTCCTGGCCGTATTCAGGGAGAGCCTTGATACACTAGAATCTCCAGCATTTGAATGAAGGAATTTGATGATGGTGTTGGATCATCTCAGCTGACCAGGCCAAGCAGTAAGTGATCTCTGTCGGAAGACTCCTGGGGTGCGTTCAGGATTCCATTTCTTAGCAGCTGCTTCTACAACCAATCTTTATTACCCAGTGTTTGGAGGACATTGGTACTGCAGTACTATTTCGATGGCAAGTAAAGCTTATCTTTTAGAACTGTTTCTTTCAGGACTCATTTCTTTCATGGCCTCTTAGAGTTCAGAGAGAGTAAATCCTCCAGGATTTTCCCTTTTGTTTTATTATGGCACAATTTTGTCTTTGCTACTGCTACTGCTAAGTCACTTCAGTCGTGTCTGACTCTGTGCGACCCAATAGATGGCAGCCCACCAGGATCCCCCATCCCTGGGATTCTCCAGGCAAGAACACTGGAGTGGGTTGCCATTTCCTTCTCCAATGCATGAAATGCTATCATAATATACCCATTCCCCTGTTATGTCTCTATGTTCCCACTATCGTGATTGGAAACACATTGGAGATGTGGGAAAGCTGAAGTGTTCATTTTCTTCTCCTTGTGTATCTTTTCTTTCTATTTCTTAAGTGAAACTATTTTAACTTAAGAAAAATTAAAATATTCTGTTAAACTCATGAGAAGCATTTAGAGGCTCCACTTTTTTTTTTTTTTTATGAGGAGCCCTCCATAGGATTGTCACCAGCTGGGAAATGTTGAATATTTTTTTAGAAGTCCTGAAATCGTCCATCGCCACCTCTGCTCTTTCATGGCAATTTTTTATCCTAGTGTTAAAAAGCTTAGTGATTAGTCCTTAGGGTACTCTGATAAATGACGATGTTATGGATCAAATAATTGCCAGAATTTCTTTCCTTAAAGAAGACAAATAAATTTCTCTCCCTTGGCAATCATTTTTTTTTTTTTTGGGCTATATTACAGCATGCTTTACATTATCATCATCTGGTAATAGAATTATCCCCAAATCAGTATCTGATGTGTCACCTGATACCATAAAAAAGATTAGGAAAGCCTGGGTCTTTGCAGAACTCTTCAATAATTCATATCATGTTTCAGTTTTTCAGAAGTTTCCTGACCTCTTAGAGATGAATGCTCTCATCAGGTGTCTGTTTTATTCTAAGTCCATTAAAGGTGGAGCAGCTTGTTGCCACAGATAAGGGACCACCTTTTGATAAGAACCTGTTAGCCTTCCAGATGAGATGGTTGGCTTTTTTTTTTTTTATTGTGGGGATTAATTTTTCTCATTTTCCTCTGTTGGTTATTTGACTTCTGAAAGTCCTTGTTGGCATTTTACACACTATACCTCTGATTTATTTTAATGGTTTGCATCTAGAACCAGCCCGAGATGTCCCTGATCTTCTACTTCTGATCAAATAGAGGAATCAGCATATGGCTTATGATCTTCACTCTTAGTTCACTTCAGAGTCTAGCACTCCAACACTGAGCATCTTTACAGTGTAATTTCTCACTGGGCAGAGGCAGGAATACTCTTCAATGCAAGTGTTAAGGGTACCAGGGCAGGTTATATACTGCTGTTTTCTGTCTAGCATCCACTTTCCTTTCCAAATGTCACCTTTGGAGGAATTTCTTCTTCCCCACTAGAGGTAATCAGGTGGGACTTTTCAGGGCCACTCTTCTCAGCCAGCCAAGAGGATGACTGGTGAGGCAAGCTAGGCCGATAGGTTGTTCCCTCCTTGGAATCTGAATCTTGAGCAGAGGGATAAAAAGACAAAAACTAGTTGGCATTCAGGACTTTCCAGGCGTCTCAATGATAAAGATTCCCCCTGCCAATGGAGGAGCCTCAGGAGACGGGTTCAATCCATGGGCTGGGAAGATTCCCTGAAGGAGGAAATGGCAACCCACACCAATATTCTTGCCTGGAAGATTCCATGGATAGAGGAGCCTGGTGGGCTATAGTCCATGAGGTTGCAAGGAGTCAGACATGACTGAGCACACACACACACACACACACACACACACACACACACACACACACACACACAGAGTTGGCATTCATTCATTCTGATACCCATGTCCTGATCAGATTCTTTCAGTTGTATTCTGAGGACCCTCTTGCCTCTGGTCCTGCTATGGTCAAAGTCTCATTTTCCTGTTGCTTCTGTTACCAAAGAACCCTAACTGATGCATCTAGTGATCTTGTACTGTTTGTTGAAACTTAAATCAGTAATTGACTGTTCCAAAATTCAGTTATAGTGCTTCAACTCTAAGCAAAGAGAGCGTTATGGATTAGCAGATTATTTTTTATAATCAACACAAAATCTAATTTTATGGCCCTAATTTGGAACCATAACTAATGAAGAAGCCCAGCCACTAGAAGTTCTAATCACTCCTGGTTTTAATATTTCCTGAATTTACAACTCAGGGCTTCCCAGGTGGTGTAGTGGTAAAGAATCTGCCTGCCAATGCAGGTGATACAAGAGACTTGGGTTTGATCCCTGGGTCAGGCAGATCCCATGGAGGAAGAAATAGCAACCCTCTCCAGTATTCTTGCCTGGAGTATTCCATGGACAGAGGAGCCTGGTGGGCTGTAACCCATGGGGTGGCAGAGTCAGACATGACTGAGGGACTGAGCACAATGCAGAGCTCCTAAATACTATTGTATTAACTATGCTACCAATTGAAATGATTTTCCCTATTTTGTAGCATTCTAGTCAAATCAATCCTATTTGCTTTTTTGAGGAAAAGTATATGTAAGCCAATTTATTTCAGAGACCTTCTCAGTTCTTTTAAATTGTTCCATGCTAAAATCTTCCTCATAAAGAGTAAACCCCTTTTTGATTCTGACCTTCCTCTTATGAGGTCATATTTTGACCCCAAGTCTTCAAAAGAAGACTTCAGTCTTTTAGCATATTTACATTTTAGGATTTTTTTCTTTTAAATATTTTGAGGTTATTGCAGTGAAAACATCATCTAGGTTGCCTTTTCATGCTTCTTTTAAACTTCACTTTGCATTAAGACAAGAAATCATAGTGGTTAGACGTAGAAGGATCTTGATTAGAGCTGTGGTTCTGCTGCTGACTAGCTATATGACCAAGGTCAAGTTACTTATGCTGTCTTAAGTTTTACTTTCTTCATTTGTAAAATGGGTGATCTTGGGGAAGATTTTATGAAATGCCTATAAAATACTTAACATTTGGCACAGAGTAAGCAGTCAATATGGAGAAGGCAATGGCAACCCACTCCAGTACTCTTGCCTGGCAAATCCCATGGATGGAGGAGCCTGGTAGGCTGCAGTCCATGGGGTCACTAGGAGTTGGACACAACCGAGCGACTTCACTTTCACTTTTCATTTTCATGTATCGGAGAAGGAAATGGCAACCCACTCTAGTGATCTTGTCTGGAGAATACCAGGGACGGGGGAGCCTGGTGGGCTGCCGCCTATGGGGTCGCACAGAGTCGGACACGACTGAAGCGACTTAGCAGCAGCAGCAGCAAGCAGTCAATAAGGGCTTCCCTGGTGTTTCAGATGGTAAAGAATCTGCCTGCAGTGCGGGAGACCTGGGTTTGATCCCTGGGTTGGCAGGATCCCCTGGAGGAGGGCACAGAAACCCACTCCAGTATCCTTGCCTGGAGAATCCCCATGGATCGAAGAACCTGGTGGGCTACAGTCCACAAACAGCGACTAAGCACAGTATATGCAGTCGGTAAATGTTAGCCATTATTATTACTACTACTTCTATTCTCTCTTCCACTTTAAGCACTCTGGGATATTCTGTTTTGTCGTATCAGAATAATTTTTGGTGCTTTCGATAGATTTTTCTCTAGCAAACTACACATTTTTTTCTGTCTTTTCTCTTAGATCTTATAAGTTGTATATTTTATTCTCAGCAATATTCTTTGTTAGGATTCTTGGATATGACTTAACCTACTTTTCATCTCCTTCTGAAATGTACATAATATTGTTGAGAACCCAAAATATACTTTGAGAGATCTACTAGATGAGGAATAAATATGGTGCTTTGTCATTCCAGTCTTATGATTGTTATCATGCCCTTCAAAGTTGCATTACATCTTTCCATAAGTGTTCTGCTGTACTGTGGATGTTAAGGCATTTTCAGATATATTTAACATCAATCTGTCCTTATAAGCATTGCATGCATGCTGCATGCATGCTAAGTTGCTTCTGTCGTACCTGACTGTCTGTGACCCTATGGACTGTAGCCTGCCTCTCCTCTGTCCATGGGATTTCCCAGGCAAGAATACTGGAGTGGGTTGCCATGGCTTTCTCCAGGGGATCTTCTCAACCCAGGGATCGAACCCGTGTCTCCTCTGGCTCCTGCATTGCAGGCAGATTCTTTACTGCTGATCTACTAGGGAAGCCCTTTAAGTATTGAGTAGCTTACGAAAAGAAGTTGGTCACATGTTCTCTAATGGGAACTATAGGGAGAGAGATTGCATTCAAACGATTGTAGTTTGGACTTCAGTACTATTGTGGCAATAAAACAGTATGGTTTTTTTTGGAATTATTTTTTGAAATTGAAGTGTTGCTGTACAATATTATGTAAGTAACAGGTGTACAATATAGTGATTTACAACTTTTAAAGGTTCTATTCCATTTATGTGCATGCTTAGTTGCTCAGTTGTGTCTGACTCTTTGTGGCCCTTTGGACTGTAGCTCTCTAGGCTCCTTTGTCCATGGAATTTTTCAGGCAAGAATATTGGAATGGGTTGCTGTTTGCTTCTCTGGGGGATATTCCTGATCCAAGGATTGAACCCGTGTCTCCTGTATCTCCTGCATTGCAGGTGGATTCTTTATCTACTAAGCACTGGGGAAGCCCTACTTCATTTATAGTCATTATAAAATATTAGTTTTATTTTCTGTGCTGTACAATATATCTTTGTAGCTTATTTTATTTTAAATTAAAAAAATTATTGGAGTATAGTTGACTTACAATGTTGTGTTAATTTCAGGTACACATCAACAATCTTGGTTTGTAGTTTTCTTCTCTTGTGTTGTACTATCCTTGTCTGGTTTTGGTATCAGGGTAATGCTGGCCTTGTAAAATCAGTGTGTAAGTGTCCCTTTCTCTTCAGTTTTTTGAAATAATTGGAGAAGGATTGGTGTTAATTCTTTAAACTTCTGGCAGGAGTTTACCACTGAAACCATCTAGTCCTGGACTTTTATCAGGAAGTTTTTGATTACTTATTCATTTTCTTACTTGTTACTAGTATGTTTGTATTTTCTATTTCTTTATGGTATTTCACTATTGGTAGGTTGTGTATTACTAGGAATTTATCCACTTCTTCTAGGTTATTCAATTTTTGGCATATAATTGTTCATAGCAGTTTCTTATGATTCTTTGTGTTTCTATGGTATCAGTTGTCTCCTCCTTCATTTCTTTAATATGTGAGTCATTCTCTATTTTTTATTCATCTAGCTAAAAGTTTGTCAATTTTTTAAATCTTAAAAAACAGCTTTTGTTTTAGTTGAGATTTTCTATTGTCTTTATGGTCTCTATTTTATTTATTTCCCCTCTGATCCTTGTTATTTCGTCAACTAACTTTGATCTTAGGATTTTTGTTCTTCTGTTTCCTTGAGGTGTGAAGTTAGATAGTTTATTTGAGATCTTTGTTCTTATGGTGGACATTTTCACTACAAACCTTCTCTTATTTTGCTGAATCCTGTAAGTTTTGGTATGCTGTGTTTTCACTTGTCTTAAGATACTTTTTGACTTCCCTTTTGATTTCTTTTTAAATTAATAATCTTAAAAACTGCTCAAATGTATTTTTGGCCATTGAACCTGTAATCATATTTTTTCTCATTTGATTTATGGATAAGTTAAATTATATTCCTTGATTTCCTAGTATTAAATCATCCTTTTATTCCTGAGGAGACAACATAATTACAGTACACTATTCCTCCAATATATTATTAGATCAGTGAATTAGTATTTTATTTAGAATGTTTGCATTTGTATTTGTAAAAAGATTTCTCTATGTTTTTAAGTGCAGTCATTTTTTCAGGTTTTGTTATCAAAGCTGTAATAGTTTTAGAATATTATTTCAGAAGCTGTCTATCTTTCTCTGTAGTTACAAATTTAGCAAATGACATAGGAATTTTCAGTTCATTGAGATTTGAAATATTAACTTTTAATAATATCATTTAAGATTGACACTTGTGGGAAGTAGGTTTTTGGATATCTGAGTTTCTTTCATCATTATTGCTGTGTTGAGGTTTTTTTGCTTTTGTATTTTTGAGTTAGGTTCTGTATTTCCATCTCCAGTGATCAGTGATAATGTGCATCTTTTCATCTGCTCACTGACTATTTGTGTTATCTTCTTTGGAGAGATGTCTATTCAAACCCTTTGTTCATTTTTTTTAAATTTATTTTTTTATTGAAGGATAAATGCTTTATAGAATTTTGTTGTTTTCTGTCAAATCTCAATATGACTCAGCTATACATATACATATATCCCCTCCCTTTTGAACCTCACTCCCCTCTCCCTCCCCATCCCACCTCTCTAGGTTGATACAGAGCCCATGTTTGAGTTTCCTGAGCCATACTACAAATTCCTGTTAGCTATCTATTTTACATGTGGTAATGTAAGTTTCCATGTTACTCTTTCCATACATCTCACCCTCTCCTCCCCTCTCCCCATGCCCATAAGTCTATTCTCTATGTCTGATTCTCCATTGCTGCCCTGCAAGTAAGTTCTTCAGTACCATTCTTATAGATTCCATATATATATATGTTAGAATATGATATTTATCTTTCTCTTTCTGACTCACTTCACTCTATAATAGGTTCTGGGTTCATTCACCTCATCAGAACTGACTCAAATGCATTCCTTTTTATGGCTGAGTAATATTCTATTGTGTATATGTACCACAACTTCTTTATCCATTCATCTGTCGATGGACATCTAGGTTGCTTCCATGTTCTCAGTTCAGTTCAGTTCAGTCGCTCAGTCATGTCCAGCTCTGCAACCCCATGAACCACAGCATGCCAGGCCTCCCTGTCCATCACCGAATCCTAGAGTTTACCCAAACTCATGTCCATTAGTCGGTGATGCCATCTAACCATCTCATTCTCTGTTGTCCCCTTCTCCTCCTGCCTTCAGTCTTTCCCAACACAGGGTCTTTTCAAATGAGTGAGCTCTTCACATCAGGTGGCCATGTTCTAGCTATTGTAAATAGTACTGCAATGAACAATGAGATAAATGTGTCTTTTTTCAATTTTGGTTTCCTCAGGTAAACCCTTTGTTCATTTTTTAATGGAATTTTTTCATTATTGTTTATTTTTATTATTTTTTATTATTGCGACTGTTCTTTATATATTCTGAATACAATTCCTTTATCAGATATATGATTTGCAAATATTTTGTTCCATTCTGTCAGCTGTCTTTATTGTTTTGATGATATCATTTGAGGTTTTTAATTTTGATGAATTTAAATTTATCTGCTTTTTTTGTTGTTGGTGTGCTTTTGGTGTCATATCTAAGAAAGCATTGTTTGACTCAAGGTTGTGAATATTTGTTTCTATATTTTCTCCTAAGTATTTTATAATTTTAGCTTTTACATTTGGGTCCCTAATTCATTTTGAGTTAACTATGTGTATATAATGTGATATATGGTTCCCTCTTTTTTCTTTTGCACATGGATATCTAATCATCCAAGCACTGTTTGTTTGAAAGGGTATTCTATTTTCTATCCTTCAATTTAGTCTTTACATGGGTTTTTGCTTTAGTACTCTGTCAGAGTCTTTGATTTTTCATTTAATATAAAAGGAGTTTATCTCATTTACATGTATTACTGTTGATTTAGTTAGTTTTACTTTTGATGTATTTAGATTTTCTGATATTTATGTTTTTTTTTGTTTTATTGTTGTCACTAAATGTGTAATCTTTAAAAAGATTATTGCCTTTCCTTTAGGTTTATAGAATAGATATTTGTGTATATTTTATTTCTTTTTGCTGATAGTAAGAAACCCTCAATAACATTAATTTTGTAAACCACATGTACCAATGATCATTACTTGAGAGTCATATTTCAAATTGCATTAAGTGTAAATATACAATTCATAAGTATAAATGCAGATAATTGTGTTACAAAAATTTTTAAGGACAGTGAAATATGATGGCAGATATTCAGAGGACTTGATCTGAAACTGAAATGTCTTATATTAATGTATAATAATAATGATAAACATGTTAGACATACAGTATAATTGTCTTAATAGCTATTTTTTACTTGTCTTGTTTAGTAGTTTGTTTTTACTTCTGGAATATCATTCAATGTTTGAAATATGTATACTACCGAGGCCCAAAAAATACATGCATCAAGATAATGTTGTTTAACATCACCAGAATTCTCCAATAAAACGAAGTTCAAGCTCTTGAAATGTATTTTCCTATTTTCACACTTTATTATAGGAAGCATATTCTTTGATTGAGAAGACCGAATCAGAACAAAGTATACAATATTCATATCAGAAATATGTGGAAACTGCCAAAAGAAAGAAAAGCAGGGTCCCTCCTCCACCCATCCTGCTATCCCGAACTTACCGTTCTGTGACATTAAAACCTGCCCCATTTGTTTCTGATGTTAAGGTATGTTGTCTATTTTGATCTTTACCTCAAGGAAAGCATCAAAGGTAATTCAATAACTGTAATGATTGATAGTTTTATTGCTTTTAGCACTTGGATAATCTTATTTATAAACCCTGAACACTGAGATTAGTATTTTAATATCTTAACTAAACTTAGTTTCTTCATGACCCTTTTGCCTTTATGCTATTTCCCGTTTGGCTCCATATAGCTTTGCTACACCCAAATATATAATAAGGAGAAATAAGAGACAAGCATTTCTCTTGAAGTACCTTTATCACTGTAACAGTCATACACTGATATACTAGAGTGCTCAGTATCAAGAAGGTTTCATTAAAATAGAGTCAGACACTTGAAGGGGATAAAAGTTACTCTGAGAACCAATGTTGAAGACAAGAAAATTGAGGGGTGGTGAATTTAGAGGCTCTTTCTGAAGTTCTTCTGAGTAAATGAGGATTGTTTTAATAAAAGGCTTCCCTGATAGCTCAGTTGGTAAAGAATCCACCTGTAATGCAGGAGACCTTGGTTCAATTCCTGGGTCAGGAAGATCTGCTGGAGAAGGGACAGGCTACTCACTTCAGTATTCCTGGGCTTCCCTTGTGACTGAGCTGGTAAAGAATCTGCCTGCAGTGTGGGAGACCTGGGTTCGATCCCTGGGTTAGGAAGATCCCCTGGAGAAGGCAAAGGCTACCCACTCCAGTATTCTGGCCTGGAGAATTCCATGGACTGTATAATCCATGTAGTCACAAAGAGTCAGACTAAATTTTTATTAAAAGAGTCTTTTAATGAAAGCAAACAATAATTCCATCCATATTATAAGTCATAACTCTATGTGTTTATTGAAGCTCTTTCTCCTAGCCCCAGTGCCTTGAAATTAGTCTGTGTGTGACTATAACTTGAGATTTAGTTTCCTCACAAGCATTTGGTTCCATCTAATTCATATTTTAAATATTACATTTCCTCTTTTGGGTGATGAACACATGCTCTTTGATGTTGTATAAAAAACAAAGTTGTTTCTTTGATTATCCTTAGGATGTTCTGTTTGAACTTACACTGACTCGATACAGTGGAAAGGGCATGGGCTTTGAAGTGAGACAAACACAGACATAAAATTCTCACTCTAGCACAGCAGTATGACCTTAGGAAATCTAAATATACTTTCTGAACCGTTCTTAAATTTGTTTTTGTTACTTTTTCATTTGTAAAATGTTTCTGCTGTGAAAAGTAAATGGGATATTATATCATATTCTTGGCATGTTAACCAAGGTCCCTACATTTCTTGTATTAACCTTATGTAATAAGGTTTGCTAAAATCAGTTAATGAGATTACACTCTGTAATCATATTATCTGATGATTTTTTTTCATAAATTCTGTTCAGTGATCATTATTGAGTGTCTGTTATCTGTTAAGCTCTATGTGAGGTAAAGTATAGAAGTAAACACAAATGAAGCACGATTCCATTTTTTGAGGAGTTTTAGACTAAAGGGCGGAAAAGGCAATGGCACCCCACTCCAGCACTCTTGTCTGGAAAATCCCACGGACGGAGAAGCCTGGTGGGCTGCAGTCCATGGGGTCGCTAAGAGTTGGACACAACTGAGAGACTTCCCTTTCACTTTTCACTTTCACGCGTTAGAGAAGGAAATGGCAACCCACTCCAGTGTTCTTGCCTGGAGAATCCCAGGGACAGGGGAGCCTGGTGGGCTGCCGTCTATGGGGTCACACAGAGTTGGACACGACTGAAGCGACTTAGCAGCAGCAGCAGCAGCAACAGACTAATGGGAGGTGGACATCAGTGAGAAGTAATACCACCTTCCTAATGCCTTATAATTGAACGAATAGTAACAACATTCATCTTATACCCAACTGTGCTATGATAAATGCATTATTGCAATTTCTAGCACTATTAAAATTCAACTTTGGATCTGGGGGATCTGTTTTAAGAATAAGGATTCATTGGCTTTAGAAATTCAGGATAGAACTAAGACTGGATAATTTCCCAAGAGTTTTTGTTTGTTTTTATGTAAATATTTTGATTTATTTAACCAGGTTCTTATTTTTTATGTATCTCAAATTAGTGACTAGTTTATTTCATAATGTTAAAAATAGGAAGACATAAGAATCCCACTCTTGACCTGCAGCTGTAAGACTTGTTACTCAGCACATGACGTGAGGTTGATGTATGTTCTATGTTGGGAGAGATGCATGCTGCTGGAAATGACACCTTCTGTTACCTACTCCTTAGCACTAGATGGTGCTGTGGGCTTAAATACATTTTCTAGTTTGTGATTTCAGCCATCTTTTGTTTTACCAAAATCCTCTTATTAAGGCATTCATTGCATTAACATCTGTTTTAATAGTTGAAAATATTAATGCAGTTTATAAAATTTTACTTTCGAAGTTAGTGGTGATTTTTCCATGTGTCCTTACTCTTATATAGATTCTAAGGACTTACTGTTCTTATATAAACTAAGATGTTTTCATCTGGGTAGCAAAATAGAAATATAAAGCCTGCTTTTAAAAATGCTTTTAGAGAAAACTTACTCTTCAAATTCTGTAGAGCTTCAAAATATGTAGAGCTTCACTTAGAGCAATAATGATCCAGGTCATAAAACAGTACATTTCTTCCTTTTTTACCTCTATGGCACTTTTTTTACATGAAAAGTCAAGGAAAGTTAGTTTCTAAGTTTTTTCCTGAGAATCATGCTGAGTTTTTTTTTTCCTCTTCTCCTGGCCTCCATCTTCCAAGTTCCTTCAGTGTGTTTTCTGTCCTTGAAGTTCTACCTTTCCTAGTGCTCTTTAATCACCTGAGAAATTTTCTTTAAAAACACAGGAGTTCGGCTATTTTGTACTAGGTATTCATATTCACTGAGGGGGGTAGGCTTGGGTAGATGTAATTTTTTTTTTTTTAATGGTTGATTATGTACAAACTGTATTTTAAAAAATGATTCTGTTGCATAGTCAGAGTGGAGAACTACTTGTTCAGACAATACACAATTAGTATTTTTCTGTTGACCCAGAGGGAAAAATAGTGGGCGGAGCTGTAAAAGGCAGCTGCTTCTGAGACAATTACATTCCCCGCCCCCTACCCTTTTTTTCTAGTTTTAGAAGTTGAGATGTTGTGAGGTGGGGCCTTTGCGGAAAAGGGAATGAAACGCCACATTGATGACGACCCCTACATCACCTACCCCTGGACAGTATACCTCCTAATGATGCTTTTTTCCTAAGTATCACCTCTCCCCCTTTCCCTACAGTGAGAATAATTCATGATGATGAGGAATCTCCCATTATTTTGACGTTTTGGCAAAAAGACCATTATTGTCTAACCATTTAGTCAAGTTTTAAGTTTGCTTTTTTTCTGTGCAATTTGCATTTTGCTTTTGGTTTACATCTGTATTTAATAATTATCGAATACAATGTTTCAGAAAATTTATAGACCAGAGGAAAAAATATTACCCATAATGTTACCATTTTATCATCCAAACTCTACTATTCTTATTTAGAAATGTTTTATTCTAGGCTTTTTCATATGCACTTTTACATTTTATTTAAAACACTACAATTTAGAGCCTTGGTTCTTTTACCACTTACTTTTTGTCCCTTATTATTAAATAAAATATGAAAATCATTTCCGTGTTGGTCTTTTTGTCATCAAGACGAGCTCATCTTTGGAGTCACTCTCTGCCACTGTCTGAACACTGCTTAACACATAGGAACTGCTCACTTCATAAGAGCTAAAAGTAATTAATAATGAATAATATTTTAGTCTTGGTCCCAGATAAACTATATTTGTATTTTTAAGAAGTGTAAACCTAAGTGTCTTTGTAAACTGAGGTTTCATATTTTAAGACTTGAATAGTTATATTTTTGTATAGAAAAGTATTCCTTTTGCCACATCATGATAAAAGAAATCAAATGCTGTGTAAACTGACTAGAGATGACAGGCGCATCTCTCTCCTTGGCAGGTCTGCTGGTACTGCATTTTGGGTCGCAAAGCAGAAGGAAGCTATGGAAAAGTAAGACTAAACGATAATCATCTCCCAAACTCAGGAGAAGCGGTACGTTGAATTGAAAAAACTTTGAATGTCAGGAAGTCTTACCAAAAGTCTCATTAATTACAACTGAGTGTTGCTGGTTTTTTTTTTTCCTTTATGTAATCACTGTTTCAGTGAATTTCTCTTGATTTCAACTTGAGTCATAACTAAAATGTTACAGTAAATGGAAAGTTTTTTTTTAACCTATAAAGATCACTTAATTATATTAAAAAAACCCCTTACTTTTATTTTCCATGTATAACTTGAAATATGTTTTTGTTAATAGATACCAGCAGATGGCAAAAGCGTTTTTGAGGTAAAAGGTTTAGAAACCAATGAAAAATACGTCTTTGCAGTTGCGGCTTACTGTTCTAAAGGAAAGCTGATTGGTGATGCTATTGGCGAGACAACTAAACCAATTCTGGTTTACCCACCTCTTTCTGCTGTTACTACTCGGATGTTATTGACGCAGGTAGATGAGATTTCTCCTAATTTTTTCCTCTATTTTTTATACTGTTAACCAATTACTAAGTAATTTCTGATAAAAAAAAAACAGTCACAGCAGATATTCTGAAGCTCCTGTAATACATATTTTCCTTGACCACAGTTTAGTCTCCTAAAATATAAATCATTATTTCTCTCACTCATGAGTTTGCTTTATATAATAACATTTTTTTCCTGCACTAAATAACATTTAAATGCAACACATACTGATTTTAGAATTTTGGAAATAAATGTTGCCTGTTTTCCTGTCAACCAGTAGCAGTTCTTAACCTGAAGCAGTTTGGGCCCCCAGGGAACATATATCAATGTCTGGAGACATTTTTGGTGGTCACCATCTAGAGGAGTGCTACTAACATCTGGAAGGTAGAGGCCAGGGATGCTGATAAGCACGCTACAAAGCAAAGGACAGCATTTCCTCCTCTCAACAAAGTGTTATCTGGTCCAAAATGTCAATAGTGCCATGGCTGAGAAGCCCTAATCCAGAGATATCCTTTTCTTTGCAGGCATATGTGTACATTGTTGTTTAGTTGCTAAGTTGTGTCCAACTGTTTTGCAACCCCATGGACTGTAGCCCACCAGGCTCCTCTGTCCATAGGATTTCACAGGCTAGAATACTGGTGTGGGTTGCCATTTCCATCTCCAGGGGATCTTCCCCACCCAGGGTTCAAACACACGTCTCCTGCATTGGCAGGAGGATTCTTTACCACTTAGGAAGCCTGTATGTATACAAATACACACACATATGTATATGTCTACATACAACATGTGTGTAGACACATATATACGTGTGTAAATTTATGAATAATATATAATTTTAGTTATAGTGTACATATTATTTTACATCTGATTGTTATTTACTACATAATTAACTTTTTTCCATTCCATTAAAGTATTGTTTCAAAACATAATTTTTAACATTTGTATGGTATTTCATCTTAAAAATGTCATAATGTAGTATATATATATGTGTGTGTATATACATGTATACTCACATACACACTGGACTGCTACTCAGTCATAAAAAAAGAATGAAATAATGCCATTTGCAGCAACATGGATAGACCTAGAGATCGTCATACTTAAGTGAAGTAAGTCAGAAAGAGAAAGACAAATACCATATGATATCATTATATGTGAATCTAAAATATGACATATGTGAACTTGTTTGTGAAACAAAAGTAGAGACTCACAGACAAAGAAAACAAACTTATGGTTACCCAAGGGGAAAGGGAGTGGAGGAAGGATCAATTAAGAGTTTGGGATTAACAGATATAAACTACTGTATGTAAAATGGTTAAACAGTAAGGTTCTACTGTATAGCACAGGGAACTGATTCAATATTGTGTAATAAATCATAATGGAAAAGACTATGAAAAAGGATATGTGTCTATATAACTGAATCACTGTACCCCAGAATTGTACACCAGAATTGCTGTACACCAGAATCGAATATAACATTGTAAATAATTATTCTTTCCATAAAAAATATATTTCAGTTGTTTTACAATATTGTGTTAGTTTCAGGTGTACAGCAACATGATTTTTATACATATGTATGTATTTTTTCAGATTACTTTCCATTGTAAGTTATTTTAAGATATTGAATATAGTTCTTTGTGCTATACAGTAAATATTAATATTTGATGATTGTTTATTTTCTGTATAGTAGTTCATATCTATTAATCCCACACACGTGATTTATCCCTTTCCTCCTCCTTTTCTCCTATGGTAGCCATGTTTGTTTTCAATGTCTGTGGGTCTGTTTCTATTTTGTAGATGAGTTCATTTGCATTGTATTTTAGATTCTACATGTAAGTGATGCATAGTATTTGTCTTTCTCTGCCTGATTTGCTTTACTTACTATGATATTCTCTAGGCCCATCCATGTTGCCGCAAATGGCAATGTTTTATTCTTCTTTATGGCTGAGTAATATTCTGTTTGCATGTGTGTGTGTGTGTACATCACATCTTAAACCAATCATCTGTTGTTGGGCACTTGGGTTGTTTCTGTGTCTTAGCTATTATAAGTATTGCTGCAATGAAGATTGGGGTCCATGAATCTTTTCAAATTATACTTTTCTCCACATATATGCCCAGGAGTGGGGTTGTTGGATCATAAACTAGTTCTATTTTTAGTTTTTTAAGGAACTTCCATCCAGTTCCCATAGTGGCTGTACCAATTTACATTCCTATCAACACTGTAGGAAGGTTCCCTCTTTCTTCACACCCTCTCCAGTGTTTATTGTTTGTAGACTTTTGACGATGGCCATTCTGACATGGCCATCAATGAGATGGCCATACAGTGAGATGATACCTCATTGTAGTTTTGATTTGTATTTCTCTAATAATTGGTGATATTGAGCATCTTTCACTGCATCTATGATTATTTTCTTTGGATTGGTTTATAGAAGTGACTTTTCTGGGTTCATAGAGACAGACCTGAGTTTAAGATGCAGATCCTCACACTAGCTGTGTGATATTAGTCAATTAACCTTCATCTATGAAGTGGAATAATAATAGTAGTTACCTCCCAGAACTGTTATGAGTATTAAATGGAATTATGCTTGTTAAACATTTAACCATAGCACTTACCCGACAGTAGGCATTTAATGAATATTATTGTGATTCTTAGTTATGGATATACTTGTGAATTGACATTTTTGCTGAAATAATTGCCTGACTTAAATAAAACATGTCACCAAGTGAATGGGATTCTAGAAAAAAATGACTCATTGACCCAAGTCTCAAGCATATAATTTTAAGTTTATTGTTGGCTTTTCCAAATTTTATCCCATTTCTATTGTGCTATTTTTCCTCTTAATAGTTGATTAGTATTATAGGCTAAAGTCTAACTGGAATTTTATATTATCATATTTTTCAAAGAAAATTAAATTGAGAGAATTGCTAGGATTTGTCTAGCATTGGTTTAGCATGTCATTTGGGCTCATGGTTTTCTGATGTTTTGATTTCTTTGGAATCTAATATATTTCCTAATTTGCAGTGATGGAGTTATTTCAAAGTAAGGCACCGAATATTTCATCAAGGTCTAATTTTTCTCCAGGGAGTGGTTTGACTCTTGGGCTTCATTTGGCATAACTCTCATTGAAAGTTAATAAAACGAAGTCCTAGCTATACTGCTAGGATAATGAGAAGTGTCATAAAGTAATGGCCTGTGTTTCTTTACTGTATTTGCAGTACTGTAGTTCATTTATGACAGTCTAAAATCATTCTCTCTCATAATGTTAAGTTGGATAAGCAAAATTTCCTCCATTTAAAATTTGAGTTTAAGCTTTTAAATTTTAGCCGGAAAATGTACCTTTCTTTTGGAACTGTGATGAAAAGCTGCTGTTTTTTGTAAGAGTGGCTAGCTTTTAGTTTCAAGATAATTCTGTTCTTTAAAAAATATCATAAATATTTTATAGTAAAATATGGAGTTACTTTGCTAAATGTTTATGAATAACTTGGCTTAGAGTTTTCAGTTGTACTTTTTACTAAACATTATTTTATAAATAAAAAGTCTATAAAGTCAGGTAAATCTCTAGTAGATTTTTATCTTACTGTAGAAAACTATAATAATTTAGGCTATCTGGAAAATTTTTTGAGGAACCTTTATGAATTATATATTGTCTACATTTATTTTCCAATTTCATTCCCTTTATAGCCTCATTTCTTTTTATTATTCCCTTTTAAGTTGGGAATGACTAGATAATGTGATATAAAATATAGACAATTAGAAATCTGTGAGCAGGATTGTAGGATTTTAGGCAAATTGCTTGGTCTTAATTTCCCTGTCTGTAAAACGGATACAAGACCAAATGCCACATACTGCTGGATTATTGAACTACTAAATCAAATAGCAAGTGGGCACCATGACTTGTTGAAATGAGAAAGTGAGGAATATCATTTATTAAAAAACTGTTGCCTGACAGACATTTTAACATTTATTATTTCATTGATTACAGTAACTCTAAAGATAGAGGTGGTAGTATTACTTTCAAGTTCAGGAAACAGATGAATTTAACCCTTCCTCTGCCAATCTCATTTTATTCCAGAAAGAGTATCTTAGGGAGGTTAAGTAATTTACCCAAGGTTACTCTAATACTTTAGCCACCTGATGCAAAGAGCGGACTCATTGGAAAAGACCCTGATGCTGGGAAAGATTGAGGGCAGGAAGAGAAGGGGATGACAGAGGATGAGATAGTTGGATGGCATCACCGACTCAATGGGCATGGGTTTGGGTGAACTCCGGGAGTTGGTGATGGACAGGGAGGCCTGGTGTGCTGCGGTTCATGGGGTTGCAGAGTCGGACATGACTGAGCGACTGAACTGAACTGAACTCTGGTGGTAGATGGTAAGCCTGCCATCTGAACCAGCTCATGCCTTTCAACTGCTCTGTCCAGGTTCCCAGGAAATCATGTGTTCACCATCTAACATGTGCAAAGTTCATCTAGAGCTTACATCTCTCCCATCTCTTCTCTTCCTAGGTTGGTGTACTCCATAGGTTGTCATGATCTGTGGGAGCAGTAGAGTTTGATGTTGGGTCGGGAATCACAATGGTGGCAGGAAACTGAAATTTGTACATTTTTTCCAATTCATGTATGAATTCATTGAAACCCTTTTATTAATAGAGTTTCGCCTTTTGTCTATGACCATTAAAAAGTATAGAGCTACCAAGTAAAATGTAGTCATCCCCATTTTTTAAGTTTATAAGAAGTTTCAACTCTTCTTTTCCCTCTTTGAACAAACAAAAATTCAATGTTTGTTTTGTGCCAGGTTCTATGTTAGGTATCATCTCTTTCATTTGAACTGTGTTTTTTTTTTTTTTAAATCAGTCTCATCACCACAACAGTAATCCTCATTCTAGTTGATTTTTGACTTATGGTTTCAGTTAGGACCCCGATTGCAAGAAAGCCTCCCTTGGGGAAATGCAGCCAAGCCCTGGGAAGGCTGCAAAGTTCAGGCAGCTGTAAGCCTCATACCTCTGATACTCTCTATACACTTGCTTTCTTTTTCCCTCTTTAAATATTGATTTTCCTTTCCATCTCTGGAGGGAATATGGCAGCCCCTTGAATGTTTTTGTGTATTTCTCAATTTCAGCCATATTCTGGGACTGTTTAGCTATGACCTAATCTTGATTCCAAATTTCTGGGAAAGAGACCTGCACTGGTTCACCCAATGTAAGAGTCTGATCTCATTTTTAATGTTTGGCCACTGACTTGTTTTTAAATCTCACCCTTCTTTGTTTGGCCCCATATCTGAGCAGGCTACTAAGGAGGTCTCTGACTTCACCTTTTCCTTTGGTTCCTGCAGGAAATTTAAAGGTCCCAGCCAGCAGGAACTGTGCCCAGTCCAGCCACTAACAAAGCCCAACCTTCTGCTCTGCCCAGGAAAACCTGGACCTGCCTGTGCCTGCCCATGGGACTCTCACTGGGAGTCCCTTGTGTGAATAATAAACTTTCTCTCAGATCCTCCTGGTGCATGTAATGTCTTCAGCCTTAACACCTGAAGCAGACTGTGTATGTGTATGTATGGGGTCCATCTTGCTTTGCTGTGGACCCAGCTTGGGTCAGGCACTCACCCTGGGCCAGTCAATTGTGTTATTTTGTAGCATACCTCCTGGGTGTTCTCTTCTGTACAGAGAGGGAAATTATCAGGAAAAGCAGAATTTTAAGTTCATTTAACACATTATTATTGAGTGCTTACTCTGTGCCCGGCATTGCTGTAGGCTAGTGATTGTAAAACTTGAGCCTGAATCAGAAGGATCTGGAGTGCTGGCCTAAAGAGATTGCTGCCTGCACTGACAGAGTATATGGTTCACTTGGTGTGGGATAGGACCTGTTAAGTCTGCATGTATAACAAGTTCATAGGTGAGGCAGATGCTGATGGTTCAGGGACCATACTTTGAGAACCACTGTTCTAAGTGAAGTGAGCAAAATGCCATGGTAGGAGGTAGGTAATAGACAATGAACATAGTAAAGAAATAGATTGCCTATTAATAGTATGTTAGAAGGTAAGTCCTGTGGAAAAATAGCGTAGAGTACAGTCAGAGGAATTGGAAATGTGAAGTGGGATAAATGTGAAGAAGGTAAATTACAGTGTTACAGTGTTAAGTAAGCTGAACAGAGAAAATGTCATCTGGAAGATGAGATGTGAACAGACATTTGAAGGAGGTGAGGGAGCAGCTCTGGAGAAAGAAGATTCCACAGAAGGAGCTAGAAGAAAAGCCTGAAGGATTCCAGAACTGTACTTGGTATAACATAAATAGCAAGGAGACCAGAATGACTGGATTAGAGGGGCCTGAAGGATTGCTTAGGGAGGTAAAAGGTGAGTGGATGGGGGGAAAGTAGATCGTGATAAGAATTCCAGACCATTGTAGGAAGTATGGCTTTTACTGTGAGTGAAGTGGACAGCCACTGGAGAGAGTTTGATATAATAGGACAACATAACGTGACTTCTGTTTCAAGGCTCACCCTGGCTACTGTGTTGTGCACACACCATAAGGCGTGAGTATAGAAGCAGAGGGAGCTGTTGAATACCTACCGCTGTCATCCAACCAGAGGTGGGAGTGGCTTGACCAGGGTGATAGTAATTGATGTGATGAGAAGTGGCCAGATTCTGGATATATTTTGAAGGAGTTAACAAGTATTCCTGTTGGAAACAATTTATAGAGAAAAATAGGAGATGCCTTGAAGGTGTTTAGCCAACTAACTAGAAGGACAGACTCGGGCCACAGCTGAGTTGGGGATGGCTGTGGGTGGTGCAGAGAAAGATAAAAAATTCAGTTGGGGGCGTGTTAAGGTCAGATGTTTATTAGATATTCAGAGAGAATTGTTGAGTAGTCAGTTAGACACGTGAATCTGGAGTTTGGGAGAGAGGTCTGGGCAGCCGAGGGAATTGAGAGTAGTTGTATGACAACTATAGCCGTGGGGCTGGATAATAGCAGCAAGGACATGAGTGCTGAGGAGAGGAGGTCAGAAGACTGAGCCCTGGGGAACGCCAGTATCATGAGATTGAAGAGAAGAGGAGGAGCTTGCCAAGGTGCTGCAAAGGAATGTATTAGGTTGGCCAAAATGTTTGTTCCATAGCATCTTATGGAAAAACCCACATAAACATTTTGGGATCTAGTTCCCTGACCAGGGATCGAACCCAGACCCCCTGCATTGGGAGTGTGGAGTCTTAGCCATTGGACCACCAGGGAAGTCCCTCTTTTAATGCTTATTTCTCATTTTAACCTCACCCCCTCTAAAGTCTATTCTGCACATGACTACTACTTAACCATCTTTGAACCTGCGAATATCAAGCACTCCTCTGTTAACTCAGACAAACTCATGAATTTATAAACCTTTAATTTTGTCATAGCATTTTTTTCTTGTTTTGCAATGTCCACTGACTGAACAAATAACATTATTTTTATGTTTTCACCCTTTTTTATAAAAAGTGAAATATAGTTGATTCAGTGTTGTGCCAATTTCTGCTGTACAGCAAAGTGACTCAGAAATAACTATTTTTAAAAAGCTATATTTTAAAAGGAAAGAACATTCAATTATAGTTTCACCAACTCCCTTACACATCATCTGTTATCATTTTCCATGGTGAATCTTAGAATTATAATGGTGTTTTAATGACCACTTAGTCCCACTTTTTTGCCCAATGTGGCCCAGAGAAGGGACCTCATCTATCACACTAAGTCTTGATTCTACTTTTTCATTTTATTTATTTTTTACTGAGTATTTGGCTCTGTACAAATTATTCTACTTGTCAATACCCCAGTTTCCTTATCTGGAAAACAAGGACACTCATAGAGCTCACTTCACAGAGCTATAATGAAGAGTCAATGCCATAATGCATGTGAAATGCTTGGTCCAGGACCTGATATCTTTAAATACTTCCATCTGATTTTCAGGGCTTCCCAGGTGGCTCAGTGGTGAAGAATCTGCCCCACAATGCAAGAGATGTGGGTTCAACCCCTGGGTCAGGAAGATTCCCTGAAGAAGGAAATGGCAACCCACTCCAGTATTCTTGCCTGGGAAATCTCATAGAAAGAGGTACCTGGTGTGCTACAGTCCATGGAGTCACAAAGATTTGGACATGACTGAGCCAACACACACACACACACATCTGATTTTCAAGACTTTCTGAAATCCTGTCTCACTTTACCTGTCCAATCATACTTCCTGTGTTGTGCTTAGTTGCTTCAGTCATGTTGACTCTTTGCAATCCCAATGGACTGCAGCCCGCCAGGCTCCTTTGTCCATTTTTTCTTCTGGCAAGAATACTGGAGTGGGTTGCCATGTTCTCCTCCAGGGGATCTTCCCAACCCAGGGATTGAATCCAGGTCCCCCTCATTGCAGGCAGATTCTTTACCAACTAAGCCACCAGGAAAGCCCACCATACTGCCTGAGTGAGTGAAAGTCACTCAGTCACATCCGACTTTTTGTGACCCCAAGGATTATACTGTCCATGGAATTCTCCAGGCCGGAATACTGGAGTGGGTAGCCGTTTCCTTCTAGGAGATCTTCCCAACCCAGGGTCAAAGCCAGGTCTCCTGCATTGCGGGTGGATTCTTTACCAACTGAGCCACAAGGGAAGCCCTACTTTTCTTCAAATTCTGACCTGTCTTTCCAGTCTCAAATGCCCTGTGGCAATTTCCTTCACAGGACCTTTTTCAGATTCCATCTAAACTGTGCCCATTTGAACCTTATCCCTGCCTTAGGGTTTACATCAAGCCCTGATTCCTCCTTGAAGTCTTCATTTCTCCTTTTTTAAGTCTCCACAGTTATGATGTGATTATTTGCAATTTTTCTGTAATTTCATGTGTTTTACCACTGTAACTTGATTACAGTTTCATGGAGTATGAAATTGTTTTAAGCTTTGAAGAATCTAGATTTACAGTGCTTAGCACCAAGTAGAAACTTCATAAAAGTTTACTGGTTGGTTGATTAGGAGTATTGACTTGGCAGATTTTAAAAGTTCTGGCCCTGTAAGCTATTCCCTTGTGTGGAATATAGTCTAGTAACATGTCATTTACATACTTAATGAATTTATTTATACTTAATATCCTACCTGCTTCCACTGAGAATTTGAAGCAGCATATAACTCATGTGGTGTGATTTCATATTGTTACACATATTTGGATAGAGTGATTTTTAAAGATATAGTTAAAGAAATATATCCCACCAAAAGAAATAGGTAAGTTGATGATTTTTTCTTGCAAGCTTCTAAGTTTTTTCAGTGAAATCATTTATTTTACCAACTGGTTGAATGTGTGAAACTTAAAACACATTATGGTGTTTTAATCACTCTTTTCAGCTCTGAAGCCTTTGTTGCAAAAAAAAGCTCTGAAAGCGTCAGTCAGAACCAGAGAAAAATGAAGTATATTTCATATTTTGGGTTTGGGAAATCTGATTGTTTCTCTTGGAACAGATTGTTCATTATAACAGTGTCTGTAATAAATGGAGTGCACTGCCGAGATAGATGGAAATGAAATTAATTTGGCTCAGATGTGATCTTTGTTTTGCTTATGAGAATTTGAAACATCCTTACAGAGTTTCAAATTTCCATGCAATTTAGAAATAAAAGAGATTTCAAAATGTGTCTTTCTCCCTTGCCGTGGCCCTGTAGAACAGAACAGCCAATGTGAATAACTTTGTAGGAAATTAGAGTGTGATTGGACCTTCTCAGAATTCTTGTTGAAAGTATACACTCCCCAAATTCAAGTAATGCCTAAGAGAATGTGCTTTCTGTTGCAGGTCGCCTATCAGACTGGTAACTATGATCTGGCTAAGAAAGTTTTCTCACCAGTCTGGGATTATTTTGTTGCTTCACCACCTCAGGGTGACCAATCCATTATTTGTTTAAGCAATATAATGACTATTACACAGAGAAGGTAATTAGAAATGTTCTTTTAAAATATTATTTTGCTTATTGAAAAGATAGGTATTAGCTGTGAAGCCTGGAGTTAATTTATTTTCAAGTTCATGTTGAGATGGTATATGTAAAACTACTTCCAACAAGTAAAGTGTAGATATTCTGAAGGTTTGGGTCCTTCTTAGAACTTGCTTTGTTAGAATCAGAAAAAACACTGGAAACATATAGGTACATTCTGAATATAAGCTAATGAGGTTATGAGGAAAAAACCCCCAAATACTAACCAAGGTAGTGTCAGTTTTACTAGAAGACACAAATACGTATTGGGAACCTTTATCACAGAGAAAGATCAGGTTGAGATTAAGGTTAGGGTCTGGTGGGTGAGCTCTTAGGGTAAGAAGGCTTTTCCTTTGCTTGAAGAGGCACCCAGGATTAGGCCATCAACTGCAAATAGGTCTATAGAAGCCATAGAAAGCTACAGGCTATCCTTTGCCATTTTTTCTTTAAGAAACCAAAGTTTAAGGGCAGCATCAGAAATGAGCATTGGTATAATTTCAGCCTGTCTCAACATATTCAGTAAGAACAGTCTCCTTAAAAAAAAAAAAAAAAAGAACAGTCTCCTTTACCTGCTTGATAATGCCTAAAATTCCCTTAATAAGGCAAAACTCTTCACTCCTCAAAGGTAACGAGTTTAAAAATGCAAATGCTGAATGAGGCAAGACATTGGTAACACTTATTCATGTAAATGTATAATTCCATTCAATTAAACAAACATAAACTTAGTGTTTACCATGTATGAGGATGCTCAGTGCTGTGGGGGATGGATTCAAGAGGCATTAAAGAAGAGGAAGAGATAGATCTTGGCAGATTTTATGTGACTTGTGGGGATAAGACAGAGGAAGGAGGGGAAGCTGACTGGGATTTCCAGCGAGGGTAAGCCTCTGATGTTACTAAGGGAAGCTGAAAGGTGGAGTGAGTTTTTGGATGAAGAGAACGAATTTGGGGATGTATGGAGTTCAGTTTTCCAGCAGGACAACTCTGTAGATATGAGCTGACACTCAGGAGAGAGCTCAAGGCTAGAGACTTATGTAAATTGTTCACTGAGGTCATTGTTGGAATTTTGACAATGAGTGATAGCTTCCGAGAAATGACTGTTGAGCAGAAAAGGTAGAAGGCTGGACTTGAATCCTGGGGCATTGCTTACATTTAAGAGATAGAAGTAGGAATTGGAATCAAGGAAGGAAACTGAAATGGATCAGTTCTGGAAGTGAAAGTCCAGGAAAGTGCATTGCCAAGGGAAGTGAGAAGATTATCATGGAGGCCCTGACGAGCACTGTTATATGCTGGTGCAAAGTCAGATGGAGTAGTCACTTAAGAAAATGCTGCAAAGAGGTTGGGTAGGATGAAAGCCGAGAAGAGGCTTTTAGAGTTGGCAAATAGGAAGACATTGGTAAGTTGAAGAAAGCCATTTCTGTTCTGTGATGGGCCAGAAATATATTGCAGTTAGTTAAGGAATAAATGAAAATGGAAAATAGTAACAAGCAAAAACTACCCATGTGAAGTTTGGTGGTAAAGATCAGAGGAAAGTTTGCAGAGGCTTTTGGGGGAAGGCAAGCTTGCTTAAGGACAGAATTTGGAGGATTGAGATAAGAGAGCCAGTGGCAAGGGAGAGCCTAAGAATGTATGGTGGTGGGGCTACAAAGATCCTAGAGCACGTGGAGGTGGAGAACAGGAAGTTTATATCATTTTCTATGGGGAATACGAATAAGGAGGCATCAGGGATAGACGGAAGTGTTGCTGAGAATCATGGCTCAGCTGATGTTATGTAACATGAATTGTATCAATAGCAGAGCCCAGTTCCTTGTGGCTGAGGGCTACATATGATTCACCTTTATATTCTAGGATCTAGAATAATGATTTTATACATGGTTGGTGTTGAGCAAATGCTAGTTTGAATGAAACAAAAAAGGAATGAGGTAAATAAATAAGTGATTAATTGATTGGCCATTATGGGAGGGATAAAAAAAATCAGATGACATCTATGCAAGGTCAGGCAAGTTTATTATTGCATAAATTATGGGGTGCAGAATCTAAAGTGCTAGAGAGGTCACTGTGGAAATGACTAATCAGAGTCCAAGCTGGGTACTGGAGGAACTAGAGCCAGGAGGAGGTGATAACCTGGACTTACTGTGTGTGTCGAATTACTCATGGTCAGCAATGACAAAGAAAGTTTAGTATGAGTTGTAGAAGCAGGATAACTAAAATCCTCCTGGCAAAGACAATTTCAGAGTTTAACACGGTGGTGAAACAGATCATCTTTAATGTCAATTACTGATGTTGGATCCTTTCCTGTTTTATAGGGAGAGTGGAGGGACCTGAAGCTTAGGAGAGAGGGTTTGTCACCAACTTAGGCTTAAGGGCAAGGAAGGGACTACAGAAACAGAGAAGGAAGACTGCAGATTTCACAGTTTTGCCCGTGGTGGGCACTGTTGACTGTAATTTAGAAAAGATAATTTGAAGTGACTCTACTTCTGTAGGGCTTCCTTGGTGTCTCAGATGGTAAAGACTCTGCCTGCACTGCAGGGGACCGGAGTTTGATCCCTGGATTAGGAAGATCTCCTGGAGTAGGGAATGGCTAACCACTTCAGTTTTCTTGCCTGGAGAATTCCATGGACTGAGGAGCCTGGCGGGCTATAGTCAGACATGACTGAGACATGGCAGTGTGTTAATAGCTCAGTTGTGTCTGACTGTTTGTGCTCCCATGGACTGTAGCCCACCAGGCTCCTCTGTCCATGGGATTCACCAGGCAAGAATACTGGAGTGGGTAGTCATTCCCTTCTTCTGGACATCTTCCCCACCCAGGGATCAAGTTCACATCTCTTACATCTCCTGCGTTGGCAGGCAGGTTCTTTACCATCTGAGCCACCAGGAAAGCCCAAATCTGTCTCTACTTCTCTTTAACCATGGCTGATTTTGCTATAAATAACCCCCACTTTCAGAAAGTTTATTGATTGAAATATTGGGCCTATTTTCCAAACTTCTGAGTATCTATAATGATTTCAATTATATTGATAGAAAAGAGCTATATATTTTAGAATCAGAAAATTTTGCCAATGGTTTATGTTTTATATATCCATGACATATGTCCATAGCTTAATTTTCTTAGTTATGAACTTGTTGTTAAGAACAGTCTTTATTAAACAGCTGTGTAAGAGTTACTATGTTACATACTTTTGCTGCTGCTGCTGCTGCTGCTAAGTTGCTTCAGTTGTGTCTGAGTCTGTGCAACCCTATGGACAGCAGCCCACCAAGGCTCCTCTGTCCACAGGATTCTCTAGGCAAGAATGGCACCCCACTCCAGTACTCTTGCCTGGAAAATCCCATGAACCGAGGAGCCTGGTGGGCTGCAGTCCATGGGGTCGCTAAGAGTCGGACACGACTGAGCAGCTGGCTTCACTTTGACTTTTCACTTTCATGCATTGGAGAAGGAAATGGCAACCCACTCCAGTGTTCTTGCCTGGAGAATCCCAGGGATGGGGGAGGCTGGTGGGCTGCCGTCTATGGGGTCACACAGAGTCGGACATGACTGAAGTGACTTAGCAGCAGCAGCCATTTCCTTCTCCGACTTTTGCTGCTATCTTGGGATAATTGTGTTGGTATAACAAATCAATCTACAAAGTTGAATTCACATACTAAATCACCTTATACCTGTAACATCATTTACTTCTTTTTGCAGATTACATTCAGATATTTTGGCAGAGAGTTCTTCAATTCTCTTATATCTTTTTCTTAGAAATATTTTTGTAACAAGTGACATTAAAATTAAAGAAGAAAATTTTTTCTGTGATAATATTAAAGGCAATGAGATTTTCCCTTCTCAACAAGTAAGTGAATTAAAATCATTGCAAATGCATTGATTTCCCTTGATTTGTTTCTTGATGTTTCAAGTTTATGAGCTGTGGGGATTGTATATCCTCACTTGTGAACGGACTGAGAGACCTTTGTATGATTGTGCTGGTTTATTTGATATTGTTTGTAGATTTCACAGGCCTAGGCTCATGGTTTTTTCCCCCCTTCTTTTCTATTTATATATATATATTCCTGTATAAAAGTAGTATAAATTCAAATATTCAAAATTTATAATGTATAAAGTGAAACCTATTAGAATCCCATTATCCCTAAGAATGCTACATTCTTGTTTTCCTGTGATTTCTCCCATTTTAAAAAATACGCATAGACAAATATGCTATTATTACTTACAAAAACAGAATCCTGATGGACTCACTGTTCTGTAACTTGCTTTTTGAATACTTTTTATAATTTATCTTAGACATACTTTCATGCTGGTACATATCCATCTAGTACATTTTTTAAAACTATAATATTGCATCCTGTGCAGAGACAGGAATTTAACTTATCTCCTATTGATATGTTCTCAAGGTACTTATAAATGTTGCTCTGTTACACCTGCAGCCTTACAATACTCTTGCTTTTAGTAACAATCCTACATTATTTTTTTCAATCTAAATTGAGGTTCACTCTTCTTTTTCTCCCTTCCTTCTTTACTTACTTTAGATATATGGAGACTTTAGTCATTTTTGTTTTTCTTTTACAGTAGCTTTTTCCTACCAATCCACTTATTCATTAATTAATTAGCCAATAACTTGTTCCATGAGACTGTGCCAATTTCTGTGGCTATGAAAGTAAAAAAACAAACAAACATGACTCTCTGCCTAAGACAAGTTCACACTCTTGTAGAGCCCAAGCATTCACAGCCATTGACCTGTCCTACTAAGTTGCATTTGGCTTCTTTTATTTTTATCATCTAGTCTGAAAATGAGGACAATCTTTAAGTACTTCAGTGAATTCCAGAATGCTGGACTACCATTCTAATAACAGTTTGCTATATAGAAATTTCTGGTTGCCCCTCATATTGTTTTCTTTCAATGAAATGTCTCCCCAGGAAAGAAAAAAGAGTAAGATAGGATTCTTACTCTTCTTAAGTGATGTTTAATCACAAAGAGCCTAACCTTACATTTTGCTTTAAGTAGAAGTATGGGAGAAGGCAATGGCACCCCACTCCAGTACTGTTGCCCGGAAAATCCCATGGATGGCCGAGCCTGATAGGCTGCAGTCCATGGGGTCACTAACAGTCGGACACGACTGAGCGACTTCACTTTCATTTTCCACTTTCATGCGTTGGAGAAGGAAATGGCAACCCACTCCAGTGTTCTTGCCTGGAGAATCCCATGGACGGAGAAGCCTGGTGGGCTGCAGTCCATGGGGTCACACGGAGTCGGACACGACTGAAGCAACTTAGCAGCAGCAGCAGAAGTATAATAGCAGATAGGTTGGTCTACAAAAAATTTACCATTTTCTCACAAATCCAGGAGAGAAATAAGACTCTATTAATCAAGTGGGGGCCATATTACAGCAATTCTATATTTTAATTATTATTTGTTATAGTTTATGTTTTTGAAAAAGCTAGAGTTTTCCTCCTAAAATATAGCCAAGATTTTATCTTACCAATCAAAAAAGATTGGTGCCTTTTCTGTTACTAGTGGTATTTGATTGCAATTCATAAAAAGATTTTAAGTTTAATTCTAAGATTGTGTCATCCGTATGTATCAATAGCATTATTGGGGAGTTAGAGTTGTTTCTGAATTTAGGTTTTTCTTTTTATCAACATTCATGTTATTGTTAAGTTACAAGGGTCACATTTCCTACCCCTTCACCTCATTAGAGACACACAAGTTAAGTACCTGGTGTTCAGCTTGAGTAACAATACCTGTTTCTTTACAGATTGCTAGACTAATTGAATGTGAGAGAGTATTGGTGGCATTGGAACTGAGCAACTACCTAAATGATTCCAGTTATGCCCTTCAGGCTGTGACTCAGTGTTACGGCCTCCTTGCTCCTATCATTTATCACAATATTGTTTTGGTACCTGTTGTACAGGTAAGGATTTCACCCCCTCCCCATAAGGGTATTTTTTTACAAAGGCAAGTCAACACTGCATTTTGGAAAAGAAAATGCAACGTGTCTCTTAGAAAGTACAAATAGGTCAAGAATGAGTATTATGACATTTTGTGAGTTAACTGAAAGACATTTTAATAATTTAAATTATATGTCTGGGAATAAATAAGAACTTAAAATGTGTTTCCCTGAAAACATTCAGCCCTGTTGCTGTCCATATTTAAATATGGGTACATACTTTTCTAGGTTGTTTTTTAAAAGTCATTTCAATTTTTATGATCTTGTAATGTTAGAAACAGCAATATTTATTCAAGGCATACTGTTAAAGCCATCACTGAGGGGAAACAAATTGATGGATAACCAGAAAATAAACTTGATGTCTCTGTGGTTAAATTGGAATTTTTGGAAAAAAGGTTGATAAACTTGGCTGAAGGGATTGTATTAGTTGTCTGTGTTTCCTAACAAATCACCAACACTCAATGGCTTAAAACAACACCCATTCACTATCTCATAGTTTCTGGAGGTCAGAAGGCTGGATACAGGTTGTCTGGATCTTTGGCTCAGGATCTCATCAGGCTAAATTCAAGGTGTTGACCAGAGCTGTGGTCTCATCTGAGGCTTAGGTTTCTTCCAAATTCATTGGTTGTTGAGAGATTCATTCCATTGCGGCCATGTGATGAGTCCCTTAGTTCTGAAAGGCTGACCACCAGTGCCCTGCAACATGCCCTTCTCCACAACATGGCAGTCTGCTTCTTAAAGCATCGTCCTTTCTTCTTAGAGGTGAGAGATTAGAGATGTCAGACCTACTTTGGAGTGGGGGCACGTCCCAGACATTTCATTAATGTGTCAGGCCCCTGACTCTTCTTAGGGTTTATTTCTATCCTCTGGAGGGCAAGCATCTCACATCTTCAACATACTTGCCATTTCTTGTTTATTAGGTTTGGTTAGCATGATTTATTGATGTAGTGGTCCAGTGTTTTGTTTTGAGACATGTCCACAAAGTTAAGGTCCTTTCATAAAATATTAGGTCAGAGAGTAGAAGCATTATCACTGCCCTAGATCAAGACTCTAAATGCATGTTTTTATCTGCCTGGTGTGAATTGGAGCTTCTTCAGATACTTCTTCCCCATAGGATATTATTTCTGTCCAATAAGATAAAAAAGGCAACATTAGCCACCTCAAGGCACCCCCACTCCTTTTTTTAAAAAAAAAAAAACTTTTTATTTTATACTGGAGTATAGCCAATTAACAATGTTGTGATAATTTCGGGTAAGCGACTCAGCCATACGTATACTCCTTTTATTCATTCTCCCCCAAACTCCCTTTTAAGTGCTCCAGCAAAGATACCACAATGGAACAGTGCCTGAAATTGCTGCTTCCTTGGTTGAATTGAGGGTAGTCCCCTGTCATCCTCTGGGATCCTACTGATTCAGGATGCATTTAACTCAGAAAGTGGATTATAGCTATGAGGGAAAGACGTAGGAAAGGAGTTTTTAAATTAAATTATATAGTTTAGAGCAGGAAAAGATGAATGGAACAAGGGATGGATGCCAGAAATAGGCCTCACTGTAGAAGAATGTAATGTGTGATGGAATTGGCTTTCCAATTCAGTGGGAAGATAATGGATATTTTTAGTAAATGGTGGTGAAACATCAGGATATTCCTCTGAAAGAAAGTAGAATTTGACCCCTACTTTGTACCATATGTAAAATGTCCAGATATATTAAAGGCTTAAATGTAAAAGAAAGCAAAATCTTTTGGAAAAAAATAATCCCTAGAGTCTATGTACAGTCACTGTTGGGGAACTCTAACCAAAATAGAACTCTTAGATATAAGAAATATTTGACTGTATTTAAATGTGTGGCAAAAGGAGCCATAACAAAGATAGTAGGCAATTTATGGATTTGGGAAAGGTATCCAACACTAATGAGGGTAACTATATATAACAAAAAGTCTTTTAATAACAATAAATAATGGGCATGGGATAACAATATGAAGTTTATAGGAGAGCAAATCCACGTGGCAAAAAAACATAGGAAAAGATGCTCAGATTCTGAATATCCATAGAAATTCCCATTAAATCAACAATGTAATATCACTAGCAGAATTGAAAAGATCTGTAACTCCTATTGCTGGTGAGGATGTGGGGCAAAGGTATTCTCATTCATCAATGGGAGAAATGTGAACTGTTATAGTCTTTAGAATTTGGTGATACAAACCTAATTTTAATTAAACTAAGTATAAGTAAAATTAAAAACAAATATGCCTAACATAGCAATTCCTCCGCTAGTAATTTATCTCATGGAATAATATTTTAGTAAATTAAAAAGTACATTTACACAGCCCAGCAATTCCTTTCTTAATGATTTATCCCATAGATTAAAATCACCCCTAGTTCCACCATTGCTTCCATCTGTTCTACCTACTGGGGACACAATACCACATAATGGCATTGATTTAGAGGGTCTACTGTACCCTGGAGGATGGTACCTCACCCTCCCTAGGTATCGTCTCAAAGCTGGCACCTCACTTGCTGCTCATTTTGGCAACTGAATAGGTAGAAGGATGGTTGTTGTTGTGTTTTTTTTTTTTTTGGCTATGCCGTGTTGCTTGTGAGATCTTAGCTCCCCAACCAGGGATTGAACCGACTGGACTGCCAGGGAATTCCCTGTGTAAGGGTGTTTATTGTAGCTTTCTTGGTGAAGGCAAAAAATCTGGAGACAAAGAGGACATGCAGTAATTGAAGGATGGCCAGAACTGCCAGATTGTAAAACATCAACCTTAAAACTGTGCAACAGGAAGGCTCTGGAAAATGGTTGCAAAATTATCATTGGTTTACAGTAAATAATAGTAGGCAACCGTTAGAAATGATGAATTAAATCTATACCTGTAGACTTGGAGGGATTTTTCGCAAGATATGCCTGAAGGGGAAATGCATAGTAAGTGTGCTTAATTTCACTTTGTAAAATAACATTAACTCTCTCTGTGTGTGAAAGTGAAAGTGCATGTGAAAGTGAAGTGAAAGTGTTAGTTGCTCAGTCATGTCTATGGGATTCTCCAGGCAAGAATACTGGGGAATACACACACACACACACACACACACACACATAGGATTACATGAGCCCAGAGAAAACTACAGAACTGCTAGGTGGTTAACTTGATTCGGGGATATGGAACAGTAGGTTGGGAGATGGTGATGGTGGAAGGGAGGAATTAAAGCTGCATTGAAAATAATTCATAAGAGTTCTGTGACAACAGTAATAATATTGTTAGAGTGATGGCTTGAAGCAATTAATGTGCCCACAAAGGACCAACCTCCATATATTAATTTGTCCTTTGGGATAATCTGAAAGATGAATAGATTGATGCAATCTAAGTCTGCTCTTCTGATAGCAATATTGCTCAGAAGTGTGTGGCAATATTGAAAGCTAAACTTAATTGTCTAGCTCTGGATCAAATTCAGGATCACATGATATGGAGAGTAATTAAGGAAGTAAGTGCCAATTTGGAAAACTCAGCAGTGGCCACAGGACTGGAAAAGGTCCGTTTTCATTCCAATCCCAAAGAAAGGCAAATGCCAAAGAATGCTCAAACCACCACACAATTGCACTCATCTCACATGCTAGTAAAGTAATGCTCAAAATTCTCCAAGCCAGGCTTCAGCAATACATGAACTGTGAAATTCCAGATGTTCAAGCTGGTTTTAGAAAAGGCAGAGGAACCAGAGATCAAATTGCCAACATCCGCTGGATCATGGAAAAAGCAAGAGAGTTCCAGAAAAACATCTATTTCTGCTTTATTGACTATGCCAAAGCCTTTGACTGTGTGGATCACAATAAACTGTGGAAAATTCTGAAAGAGATGGGAATACCAGACCACCTGACCTGCCTCTTGAGAAACCTATATGTAGGTCAGGAAGCAGTAGTTAGAACTGGACATAGAAAAACAGACTGGTTTCAAATAGGAAAAGGAGTACGTCAAGGCTGTATCTTATCACTGTGCTTATTTAACTTGTATGCAGAGTACATCATGAGAAACACTGGGCTGGAAGAAGCACAAGCTGGAATCAAGATTGCCGGGAGAAATATCAATAACCTCAGATATGCAGATGACACCACCCTTATGGGAGAAAGTGAAGAGGAACTAAAAAGCCTCTTGATGAAAGCGAAAGTGGAGAGTAAAAAGGTTGGCTTGAAGCTCAACATTCAGAAAATGAAGATTATGGCATCTGGTCCCATCACTTCATGGGAAATAGATGGGGAAACAGTGGAAACAGTGTCAGACTTTATTTTTTGGGGCTCCAAAATCACTGCAGATGGTGACTGCAGCCATGAAATTAAAAGACGCTTACTCCTTGGAAGGAAAGTTATGACCAACCTAGATAGCATATTCAAAAGCAGAGACGTTACTTTGCCAACAAAGGTCCATCTAATCAAGGCTATGGTTTTTCCAGTGGTCATGTATGGATGTGAGAGTTGGACTGTGAAGAAAGCTGAGCACAGAAGAATTGATGCTTTTGAACTGTGGTGTTGGAGAAGACTCTTGAGAGTCCCTTGGACTGCAAAGAGATCCAACCAGTCCATTCTACAGGAGACCAGTTCTGGGTGTTCATTGGAAGGACTGATGCTGAAGCTGAAACTCCAATACTTTGGCCACCTCATGCAAAGAGTTGACTCATTGGAAAAGCCCCTGATGCTGGGAGGGATTGGGGGCAGGGGGAGAAGGGGACAACAGAGGATGAGTTGGCTGGATGACATCACCGACTCGATGGACATGAGTTTGGGTAAACTCCGGGAGTTGGTGATGGACAGGGAGGCCTGGCATGCTGTGATTCATGGGGTTGCAAAGAGTCGGACACGACTGAGCGACTGAACTGAACTGAACTGAAGTGCCAATATTAATTGATTTCCTGGGATATGAGTGCTTGGTTTTATTTTAAAGGAAGCTGTTATACCAAGTACCCATATTGCTGTATATTTAATATGGTAATAGTCCTTCTCTGTAAGTTTTTTTCAAGGTTCTCCTAAGCCTGAATGTCATCTTTAGTGTCTTGTACACATGTAACATTTTACCTGTATCTTTTGTAGTACTTGTCAGTATGGGCTTTGTTTTATCTATTTTTGTATTTATTTTATCCTTTCCTCTAGCTTTCAAGTTACTTTAGATGACGTACTCATCTGAACATTGAATTTATCAATTTTATCTCAGGGTACACTTCTTTGTACAAGATAAGCAATTGGTCCATAATTATTAACAACAATAAAATGTGATGGCTTAAACCTGCATGATTTAAATAGGATATTTTTTTAATGAGTAAAGATATTTTCAACAAAAAGCACTGTGTTTCTGTTTTTCAGATCTTGATAAAGTGTGTGGTAGTTTTGCAAGGACTACCAAATGTCATCCACTCAAAGAAACATCTTGCAAGCTTTGAAAGTGTACAGCATATGATAGCTTGCTGTATCTTCTACATAACAAAGGTATCTACCTCATTCTTTCACTAGTGCCATAAGACTTAGGAGCCCTAAAGATTTAGAAAGTTACTTTTTTTAAAATATAAATTTATTTTAATTGGAGGCTAATTACTTTACAATATTGTATTAGTTTTGCCATACATCAACATGAATCTGCCACGGGTGTACACGTGCTCCCCATCCTGAACCCCTCTCCCACCTCCCTCCCTGTACCATCCCTCTGGGTCATCCCAGTGCACCAGCCCCAAGCATCCTGTATCATGTATCGAACCTGGACATTTGTTTCATATATGATATTATACATGTTTCAATGCCATTCTCCCAAATCATCCCACCCTCTCCCTCTCCCACAGAGTCCAAAAGACTATTCTATACATCTGTGTCTCTTTTGCTGTCTCTCATACAGGGTTAATGTTACCATCTTTCTAAATTCCATATGCATTAGTATACTGTATTGGTGTTTTTCTTTCTGGCTTACTTCACTCTGTATAATAGGCTCCAGTTTCATCCACCTCATTAGAACTGATTCAAATGTATTCTTTTTAATGGCTGAGTAATACTCTATTGTGTATATGTACCACAGCTTTCTTATCCATTCATCTGCTGATGGGCATCTAGGTTGCTTCCATGTCCTGGCTATTATAAACAGTGCTGTGATGAACATTGGGGTACACGTGTCTCTTTCAATTCTGGTTTCCTCATTGTGTATGCCCAGCAGTGGGATTCCTGGATCATAAGGCAGTTCTATTTCCAGTTTTTTAAGGAATCTCCACACTGTTCTCCATAGTGGCTGTACTAGTTTGCATTCCCACTAACAGTGTAAGAGGGTTCCCTTTTCTCCACATCCTCTCCAGCATTTATTGCTTGTAGACTTTTGGATCACAGCCATTCTGACTGGCGTGAAATGGTGCCTCATTGTGGTTTTGATTTGTATTTCTCTGATAATGAGTGATGTTGAGCATCTTTTCATGTGTTTGTTAGCCATCTGTATGTCTTCTTTGGAGAAATGTCTGTTTAGTTCTTTGGCCCATTTTTTGATTGGGTCGTTTATTTTTCTAGAATTGAGCTGCAGGAGTTGCTTGTATATTTTTGAGATTAGTTGTTTGTCAGTTGCTTCATTTGCTATTCTGAAGGCTGTCTTTTCACCTTGCTTAAAGTTTCCTTTGTTGTGCAGAAGCTTTTAATTTTAATTAGGTCCCATTTGTTTATTTTTGCTTTTATTTCCAATGTTCTGAGAGGTGGGTCATAGAGGATCCTGCTGTGATGTATTTTGGAGAGTGTTTTGCCTATGTTCTCCTCTAGGAGTTTTATACTTTCTGGTCTTATATTTAGATCTTTAATCCATTTTGAGTTTATTTTTGTGTATGGTGTTAGAAAGTGTTCTAGATTCATTCTTTTACAAGTGGTTGACCAGATTTCCCAGCACCACTTGTTAAAGATTGTCTTTTCTCCACTGTATATTCTTGCCTCCTTTGTCAAAGATAAGGTGTCCATAGGTGCGTGGATTTATCTCTGGGCTTTCTATTTTGTTCCATTGATATATATTTCTGTTTTTGTGCCAGTACCATACTGTCTTGATGACTGTGGCTTTGTAGTAGAGCCTGAAGTCAGGCAGGTTGATTCCTCCAGTTCCATTCTTCTTTCTCAAGGTAGCTTTGGCTATTCGAGGTTTTTTGTATTTCCATACAAATTGTGAAATTATTTGCACTACTTTTAATCACAGTGATTAGAATACTTAAAATAGTACGTTTTTGTTATTATTCAGAGCCATTACTTTTTTATTATTCAGAGGCATTACTTTGTTGTTATTCAGTTGCTAAGTCAGGTCTGACTTTTGCAACACCATGGACTGCAGCATGCCCGGCATCCCTGTCCTTCACTATTTCCTGCAGTTTGCTCAAACTCAGGTCATTGAGTTGATGATGCCATCCAACCATCTCATCCTCTGTTGCCCCCTTCTCCTTTTGCCTTCAATCTTTCCCAGCTTAAGGTCTTTTCCAGTGAGTTGGCTCTTCACATCAGGTAATTAAAGTATTGGTGCTTCAGCTTCAGCATCAGTCTTTCCAATGTATATTCAGGGTTGATTTCCTTTAGGATTGACTGGTTTGGTCTCCTTGCAGGCCAAGAGAATCTCAAGAGTCTTCTGCATTACTTTAGTTGGGACTTAAATTTACTTCTGTGGAGGTCTGGTAACAGAGAGGCCTCTACTCTCTACCTTAGCAAAGAGGTCATGTCATGACCTCAGGAGTAGAAAATCATATTCCTTCAATCACTCACTGGTTTGCCACTGTAGAGAGACCTCTATGCCCTGGTCTGTGTAGATGCTGAGGGAGCATAAGCCATTAGAAAGAAGAAATGATAATAATTCACTTATGGGAACTGAGAAACCCAAGGAGAAAGAACAAGCCAAAAACTAGAATAATTGTGTTATTTGTTCTTACAGTGTTGAAAAGGATCAGGGATTACTAAAGAAAAAGAAACCTTTCAAGCAGTACAATTAGAACAAATTTAATTTTTTCTTCCAGTTTTGTTGGGCTATAACTGACATACAGCACTGTATAAGTTTAAGATGTACAACATAATGACTTGATTTACATACATCTTGAAGTGATTACCATAAGAAATTTTGTGAACATGCATATCTCCTAAAGATACAAAATTAAAGAAATAAAAAAAATGTTTTTTCTTGTGATAAGCACTCTAAGAATTTACTCCCATAGTAACTTTCACATATAATAAATTTAATTTTGGATTAAAAATGAAACAAATGAAGATTGCGATTATACTTCTTGATTCACATATGGAAGCTCAAGAAACACCTGCAGATGTTGAATAGTATTACCTAGAGATAAATTCAGAAGACAGATCCAGAAGTCATAACATGAAATAAAAGGAGTCTGGAAGTAGAAAAGAAATACATAGAAAAGTAATCATCTTTTTGAGTCAGAGGCAGGATTAATGTTAGAATATATATGTAGACACATGTTGGTGAAATTCCTGAAATCCGAGGACAAATCTTAATATTTGAGACCAAAAGAACAGGTTACTTACTTGCAATGAAAAGAGAATCAATTAGCTTCAGACTTTTTATCAGCAACACTAAAAGTTAAATTCCTGGAGCAACATTTGTAGAATCCTGAGGGAAAAAGACTTAAGGCCTGTAAATTAATAACCAGGAAAAGATACCATTCATTTGTCAGGGCAAAATAAACATTTTCTGAAGTGCAGGCATTTAAAACGTATTCCATCCATGTATTTATCTGAGAAAAACACTTGAGGAAGTACTCTATCAAATGACAGTTGGTTCAGAACAGAAATCCCAAGATAGGGAAAGATGAAAAGGAGAGGAATAATGGGAGCAATGAATCTTGCAATATATGCATTATCAAAATTAAATGGATAATAATGATGTGACTAGGATTTTGTAATATAAATGCTAAATAGGGAGTCTTGAAATAGAAGAGTCATCCATGAAAAGAAAAACCTATTAGTAACCTAGAGCTAAAGCTTCTCTCCTGTTTAGGGTTGAGGGAGTGATGAGCAGCTATGGATTCTTGGTGCAAGTGTGTTAAAAACACACATAGTGTAAAAGTACATATTGTATAACTTTATTATTTTCTTTTGAAAGAATATGTATATTTAAAGATGACTCAGGAATATGTAGGCATGAGCTGATCTTTAAAATACTGTAGGACTTCTAAACTGTCAAGAAGGAAAAGCAAACAGAGGAATGACAGGGAGGAAAAAAGAACAAAAAAAAAAGTGGCGGGGACGAAACGGCTAATTTAACAAAAGAAGAAGGAAATTGAGATTGTATTTCAGGTGGAAGGAATAAAATCAAGTACATTAATTACTTCACTAAGAGTGAATGAACTCAAGAGACAGAGACTGTCAGATGGGCTGAAAAGTTAGATTCAAAATGTGTATGATTTCAAGACACCCTGTAAAACAAAATAACAAGGAATTTGAAAAATAAATGGACACATATTGGGAAAATGCAAACAGAAGTGAAGGAGGCGTGACAATTTTCATATCTGAAAAAGCAGAATTCAGAGTCCAAAACATTAAATGGATAAAGAGAGACATTATGTCCATCCATTCTGTTCTGATGATCACCCTTGTCTGTTTCTGGATGGCCTCTGGCACTTTCCAGTCATAGGGCAGTCTCATTGTCAAGTATTAAAGATCAAGTCTGAATTAAAACAAAACTTCATTTTTTATAGCAGCAAATTAAAGGAGAAAAACAGGTTATATGAAAATGCTACAAAGGCACTGGATAAACCTTAGCAGCCTTTCCTAATAAAATTTCTAAGTAGGTTAGACATGGAAGGAAGTTATTGCATAATGATAAAGACATTTACCAAAAATTTTTAGCAAATATCATGCTAAATGGCAAGTTTCTGAAGTCATTTCTTTAAAATCAGGCACAGGAGATATTGACTCTTAATACTGTGATTCATTATTTGTAGAGATTCTGTCTCATGCAACAGATAAGGGCATGAAATAATTTTATAACATTAGAAAAGCATAATTTGTCTGAAATTGTAGGCTCTCAAAAAACACATGAGAATCTAGCAAAAGGTTACTAAAATTAAAATGAGAATTTATAAAGTTACATAAGATACAAACTTGTTTTTATTTTTAATGTGAGCAGTAGCCAGGACAGGGGAAAATATACCACTTATAATGATATACAGTATTTTAAACTTAACAAAATGTTGAAGAACCTAAGTAAAAGAAATGTGAAATCTTACTGAAAGACATAAAATAAGATCTGCACATATGGCAGGCCACACCAAGTTCTTGAATAAGAAGACTTACTGTAATAGTAAAATAAATGTTTCCTAAAATAATATTTACATGCAATGATGCCTTAATCAGAATCCCAATGATGTTTCCTTGAAACTGATTAGAATTATTTAGAAGTTCTCAGTAGGTATTAAAATTTACCAAAAGTTCACTCCAGTGAAAAATGGTCTTAACAGAGTCATGGGCAAATAGATCAGTGGAATAGAATAGAGATTCTAGGAAAAACTGGCCCTGGGTCAAAGGAAGGACTTAATATAAGACAAAGGTGGCATTTAGGTTCATTGAGAAAATGATAATTTATTAATAAAAGGTGCCAATATTACTGACTATTCATTTTAGAATAAACAAAGCCAGAGTCCTTTCTCATACCATAAACAAAATGAAGTCAGATGGATTTGAGGATATTTGGTTGGCGTTGAAATCATGGGAGACCTTCTATAACAGGGCACAAAATTCAAAAGGTACCAGAAAAAGTAGATAAATAGATTACATGATAAGTAAAAAATAATTGTTTATGGCAAGACACTATAAATAAGCTTCAAGACAAGTAGTTTTTGAAAATACAACAGATGCAGGATTATTAACATTCATTGCCTCAGATAGTAATCAATATGAAAATAGGAAATAATTTCACAGTTTGGGAAAAGAAGAATCAGACTGATTTTTAAGTATGGAGGATATGATTAAATATTTTGGTCAGCTTAAAAAGTGGGACAGTGAACCAGTACCAGACGATGAATGGCCATCTAATGAAGTCAGATAGGAGCCATCGAAGGATTTCAAACCTGGGAATGCTGTAATGAAATTTGCATTTAGAAAAAAGAAATTATTCTGGTTGTGCAACAGCTAATCATTAGAGAAGAATAAGACCTGAGGCAGGAAATGAGTTAGAAGGCAAGAGATGATAAATGAAGCTAGTGTGGAAAAATGGGAGATAGAATTGAAAATGTTTCAAGAGTTGTTTATCAGATGGAATTGAATAGAGGGGGTTGGGGAGGGAGAGGGAAGAGTCCCCAATAATCCAGATGTCTAGACAGTTGGGTGAATGCAGTTTGTTGAACCCTGAGTAAGAAAGGGGGAAAAGATAATAAGTTTTGAATATATTGAATTTTGGGGCATACAAGGTATTCACAGAGGCAGGAATTATATAATAAAGTCTCCAAGCCAGGCTTCAACAGTACATAAACCATGAACTTCCAGATATTCAAGCTGGATTTAGAAAAGGCAGAGGAACCAGAGATCAAATTGCTAACATCCTTTGGATCATAAAAGCAAGAGAGTTCCAGAAAAACATCTACTTCTGCTTTATTGACTACACCAAAGCCTTTGACTGTGTGGATCACAACAAACTGGGAAATTCTTAAAGAGATAGTAAAACCAGACCACCTTACCTGCCTCCTGAGAAATCTATATGTAGGTCACGAAGGACCTGCGTATAGGACTGGACATAGAACAACCGATTGGTTCCAAATCAGGAAAGGAGTACATCAAGGCTGTATATTGTCACCCTGCTTGTTTAACTTATATGCAGAGGACATCATGAGAAATGTTGGACTGGATGAAGCACAAGCTGAAATCAAGACTGCTGGGAGAAATATCAATAACCTCAGATACGCAGATGATACCACTCTTATGGCAGAAAGTGAAGAGGAACTAAAGAGCCTCTTGAAAGAGAGAGAGGAGAGTGAAAAAGCTGGCTTAAAACTCAACATTCAAAAAACTAGGATCATGGCATCTGGTTCCATCACTTCATGGCAAATAGATGGGAAAACAATGAAAACAGTGTCAGACTTTATTTTGGGGGGCTCCAAAATCACTCCAGATGGTGACTGCTGCCATGAAATTAGAAGACACTTGCTCCTTGGAAGAAAAGCTCTGACAAACCTAGACAGTATATTAAAAAGCAGAGACATGACTTCGTCAACAAAGGTCTGTCTAGTCAAAGCTATGGTTTTGCCAGTAGTCATATATGATGTGGGAGTTGGACCATAAAGAAAGCTGAGTGCCAAAGAATTGATGCCTTTGAACTGTGGTGTTGGAGAAGACTCTTGAGAATCCCTTGGACTGCAAGGAGATCCAACTAGTCCATCCTAAAATAAATCAGTCCTGAATATTCATTGGAAGGACTGATGATGAAGCTGAAACTCCAATACTTTGGCCACCTGATACAAAGAGCTGACATCGGAAAAGACCCTGATGCCGGGCAAGATTGAAGGCAGGAGTAAAAGGGGACAACAGAGGATGAAATTGTTGGATGGCATCATTCACTCGTTGGGCGTGAGTTTGAGCAGGCTCCCAGAGTCGGTGCTACAGGCCTTGCATGCTGCAGTACATGGGGTCACAAAGAGTTGGACACAACTGAGTGACTGAACTGACTGATTTATTGGCTTGGCCAAAAGTTTGAGTTTCCTGGAAGAGCATTTGAAGCCCGAATGAACTTTTTGGCTAACCCAATATTAATGTCAGAATTTTGATACTAGAGCTGATTTTTTTTTCACAAACTGATAGGCTGGGAGAATCATCATTTCATGTTTCTTCCAGCCTGACGAATAGACCAAGAAACCTGACTACTCAATCCCAGATATGAGGTATTCATTTGATATAAATATATATTTTCTACAGATTTTCTCTTAGGACATGTAAAGCCCAATTAGTCAAATGACCCTGTTTCTTTTCTCTGTTATGTTTTAAAGCTTGGTAATCTTTCCAGATGGTTCAGTCTTTCTTCTTTAAGTAGCAGTATTTTTTTTTCTAAAAGTTATCATAATTCTAAATAAAGTGCCACTTCTGAGATATGTCATCTTGTGTTTCATTATTTTTGAGTTGTTAAAAAAATTTATTATGCCAAACATCTGGCACATTTTAAAAATTTCTGTTTGTCATTTGGTATATTAAATAGCACTGGTTTTCTTTTTCTTTTGATTGGAAAAAATTCATTCTCATTTAGTATTTTCCACTGGCATATTAAAACAAGGGGAAAAGATTGCACAGTTGAATAAGGTGCAAATGTTATCTCATTTCTGTTTTATAATAACAAATCTCATTCCCTCTCATATCAATTTTACAATGAGTTGGACTGTTTTACTTGGTATTCAAGGCACTACTTGGCCTAAACCCCTACTGCCTTTGTAAAGTTTGTTTCACCGTTTTCCTTCCCACATTCTGTCCCATAGTCAGCATTAGTTGAACACCACTCCCCTGGTCTTACAGAAATAGTTCTAGTTCTTAGCACTTGCATTCAGATCAGATCAGTCGCTCAGTCATGTCCAACTCTTTGCGACCCCATGAATCACAGCATGCCAGGCCTCCCTGTCCATCACCAACTCCCGGAGTTCACTCAGACTCATGTCCATCGAGTCGGTGATACCATCTGGCTATCTCATCCTCTGTCATCCCCTTCTCCTCTTGCCCCCAGTCTCTCCCAGCATCAGAGTCTTTTCCAATGAGTCAACTCTTCGCATCAGGTGGCCAAACTACTGGAGTTTCAGCGTTAGCATCATTCCTTCCAAAGAAATCCCAGGGCTGATCTCCTTTAGAATGGACTGGTTGGATCTCCTTGCAGTCCAAGGGACTCAAAAGAGTCTTCTCCAACACCACAGTTCAAAAGCATCAAATCTTCGGTGCTCAGCTTTCTTTACAGTCCAACTCTTACATCCATACATGACCACAGGAAAAACCATAGCCTTGACTAGACGAACCTTTGTTGGCAAAGTAATGTCTCTGCTTTTGAATATGCTATCTAGGTTGGTCATAACTTTCCTTCCAAGGAGTAAGCGTCTTTTAATTTCATGGCTGCAGTCAACATCTGCAGTGATTTTGGAGCCCAAAAAAATAAAGTCTGACACTGTTTCCACTGTTTCCCCATCTATTTCCCATGAAGTGATGGGACTGGATGCCATGATCTTCGTTTTCTGAATGTTGAGCTTTAAGACAACTTTTTCACTCTCCACTTTCACCTTCATCAACAGGCTTTTTAGTTCCTTTTCACTTTCTGCCATAAGGGCGGTGTCATCTGCATATCTGAGGTTATTGATATTTCTCCTGGCAATCTTGATTCCAGCTTGTGTTTCTTCCAGTCCAGCGTTTCTCATGATGTACTCTGCATATAAGTTAAATAAGCAGGGTGACAATATACAGCCTTGATGTACTCCTTTTCCTATTTGGAACCAGTCTGTTGTTCCATGTCCAGTTCTAACTGTTGCTTCCTGACCTGCATACAAATTTCTCAAGAGGCAGGTCAGGTGGTCTGGTATTCCCATCTCTTTCAGAATTTTCCACAGTTTATTGTGATACACACTGTCAAAGGCTTTGGCATAGTCAATAAAGCAGAAATAGATGTTTTTAGGTAGGTCTTATCAGATATAAGCAGGCACTTACTGCTTTTCAGCCACTTATATATCCTTCACTTCCTGGGAAGTCACAGTTGTTACCTATCTTAAATTGTTATTGTTTAGTCGCTAAGTTGTGTCCGACTCTTTTGGGACCCCATGGACTGCAGCCCACCAGGCTCCTCTGTCCATGGGATTTCCCAGGCAAGAATACTGGAGTGGGTTGCCATTTCCTTTTCCAGGGGATCTTTCTGACTCAGGGATTGAAACCGTGTCTCCTGCTTGTCAGGAAGTTTCTTTACCACTGACCACCAGTGGTAAAGAATCCAGTTATCTTAAATACTAACCTATTCAACCTAACAGAATACATCTACAGATAAGTTCATACAGACTTATTTATACCCTAAGAGAGTTTCCCTGGGGGTTCATGGTGAATGTGTCCCCTTGTGTGATCTCTTGCTAGAGCAGGGTCTATGCAAATCAGATTGTAGGCCAGGGACGCTTTCCTGGGTTAATGTTAGATCCCAGGTTTTAATGACCAGGTTAAAGCTGTATAAATAAGGAGGGAAAGCTGTTCTGGGATAAACCTCCCCTGTAGGGAGGCATGAAGTCCTGACACCATGGTGAGTATCAGGATTGATACTTGATTCAATATTTTGTAAGCTGAAAGTACAACACAAGGATATGAATACTGGAAGATGACACTGGAGAGGGAGGTAAGGACCAGGCTAGAGGAGGCCAGATAACAGTTTGTAACCAGGAATGTGGATGAGACTGGGTGGCAGAGCGGCTCCTTCTCATATTCTGAGTACAGCGTGTACTTCCCAGGGCTCATGGAGAATATGCCCAAACCAGCTGATCTCCAGCCTAGTTCAACACGAAGGTCATGTATATCATTCACAGCTAAAAATGTTCCCCAAGATGTCATGAGGTCAGTAATTGTGTCATTTCACAAAGAAGACAACCCAAGACAAGAAGTGGTGGTTACATGGCCTTTAACAATGATTTTGTTTTAGCGTGGCTCTTTTAAGTGGAAATGCTTTTTAATAGTTGGCTTACTATACCAAAAGATGTATGTCCCAGCTGTGCTGTGCTGTGCTTAGTCACTCAGTTGTGTCTGACTCTTTGTGACCGCAGGGACTGTAGCCCACCAGGCTCCTCTGTACATGGGGATTCTCCAGGCAAGAATACTGGAGTGGGTTGCCATGCCCTCCTCCAGGGGATCTTCACAACCCAAGGATCGAATCCAGGTCTCCTGCATTGCAGGTGAATTCTTTACCATCTGAGCCACCAGGGAAGCCCCAGAGATACCAAGAATTCGTTACTGATGAAATTCCTGGTTTTTCATTTGTTTGTTTGTTTTTGGTCCTTTATTTAAAATACTGAAATCATACAGTTTGAATTCTAGAGAAATATGGTCTGGAGGTATGCTTACATAGCAAAAACAGGGGCATTACATCCAAAACATGAAACTTATGAATTTCCAGAAGGTGATACATGGCACTTGAAAATAGATGTGAATTTCCAACAGAGATAATTAATATTTTTAATCAGATCCTGCGTTCATGGAAGGAATATGACCTGGCAGTAATGATTATAAATTATGGAAAAAAGGTGTTGGACATCTCATCAGGTTGCAAATCTCTATTTGGTACTACAGACCTAGAGGAAATGCAAGAAGAGGTAATTGTTTGTTCTTTGTGTCTCATCTTTAAACATACATTATTTGAATTTTATGAGAGGTCATGTAGTGTTAGTAAATATGTTAGATAATTGATTAGTTTTTAGTTTGTCATATTTACATAAAAGAGGATGAATGTATAGTGAAGAGCTTCTGTTTTCCTTCCTTTTCTTTCAATTTTAATTACTATCCAGAAAATTAAAAGGTCTCTATTCTAGAATATTGAATAGCCCCCTGTTTCTAGTATTGATGATCAGTTAGGTGTTGATGAGAGCTTCCTATACCCAGTTGGACATTAGACTGAAAGCCCTCAAAGGTCTCTCCCAGACTGAAGATTTTTATTATTTTCGGTGGGTCACTGAATGCAATAAATATGTCAGAGCTTTTTGCTGTGCACCAAGTAGATTTCCTGAACTTCTTGTAACACCTACATTGTCTTCCTTATGAGGCTTCTAATGTTTGAGATAACTTTTAAGTAAGACCCATGCTGACTCCAAGCATGGGTCTTACTAGATCGTTATTGCCTTTTCTTGAAAGTATGTGGTTAAATGATTTTGTAGGTAGATCAAATTTTGAAACATTGCTTAGTTTATCTGGTTTCTGAAGAGTACTGGGAACTGCTTGCAGCCTCTTTTGTGATCAGGATTGGGGTTGAGACTATGACCCCTAAGCCTGTTTCAATTGGAGTAGCTCTATCTCTATTATATGTGGAAAAAGCTTAAGAAAAATCCCATAGTTTCCCTGGATGAATATTTTTAGCCATAATACTTTTTGGGGTGTGTGTGGGGATTCTAGAGAAAGTTTTGATTAAGCTGAAAGTGACTTGAGGATTTTTTTCTTCACCAAGTGTTGTCCACTCTCAGAGTCCATCAGCCAGCCCCTTCATGTCACTGAGGCCTTGACTCAGGGCCCTGCCCCTTCGCAAAGCGGCAGGACAGGACCCCATCCCTCTTTCCTTGGAGCCTTTAGTCCAGCAGCAGGTTGTGATACTTCTTTCAGAGTAAGACTGTGGGGATTGAGAATCTAGTATCTAGTTTATAGAAGTCAGGAATCATTATAAGCATCTGGGGTCCCTCAAAGCCAAAAGATCTTGGCAGGTCTATTTTTTCAGAGAGTGGGAGACATGAACCAGTCAGTTCTCAGGCTCAGACAGTTGAAAACATGGTGGGGAGCCTGAGTGCAGACCCACCAATTCTTAATCCACTAATTACTGATCATGTTACGTTCAATGAAAGGCAAAGTAGCAAAAGCAATTAGCTTAGTTGTAAGGAAGCTCCCTCTGGGGCAAGGGGAAAAAAAAAAAAGGAAGGAAAGAAAAGGATATATTTCTGAAAGCATTTTTTTTGAGGATTTTGAGAGCTGTATCTGCAAGTGCTCTCAAAAGGGTGTGTGTAGTGGGGAAGGGGCTGCTTAGGGGAGTAGAAGTTACAGGGAGGAAGGGAAAGGGAAGAGAAGAACTATTTTGGTCAACCTCCATAAAACACTTTGTATTGTATCTGGCATTTAGTTAGACTACAATGGGTTGTTATTAATTAATTATTAGTACATTTAGCTATGTAGATTCATAACTTGGTCTACCAAGTATGAAAGCATGAACATAATTTAAAGAATGTTATTTGAAAATGACAATTCTTGAAACATATTGAAATACGTTCTGACATTTAACCAATGTTTCTAGGGTTCTTCCAAGAAGTCTTGCAAGAATAAGAAGCCACAGCAGGTATTAGTACCTGAAAAAATAAATGAACAGCTGGTTTTATTGGAGACACATCTACTCAAACTGACAAAGCAATGTAATCTATTATTTTTCTTTCTGTATACTTCTGTTTAGCTTTTTTTTTTTAAATAAGAAAATATTTTGTTAAAAGGATTAGAATGAGATTAGCATTTGGTAAGCCCTTTATGGTTTATGCAGTGCTTTTACATTATGTCCTTAATCCTAACAATACTCTGTTAATAAGGGATTGCTAACCTGATTTTTACAGATGTAGCTCATAAAGATTAAGCGGTTTATTTAGGATTACATAGTTGGCTTGGATTTGAGCTTAAAGCTTCTCATTCTAAAGCAGAGTTTCTCAACCTCGACAATATTGCCAATTTGGGCCAGATAATTCTTTGCTGTGGGGGACTGTCTTAGGCATTGTGGATGTAAAACAGCATCTCTGGCCTTTGTCCAGAGATGCATAGCACACCATCCCCTCCGGACTGTCTCCCCTACCCCCATCCCCCACCAGCGCCAGCTGTGACACAAGTGTTGGCAAATGTATTGTAGAAGGGGAACACAACGTTGAGAATCACTGTTCTGAAGGCAGAAATGTAACTGAGAAAGAAAGGGATAGCATGAGAGGTGTTAATATACGAGTGATTTGAACCATGTGAAACACTCAAGTGAAACACTGATTTTAGGTCATTGGGCTGTATTGTAATTTAGTGATAGACCAAAATGCTGACACGATTATTGGAGTTTTGGAGTTTGCATCTTGGAAATCTGATTAAGAAATTGATTTACTTTCTGGTGATGACAACTGTTCTCACATTTTTAAGAAGCAGCACTTCATACCTAGAAGAATAAAAGAGTACATAAGTTTCTCTCATTAGAAGGTTGCACTTTTGGCCCCTTGGTTTTTGGGAAGTCACTACCCTTGTAGAATTCTGTGTCCCCATCTCACCTGTCTTACTCTGTGCCTCGGTTATATATAGGTGGTTGTACTGTTTCAGAATTCCCTGACTTGAATCTCTCACTTTATTTAAACACACTCCATGTCTCTGTTTCCAGCTGAACTTATGAATTGAACCCAATGCTCTATTATTCACAAAACCTATAAACCTAGTTTTGGGAAAGCTCTAATTGTCTGGTTACATATAAAAATTATAATTCCTTAAATTATAGAAAGGGTTCTGGAAGTGTAAAGGGTTCTGGAAATATGAATTATTTATTTTCATATTATCACCCCCTCCACATTTCACTAAGGAGCACAATGTAAAGTTAGGAGCTAAACAATAGATTCAGTAACAAAACAATAATAAAAATAACAGTTTTATACAGGGCTCTCTGTGTGCCAAGAACTATTTTAAGTGTTTTATTCATATTAAAACTTATATAGTCCTTATATAACAGCCATATGAAAAAGCTACTATTATTATTTCATTTTAAAGATAAGGAAAGGGAAGCACAGAGAAGGTAAGTAACTTCCCAAGGTCTCATAACTAAGACATGTAAGACTTAGGGACTTCCCTGGTGGTTCAGTGGTTAAAACTCCATGCTTCCAATGCAGGGGTGTGGGTTCAATGCCTGGTCAGGGAACTAAGTTCCTGCATCCCACATGCTGTGCAGCCGGAAAAAAAAGTATCAAACTGAGAATCTGGTTTCTGTGTCTGATACTTGCTGATAGACAATAGCTGTTGAGTAATAAAGATTCATGCTTTAGAGATTCTTCCCCTATTTGGTAATAGACTCCTTGGCCTTTAGGGGAAAAAATGAAAGGAAAATAATTGAATTATTGAATCTCTTAAATCTCAAAAATATGTAATTTATATTTTAAGACAAGAATTTAGGATGTCTGAAATGTTTACTTGGGTATTTTCCTATTTTTCACCCTCCACCAAAGGATTTTCATTTTTGGTTATTGATATTAAACAAAATCAACAACTTACTAATTCTTTTTAACCTTAGATATTACAACTGAACTCTCAGGAGCAGAAGATCCCATATTTCTTTACCCTATAGTTTTAAACTGGTCGGTCAAAGGTGCTGTGAAAGAAGGTAGGTTACCTTGTCATACATATGTTGCTTGCTCACCTTACTGCTGAAGATCTTTTATTCCATAAATTCTGTTGTTGGCAGAAGATTTCAGGTTCTTACCCATTCAGAATAAAGCAGATGCTTGATTGTCAAGTAAGGAAAGAGACCAAAATAGGTACCTGATTTAAAATCTGAAAATGCGGAACCTTTATGTTGACTTATTTTGGCAGTAATTGATGTTGTGTTGTTATGAAGCTTACAAAAACTAGGAACTGAACAATGTGTTAGTGATTTTTAAGCTCAACTGTGAAGAAATAGCAGCATTATTGTTTATCTCAGAGTGAAATATAATAAAAATTAGGATGACTAGTTATTCTGGCAGTTATCAGCAGTATATTTACCCCCACCTAGTCGTATGTTAGGGAACTTTTAGGAAATCTTTCAAACACTGAGATATTTGGAAAATAAAAGAAATTTAGACTATAAAGGATTGTTTGATCATAGGAAAACAATAGTCTCACAACATTTACTCCTATACATTTTTAAAAAGTAAGAAATCTAGAAAGAAATGAAGGGACTTCTCTGGCAGTCCAGTGGTTAAGACTCCATGCTTCCAATGCAGGGACCATGGATTTGATTCTTTGTTGAGGAACTAAGATTCCATATACTGCATGGCATGGGCCCAAAAAAAAAAAAAAAAAAAAAGCAGGTTAATAAACTTGCCTATTAGAACAAAATGACTAATAGCAGTAGTATCCTTTCAATGCCATTAACCAAGTGTATTGGTGATTATACGTGAATTTCCTTGTTTTCACAGTTATGAAATTTAAGCAGAGACCTAGATTCCTGGAATTCTTTACACAAGTTATGCAAAAATGTATGCATGATGAAAAATTTCAACCTATGGTGGAGATAACAAATCCTGTCTATGACTTCTTGAAAAGGTACTGTAATATTTGTTTGATTAGCATTAACAACTTTAAAAAATGAGTAAAATTGTTCCTTAAAGATATATGGTATGTTATGAGTTAGTTGCTCTGTTGTGTCTGCCTCTTTGTGACCCCCCTGGACTGTAGCCCACCAAGCTCCTCCATTTATAGAATTCTCCAGGCAAGAATACCGGAGTAGGTTGCCATTTCCTTCTCCCAGGTATTTTCCTGACCCAGGGATGGAACCTGGATCCATCCTGGGTCCAGGTAGATTCTTTACTATCTGAGCCACCAGGAAAGCTCTAAAAGATATATAAGATGGATGATAAAGAGAGTGGAGTCTATGCAGTTAAAACAGGCATCTAGAAGGTAGTGAGTATCTGTGTCTGGGTAAATAAATAAATACACACAAAAATGTTTGTGCACCTGAACTGAGGAATAATAGAGCATGTTCTTATTTCTAGTAGGAAATAAATTATCCCTTTTGCTATTGAGACATGTTGGATGATTGAATTTCTAGAATTAGCATCTTTCACACAAACTTTGGGGTCCAATTATTTACTTAATTTTTTCATCCAGTTTAACTGAGATATGATTGACATGCTGCTGCTGCTGCTAAGTCACTTCAGTCGTGTCCGACTCTGTGCGACCCCTAGACGGCAGCCCACTAGACTCCCCCGTCCCTGGGATTCTCCAGGCAAGAACGCTGGAGTGGGTTGCCATTTTCTTCTCCAATGCATGAAAGTGAAAAGTGAAAGTGAAGTCACTCAATCGTTTCTGACCCTTAGTGAACCCCTGGACTGCAGCCTACCACGCTTCTCCATCCATGGGATTTTCCTGGAGTGGGGTGCCAGTGCCTTCTCCAGCACTGTATAAATTTTAAGGTGGACGACATAATGATTTGGGTTATGTACATCATGAAATGATTACCACAGTGGGTTTGATGAACATCCATCATCTCATAAAAATGCGACATTAGAAAAGCAAACCCTAAAGAAACCACCAGAAAATTACTAGAGCTAATCAATGAATATAGTAAAGTTGCAGGATATAAAATCAATACACAGAAATCCCTTGCATTCCTAATTCCGGATTAGTAGGATTCCTACTCCGGTATCCTACACTAATAATGAGAAAATAGAAAGAGAAATCAAGGAAACAATTCCATTCACCATTGCAACGAAAAGAATAAAATACTTAGGAATATATCTACCTAAAGAAACTAAAGACCTATATGTAGAAAACTATAAAACACTGGTGAAAGAAATCAAAGAGGACACTAATAGATGGAGAAATATACCATGTTCATGGATTGGAAGAATCAATATAGTGAAAATGGGTATACTACCCAAAGCAATCTATAGATTCAATGCAATCCCTATCAAGGTACCAATGGTATTTTTCCCAGAGCTAGACCAAATAATTTCACAATTTGTATGGAAATACAAAAAACCTTGAATAGCCAAAGCAATCTTGAGAAAGAAGAATGGAACTGGAGAAATCAAACTGCCTGACTTCAGGCTCTACTACAAAGACACAGTCGTCAAGACAGTATGGTACTGGCACAAAACAGAAGTATAAATCAATGGAACAAAATAGAAAGCCCAGAGATAAACCCACGCACCTATGGACACCTTATCATTGACAAAGGAGGCAAGAATATACAGTGGAGAAAAGACAATCTCTTTAACAAGTGGTGCTGGGAAAACTGGTTAACCACTTGTAAAAGAATGAAACTAGAACACTTTCTAACACCATACTCAAAAATAAACTCAAAATGGATTAAAGATCTAAACATAAGACCAGAAACTATAAAAAATCTTAGAGGAGAACATGGGCAAAACACTCTCTGACATACATCACAGCAGGATCCTCTATGACCCACCTCCCAGAATATTGGAAATAAAAGCAAAAATAAACAAATAGGATCTAATTAAAATTAAAAGGTTCTGCACAACAAAAGAAACTCTAAGCAAGGTGAAAAGACAGCCTTCAGAATGGGAGAAAATAATAGCAAATGAAGCAACTGACAAACAACTAATCTCAAAAATATACAAGCAACTCCTGCAGCTCAATTCTAGAAAAATAAACGACCCAATCAAAAAATGGGCCAAAGAACTAAGCAGACATTTCTCCAAAGAAGACATACAGATGGCTAACAAACACATGAAAAGATGCTCAACATCACTCATTATCAGAGAAATACAAATCAAAACCACAATGAGGTACCATTTCACGCCAGTCAGAATGGCTGCGATCCAAAAGTCTACAAGCAATAAATGCTGGAGAGGGTGTGGAGAACAGGGAACCCTCTTACACTGTTGGTGGGAATGCAAACTAGTACAGCCACTATGGAGAACAGTGTGGAGATTCCTTAAAAAACTGGAAATAGAACTGCCATACGACCCAGCAATCCCACTGCTGGGCATACACACTGAGGAAACCAGAATTGAAAGAGACACGTGTACCCCAATGTTCATCGCAGCACTGTTTATAATAGCCAGGACATGGAAGCAACTTAGATGTCCATCAGCAGATGAATGGATAAGAAAGCGGTGGTACATATACACAATGGAGTATTACTCAGCCATTAAAAAGAATACATTTGAATCAGTTCTAATGAGGTGGATGAAACTGGAGCCTATTGTACAGAGTGAAGTAAGCCAGAAAGAAAAACACCAATACAGTATACTAACGCATATATATGGAATTTAGAAAGATGGTAACAACAACACTGTATGTGAGACAGCAAAAGAGACACAGATGTATAGAACAGTCTTATGGACTCTGTGGGAGAGGGAGTGGGGGATGATTTGGGAGAATGGCATTAAAACATGTATAATATCATATAAGAAATGAATCGCCAGTCCAGGTGTGATGCAGGATACGGGAAGCTTGGGGCTGGTGCACTGGGATGACCCAGACGGATGGTATGGGGAGGGAGGTGGGAGGGGGGTTCAGGATGGTGAACACGTGTACACCCATGGTGGATGCATGTTGGTGTATGGCAAAACCAATACAATATTGTAAAGTAAAAGAAAAAAAGATTAAAAAAAAATAAAAGCAGAAAATTTTTTTTTCTTCCTTATGGTGAGAATTCTTAAGATTTACCCTCTTAAAAACTTTTATTTGTAACATGTAGCATGCATGTTAGTTATCTTTATCATGTTGTACATTACATCCCTAGTTGTTCTTTACCTTGTAACTGAAGTTTGTGCCTTTGGGCTATCATCAGTAATTCCCCTTCCCCCTCTCTTTGATGTAGTCCCATTTGTTTACTTATGCTTTTTTTTCTTTAAGGTGTTTACAACTTATTTTAACAGGTTAAAATGATTGCTTACTTTTGCTTTTGTTTCCCTTGCTTGAGGAGACATCTCCAAAATATATTGCTAAAATTCATGTCAAAGAGCATACTGCCTATGTTTTCTTCTAGGAGTTTTATGGTTTCAGGTTCTTCACTTTAAGTCTTTAATCCATTTTGAGTTTATTTTTGTGTATGGTGTGGTTTTGAAGTCTGGTTTTGGCCATGTACTATGCTTTTCTAATTCTCTACAGTAGCAAGCAGTCATTCCTTGGGGTTCCCGTATGTATATGTGAATGGAGTTCCTCAAATAGAAGTAGTAAAACTTTAAAGTTAACCCTTTTATTCACTAAGCATAAATGGCTCTCTCTGCCCCCAAGGAAAATTGTGTTTTGTGCCAACTAGTTATGAGAGACGCCAAATGAATTCAGCTTTTCTTCCAATAGTTGGGTTTTGATTTTAAAACTGGACATAGGTCTAATCTATCTCATTGTAGGAAAAACATCAGTAACACAAGATCTACTTTAAAAATGTCAAAGAGGAACATTCTCATAAAAACCTACAGGAAAATATTCTTCCTAAAATAGGCACTTCATTTATTAGAACAAAAGCTTGAAATACATGTGCTTTGTATTTTCAAAAGATGAAAGAGGAAATTGCTTTCATTACATGAAAGCAGGCCATTGTAATGAGAGAGCTGGACAGAATTAGAAAGTCCCACCAAATTGAATAAACGATAGCCAAAATGAGAACCTTGGAAGCTGTAAATAATATTCTTGATACCAAAGAAAATCAGAAGGCACTTTCAGTGTGCAGTAAAATTTGGAGGGCTGACCATGGAGGTCCAACTGAAGAAGAATAGATAATCTGAAATAGGAAAATAGAATAAGTGTTTGAGACCAGTGGTACAAAAAAGGATATGAGTTTGGAGATTGAACAGTATAAGTGAGTTCAAGTCAAAGGTAATGATTTCAACATTTAAGCCTGGGCAGATGTTCTAGGATGTTCTTCAAGTCAAAAAATACAGAGGAGGGGCAGAAGTAAGTCCTTGATCTCTACTTTGTTAGTAATATCTATTTTCTTTTTGTATTTGTATGCTTGACATATTTTTGCATGAAGAAACTTTTTTTCTACTTCAACAGACAAATATGCAGCAATGTTTTCTTCCAACTTTTTAGTTTCACAGTTTAGATTTAGTGTTTTAATCCATATGGAATTTATTTTGGTGTAAGGATTTAGATTAAACTTTAGGGTTTTTTCTTTTAAAATTTTAATTATTTGTCTTGGGAACATTTAAAAGTAATCTCTTTGTTACTTATTTTTAATGCTAACTTTTCACATTGTTGATTCTATTAATAATGCTTATAAATCACAATGAAGATATTTAGTGAATTTTTATGTTCTACATAACAAAAAATAAAAGTATATGGAAATAACTGATGAAAAGAAGGCTAATTTGATAGAAAATAATGATATTAGAGTTAAACATGATACTTAAAAAGAGATAAGGACATAGAAAATGTATATAACTAATAAGATTAATTTAATATATATAGCCAACTGAGACTAAACACCCTTTATATTATAGCACTTATTAAATTTTAGAAAAGTAATTTTTAAACTGCAAAATAAATCTCAGTAGACCACCTAGTCTAAAATTTGTAAAGATCACATTCATACAATGCAATTCATACAGTACAACTGAAATATTATAACAAAATGATGACTGGTATATATAATTATATATAACTATCAGATCAGATCAGATCAGATCAGTCGCTCAGTCGTGTCTGACTCTTTGCGACCCCATGAATCGCAGCACGCCAGGCCTCCCTGTCCATCACCAACTCCCGGAGTTCACCCAGACTCATGTCCATCGAGTCAGTGATGCCATCCAGCCATCTCATCCTCTGTCATCCCCTTCTCCTCTTGCCCCCATTCTCTCCCTTAGGCTAAATCTAAAAGTATAGAGCATGAAAATCATGCTAGTGAGAAGTCCAATATCAAATGTATTCAAAGCAGTAAAAACAAATTTTTAGCTTTAGAAGCTTCTGTTACTTACTAAAAGAGTAAAATAAAATTAAATTAGCTTTTATTGAACTCGAGAAATTGGTAAAATAACAAAATAAATCTAAGACAGTAGAAAGAAGAAATAGAATAAGTTGAAATTAATCAATTATAAATTGGTTTTAAAATAGTCCAATGGTAACTGCTAGGTTTAGTCTTTGAAGATATGAATAAATTAGGTAATTTTCTGGCCAACAAAATAAGAAAAAGTGAAATGTAAGTAATCCAAAGAGAAAATAGTCATAAATTTGGAAGTTGTTAAATTTTAGAAAACAATGTATGTAATTTAACATGAATCAGTTTGAAAATCTAACTTAAAGTGATGATTATCTGGAAAATTTTTAATTATATGAATTTATTGAAGCAGTAAAAAATTTGGAGAGATCATATTTCAATGCCATTCACATATGAAACGAGTCGCAAGTCCAGATTCGATGCATGATACTAGATGCTTGGGGCTGGTGCACTGGGACGACCCAGAGGGATGGTATGGGGAGGGAGGAGGGAGGAGGGTTCAGGATGGGGAACACATGTATGCCTGTGGCAGATTCATTTCGATATATGGCAGAACCAATACAATATTGTAAAGTTTAAAAATAAAATTAAAAAATATTTGGAGAGATCAAAAACTTTTTAAGCAAGTTCTCTCATAGGAACAAATAATTTTGTTTTACATAAAGCTACTTCAGGGCTTCCCAGGTGGCCCAGTGGCAAAGAATCTACCTGCCAATGCAGGAAACACAGGAGATCTCAGATTTGATCCCTGGGTGGGAAGATCCCCTGGAGTAGGAAATGCTGACCCACTCCAGTATTCTTGCCTGAAGAATTCCATGAACAGAGGAACTTGACAGGGTACATTACAGTCCATGGGGTCACAAAGAGTAGGACATGACTGAGCACACACACACTTCAGAGTGTAGTTGTAGTTTCCTTGTAAATTTTTACAGCAGGCTCTGATAACACATGTGTAAAAAGAGAATAAAAAAGTAGAAAATTAGGGGTTGACTTTATTTAGAAATATACAAAATCAAAATAAAACACTAGCTTATAAATTTAGCTGTGAGAATGTAGATTTTGTTCTCAATATATCATAAGAAGTCTAAATATAATTATCACTAGTAGTCAAAGGAATCTTTTGTGCTGAAAAGTCATATCATGAAGTTCAGCAACAGCAATTCCTAGCAAATCAGGATTAGAAGAAGATTTTCTGTTAAAATATGCAGGACCACACAGAAACCTATTATTCCTCCTATCTTTTATTAAAAAATATCATTTTGAACATTATTGGCAGTGCTTTAAAGTAAGAAATAGAAATTAGGATTAGAATTCATATGATTGTCATATGATAGGGTCCCCAAAATGTTTGCCAAGTGAATTCCAAGGTGAAGTACTCAGAAAATAGAAGGATTGATATCTGCAAGTTATTATTATTTTTAACTTAACAAGTTAACTAAAAACTATCAGAACTAACAATAGAATTCCATAGGATGGGTAGATGCAAAATCAATGCTTTGCTATGTCAACTAGAAAGTATAATGGAAAGACAATTCTGTTGTTGTGAAGTACAGGATTAAGTTTATCAGAAATTGTGAGGGGATTTAGGCTAATATAAAAAAGACCAACATCTTTTCTAAGAGGTATTAAAAAATGACTGGAATAAATGGAGAGAAATAGTACATTACTTGATGAGCAGATGGAATATTGTAAAGATTTCTATTATTCTCAAATTAACTTATTGGTTTAATGCAATTCCAATCAGATTAGTTTGTATGGAATGGGCTAGAGTAATGAAATATATTTAAAGAATAAAAAAGGGTGAAAAGAGAGGCTTTTCTGTCGAATAAAGTATAACAGAGTTGTGTTTATGAATTAATAGGCAGACAGTCATTGGAAATCAATGTTTTGGGTCAGAAGCAGGCATGACGTATGTAACCAAAACAATGAATAAGCCATGAAATCAAAGATCAATAACATTGATTATATGAAAGTTTAGAAATATTATTTTTCATAACACACCATCAGCAAAATAGAAAGCAGTCAGAGCTAGGAGAAAGCATTCGATGAAGAGGTGGAGAAGTGGAGGAGTTTACTCAGTGGAAGAGCATTCTGCAGAGCATGGAGGAGATTGCTGACAGGATTGGGAAGATGGTGCTCCATAACCTCCTCTTCTTTCCAGCTTTTTCTGGAATAACAGCCACAAAAGCATTCTGGTGGGGTGGGAGAGATAGGAGGTAGAGGAGAGACCAGGCTGGTTGGAAAACAGCAGGCAACTAGGCTCAGAATGTAAGTAGCAGAGCACAGAAGGGATTCCCAAGTCTCCCTCTGATCAATGGTCCAAGCTGTGTGTTATAGTTCAGGCAGACAAAACATTTGCCAAAATGAATGCCAGCTAGGGGAAAGGGAGGACATTTAATATTGTTGGACATTGGCATCCATTCTGCATCTAGGCATTCAGCCAACCATGGATCAGAAATATTCGAAAAAAATTCCTGAAAGTTCCAAAAAGTAAAACTTGAATTTGCCACACTCCTGTTAACTTTGTACATAATATTTATGTTGTATTTACAGTTATTTATACAGAACTGAACTGATACAGAATTTGCATTGCAACTTAAATGATTTAAAGAGATGATTTAAACTGTATAGGAGGATATGTGCGGAGAAGGCAATGGCACCCGACTCCAGTACTCTTGCCTGGAAAATCCTGTGGATGGAGGAGCCTGGTAGGCTGCAGTCCATGGGGTCGCTAAGAGTCGGACACGACTGAGTGACTTCACTTTCACTTTTTCACTTTCATGCATTGGAGAAGGAAATGGCAACCCACTCCAGTGTTCTTGCCTGGAGAATCCCAGGGATGGGGGAGCCTGGTGGGCTGATGTCTATGGAGTTGCACAGAGTCGGACACGACTGAAGTGACTTAGCAGCAGCAACAGGAGGATATGTGTAGGTTATATGTAAATAGTATGCCATTTTATATAAAGACTTGCGCCTCCTTGACTTTTGGTATCTGAGAGGGTCCTGGAACCAAGCCCCTGCAGATCCCCATGGATGAGTGTAGTAATCTAAAATGCTTAGCTCCTGTTGATGTCCGAAGGTGGTAGTGGCTGGGAGCTTGCACATGGTAGAACTAAAGGGACTGAATCTGTTGGAAGCAAGATATCCTGTTTAGGGTCACTTAGTTTGAAAGGAAAGTGTTCACTTTTTTTTTTTTTCCAGTTCGATTCTATTTGTTCTATATCATATCGATACTTCAGCTCTCATCACATTTGATGCTATGATTTACATTTTGCTCTTTTGAGAGGCCAGCTATTCCTTGATGGGACTGGGAGTATCACAGTCTCATTTATGCATGGAATGCAACCAATTTTGGAAATGCTTCTAGAATAATTTCAGTGACAATACTCATTAAAAATTTATTACTTTGGGGTAGTTTTGCAAATTTTTGCATATCCTTTTAACTGACTTTATCTTTTTGTAATAGGAGGAATGAGTCCCTTCTTGGAATAAAAAAACTGAAATACAAGGATACTTTGTCTAAAAAGGTCATCAAACCTGTGAAGAAGTACAGAGCTGCAGTAGTGGAGATTGGAAAAGTAAGTTTCATGTAAATTTTGAATTTTCAGTTAGTGAACTTAAGAGATTCATGTATCTAGAGATGGTTGGCTGCACTATAATTTATTATAATATTAAACAGAAGGTAATACCAACAAGCATAAACTTATAATTATACAATATATTTTAATTCTTAAGTTATATGGATATTTTTATAATCTTTTATCTACAGTGGTACTTCTGTTACTTTTGATAAATAATTTTAATTGAAGGGCATAAAGAAATCACTGTTGTAATGTCAAGAGGTAAGCATTAGAATACAAGTAAATTATGTTGTACTCAGATTTGTGTTCAGATTTTAATTTGTAACATTTTTGTTATCTTCTGTGTTAAGACTACAGAAATGAAGCAAAAAAAAAAAGCTAAAAGAAAGGAAACTCTAAGAGAATTTTTGAATAAAAATCCCTTTATTTCTGAAATGCCGGAGCATGAAAGGTATTGATTGATTAATTAATTAAATGTTCACTTGAGAGTTACATGTGTTGCGCATTATTTTAGGCACCAGGGATACACTGGTAGACACAACAGATAGGATCACTGCCATCAGTGAGCTTACATACTACTAAAAGGAACATAAAATAAACAAACATACAAATAAGCAAGAAAATTGAAAATTTTGATAAATTTTATAGAATAAATGAACAGGATGATATACTAGAGAGTAACTGTCCTGGGGTAGAGCTGGTGGCTGCAGTAAATTAGATTAAGAGTGGCCAGGATGTCAAACTGGTAAATTACTTCTAAGTATTGGCCAATGGTGTTCTTGTTTCTAAAACTAAAACTATAATACTTATTGGGCTTCCCTTGTGGCTCAGCTAGTAAAGAATCCACCTGCAATGCGGGAGACCTGGGTTCGATTCCTGGGTTGGGAAGATCCCTTGGAGAAGGGAAAGGCTACCCACTCCATTATTCTGGCCTGGAGAATTCCATGCCGTGGGATTGCAGAGTGGGACATGACTGAGCGACTTTCACTTTCGTAATGCTGTGGTATGTTTAGCTTTTATTGTTATGAGTACACAGTTTTGATTCTTTATATCGTTTACTTTCATTATGTAATGTCTTCCTTTACCTGCTTAGTGATTTTGATTGTAATGTGCAGCATATAAATATTAATGAAACCACTCTCATTTTCTTTTTGTTTGCATTTGCCTCACAATCTGTTTGATTATTCCTTCATTTTCTTTATTTAAATTATGGTATAATTTAGGTGAGTATAGAAAATGATATAAAAAATGAACATGTACTCAATATGCAATGTGCCATATGAAACATTTGGAATGCATTTCTGTCCCCCCTCTATCCCAGTAGTAATATTATCCAAAACCTAGCACTTATCATGCTTATGACTGGCTTTATACTTCAATTATATATATGTGTATGCCCCTAAAGAACATGTGGTGTTATTTTTTACAATTTGTTTTGCCAATATGCTCTTATACCTCAATATTATGTTTGCGAGATTTTTTTCATGTTGATTATATATAAGTCCAGTCCACATTTCCATTATGTAAACAGTGCTACAAAGGACATTCTTGTATACATCTCCACGTGCACATTTGAGAGTTTCTGGGGTAAATACTTAGGACTGTAGTTTCCAGGATATGAACATTTTAACATTTCTAGATATTGCTAAATTGCTTTAAAATTTTCATCAGTGGTGTGTCAGGTTTCCATTATTCAGCATCTTCCCTGATACTTACTATTAGTATCAAATTTTCAAATTTTTGTGGACCTATGAGCTGTGAATTTTTATTTCTTTGATTATGAATGAGTTTAGGCAGCTTTTCATATTTGTTTAAACCCTAGAGTTTTTCTATTCTCAAGACTGCTTGTTTAGATCCTTTGCTCATTTACAACTTTTGTTTTCTCATTTATTTTTAAAGGTTTGGATACTAATGCTTTTCCCAGATGTCATTCATCCATTTGCATTTTAAAGGTCTTCTTTTTTAAATTAAAAGTTGTAATTGTTAATGGGATCAAAGGTATCAGCATTTCATTTTATTATTTTTGAAATTTTTTCTGAGTAAAATATTTTCTTTTTCAATGTAAATATTTGATTTTACAATTGAGAATTTCATCCAACTCGAATAAATTTTTGTGAATGGTGAGAGGAAGAGTCTCTCTCTCCTTTTTTTTTTTAAAGTTTCATTATACCCAATTGAATAACTCTTTTTATTGAGTAGTCTATTCTTTCATTTTTGTCATTTAGCAAGTTGTCATATGTATCAAATTTAGGAAATTGTCTGATTTCTTGTTTTCTAAAAATTTTCTTCTGAATTGTGTTTAGTTTTGCTAAATATTTCTCCACTGAGATTTTTTTCTTTTTTAATCTGTGCAGTCAAATTACATTAATATGTAAATGTTAAACTATGTGCAGTGTCTTTGTCTCATACCTTTGACTCCAATGGGGTGTCTTCCAGAACCAACCACTTCTCAGGGAGTTGGGACAAGAGAGTGGAGTAGAAGGACCTTGGGCTCACCTCACTCGAGCACACCAAAATCACAACTGCAGAACAACCATCAATAAATAAAACTGGAAACTGCCCCCAAAGGATATCCTATATCCAAAGATGCAAAACCAACCAATTCTCTGACTGCAACTGAGAGAACTGAGAGACCCCCATACACCCTTCACCTAGTTTTCTCCTAGTGGTAATACCTTGTAGAACTATAGCCTAAAAATTCAACTCAGTTCTATCTACCTGGAGACAGCCTTAGTCCCACAAGTTAAAGGACCCTGCCCCACTTGTGGTGCCAGCCACAAATAGGATGGCCAGGTACACACATTTCTGTTGAGTCTATTCCAAGTAGGGGGTTCCCATAACTCCTCTTCCCCTCATTCAGGTCAGTAATTTGCTAGAATGGCTCACAGAATTCAGGAAAATATTTTACTTATGTTTACTGGTTTATAATGGATGCAAATGATCAGCCAGATGAAGGAGTTCGTAAGATGATGTCTGGAAGGGTCCTGAGCACAGGAGCCTTTGTCTCTACGGAGTTGTGATGTGTCACTCTCCCAGCACGTGGATGTGTTCACCAAACTGGAGGCCCTCTGAACTTCATTGTTAATAGGTTTTTTAAAAAACCTAGTCTGCAGTTACTCTCTCCAGAGACTGGGGGTTGAGACTGAAAGTTCCACTTACTCATCATGTGTTTGATTTTTCTAGTGACCAACCTCTATGCTGAGGCTCTCTAACAGCCCAACCCTGAGTCACCTTACTAGACTCAGGTGTATTCCAAAGGAGTGCATCATGAATAACAGGAGATTCCTGTCACTCAGGAAACTCCAAGTTTTAGGAGCTCTATACCTGAAATAAAAGACAAAGACCAAATATATATATTTTATTATAGCATTCTAGGTCTGCCCACATACATTCATTTTTTTTACCTACTGATTCAACTTTTTTAAGATGAATAGCCAATTTGAGTCTGTGATTTTTGTTTTAGTTCTTTTTGATGAATTCTATTTTTTAGGAGATTATCCATTTTACCAAATTTTCAAAGTTATTCATAAAACATTATTATGTTTTCATGTTATCCTTTGAATCTCTGCTATATCTACAGTTGCACACTGTTTCATTCCTAACTTCATTAATTTTTGTCTTCTCTCATATTTTTGTGATTTATCTTGCCAGAGGTTTGTCTATTTTCCCCCCATTTTTTCAAAGAGCCAAATTTTGTCTTTGTCAGTCCTCTTTATTGTGTTTATCTTCCTTTCCCTTAATTTTTGCTTTTATACTTATTACTTCCCAGTTCCTTTTTTAAAACAGGTTCACTGAGACTTAAGGCAAAAAAAGAAAAAATGAGTTTTCCTTCTACTCTCCTAAATTCTTCAGCTGGAACTTGGTAAAATTAGACTAACAGAAGAGTGATGAACAAGAGAAAAACAGCAGGGGTTTATTAACATATGCTTATGCATGGGAGAACTCAGTGATGAGTAACTCAAAGGGGTGGTTAGGATTTGGGCTTAGGGCATCTTCAAAAGGACAATGAATTTACAGTAGAATGACCAGGGGTGTAGGCTTTCAAGGGCAACAAACTGTGGTAGAAATATGAGAGAAAACAAATGGAGTAAGACTTGTTTGGGCAGGTCCATCTAGGTGCTGTTTTTCCCTCTTCATAGTCATAAAATTTCCCAGGAGAGGAGTTTTATGGCATTCTTCATATTTTTCAGAAGTTTCTATTTTCCCTTAGATAAGGGCATCTCCAAGAAGGCATCCTTCTGCATCTACTGATTTTCATTTACCTCCAGCTCAAAATAATCCTAACGCGAAAGCGAGAGCTTTCACCATCCTACCCTCTCTAGCAGGGAAGATGCCTCTGGTTCAGTCACTCTCCTTGGCTTCTTGAAGTGACTTAACCATCTCACATGGAAAGATCCCCTGGAGAAGGAAATGGCAACCCACTCTAGTATTCTTGCCTGGAAAATCCCATGGATGGAGGAGCCTGACGGGCTACAGTCCACGGGGTCACAAAGAGTCAGACACGACTGAGCGAATTCACTTTCACAGCCATCTCACACAAGAAAAAGATTGACTTTTATTTTGGAAATTATAGTTTTAATTTTTAGGGTTGAGGTATTTAAAACATTTCTGTTTGGAAATCACATGCCATTACCAAGACAACCAAGTGAAGTGAAGTGAAGTGAAAGTTGCTCAGTCGTGTCCAACTCTTTGTGACCCCATGGACTGTAGTCCATGGAATTCTCCAGGCCAGAATTCTGGAGTGGGTAGCCTTTCCCTTCTCCAGGGAATCTTCCCAACCCAGGGATTGAACCCAGGTCTCTCACATTGCAGACAGATTCTTTATTAGCTGAAGTGCAAGGAAAGCCCAAGAATACTGGAGTAGGTAACCTATCCCTTCTCCAGCAGATCTTCCTGACCCAGGAATTGAACTGGGGTCTCCTGCATTGCAGGTAGATTCTTTACCAACTGAGCTATCAGAGAAGCTAACCAAAGATAACCAAACAACAGCAAAAGCTCAGAAAACCTTGGATTCAAAGGAAGTCAGTCACCAACGAATACAGAATAACTCCACACTGAATGATAATATCAACACTGCATGTCAAAAATAGTTTCCTTCCTTCCTTTATTCTCTAGAATATCTGTCCTTCCAGTGCAGCAAGGTCTACCTTTCTTCCTTCCTTCCTTGCATCCATCCATCCCTATTTCCCTTCCTTTATTTCTGTGTGTGTGTGTTGACTCAGATTCATACTTGTTAACTTTTAAAGTGAGCAAGATTCTTTAACTTACAAATTGAGATCTTTTTTCCCCCCTTTTTCAGTATAAATCAGGTAGAATGAGGCAGCAACATCATCAACTGTTTTAAAAAAACAGATTAAGTATTTTGAAGAAATAAAGTCATGCCATATAAACAATTATGTAACTATGAAATTAGATGGGCTACTTTGAGATTTTGATAGAAATAATTTGAAACAAATTGAATATGTATTATCCTTAAAATCTGAACTATTAGCCAAAACTTGAGATTTTAGTGTTTTTCAGAGCACATTGGGTATGGATGTATGAAGTTATTGCATGTAGAGTTGACTGATGTTTTATTTCCTCTGTAATCTAGATAGTGATAGGAAAAATTTGGCTCCATTGTTTTTCTTTTCCTTAAGGAAAAGAACAGAGAAATGATTTTCTTGTTTAATATTGAAGTTAGTTGATGAATGTGAACATTACCTTATAATTTGGTTGTCTAATCTCAGTGGTCTTTCGGTGACGGAAAAGAAAAGCTGTTTGGTTTGGGCCTAGGACACAGACAGCAGAGAGAATCGAAGGCAATTTGTAGTGTCCTTGTCCTCAGTGTTTACCCTCATGCCTTCTTCATTGTCCTGGTTCACATTTTTAGCACTAAGGAGATGACAAATAAGCCAGACACATTTGCATAAGGACAGTCAAGTGATTTCTTGCTGTATTTTGTACAGACAGGGATTATTCTTTGTTATAAAATGTCTAAAAGTTCTTGTAATTGCAAAACTTCTTTTTCCCTCTACAGAAATAAGAGAGCTGATGTTCGAAAAGTAGCACATCGATTCCTGGTGGAAAACTTGAATCCTTTAATATTAAGTTATGTTAAAAAGAAGAGGTTCCATCAAATATTTCTTGAGGAGATGCCCTGGAAAGCTCAGATGAATCTGTATCTGGCAAGCGCACACTTCAACTTGCTTTTAACAAAGCTAGGGGAACGTACAAAGATAAAATTTGGTTCTTCACCGATAATGGTCAGGTATAGTATATTATCAATGAATACTGTTTTAGTCTCAGAAACATGGATAGTGTTTGTATGTTCAGGGCTCCAATGCTGATGATAACTTTGGTATATTTAAAAATTTCTTATCTCAGAATCTTTCCCAAACAAGTGCTGGATATAAGTACTAATTTACATACATTTGAATATGTTATTCAATATAGCTTTCAGGGAAAGGAGAAAGTGAATTTTCCAAGAGAAGTTTAATATTAATTGTACCTCTCCATGCTCAGTCTCTCAGTTGTGTCTGATTCTTTGCTACCCTATGGACTATAGCCTGTCAGGCTCCTCTGTCCATGGAATTTTCCAGGCAAAAATACTGGAGTGAGTTGACATTTACTTATCCAGGAGATCTTCCCAACCCAGGGATCGAACCTGCATCTTCTGCATTGCAGGCAGATGCTTTTACCACTGAGCCACCAGGGATCCCCCTAACTGTATAGTAACCAAAATATTAGTAGGCCTTAGGCAAATCTCTGTTTCATTAGAGGTATATTTTAAGCCTCCATAAACACAGGTCATACTTTCTTATATAATTTATACTTTCTGTCATTAACTCAAAAGATATTTTCCTGTTCTTGTTTATTTTTGGTTAAAGTGTTAGAGGAGATAAAATGGGAGGTAAAAATATAAGATAAATACATAATACAGAATACCATGTAACCAGAGTAACTTTATGTAACCAGAGTTTTTCATTTAAAAAAACTACTCATTGAAGGAATTTCCTGAAGTCTGGTTATTAGTACTGCATGCATTCACTGCACAGGGTAGGGGTTTGATCCCAGTTGGAGAACTAAGATCCAACAAATTGCATGTGGTGGTGGTTTAGTGGCCAAGTTGTGTCCGACCGTTTGTGACTCCATGGACTATAGCCCACCAGGCTCCTCTGTCCATGGCAAGAATACTGGAGTGGGCACAGAATATTGGAGTGGGTTGCCATTTCCTTCTCCAGGGGATCTTCCCAATCCAAGGATCGAACCTGTGTCTCCTGCTTGACAGGCAGACTCTTTACCGCTGAGCTACCTGGGAAGTTCAGCGCAGCCAAAACCAAAACAAAACCCTCATTGAGCACTTATTAGAAACAAGGTACTGAGGTAGGCATGAGGTGCATTCTGAGATGAACAGGATCTACAAGTTGGAATCTGGTAGAGTGGCTCATAAATGTTCACAAATAATAGTCAATTAAGGTAAAAGGTGAACTACACCTTTTAGGTATAAAGTCTTTGTACCTGGGAAGGAGGCTTTCTACTGGCTGAGACTACCAGAAGAGGTTTCACGGGAGAAGCTACTTGGCCTGGGTCCTGATGGACAGGCAAGATTTTAAAATATGCAGGTAGAGAAACAAGCTTTCCGGGATGATGGAAGAACGAGTCACAGCCCAGGTAGGAAACTCAGGACAGGAGCCCCTAGTGGTCTGACCAGAGTCTAGGGCATCTGAAAATGAGTGGTCAGAAATGATCGGAAGAGAATGTCGGTACCAGAACATGGATAGTCTTAACTGTCTATAAATCTGAATTTTAATTTATGTACCATTTTAAGGTTTTTTTTTAAACAGGGCTATGATAAGAAATTTTTCTGATAGCAAAATACTGGATGGATTGGAGGAAGGAGAGACTGATGATAGGGATATGAATTAAGAGGGTATTTATTTCAGTAATCCAGCGATAAAATATGCAGGTTGAAATCTGCAAGGAACTTGAATTCAGTTTCTGTTTCTCCAGAGTTTTGGTTAAAATAAAATTCTGGTCTATGTGGACTAGACCAAGTTAGCATTTAGGAAGTACTTAGATTTCTTGACAGAGAAAACTTTCAGCAAAGTGACCCATTTTTGAGGCTCTGAAAGGGAAAACAGTTCAGATCAGATGGGCTTCCTTACTATCCTCTGGACATGGAGAACTCTTCTTCTCTGGCTGTCCAATCACACAATGACTGAAAGGCTCAGATGGTAAAGAATCTGCCTGTAATGTGGGAGACCCAGGTTCAATCCCTGGGTTGGGAAGATCCTCTGGAAAAGGAGATGGCTACCCACTCTAGTATTCTTGCCTGAAGAGTTCCATGGACAGAGGAGCCTATTGGAGTACAGTCCATGGGGTTGCAAAGAGTTGGACACAACTCAGTGACTTTAACTCCCTCAGGTTTGAATCAGGGTAACTTGGCGCTAAATCCAATTTCATTGAAACATTTATTTATTTATTTAGTATTTGACAGAATTCAATTTTGCTTCTATTGTTTTTTCAATGAGTTTTTTTCCCTTTGCAGTTTCCGATCATGTGACCCTACTATGTTCTCACTGTATAATTCAGGAACAGTATTACCAACAGGAAGAATGACTCTAGAAAACTATAAAGTGATGCTTGATTTCCTTCTTACAGCTAAAAAAAGAAAGGCTCACTTACCATCAGGTAAAATAAATACGTTATATACTATCAAATTGTCTTTAGATATTTTTATATTGAATTTTCTCCTACCCCAATTTGCCCGTTCAACAAATATAATGTTCTTTAAAAAATATTCATAGCCTTCAGTGGCCAAAGTAAGTGAAAACTTACTCTCAGGTGATGAAGGCTTGGATGAGGCAAAGTTGGTGAAGATGGAGAAACACAAACAGAAAGAATGCCTTTTGGAGGCAGAACCTATGGGATCCACTCAGAACCTGTACTGAGTATCGATGATATACCGTGCCTGGTTCTAGGCCCTTTGTGTATTCACTCACTGGGTCATTCAACAAATGTTAGCCCTGCCTGCTCTCACATGTTCAATCCCTGGGTGGGGAAGATCCCCTGGAGGATGAAATGGCAACCCACTCCAGTATCTATGCCTGGAGAATCCCATGGACAGAGGAACCTAGTGTACTACAGTTTATGGGGTCGCAAAGAATCGGACATGACTGAAGCGACTGAACATGCACGCAAGTTTCAGGAAAAATTCCACCAAATATACTGCTGCAAGCAGGCATGACTTTCTAGTTGTACTCAGGATCTTGCCTTAGGATCTTCAGTCGGCACCTTCCATGAAAGTTTACTCCAAGATGAATGAGATAATATTCTAATGGTAGGACCAGCCAATACTGTCTTCTGGTCAGGTGACAAGGGCTCCCAAGAGGTGGAGAGATGTATGTGAGCAGGGCTCTCTGTTTGGGTGTTGCACTGATGACACTATTCCTGAGTAATCACTTACCTTGAATACCACTCATTTCACGAGCAAACATTTATCTCCAATATCTTTATGTTATTGCAAACCCTCTTATATAGATTTTTAAAAAATGACACTTTAAATGCTGTTTGGCTTATTGCGGGACAAAGTATTTCATATGCTGGTTAACTTTCCCAGGAGTTTTGATTCGTATTTGAGGTACTTGACATGTTTTTAATTTCTTCTGGGGTATAGTTTTACTGGTACCTACATGTCATTCTATGACTATTAAAGTATTTAAAAGTAAATTCCCTAGACATAGAAAGAGTCCGAGTTTTCATATGTAGACTACTATATATATATGTATATATTTTCTTGAGTTTTCTTTTCAACTAGCTCCCTAAGACCTCCTATGAAATTTACAATAGATTCTGCAATTGAGACTTAGCGTTTAATGCAGAGTTCTAATAAGAGAATGTTTGTGGCAGAAGTCCTCCGTGGTTTTTATAGCACAGCAACGGGAGGATGAGTGATCAGGGCTGCTGCACTGCCTAACTGCAGGGGATCCTCCTCATCTTCCAGTGTATGTGTCCAGGGAATAGCCTGTTTGGAGGGAAGTTAGGATCCTGTCATTCTTCTCCCCTGAAACATGGCATTCCTACCTCTGCTTCATTCCTTTGGCCAATCATTTTTGCCTGAAATGCTCTCCATACTCTTCCCCCACAGCTAAATCATGATTCACCCTTAAGAGCTAATCTAAGCACCTCCTTCTCTGGAAACTTTCCCTGGTTCATCGCATCCATAACAATTTTCTCCTTTCTCCAAACTAATGTAGCAGTTGTTATCTGAATTATTTATTTGATGCTAGTCACCTATTGTGTTTTCTGAAGCTTAACTCTCTACTTTCAATAACTTTATACTTTATTTTTATACTGTAGATGCTGAAGAATTTTTGGCATTTCTTAATTCCAAAATGAGTGGTGAAAATGTTTCCAAGACCCAAACGGTTTATGAATCAGACTCTCAGTCGGGACTTAGCAGTAAAGAAAAGGATCGATCTGCAAATGTGGGTCTCTTGGATCATTTTATGAAAATCTTTTTATATTGCAGGAGAGCAATGGTAAGTTGGTCCTTCTTCGAATCTCAGCCCATGAATTTGGGCATGTGTGATATATTTATTTCCTTATTATTCATAATTTTGATTTCAACAGTGAGACTAAACCTGCTGGATTTTGTATCAATCATCCGTGAGGCTTGCCACAGCACTGAGGTCTCAGTAGTAGAGTGGTAGAGTTGTGAGGGAGACGGTGAACCCCTTTTGTCATTAGTCATCCAATCATCCAGAGCTGAGGTGCCCTTTGTCCTTGTCTACAAAGTCTCCTTGAATATTCAGACACCCCTCTGCTGCTTTCTAGCCACACCTGGAACATGGGCTTCTCCAGTGAGACCAGGGGTTCCTCTTTAGACTGTTGCTCCCTCCTGGGCAGCACATGCTCCTTTCTCTCCTCTAGGAAAGGGGAATATCTTTCTAGGTATAGGAAAGCCCTAACCCTTCCCCCGACCTGCTTCTACAGGCTACTTGTGTCTTCTCTCAACTGCTTTTCTCTTTTTCCTTCTTAAATGTTATCTGATAGATTATTAAACTCAGAATAGGAATTAACTACAAAGAAATTAATTTCCTTTTTCTCATAGCAAGAAGCGGAGGTACGTCAAACTTCTCAAGAGATGAGAAGAAATCTATCCTTTCTGGACAAGAAAAAAAGACTTAAGTTCCCATATTTCTTCATGGAGTAGAGAGTGACTTTCTAAAATATGTAAAGTCATCTCACATCATCTCCCATGGGCATTAACAATGCATCCCATCCTCCTTTCTAGCAGCTTTAGGGCTTGGAGGGTCTGGGTCCTACTTACCTCTCAGAACTCAGCTCCTCTCTCCCTGGTGCAGTCTACTCTCCCCTCTGTGGTTCTGAAAGCACTAAGTGTGCTTTAGAACCTCCCTCTTCAGTCCTCAGGCTCACTATCCATACTTTGCACCTCCTGTTCCCTCAGCCCCAAAGGCCCTTCTCCTCCCGATAACCCCACCCTCTCCTTCACATGAGTTGTTCCACTCAGCATTCTGGGCTCTGCTCATATGTCACCTCCTTAGAGAGGACTTCTCTCCTGACCACCCTGTCCTCTCACCCTTACCAGGGTGAGTAGTTTCTACTTTAATTTCCTTTATAACACTTACCATTCCCTGAAATTGTACTTTGATATGTCTGCTTAATAGTGTTGGATTTTCCTAATCAAAAGCAGCACAAGGTCAGGCGCAGTTTCCCTTGCTCACTGAGACATTCCCGGCACTTAGAACAATGGGCATGTTGGAGTCCTAGCTCATCATTTAGTGGAGTCATAACCCAGGGCAAGTTAGCCCCATGCCTTCATTTCCTCATCTGTAAAATGAGAATACTAGTGCATACTTTCTTCATAGGAGTTGTTATATAGAATGTTATATTAGAATATAAATGTCTTACCATGGTGTTTAGCACTGTAAGTAGCATATAACAACTTTTATTACTGACTTAGAATATTAGCAGAGATGTGAAGTCACTCAGAGATCTGTAACTTTGGCATCTTTTGAATGTTGTGCTTGTCTTAGGTTCTTGCTCATCGTGGTGGCTATTGGACTCTGCTTCAGAACTGCTGTCGGGCCCTTTGGAACTTTACTCAGGAGCTACAAATACTGCATAAACAAGCAGTGGATCTGTATAAGACATTTCCTATTAGCCAGGATAGTTTCCTCTGTATCTCTGTTTTACCATTCTATTTGGGAGCAGAATTACTTATTGACATGTTAATAGAACTACAGAATACTGATTCTATTAAGGTAAGAGTATTTGGGCAATTCTCTTTATTGTAGTTGATTAACAATTTTGTGTGTGTGTGTGTACCATACAGCTTGGGATAAGTAGAAATTTTATATTTTGCTTGAGTTGTTTTTTGGTTTGTCTTAATTTTATTTGCTTTGTTATTTGGTTCACAGTATATAATGTGTGCTGATGTTAATTACAAATATCTGCCTGAAAATCAGTTTCTTAAATGGAAAAGAAAGTAGCATTTATTGAGCTCCAGCTTCTACAGAAACTAACCAAAGTACATTTAATCTTCATGGCAATCATTTGACAGAGAAAAAACAGACCTTAAAACAGATCATGTAGCTTGTTGATTGATACTTGTTTTAGTCCCTGTTCTGTTTCTCTAGATGTAGAATTTGCAGCCATTTCAAATCTACCACACGGTAGTTTAAAGCATGAAAATAAAACTGAAAAAAAAAAGCAAACCTCATATAACTTAAACACATTAAAAATTAGTAAACACATAAATATTTTGAATCATGGGGTTTATAACATTTTTCAGATGTAAAATATATGATAATGATAGTACAAAAGACTGGGAGGGCAAATAAAATGAAACTGAATACGTTTTTAAACTTTATATAAGTATAAAGTGATACAGTATTAACTTTAAGTGGAATGTGATAAGTTAAGTATGCATTTAATAATCCCCCAAGTAACTACCAAAAAAAGTGATATAGCTAAAAGGCCAAATGAAAGCTAAAACTAAAATGGAAAACTAAATAATAGTCAGTTAACTAAAGAAAGCAGGGAAAGAGGAACACAAACACATGGAACAAATAGAAGATAACAAATAACCTAGCCCAATTATATCAATAACTGTATTAAATATAAGTAGACTAAATACCCCAGTTAAAAGGCAGAGATTGTCTGGGTTAAAAAAAGAGAGACGTGTACTTGTCCATAAGAGAAGCACTCTAGATATGAAGAAACAGATAGATTGAAAATAAAACAGTAATTGGAAGAATTATACTACAAAAATAGTTAGCATAGAAAGGTTGATGAGGCTATATTAATATTAGATAAAATGATCTTCAAGTCAAAAAGTATTTTGAAAGATAAAGAGGGACACTTCATAATGAGAAGAAGCTCAATTAATCAGAAAGACATACTAATCATAAATGTGTATATACCAAATAACAGAGATTCAGAATATACTTTGGATACCCAAAGCTTGAAAAACATTCTGCTTGGTGGACACATTGATATACTAAGCAGATCTCAGGCCCTGAGTCCATAGGAAAGGTCACAGAAATGCCTTATCTTAGACCCATCCAGACCTGGCCCGTCTTGCATTTGGCTATTCTTGGGTTATATCCTTCATAAGAAAACTGTGTCAGTGAGTTCTGAGTCATTCTAGGAAATTACTGACCTGAGTTTACAACTGGTCAGTCAGGAGTTCAGGTGCCAGAGGACCTGTGACTGGCATCTCCAGTGAGCACAGACCCTTCTTAAACCTGTGGAATCTGACCCTAACTGTGGGGTAATTAGTGTCAGCACTGATGTGTAGTACACTGAGGGAGGTTGGAAACAAAGCACATAGTGTGTTCACCAAGATGGATTGTCAGTCAGTTCAGTCGCTCAGTCGTGTCCAACTCTTTGCGACCCTGTGAATCACAGCATGCCAGGCCTCCCTGTCCATCACCAACTCTTGGAGTTCACTCAAACTCATGTCCATTGAGTCGGTGATGCCATCCAGCTATCTCATCCTCTGTCGTCCCCTTCTCCTCCTGCCCCCAATCCCTCCCAGCATCAGGGTCTTTTGCAATAAGTCAACTCTTTGCATGAGGTGGCCAAAGTACTGGAGTTTCAGCTTCAGCATCAGTCCTTCCAATGAACACACAGGACTGATCTCCTTTAGGATGGACTGGTTGGATCTCCTTGCAATCCAAGGGACTCTCAAGAGTCTTCTCCAATACCACAGTTCAAAACCATCAATTCTTTGGCGCTCAGCTTTCTTCACAGTCCAACTCTTGCATCCATACATGACCACTGGAAAAACCATAGCCTTGACTAGACGGACCTTTGTTGGCAAAGTAATGTCTCTACTTTTCAATATGCTATCTAGGTTGGTCATAACTTTTCTTCCAAGAAGTAAGCGTCTTTTAATTTCATGGCTGCAGTCACCATCTGCAGTGATTTTGGAGCCCCCCAAAATAAAGTCAGCCACTGTTTCTACTGTTTCCCCATCTATTTCCTATGAAGTGATGGGAATACATTTGAATCAGTTCTAATGAGGTGTATGAAACTGGAGCCTATTATACAGAGTGAAGTAAGCCAGAAAGGAAAACACCCCAATACAGTATACTAACGCATATATATGGAATTTAGAAAGATGATAATGATAACCCTATACGCGAGACAGCAAAAGAGACACAGATTATAGAACAGTCTTTTGGACTCTGTGGGAGAGGGAGAGGGTGGGATGATTTGGGAGAATGGCATTGAAACATGTATAATATCATATAAGAAATGAATTGCCGGTCCAGGTTTGATGTAGGATACAGGATGCTTGGGGCTGGTGCACTGGGATGACCCAGAGGGATGGTGCGAGGAGGGAGGTTGGAGGGGGGTTCAGGATGGGGAACACATGTACACCCATGGCAGATTCATGTTGATGTATGGCAAAACCAATACAATATTGTAAAGTAATTAGCCTCCAATTAAAATAAATAAATTTAAATTAATAAAATAAAATAAAATATGTTAAAATATGAAAAAAAAGAGAAGTCTCTGCACTGCAACTAGAGAGTAGCCCCTACTTGCTGCAACTAAGGAAAAACTCAAGCAGCAACAAGGACCCTGCACAGCCAAAATAAATAAAATTTTAAAAAATGAATGAAAGAAAAGATTCCATGAGTTCAATCAGAGACCGACTTGAAGAACAGAGGCCAGAAAGAATAAAACCTTTTGTGAGAGAGTCTGAAAAATAAATCAAGCATTTCCTTGCTAATTTTTAAAAACAACTACTGTTTTTTTATCAGTGAAGATATGAATCTAGACAGTGTGGTTGCTCTACTAGACTACCGTAAGGATGGTATCACCCCATGTATGATTTTCTTTATGAACGGTTTAGAAATGGAGAAATGTTAACAAATCTGGCAATAACTTTAGATCTATCACCTATAATCATAAATTATTCCATTTTTCATCCACACAGCAAGAGAACTTAGATAAATGGAACTGGTGTCATTTGACTTCTTTGACTTTTGATTATTAGATTATAAGGGCGGAGCTTATAACATCAGCAAAATGACATCTATCTTTTATTGAGCATGTTATGTGCCAGACGCTGTGCTAAGGGGGCAAATTCACATAGGTCATGTATATCACACCTATTATTCATACCTTCACAAGCAGATGATTTTCAAGGTCTCTTCCAAATTCAAGGACTATGAATCTTATGGGAGGGAATGTTCTGAATTGAACTGAGACTTGGTTTGTTGTTATTGTTGTTTAGTCTGACCCCATGGATTGTAGCCTGCCAGGCTTTTCTGTCCATGGGATTTCCCAGGCAAGAATACCAGAGTGGGTTGTCATTTCTTTCTCCAGGGAATCTTCCCAACCCAGGGATTGAACCCATGTCTCCTGCACTGGCAGGCAGATTCTTTAATGCTGAGTCACCAGGGAAGCCCTACTAACTTTATTGGGCTATAGTCTCGCCAGTACGTGCGTGCTAAGTCGCTTCAGTCATGTTCAACTCTTTGCGACCCCATGGACTGTAGCTCACCAGGCTCCTCTGTCCATGGGATTCTCCAGGCAAGGACACTGGAGTGGGTTGCCATGCCCTTCTCTGATAGTCTGGCCAGTAGGTGGATCTAAAGGATTTTGCTAATAAACACATGAAAAGATGCTCAATATCACTCATTATTAGAGAAATGCAAATCGAAACTACAATGAGATATCACTTCACACCAGTCAGAATGGCCATCATCAAAAAGAATCTACAAACAATAAATGCTAGAGAGGATGTGCAGAAAAGGGAAGCCTCTTGCACTGTTGGTGAGAATGTAAATTGATAACAGCCAGTATGGAAAACAGTATGGAGATTCCTTAAAAAACTACGAATAAAACTACCATATGACCCAGTAATCCCACTAGGAGGCATATACCCCGAGGAAACCAAAATTGAAAAAGACACATGTGCCCCAATGTTCATTGCAGCACAATTTACAATAGCTAGGACCTGGAAGAAACTCAGATGTCCATCAACAGATGAATGGATAAAGAAGCTGTGGTATGGATTTACAATGAACTATTACTCAACCATAAAAAGGAGTGCATTTGAGTCAGTTCTAATGAGGTGGATGAGCCTATAGTCTATTATACAGAGCGAAGTAAGTCAGAAAGAGAAAAATGAATATTGTACAGTAACACATATATAAGGAATCTAGAAAGATGGTACTGATGAAATTATTTCAGGGCAGCAAAGGAGACACAGACATAGAGAACAGACTGATGGACAGACTGATGGTGAGGGAGGAGGAAGGACAGGATGGGATATATGAAGAGAGTAACATGGAAATAAACATTACCATATGTAAAATAGATGGCCAATGGGAATTTACTGTATGCTCAGGGAACTCAAATCTGGACTGTAACAACCTAGAGGTGTGGGATGGGGAGAGAAGTGGGAGGGATGTTCAAGAAGGAGGGGACATATATATATACCTATGGCCAATTAATGCTGATGTTTGGCAGAAACCAACACAACGTTGTAAAGCAAGTATCCTTCAATTAAGAATAAATAAATTTTTTAAATTAAAAGAAAACATCTCTAGGGTGTTTCAAATGCAGCAAGGACTTAAGGAAATGAATACAATAGTTACATAGTAACTCTTTAATTTTGGTGAAAAGAGGGTCTACAGTAATCCAAGTCTATGCCCCAACCAGTAACGCTGAAGAAGCGGAAGGGGAACGGTTCTATGAAGACCTACAAGACCTTTAGAACTAACACCCAAAAAAGATGTCCTTTTCATTATAGGGGACTGGAATGCAAAAGTGGAAGTCAAGAAACACTTGGAGTAACAGGCAAATTTGGTCTTGGAGTACGGAATGAAGCAGGGCAAAGGCTAATAGAGTTTTTCAAAGAGAACATATTGGTCATAGCAAACACCCTTTTCCAACAACACAAGAGAAGACTCTACACATGATCATCACCAGATGGTCAACACTGAAATCAGATTGATTATATTCTTTGCAGCCAAAGATGGAGAAGCTCTACACAGTTAGCAAAAACAAGACTGGGAGCTGACTGTGGCTCAGATCATGAACTCCTTATTGCCAAATTTAGACTGAAATGGAAGAAAGTGGGGAAAACCACTAGACCATTCAGGTATGACCTAAATCAAATCCCTTATGATTATACAGCAGAAGTGAGAAATAGATTTAAGGGCCTAGATCTGATAGATAGAGTGCCTGATGAACTATGGAATGAGGTTCATGACATTGTACAGGAGACAGGGATCAAGACCATCCCCATGGAAAAGAAATGCAAAAAAGCAAAATGGCTGTCTGGGGAGGCCTTACAAATAGCTGTGAAAAGAAGAGAAGCGAAAAGCAAAGGAGAAAAGGAAAGATATAAACATCTGAATGCACAGTTCCAAAGAATAGCAAGGAGAGATAAGAAAGCCTTCCTCAGCAATCAATGCAAAGAAATAGAGGAAAACAACAGAATGGGAAAGACTAGAGATCTCTTCAAGAAAATTAGAGATACCAAGGGAACATTTCATACAAAGATGGGCACAATTAAGGACAGAAATGGTATAGATCTAACAGAAGCAGAAGATATTTAGAAGAGGTGGCAAGAATACACAAAAAAACTGTACAAAAAAGAGCTTCACGACCCAGATAATCACGATGATGTGATCACTCACCTAGAGCTGGACATCCTGGAATGTGAAGTCAAGTGGGCCTTAGAAAGCATCTCTACGAACAAAGCTAGTGGAGGTGATGGCATTCCAGTTGAGCTATTTCAAATCCTAGAAGATGATGCTGCGAAAGTGCTGCACTCCATAGGCCAGCAAATTTGGAAACCTCAGCAGTGGCCACAGGACTGGAAAAAGTCAGTTTTCTTTCCAATCCCAAAGAAAGGCAATGCCAAAGAATGCTCAAACTACTGCACAATTGCACTCATCTCACACACTAGTAATGTAATGCTCAAAATTCTCCAAGCCAGGCTTTAGCAATACATGAACCTCCAGATGTTCAAGCTGGTTTTAGAAAAGGCAGAGGAATAGAGATCAAATTGCCAACATTCGCTGGATCATGGAAAAAGCAAGAGAGTTCCAGAAAAACATCTGTTTCTGCTTTATTGACTATGCCAAAGCCTTTGATTGTGTAGATCACAATAAACTATCTAAAATTCTTCAAGTGATGGGAATACCAGACCACCTGACCTGCCTCTTGAGACACCTATGTGCAGGTCAGGAAGCAACAGTTAGAACTGGACATGGAACGACAGACTGGTTCCAAATAGGAAAAAGAGTACATCAAGGCTGTATCTTGTCACCCTGCTTATTTAACTTATATGCAGAGTACATCATGAGAAACACTGGGCTGGAAGAAGCACAAGCTGGAATCAAGATTGCCAGGAGAAATCTCAATAACCTCAGATATGCAGATGACACCACCCTTATGGCAGAAAGTGTAGAGGAACTAAAAAGCCTCTTGATGAAAGTGAAAGAGGAGAGTGAAAAATTTGGCTTAAAGCTCAACATTCAGAAAACGAAGATCATGGCATTTGGTCCCATCACTTCATGGCAAATAGATGGGGAAACAGTGGAAACAGTGTCAGACTTTATTTTTTTGGGCTCCAAAATCACTGCAGATGGTGACTGCAGCCATGAAATTAAAAGATGCTTACTCCTTGGAAGGAAAGTTATGACCAACCTAGTAGCATATTGCGGAAAAGGCACTGGCACCCCACTCCAGTACTCCTGCCTGGAGAATCCCATGGATGTAGGAGCCTGGTGGGCTGCAGTCCATGGGGTTGCGAAGAGTCGGACACGACTGAGCGACTTCACTTTCACTTTTCACTGTCCTGCATTGGAGAAGGAAATGGCACTCCACTCCAGTACTCCTGCCTGGAGAATCCCAGGGACAGGGGAGCCTGGTGGGCTGCCATCTATGGGGTCACACAGAGTTGGACACGACTGAAGTGACGCAGCAGCAGCAGCAGTAGCATATTGAAAAGCAGAGACATTACTTTGCCAACAAAGGTCCGTCTAGTCAAGGCTATGGTTTTTCCGTGGTCATGTATGGATGTGAGAGTTGGACTGTGAAGAAGGCTGAACACCGAAGAATTGATGCTTTTGAACTGTGGTGTTGGAGAAGACTCTTGAGAGTCCCTTGGACTTCAAGGAGATCCAACCAGTCCGTTCTAAAGGAGATCAGCCCTGGATGTTCTTTGGAAGGACTGATGCTGAAGCTGAAACTCTAATACTTTGGCCACCTCATGCAAAGAGTTGACTCATTGAAAAAGACCCCGATGCTGGGAAGGATTGGGGGTAGGAAGAAAAGGGAACGACAGAGGATGAGATGGCTGGATGGCATCACCAACTCGATGGACATGAATTTGAGTGAACTCCGGGAGTTGGTGATGAATGGTGGGGCCTGGTGTGCTGCAATTCATGGGGTCGCAAAGAATCTGACACGACTGAGCGACTGAACTGAAGTGAATTTAGAAGACTTTTTCTCCCTAAGTTTGACATTTGCATCAGGGAACTGGGCAAATTTTCGTATACAAACTGAATATAACCAATATATTAAGGAAATTTAAATATTTATGTATACTATAGCCTGTTTTTCCTCATAACTTTACCTTATTTATTGGTTTAATGTTCTTACTTAAATAGTGACTATGTACCAGGAAGTATAGTAATGACTAACCATATGTGGCTATGTATATTTTGGCTTAAATAATTAAAATTAAATAAACTTAAAAATCCAGTTGCCGTAGTCAGACTTCAACAGCTCAGTATCCACATGTGCTTAGTGGCTACTGTATGGAACAGCACAAATGTAACACATTTCCTTCATCACAGAAGAGCTATTGAACAGTATCATCTAGCTTTGATTTGCATAATAAATATATTCAATTTTTTTCTTTTCAGTTCTTTTCCATGTTATATTTTTAGCTATTCATTTTGTGTTCAGACGAAACATGTAGGGAAATATGAAATTTCAGAGTTTTGTTTCAATGTGCTACTTGCAGACTATTGATGAAAAAGGAGAGTTCAGTGTCCCGAGTTGCTATGGAAATATTAAAAATGATAACGGTGGTTCCAGCCTTACCTTTGAGCATCCTCTGGATGACGTCAATGTGGTCGATTTGAAATGGATCCATGACTTTGTATTAAAATCTCTGGAACTTGTCTATCAAGTAGAAAAATGGGAAACACTCGTATCACTTGCCATTCAGTTCAATGCAGTTTCGCAGTAAGTACCTCTGAAAGGGTGGCTAACAGCGATAGACTTCACTGAGAAGAACGTGTCTTTACTAATGTTTGTTTCTAATATATATGTTACTCTTATCCAGTGAAAGATACACAGAGCAAGTGACTCCACTGCTGGTTTACGCACAGCGCCAGCTTCTACTGCAAATATCCAAATGCAAGGGCCCAGACATCAGCCAACAGGCTTGTGTAAGATATGAGACTGAATACAAACAGAAGGTAGGTTAGGCTCTGTTATTCATGCAGTTGTCATTTCTTATTAGTATGCATATAACTAGCAAGATTTGGGATCAGATAAATGTTGCTATTTTCACTTAGGCATTTATCATTCAAATCAGCAAACATTGTTGAGAATCGCTGTTTGCCAGTATTTTCCAGATACAGAGAAAACAAAAATTAAGTCCTTGTACACGAGGAGCTTATATCCAGGTCAAAGCTGATTTACGCATTAGGCACAGTGAAAAGAGTGCTGGAGACATAGCACTTTTTTAGGAGCCATTAAATGTTTTGATTTATTTTACAATCAGAAGAAAAAAGGAACTTTTATGTTAAAGACAGCGTTACAGTTTTAATAATATTTTTTGATGGAGCAGTAGGCCCATGACGGCAAAAGTACTTAGGGCTCATGAATGACATGTTGCAGCTTTAAGTTGAGGGAGGAAAGAGATACATCTATTCTCTCATTTATTAGCTTAATAAATATGTATTGACTCCCTAAGATTAGAGCTGATGCATTCAATTGTGCAGTCTGTGTCCTGCCCTTGGGCACTTGGCATACGTTGGGGTGCTGAATCCAGCCCCTGCCCCACACACTAATCCATGTGGGCTTGAGGGGCTTGTAGCCCCCCAGAGAAGGCTCACATTTTTTTCCTTCTCACAAAGGCTGCTTATGGTCTTGGCATATTCTTGCCTCTTGCATATTCTATGTAGAGAGCTGTGTTCTTGCTTTATGGAGGTTAGTTTCAGAAGTAGGGAGGTAGGACCAGTGGATAAACATGTAAACAGATAAAAAGATTTATTATCAGCATAAATTCTCTGAAGAAGATAAAACAGCTACATGGGATAGAGATAGGCTGGGGTGAGAGGTGGAAAAGTTGAGCAGAGGTGATCGGGAAGGTCTCTTGGAGATGGTTACATTTGGTGGGAAAGGGCCAGCCCTATAGTGGAAAAGAACATTCCAGCCTAAGGGGAGGACAGGATCAAAGACCCTGAGTTGGGACAGGAAGGAGGCCCAGACCCTGCAGTGCAGCAGACGAGAGATGAGAAGAAGGGGCTGCTTCTTCGGCATTTTCTTGGGTGCTTCCTCCTCTTCTCCCCAGTGTCCCAGTGTTAGTACAGCCCAACGTTCTGTTCTTGGTCCTCTAGTACTCTAGCTAGGTATTCTCTGTTAGAGAGTTAACTCAACCTGTGGCTCAAAGTAAACATCTTTATGATGATGGCTACCAAAATTACATCTCCTGTCTAGACCTTTCTCCTGTATTCTGTGCTGACGTATCTAACTGCCTGTATCAGTCAGGGTTCAATCAAAGAAGCAAAATTAGTTACAGCTGTCTCTCCCCTCCCCAAATGTCCACATTGATTTTTCCCACACCTTTTCCAGTCTTGACTGAACATCACATTCTCTGTGAAGACTTTTTCCTCACTGCCTTGTTTAAATGTACGTGTCTGTTTGTCTGTTTTTCTCTATAGCATTTATAACTCTTAGTCTACTTTATCATGTACTCTATATATTTTGTTTATTGTCTATTTCCACGACAATAAGTACCACAAGAAGAGGAATTTTTGCTTATTTTGTTTTCTGCTATATCATCTGTGAGCTTAGAGTAGTGCCTGGCACATAATAGGTGTTCAATAAAGATTTTTTAAATGAAGCTGGAGAGGTGGGAAGGACTAGGTCAAGTAAGATCTTAATAGGCTGGGGGAAGGAATTTGCATTTTCTTAGACTGTCCTTGCATCTCATTATAGAGGTAACTACAAGGGACGATAATAAAGAAGCATCATCTACGTCAGACTGGGGTTCAAGGATGGTTGTATTTTGAGCAGGGGTGTGGGAGGTGGGGTGGAGAAATGGAGAGAAGAGGATCTTGGACCTTTTAAAAGAATTACCTTATGTCTAAAAATGGTCTTTTTCATTTTAGGACTCATTATCTGTTAAAAAATACTACAGAGGACGTTAGTTCTGAAAAACTCCACCAGGGAAGTTTAAATAGTGTTAATTATGAGTAGAGGGGAAATCTGCCATTGAAAAAGCAGCCTCTATTTTAAATATGTTTCAACTTACATAATGGGAGATATATTTAGACTAGTGAATTTATAGAACATCAGAGAAATTATTCTAATTGCTCTACATAATTTGCCTAATGCTTTTCCAGCTGTGGTATACATAAGAAATATGAAAAATTATGTAGCCACTTTTTTTTCCCTCAAAAGTTCTCATGATTGAATGTTACTCTGGAACTTTTATTTGTAACATCTTTTTGTATCTCTTCTTTTTGGCTAATGAAAAATAAGATGAACATTTCAAGTAAGCAAAAATTTTGGCTCTAAATACCTAAGTGATATTTGTTTTCTCCTATCTTTTTAAAGATAACCTGCCGAAATTTCATTGGAATACAGCTCAAGATTAATCCTCCAACCAATAAAGGGACAGCTATAGGACAGCGAGCAGATGTCCTTAGAAAGCTTATCTATTCAGGTTGGAACCAATCTTAGCTTGAAGCTCTTTCTCTCTTCTTTAAAACAAGATTTGCTGTTGTGTTCTGCATGTCCAGTCTCCCATAATTAAAGTGTTCGCAAAAGCTCTTTTGCAGATTTGACTGAAAATAATCCACTTGATATTTACCATCTTATATTGCTATAAATGTCACTTAAGGGGAATTAAAACTCATGTCTTTTATTAGTTTAATCTGTAAGTTAAAAAAGGGATATGAGAGAAGAGGGAGAAAGGAAATTGATGGGAAAAATTAAATATGAGAAAAGACTGTTTCACAAGTTTTTCTCTATTTTTAATCTCATTTGGGAACTCTTTAAACTGATCTTTTGCTATTTTCTTGGTTCTATCGTGATCCTCATAATAACTTCCATTTCCATAATCAGTATGGATTATTTTTCTACTGGTGTTACCAAGGTTAACTTGTTGGTTTTTAAACAAGAGTACAACAGAAGATTCTGAAACATTATGACTCCTTTGCTTTTAGCTGGTGAGGCCTCTTGGAGTGTGTTGGCAATGTGACTTATACGAATGAGATGATGGGAAGGGATGAAAATGGAAGTAATGCCTCTCTCAGTGGTGTTTTTCCTGTCTCTGTTTTGGGTAGAGGAAAGAAATGCAAGTCTTCCCTTTGATATTTCCTGGATTGACAGGTGGGTTCTTTACCACTAGCATGATCTGGGAAGCCTTGATGTGTTTGGATTCCTTCACTTATTTATCTATTGATTTTAGGTATGTATGTGTGTATGTATGTATTTATGCATTCATTCATTCATTCATTTCTTAAGTCAGGCAGCCATTCAGTCATTCAGCAAATATTTCTTGAGTATCTACCATGTGTTAAGTGCTATACTAGGTCCTGAGAAACTTGGAAAGATTGAAGGCAGGAGGAGAAGGGGATGACAGAGGATGAGATGGTTGAATGGCATTACCAACTTGATGGACATGAGTTTGAGCAAGCTCCAGGAGTTGGTGATGGACAGGTAAGCCTGGCTTGCTGCAGTCCATGAGGTCACAAAGAGTCGGACACAACTGAGCGACTGAACTGAATGACTAACTGAGGTCCTGAGAATACAAAGATGAATGGGACTAAAGATTTGTTATATGATTTACAGCCCATTGAAAGAGACCGATAAATAAGCCAGAGATGGTAGTGTAGAGTGGTAAGATCTATACTGTTGTGACTCCTGCCGCTGCTATAAACAATAATAGTTAATGGTAGTGTCATTTTTGAGAGACTCTATGTAATTTAGTGGGGTTATCATAAAAGTAAAAAGCAAAAGTTGAGAGTAGAAAGGTCGGCAGGGATTGGATAATAAGGGGTCTTAGAAGGTAGGGTAAAGAGGCTCAGATTCATCTAGAGAGCTGAAGGGAGCTAGTTAGAAGGGTTTAAAGAAGGAAAATGAAATGATCATATTTGTGTTCTTGAAAGACACTTCAGCAGCGTGGGGAATGGGTTGGAAGGAGACCACATGGCGGCAGGAGAGCTGCTGCTACCTGCTTATGGGTTTACAGACATGATGAGGTCCTGGACTTAGTGAGAACAGCGGGGTGGGCAGTTGAATGCTTGTTAGGTGAGGGGGATGCATGAGGAAGGGAGGAGTTCAAGTTGCTTTGGTTTCTGGCTTAGGTGGCTAAGTGGTTGTGGTATCTTCACTCTATTAAAAAGTACTGAAGTGGGGGGCAGGTTAGAGGAAAACATCTCTTTGCTATTACTGAGTTTGAGGTGTCTAAATAATAGCTGAGTAGAATCATCCAGTCAGTCAGTGATCAGTGCAAAGAAATAGAGGAAAACAATAGAATGGGAAAGACTAGAGATTTCTTCAAGAAAATTAGAGATACCAAGGGAACATTTCATGCAAAGACGGGCACAATTAAGGACAGAAATGGTATGGACCTAACAGAAGCAAAAGATGTTAAGAAAAAGTGGCAAGAACACACAGAAAAACTATACAAAAAAGATATTCATGACCTAGATAATCATGATGGTGTAATCACTCCCCTAGAGCCAGACATCCTGGAATGTGAAGTCAAGTGGGCCTTAGGAAGCACCACTACAAACAAAGCTAGTGGAGGTGATGGAATTCCAGTTGAGCTCTTTCAAATCCTGAAAGATGATGCTGTAAAAGTGCTGCACTCAATATGCCAGCAAATTTGGAAAACTCAGCAGTGGCCACAGGACTGGAAAAGGTCAGTTTTCATTCCAATCCCAAAGAAAGGCAATGCCAAAGAATACTCAAACTACCGCACAATTGCACTCATCTCACATGCTAGTAAAGTAATGCTCAAAATTCTCCAAGCCAGGCTTCAGCAATACGTGAACCGTGAACTTCCAGATATTCAAGCTGGTTTTAGAAAAGGCAGAGGAACCAGAGATCAAATTGCCAACATCCACTGGATCATGGAAAAAGCAAGAGAGTTCCAGAAAAACATCTACTTCTGCTTTATTGACTATGCCAAAGCCTTTGACTGTGTGGATCACAATAAACTGTGGAAAATTCTGAAAGAGATGGGAATACCAGACCACCTGACCTGCCTCCTGAGAAATCTGTATGCAGGTCAAGAAGCAGTAGTTAGAACTGGACATGGAACAACAGACTGGTTCCAAATCGGGAGAGAAGTACATCAAGGCTGTATATTGTCACCCTGCTTATTTAACTTATATGCTGGACTGGATCAAGCACAAGCTGGAATCAAGACTGCTGGGAGAAATATCAATAACCTCAGATATGCAGATGACACCACCCTTATGGCAGAAAGGGAAGAAAAACTAAAGAGCCTCTTGATAAAAGTGAAAGTGGAGAGTGAAAAAGTTGGCTTAAAGCTCAATATTCAGAAAACTAAGATCATGGCATTTGGTCCCAACACTTCATGGCAAATAGATGGGGAAATAGCAAAAACAGTGAGAGACTGTATTTTTTTGGGGGGAGGGGGCTCCAAAATCAGTACAGATGGTGACTGTAGCCATGAAATTAAAAGACGCTTGCTCCTTGGAAGAAAAGTTATGACCAGCCTAAGACAGCATATTAAAAAGCAGACATTACTTTATTGACAAAGGTCCATCTAGTCAAAGCTATGGTTTTTCCAGTAGTCATGTATGGATGTGAGAGTTGGACAATAAAGAAAGTTGAGCAGCAAAGAATTGATGCATTTGAACTGTGGTTTTGGAGAAGACTCTCAAGAGCCCCTTGGACAGCAAGGAGATCCAACCAGTCCATCCTAAAGGATATTGGTTCTGAATGTTCATTGGAAGGACTGATGCTGAAGCTGAAACTCCAATACTTTGGTCACCTGATGCAAAGAACTGAGTCATTTGAAAAGACGCTGATGCTGAGGAAGATTGAAGGCTGGAGGAGAAAAGGATGACAGAGGATGAGATGGTTGGATGACATCGCCGACTCAATTTGAGTGAACTCTGGGAGTTGGTTTTGGACAGGGAGACCTGGTGTGCTGCCGTCCATGGGATCACAAAGAGTTGGACACAACTGAATGACTGAACTGAACTGATGATACATCAGTGAGGCACTCAGCAGGTTTGTATTTTCACCACCAGTGCATTGGTATTGGTTGAAATCAGAGGCTTGAACAAGGTCACCCAGAGGGTGTTCTTAAGAATATGGTCCTGAGGATGCCATCACTTTGGAATCTGTGTCAGTCAGAAAGGGCTGGGGTACATAGCAGTTATGAACAATCCCTGAATCTCATTGCCATAAGACAAGGAAAAGTCTGTTTTTTGCTCATGCTTGTGTTCAGTGAGGTTGAGCAGCTCATCATGGATTGATGGAATGTCCCTCTCGACACAGGCTTCCATGATGGTTTTAGAGGCAGGAGACAGAACACTAGTGTTATCCTCTAGGGTAGCTATAACTGGAGGCATATAGTAAATGGTTAAGACTTTGAAGTGAGACCACACACATATACCATACACTTTGTGCTAAGGGCTTTATGTGGATTGTTTTATTATAACAACCCCATTAAAATTCATTGGACATCAGGCACTCTGATAAATGTTTTGTGAGTATTAGCTTACAACTGCCTGATGAGGTAGGTTTGCTGTTGTCTCCATTTTTTAACCAGGAAAAATAATATTTTGTATATTTTTCATATTTTATAATTTTATATTCATAGTTTATATATAAGTCAGATGATGGCTCTTCAAGCTGATACTTTAAGGTGACACATTTTCTGCAATTTTATTGGCTAAAGTCATGTGGCCACATCTAACTTCAAAAGGGGAGGGTAGTGTGATTGTACTCTGTACCCCAAGGATAAAGATGGACTATGTGAAAAGCCCTAGTGACTGTGATGGAAAAAACAGAGGCAGAGCTCATATCTGAAAGAAATTGGGATGTGGCTTAAGAGGTGGGAGGTACGGGAGCTGAGAGTGTTACAAATGAGGCCGAGGAGAGACAGAGAGCGTATGAGTCAACAGTCAGAGAGAGGTCAACTAAGATGAGGGATTCTGTCCATTGTGTTTGGGAGGTCACTGTCCCTGGCCTTTCTGCTATGACACCCTCACCTTAGGGTCTTGCTGTAGCTGTTTCTCCTTCCTGAAGTGCTCTTCCCCCATCCAGGTGGCTCTCTGATAAACCCCTCACTTCCTTAAAATCTTTGTGTGCATCTCATCTTTTCAGTGAGGCTTACCCTGACCATTCTATTTGAAACTGCATCCTGCTTCCTTCCTTCCAATTCCCCTTACCCTAATAAATGTTTTCTTTTTTCCCCCCTGAAGCACTTATAGCCACTTATCACATTCTATAACTCAGTTTTTTAAAACTTATATTTATTGATTACTAGTCTGTCTCTGCTGGTAAAAGGTAGGGTCTGTGAGGTCAAGGACAATTGGTTTGTTCATCGATGGAATCTACATGCCTTCATCAGTACCTGACACATCGTAGGAACTCAGTGTCCACTTGCTGAATGAATGACTTTAACAATAGTAGTTTCAAAGAAATGGTTGGGAGGGTAATGGCAGTGTTTTGAGTGGTGGGTGTGGTAGTGGTAAGCTGTGCCTGCACAGAGTCACTGAATGAGAATTGCCTTTGATGAAGCTTAGAAGTGACAAGAAAAAAGCAGGAGCGGCCAGAAGGGAAAGTGGAACCCAGGGAGGCTTTGTTTTATTTGTGTGGTTGTTTTAGTAGAAGAGAAGGAGAATATTTCTATATTAAATAGAAAGATCCGGGAGAGAGGGAGAGCCAAGAGATAAAGATATTTGATCAGGCAAGGAGCTTGAGGATAAACAAGGCAGAAAATGGGATATATGGGACTTAGGATGTTGGGACACCCCTGATGCTAGATAAGAAAGGAAGGAGAGAACAGGTTCAAATGCAGGAAAATTTGTAGATGTTAGTGGTAGAATTTGAAGGCATCTTTACTGGGCACTAGAGATGTTCTTAATGAAGCAAGGAGTTGAGAGCACAGCCAAGGTTGAGATTCCAGGAGAGATGTGAGGTGGTGGACTGGAAAATAGGAGAAAGGAAGATAGGAGAGCTGCAGAGCAGTGTAGACGATCCAGTTGAGTAGCATTGGTGACCATGAACTTGTAGGTTTTACTGCCAATGATAAATTATTTCCTCATATTCAGTGAACAGCAGGAGGACCAGCTTCCCCTCATCAGTCATGTGTGAATAGTTCCAAAGAGCATGTTTCTTCCTGGGTGTGTTGTCCTTTTCTTCATCTTGTCTGTCAAACCTCTGGAGATCCTCCAACTTGGGATCTGTAACTCAGAATGTGATTTATACTGTCCCCTCCATCCTAAAAAGAACTGGCAACAAATGTGAGAAAATTTGTCAAAAATGCTTGTTATCAATCTTCTGGTTACAGGGGGTGGGGGAGTGGGGGGTATGGTGTGGGGAAGGGAGGAGTGAATTGGGAGATTGGGACTAACATATACACACTATTATACATAAAGTTGGAGAAGGCAATGGCACCCCACTCCAGTACTCTTGCCTGGAAAATCCAAGGGCAGAGGAGCCTGGTGGGCTGCAGTCATGGGGTCGCTAAGAGTTGGACACAACTGAGCAACTTCATTTTCACTTTTCACTTTCATGCATTGGAGAAGGAAATGGCAACCCACTCCAGTGTTCTTGCCTGGAGAATCCCAGGGATGGGGGAGCCTGGTTGGCTGCCGTCTGTGGGGTCGCACAGAGTCAGACACGACTGAAGTGACTTAGCAGCAGCAGCATACATAAAGTAGATAACTATTAAGGACCTGCAGACCACCCTTATGGCAGAAAGTGAAGAGGAACTAAAAAGCCTCTTGATGAAAGTGAAAGAGGAGAGTGAAAAAGTTGGCTTAAAGCTCAACATTCAGAAAATGAAGATCATGGCATCTGGTCCCATCACTTCATGGGAAATGGATGGGGAAACAGTGGAAACAGTGGCTGACTTTATTTTTTGGGCTCCAAAATCACTGCAGATGGTGACTGCAGCCATGAAATTAAAAGACGCTTACTTCTTGGAAGAAAAGTTATGACCAACCTAAATAGCATATTGAAAAGTAAAGACATTACTTTGCCAACAAAGGTCCGTCTAGTCAAGGCTATGGTTTTTCCAGTGGTCATGTATGGATGCGAGAGTTGGACTGTGAAGAAAGCTGAGCGCTGAAGAATTGATGGTTTTGAACTGTGGTGTTGGAGAAGACTCTTGAGAGTCCCTTGGACTGCAAGGAGATCCAACCAGTCCATTCTAAAGGTGATCAGCCCTGGGTATTCTTTGGAAGGAATGATGCTAAAGCTGAAACTCCAGTACTTTGGCCATCTCATGTGAAGAGTTGACTCATTGGAAAAGACTCTGATGCTGGGCAGGAGGAAAAGGGGATGACAGAGAATGAGATGGATGGATGGCATCACCGACTCGATGGATGTGAGTTTGAGTGAACTCCGGGAGTTGGTGATGGACAGGGAGGCCTGGCGTGCTGTGATTCATGGGGTCACAAAGAGTCGGACACAACTGAGGGACTGAACTGACCTGAACTGAGTTCTTTGTAATGAACTATATGAGAAAAGAATCTTCAAAAGAGTGGATATATGTATATGCATGGCTGATTCACTTTGCTATATAGTAGAAACTAACACAACATTGTAAATCAAATATACTCCAACAACAACAAAAAAAGAAAATGCTTGTTACCAAAATGGTGACTAACATCTAAGATCTAGGAAAAGCATATGTAGGAAAACTCTAGACCCATGTGACCAGTAGGTGCTTAATGACAATGGCTGCAATGTGTCAGGAAAGCACGTTGCCAGTCTGTTGTTAGGTTATATTTGGAAAGGCAAGAGGGTGGGTGGTAGGGCAGAAAGAAAGATGGGGTCATCAGGCTTCAGTGATCCTTTGAGATGGTTCTCAATGGTGGTGGAGGTAGAGCTAGTTTGAGCAATGAACAGAGTTGTTGTTGTTGTTTAGTCTCTAAGTCATGTCTGATTCTTTAGTGACCCCATGGACTGTACCCCTCCATGCTCCTCTGTCCATGGAATTCTCCAGGCAAGAATACTGGAGCAGGTTGCCATTTCCTTCTTCAGAGGATCTTTCCAACCCAGGGATTGAACCTGAATTTCCTGCATTGGCAGGTGGAGTCTACTGCTGAGTCACTTAGGAAGCCCATGGACAGAGTAGGAGTATTCAAATAGATAAGATCTAAAAAATATTGTAATGGCAGTAATAATTGATTGAGCCAGTACTTTATTATCTTCTGGTGGCTCAGATGGTTAAAGAATCTGCCTGCAGTGCAGGAGATCTGAGTTCAATCCCTGGGTCAGGAAGATCCTCTAAAGAAGGGAATGGCTACCCACTCCAGTATTCTTGCCTGGAGATTTCCACGCACAAAGGAGCCTTGCGGGCTACATACAGTCCATGGGGTTGCAAAGAGTCAGACATAACTGAGCGACTAACTCTTCAACAATTGTAGGAGGTAGATATTATTATACTTACATTACACATTAGATAATTAAATGTTACAAGTGAGTGCTGGAATCATGGTTCAAACTCTGGTCGGTCTGATTGCTCACAGGGCTCCACTGAGCTATCAGGTCTGTCTGTCCTTTGTCCCTTTTCAGGTTAGATTCTCTTCTTAACTTACAGCATTCAAGAAAAAATTTGCTATATATCAGTAGTCATGGGGAAACAGATATTTTATTGTTACTTGTTATGATAGTTGCACAATTTTAAGATGATCCTGCATAACTACTACAGGTTTTACACTGAACCATTATCATTAAAATCTTGGCATCCACCTGATACCTCCTTATGAAACTCTAGGACCTCTGTGTCTAGGAGCATAATTTGGGCTGCGCTTTTGGGCTTATTAGGCAAATTTTTAGGATGCTGAATTTTTTTTTAGTGTACTAAATTCAGATCATTAATGTGTTTATAAGCATGATGGTCCTTATATCACCATGACATGTTTGAAATTCTTAAAAGAGTTTTAAAAAAAGAACAAGTATACTCCTGATGGTTTCCACCCCAGATCGCTGCTTTAGAACATCATAGATTTTCTTTTGGCATAATAGCATTTGGAGGTAATGCTTGATATGTTTAATTCTTCAGAACAGATACTGTAACGCTCCGGTGCCTAGGAACATTTGGTATTCTCATTATTTAACAGCATTCTATTCTCCCTCTAGCTATTTAATAATGCATATGTAATTTGGTACAGTCTCTGTAGGATTTGGAGGAGTGAGAATACCTTACTTTATAGATGATTTTTTGTATGGATGAGTAACCCACCTGCTTGTTAAGCTTCAAAGGGGTGATAACTCTATGGATATGCCTTTTATTGTAGCTGTTTTTGCTTTCTGTCTGGGATCTCTTTCTTCAGGTTTGACTTTACTGGCATCTAAGTTCTCTAACAGGATAGTTCAGCCATCACGTGTGTTGGAATTTTGAACCCTTTGGCTGGTGTGTTTTATTAGGGCCTCTGGGCATTTGGATTGATGTCACCGAAGGTGTAGAAAGTGGCCCAAAGTTTATATCACTCACTGGGATTCTTCCTTATTGAGACCATCTCTCTGGAGTCATTGGCATTTCAATTTTAATGTCTACACTGGTACACGAGAGACATAGTAAATCTAGTCTTTTCTCTCCTCTTCCTTATTTTTACCTATTTCAAACTGTTGAGGCTATTAGTGCCTTTAAAATAGCTTCTGAATTATCCATAGAAGTTCTCAGAGAGGGACCCCTTGAGACAGAGATGGCAGAATAAGGCCTGCAAGCTAATGATATTTCCTTATTGCTTTGCATCATTTATCTCCTGTAGACAACCACCAAAACACCAACAGAAGCCTAATTAGACAATAAGAAAAAAGGGTATACTAGGGCTTGAAAGAAGAGAAAAAAGTAAGGTAAAATATAATTTAGGAAAACAACAAAAAGAAATTATTTATAAGCATATATTTGCTAAAAAGTAGCAGGATGATTTTATTCAGAGCCCATGTTTTAAAGATGGCAAACATCTCCTCTTTTCCCTCTTATAATCTGTAATCACTGGCATGCCTTTGTGACTTTTATTCTAGAACGTAAGCTCTGGGAGAGCAAGGAGCGTGTCTATTTTGTTCATTTGTACCTGCTCAGTGCCTGGCATGGCACCTAGTACTGGTACGTTCTCAGTGGACATTTTTAAAATATAATGTGAGCTATTTATTAAATGCTTCCTCCATGACCAATACTGTGCTGGACCTGTCACAAATGGGTTAAAACGTAGTCTAATAACTCTTGGAGGTAAATCTTACCATCCCAGTTTTAACAGATCTTGCAAATGAAGGCCTCCTGAGAAAGTTACTGTCTGAAAATATTAATATGTGAGGGCTTCCAGTTTCCACCCTTTCCTTTGCTTTGCTGAACTTCTTTCCCTCATCTCACTCTCTATGGAAGAAAAAATGAAAGCCAAGCTCTTGAATTCTGGCAGGAAAAGTGGAGAAACGGAGCAGAAACCTATGATCTTCAGGGTGCTGTGCGTAAGGGTTGGGGTGGGAGGGGTGAGGGCATGCCTTGTCAGGACTCACGCAGGACTGTGCATGCTTAGAGGAGAGAGGGGTGGTGGAGACAAGGTAGGGGGACAGGAGAGCGAAGTTGGCAGGAGAAGAGTGTGACCTGTGCCTCATTATTTGATCCTCTTAAATGTATGACAGGGAAGTGTGTCATGAAGTGAGTCATGAGTGAACTTGCTGGGGGCACAGATGCACCTCTCAACATAGCCATGTTCCTGGTTTGACCAGAGCTTCCAGGGTTTCGAGACATCAAGGTGTAATGAAAGATGTGTCTCCACGGTCATTGAATGTGACCCCATGTTATTAATTTCACCAAGACCTCACTGGGCTTACAAGGACCCCAGGCTTAATCTGTATTATTCTCAAAGTGTCTCTATGCCCACAGGAGCACACCTTAAATTAGGATCATTGCCTGTTCCCCAAATCTGACACCCTTTGGGAAACTATTTGGGAAAGGCGTCAGACTAAAACACTGGTTCTCTCTCATCTTGTAAGGGCTTAGAACAAGTGTTGTTGTTGTTTTTTAATTGCTGTCATGTTTGACTCTTTGTGACCCCATGGACTGTAGCCCACTAGGCTCCTCTGTCCATGGGATTTCCCAAGCAAGAATACTGAAGTTGGGTTGCCTTTTCCTTCTCCAGTTAAGACAAGTGACTGTCCCTCAAATTCACTTTTCGTCCTTTGTAAAGTATGAGTGATATTTATCTCTACTAGTTGTAAAATACTGTGACAATAAATTGAGATTAATGCCTATGGAAGTGATTATTAATAAAGTTTGTCCCAAGCATTTAGCTTTGAAAACTGTTGTCATTCATTCACGTAATGAATGTTTATTGAGCACATACCTTGTAATAGGTACAGTTGTAGGCCAGGGGTGAATTCAGTGGACAAAATGGGCAAAAATCTCTGCTCTCACAGAACTTGCATTTTAGTGGTCAGAGACAATCAATAAATAAGTAAAACCCATAGTAGGTCAGAAGCTAATGGGTGCTGAGAAGAAAAGAGAAGTTGTGACAATGTTAAAGAGAGTGATCAAAGAAGGCCTCAGTGAGGAGTTAACAGTGAAGTCATAAGCTTAAGGAGTTGAGGAATCAAACCTGGGGATATCTCAGGGAAGAATGTTCTAGGACAAAGTGAACCACTGGTGCCAAGACCCTTGGGTGGAAGCATGCCAATGTGGGAGGGAGTAAGGGGGAGAATAGTAAGGTCACAGGGAACCTCTTCTTGGTGGGCCTCAGAGGTCACTCCAAGGACACTGTTCTCTCTCTAGGTGATGGGGGAGTCTTGGACAGGGGCGTGACATGAGATAGTTTATATTTTAAAAGGGATAACTTGTATTTTAAAGGGGGTCCTCTGGTTTTTTTGTTGAGACTGGCAAGGGTAGAAATGAGACTGCTTCGGGGTGGTCACAGTGATTCAGAAAGAGATGTCGGGTCTTGGAACACAGTGGAATGGAAGTGGTGAGTAGATCTGGGGAGAGATGGTGGCACTCCAGACATTTTCTGAATGGGGAGCCTCCAGGATTTGTTGTGAATTTGACTTGGGGCTTGAGATGAGATAACAAGTCAAGGATGATGCCAGCTTGTGGCCTGAGCAACTGGAAAAATAGAACCACCCTTTAATAAGATGAGGAAAGACTATGAAAGGAGTAGGTTTAGGGAGGAAAGATTAGGAAATCAGTTGGGAACATGCTAAGTGTGAGATGTTCATTAAATGCCCAGCAGAGGAGACCAGTGGATAAATGAGCCTGGACTTCAAGAGAGATGGGGCCAGAGATAGCATGTAGATACTTAGACCCATGAGACTAGATGAGATCATCAAGGGGGTGAATGTGTTACTGAACTGGGTTCTTGAACTCGTTAATCAATAGACATTGATAAGAGAGAGGATGAGGAATTCAGGCAAGGCTTCATTGGGACTTAGGCTACAGCACAAAGGAATGAGAAGAAGTAATAGATTCCCTTCCTCAATCTCCAACTGACAGGGGGGCTAGTTTCTTAAATTGGGTGTGAGAGCAGGTCAGTGTGTTGGCAGGGGAGTCACTGAGGTTGGTCTCCCCGTGCCCTGGTGGTGCTGTGTGCAGTACCCTGCTTTTGCTCCAGGCCCCAGAGATGGCAGATGGGTTTTGGCCTTTGTGTATCTTATTGTTCATGATTTGCCTCAACTGTGCATGCACACAGTTGTTTTTAGTCGCTTATGCTATGCTATGCTATGCTAAGTCACTTCAGTTGTGTCCGACTCTGTGTGACCCCATAGACGGCAGCCACCAGGCTCCCCTGTCCCTGGGATTCTCCAAGCAAGAACACTGGAGTGGGTTGCCATTTCCTTCTTCAATGCATGAAAGTGAAAAGTGAAAGTGAAGACGCTCAGTCGTGTCTGACTCTTAGCGACCCCATGGACTGCAGCCCACCAGGCTCCTCCATCCATGGGATTTTCCAGGCAAGAGTACTGGAAGTTTCTTTGTATTCTATTGCTGGAGGAGACGTTTGTCCAGATGCAAGTATTCCAGTAAAGGGTCCCAGGTTCCAGCCTGTCTCAAATGTTAGTTAAGAAGAAAAGAGAGGCAGTCTAAGGGTTGAGCCTTGGGATTTTCAAATATTAAGAATTTGGGTTGACAAGGATGAATTAGCAAAGAGGGCTAAGAAGGAGGGGTCAGTAGGTTGGTAAAGGACCTGTAAGCCAAGTGAAGAAAGTATTACGAGGAAGGAGTTAGCAACTGGGTCAAATGCTGTTGAAAATTTATGTGAGATAAAGCCTAAAAATCGAACACTAGATTTATTCTAGTGACGATCCTTCGGGTGAAATAATGGGGGAAAAGTGTGATTTAAGCAGTTTTAAGACAGAATTGGAGAAGGAAATGGCAACCCACTCCAGCGGTCTTGCCTAGAGAATCCCAGGGACAGGGGAGCCTGGTGAGCTGCTGTCTATGGGGTCGCACAGAGTCGGACACGACTGAAGCGACTTAGCAGCAGCAGCAAGAGAGAATGGGGAACAATGAAAATAGAACTTTTTGAGGAGTTTAATTATAAAATGGAGCAGAGAGATAGGATGGTGGCTTGAGGGGAAAGAAGGGTCAAGAGAAAGGGTTAAAATTTTTTTTTTTAGAAATTTAAATATAGTCTCTGTGCTATTCTTTACAGTTTCAGAACTTATTTGTCTTTTAATTGACATTTATACCTTGGGTCACCTTCACCCATTTTTGCCCATCACCCCACAACTCTGCCTCTGGCAACCACCAGTCTCTTCTCTGTTTGTTTGAGTTTGAGTTTTTTAGATTCCAAATGTACGTGAGATCATTCACTGTTTGCCTTTCTCTGTCTGATCAGGGCTCATCCAAGTTGTCACAAATGATAGGGTTTCCTTCTCTTTTATGGCTCTGAATAATATTCCACTGGGTAAATACCACATTCTCTCTATCCATTCATTTGTTGATGGACCCTTAAGTTGTTCCATATCTTGGCTACTGTAACTAATGCTGCAGTGAACACAAAATTTTTGATGATTTTTAAAAATAGAAAAAAACGCAAAACGGGATGTTGACTCAGCAGAGGGAAAAACTGGTGACTGGGAGGAGAGAGGAGAATTGCTGGAGTGATGACCTTGCAGTGTAGATAGCATGGGAACTGGGGGCTGTGTGGGTCTAGGGGTAGGGGCTTGCAGGAAATCCATTTGGATTCCTTCCGTTTATTCCCAGTGAGGTAGGAAGCAAGGTCATCAGCCCTAAAAGGTGGACAAGAGGCAATTTCCACACCTTTTTTTTTTCTTCGCCTAGTAGCCAATTAACCATTCTCCAATCACTTCTAACATTGGAATTTTCTGTGTCCCTCCCTTGTTCTCACTGCTACCATCTTAATCAAGTTCAAATCATACTATGTTGGTGTTGTAACGTTATAACCTCTCAGCCACCACCCTCGTTCTATTGCAGCCTGCTGTGCATACAACTGCTGGCTCACGCTTCCTAAAATATGAATCTCCTTCTGCTGGGGTCTTACTCAAAACGCTTTCTTGGCTGCCCATTAAAGAGGATGAAGGCCACATACGCAGTGAGGGCTTTAGGCCTCTGGAAACCCTTCTTGGTTCAAAAGAACTGGCCGTGTCATCTCACTGTGCCCTGCATTGCCACTTTTAATCCTGATTCCACCCTCTCCTGTGCAAGCTGGTTCTGTGACCCAAGGGAAGCTGAGACTTCTCTATGCCTGATTCTCATCTGTAAAAAGAGGATATAATGGGACATACCTCTTATGAGTGTTGCTGCTGCTGCTGCTAAGTCGCGCCAGTCATGTCCGACTCTGTGCGACCCATAGACGGCAGCCCACCAGGCTCCCCCATCCCTGGGATTCTCCAGGCAAGAATACTGGAGTGGGTTGCCATTTCCTTCTCCAATGCATGGAAGTGAAAAGTAAAAGTGAAGTCACTCAGTTGTGTCTGACTCTTAGTGACCCCATGGACTGTAGCCTACCAGGCTCCTCCATCCCTGGGATTCTCCAGGCAAGAGTACTGGAGTGGGGTGCCACTGCCTTCTCCAATGAGTGTTGCTAGAATTCAATAAGACTATCACAGTGTTTATTTAGAATAGTTACTGGTATAGTATAAACACTCAATCAGATTCAGCTATTTTTTTTTTTTTAAGATTTTTTCAATGTGGACCATTTTTTAAAGTCCTTATTGAATTTGTTTCGATAATCCTTCTAAGTTTTGGCTTTTTTGCATGTGGACTCTTAGTTCCCTGATCAAGGATCAAACCCCCAACCCCTGCATTGGAAGGGCAAGTCTTAACCAGTGGACCTCCAGGGATGTCCCAGCTTCAGCTCTTCTCATTCTATCTGAAACCCCTTCCCTTACTTCCTGATAGTCTTCCCTGTTCTCTAAGACACAGCTGGCATGTCTTTCCCCCCATGAACTGTTTCTTGCTCATCCTTTCCTTCCTGCACTGATCTCTCTTCTTTCTCTCCATCATTTTGGCGTGTCCCCAGACACTCTGTCAGTGTGATTTTCATTCGCCAGTGTTAAAATGCCCTCATAGCTTCAGCTAAAGGGTGGATTTCTTGAGGACAAAGGTCATGTCTCTTAAGCTGTTACAGCCCTGTTCCCTAGCAAGTTGCTGGACTCTCAGGACTTCAGATTTGACAGGGGGTATTTGACCTGTTCATTTGTTGAAGGGGTAAATTTGTTTGTCATTCAGTCTGAAGCCTGTGTGTCCTCTCTCCCACGTGCCTGCTTCATAGCATATGCAGCTGGTCTGCAGCTGAATTCATGGGTCTGGCACTTCCTCTCCAGAGACCTCACGGCAGCTCTGCCAACATCTGCCCTTCTGGCCACTTTTCAGGATGGCTTTTCAGTTCCCTACATGTTTATGGCCTCATCTTCTTTTCCTCTGCCTTCTCCAGTGTTAGAAAGCTGTCTTTTCCTCTCTTAAGAGAGCAGTTGCCCATCTCCAAGCTTTGTTTCCTCCTTTCGTCTCTTTCCCAAGGCACCTTGGCTTTGAAGAGGCTGCTGAAAAGGAGCAGATTATTTCATCTTTTATGATCAGCAAAGGAAAAAGTAGGAGGCTTCATAAGGAAAATTGGCAAGATCTAAAGTTATTTGCATTTCATACGAATCAAAAGTTTTCTAAGTTTTTTTTTTCTTTTTTAAAAAAAGAACTGTCAAATAAACCAAGAAAAAAAAATTGATCTGAACATTGAAACACCTGCTGCAGACCTGGGGGCTTTGAATTTAGCAGCTTTAGTTTGGGCCCAAGTGTTGGGGGCCAGAGTGAGGTACTCCGCCCGTGACAAAGGTCATGAGGAAGGAGGCTCGACATACGCAAAGGCGGGATCGAGCCTCAGGAGTCCCCCTGGAACTCCTCGAGCATCTACCCCCATAACCAGAGCCTGCCTACTTTACTACTTTGTGCTCACCTACACCTCTGACTTTACGGGGGGCTGTCCCCCACCACCTCTTTTGGAGAAGGAGTTAACTTAGAGCTCCAGTTTATAATAATTCCTGGGCATGATAAGAGTGTTTTAACCTACAAACTCCTCTGAAGGTTCTCTAGCCTGCCTGACAGGCTCGTCCGGCCACATGTGATTGCTCACAGCCTCCCAACCGTGAGAGGCACAAGATGCTTTAAACCCTCTAAAAACGGGTTCTTTAGAGAAGTTAGAAAACTATTAGTATAAGTATAACGGGCTGATTAGAAATTGTATTGGTGAAGGGTTTTTCATTTGTTGAGCCAATGTTTGTTGCTAAGTCTCCATATCCCCTGCCCTTACACACATTAATGAATATATAGAATTAACCTTTGATATTAATCACGTTAGACCTTAGGCTAAGTAAATTCTTTCCTTAACTAAAACCCACTACACCCTCACCCTGTAGGAATGTAACCTTATTTGGGTGGCGTCTGTTTTGAGACTAATCAGCCCTGGAGAAATAAGTGTCCTGACTGACTGACCGCTGTCACAAGGAGAGGGTCATAAATTGTCAGCAGGCCCCCCTGGCCAGAAGATGATGTAACACCCCTAAGACCTCTGTATACATTTGTGTGAAGCACCTGACTTTAATAAAAGTCAGGACTGCTGTCCCCACGTGACTTTTGTATAACATCTCAGTGTATAAAAACAGACTCTGGAAAATAAAGAATTGGGATCAGTTTCTCGAAATACTGGTCTCCCCATGTCGCTCTCTCTCACTCTGGTTGAGTCTCCATCTGGAGCGCGGAACCCACCATGCTTACTAATTATGCCTGGGCTTCTAAGATCCGACCGGGGAGGCCTCAGTGTCTCCTCTCCTTCGGGAGAACGGAAGGACGCCTGCGGCCTACGTAAGTGGTGCAAACTTCTTGTCTTGAAGTTTTATTGGTCTCCCGCGTAAACCAAGCTACTCAGCCTCTTTTCTCCACTGAATTTTCCTACTGAGCTATCCTCATCCTATTACTCTTTATATCTTTGATAAAATATTTAAATAAATAAATAGGTCACCGACGCCGTCCCCGCTTCGAATACCCTGGATCAGCCGGGGCAGGTCCCCGGCAGGTGGCGCCCGATACAGGGACGATTCGAAGGTAGGTCCCCAACCCTTTCCCCAGTGTTGAATTTTAGGGACGGATAGGACCCCACTCAGGGTGCCGCGGACCCCCCTGTAGGATAGACAGGGCGAGTAGGAGTGGGAAGTGTTGAAAGTGTTAAAGAGTTAGAGTTAGAGAGAAAAAATGGTTTCTGAAGTTAAAAGGCCAAAGAAAAGCCTGATCTTTTGATAGCTTAAAGCAAAATCTTTTACTATACTTAATTTTCTGACATGGATAACACTGAAACTAAGAATGGCAACTCTTTATACAAGTAATCTTGAAACTGTTAAAGCTACTGTTAATTTAGATACTTGGGTGAAGGTGAAAAAAACAACTGAACACTTATCCTATAAATATGATTAAAAATGTTCTGGACCCTCATCATGAGGCTGTGGGATGACCTATGGGAGAGGCTATAGCGGTGGATGGTAGTGGGTCTCCACCTTCTGCGCAGATCATATTTTCTGCCATTGACAAGAAAAAGGAGGGACACTGTGCTCTACCTCCCGAGGAGTGAGAGGGCTTACAGGACGCTGCGGCCGGGCGCCCTGGCGAGCCCCCTCTCCCTCTGCACAAACCTTTAAAAATTTGTCCAACAATTTCTGATTTAAGGCGACTACCCCACCTCCGCTTGCACCTCTCAGGGCCTAGGAATTCCCCAGTTTACATCCAAAGCCTCCCAGAGCATTGCCTAAGGTTGAAAAAGATTAAAAAGTTTTATTTTTAAAGAAAGGAGCTTTTAAAAAATACACAATATACAGAGCCTACTCCTTGCAGAAAAACCCCCTCAGGGGGGCTTCACCCAAGCAAAAAAAGAGAGAAAAAGAAAAAAGGAAAAAGTGAAAAAGAAAAAAGGAAAGAAAATAGAGAAAGATCTAAAGATAGAAAAAGAACTAAAGAGTGAAAAGGAGAGAGGAACGGAGGAGGAAGAAATCAGGGAATGCAGCAAGATAGGAAAAGGAAAAAAGGAAGTTAGAAAAAGAGATACAGAGAGAAAGAGAGGGAGGAGGAAAGAAAAAGTTAGAGAGAAAGACGGTAAAGGAAAGAAATGAAAGAAAGAGAAGACAGTGAGAAGGAAGAAGGGAGAATGAAAGAGGGAAACAAGAAGGAAATGATAGAAAGTAAAAGAGAAGAGAAGAGGAAGGAAAAAAGAGAGTGAGGGAAAGAAAACTTGAGAAAGATTTAAAGAGAAGAAGGAAGAAAAAATCAGCAGAGGAGAGAGGAGAGGACTTACAGGACACTGTGGCCAGACGCCCTGGCGAGCTACCTCCCCCTCTGCACAAACTTTTAAAAAAAACTTATCCACCACTTTCTGATTTGGGGCGATAGCCGCCGCCTCCGTTTGCGCCTTCCAGGGCCCAAGAGTTCCCCACTTTGCCCCCAAAGCCTCTCAAAGTGTTGCCTAAGCCTGAAAAAGATAAAAAGTTTTTTAAACAGTGGAGCTTTTAAAACAGACTGCATGCACAATATGCAGAGCCTGCTCCTTGGAGAAAACCCCCTCAGGGGGGTCTCACCCAGGCTAAGAGAAAAGCCCAATGGTAAGGGGATTTAGCAACAATATTAACCCTTGACGAGGTTACTCCAATTCCAACGGGAGTGGCTGGCCCCCTACCTGAGGGCATTGTAGGACTTGTGCTAGGGCGTAGCTCGCTTTCTTAAAATAAATAAATAAATAAATAAATGAAAGAAGAAAGAAAAAAAAAGAAAAAGAAAATTTCGGTGGTGCATGGTGTAGTAGATTCTGATTATATTGAGAAATTAAAGTTTTGTTCTCACCGCCTACTAAAACTGTGCAAATTAATAAAGGTCAAAGAATAACACAGTTTTTGCTTTTACCTTACTATTAGACAAGAAAAACCTTGACTTCTCAAGCTAAGAGCCACAGAGCATTTAGATTTAGTGATCTAGCTTTTTGGGTGCAGGGAATTACAGCTCCAAGGCCTTTAAAAGATCTTTTAATTCAAGAAAATAAAATGTCAGGGCTATTAGACACAGGAACAGACATCTCTTAACATTGCTGGGAAAGACTGGCCTAGTTCCTGGCCCACGTATAATACTAAAAATGAGTTGGTGGGATTAGAGAAAGTGATATGCGGGGTGAGAATGCTGTAAAAAAAAAAAAAAAAAAAGGTGAGGGAGAGTTTAAAACCTTGAAGAGTAGTGAGTTTCCTGTTGTTGGACGTATTCAAGCAAAGATTAGATGGTTACTTGTCATCTAAAAAGCTATAGACCAGATTTGGTTTACAAAACTAACTGGAGAAGCTTATAAACATGTTGTGCAACACCTCTTTACTTGCTTCTCATATTTAGGTGTGCCAAAAGTTTTAAAAACTGATAATGCCCCTTTGAAGCTGTGGAGAGATTGTTTACTAACTTTAAATGATTTCCAAAAATTATTAGGGGACATTAATTGGATACGCCCTCATTTAAAACTGACTACTGCAGATTTAAAGCCTTTATTTGATTGCTTAAAAATTGATCCTAATTCCAGTTCTAAGAGAAAGTTGACTAATGAGACAGAGTTAGCTCTTGTTGAAGTGTATGAGACTTTAAATGGTCAGTTAATTAGGATTAATATTACCAAAAGATGAGATTAAATTATTCTTGCCATAAAACATACACCTACAGGATGCTTGTGACAAAAAGGCCCATTGGTTCCATCTACCAGTGACCCCAAGAAAAGTAGTTTTATCTTATCCCAGCTTGGTGGCACAATTAATTATAAAAGGAGGAAAAAAGGAAGTGTGGAACTTTTTAGAAAATAAGTAGCAAATATAATAATTTCACTCAATAAGGATCAACTGCAAGTCTTTTACACCCAAGAAATTCTCTGAATTAGAAAGGCTCCTTGGCTTGCTGCAACATTTCATTCCTAACGTCACTCTTCCCTTTCCTTTTAGAATACAGCAGAGCCAAAGAGCTCCTCTGTGTGCCTGTGGACGTGACAGACACTCTGAGATGTTTTAGAGAGACCTTGGAAAAATCCAAATATCACAACAGATCAATCCGGCACAGCAGAAAGTTGCTTTCGTTATTTCTCGCACAGACACAAGGTGAAATACAGTCATTCCCGTTGTTCCTGTGCACCTGTGGGGAACGGGTTCTGGGACCCCCTGTGGATACCAAAATCTTGGATGCACATGTCCCTTACAGTCAGCTCCCCCCTCCCTAGTATCCATGGCTCTGCATCTCCAGAAGCAGAGGGCTGACTGCACTTGCTCTGTGTTCCTGTCTCTTTATTTTCACAGGGTATCATCCTGTGGGTCTACCATGTTCTGTACTAGGTTCCTCCTTCCCCCACTTCCATGCCCGCTTTCAGCTGCCTTTCACTCTTTCTTCTTGTCCAGTGGATCACACCTCTGTTTCCCACTCTTGATTCCAACCAAAGCACTGCCTCCCTCATGTTTTTATGCCTTCTGAATATACTCCCTTGAGTGGAGTAAATACAAAAGCAGTGTTAATGTTTGATTCTATACCTCTGTGTCCTTACTCTTTGCTTTGCAAGTACGGTGCTATAGTCTTGTTTTATTTTCATAAGTAGATGAATTGATTCATACAGAATTAACTACACAGTCTTTTACCAAAGCACTACTTATCAATGTCAAAGAAATAGATGCATTTTAATATACACACCAGTAAAATTCCTTATTAATACCATAGATTTTCATCTTAGCTTAAAAAAAAGATATTCATTATGTTTGGTTACTTTACACTTGTTTTCTCCCTTCTCAAAATCTATTGATTTGTAAACTCAGTCAAAGCAGGGCTTCAAGTGGTTAACCTCAGGGAGAAAAAGGATACTCAAATGTAGGTTAAGAAATCCCAAATTACCTACATTTAGGTAATCTAAAATCCTAATTTATGTTTATAATCCTTACTTTTCAAATTTATCAGAATAATGAAAATAAATTTATATTAATAAACTTAAAATAATTATTATATTTTAAAGTTATTAATAATAGATTTAAATTTAGCATCTAAGATGCTAATATTCTCTGAACTGATTTTTTAGAAATTAAACCAATTTTTTTTACAACTACTGACAAAAGTTTACTTATGTATATAATATATGTATCTATGTATGTATATATGTATATATATATAATGTATGTGTGTATGCATGTATGAATGCATATATGTGTCATTGTTGCTCCCCTTCTCCCCCGAGAAAGCACTTGTTATGATATGTGCCCACAGTTTTTGGTTGTATTGTCCACAGACACACTTAGCCCTCCATATCATGTTTTGGAGCTTCCCTGTGGCTCAGATGGTAAAGAATCTGCCTGTAATGCGGGAGACCTCGGTTCAATTCTTGGGTTTGGAAGATCCCCTGGAGGAGGGCATGGCAACCCACTCCAGTATTCTCACGTGGAGAATATCCATGGACAGAGAAGCCTGGAGGGCTTATAGTCCATGGGGTCTCAAAAAGTGGGACACAGCTGAATGACTAAGCACAGCATATCATGTTTAAACTTCCTTTGGTTATGGTGTGCATTAACAGTGGTTAAGGGCATGAATTGAAAAAAAGCAGATGCAATTCCTAAGGATGGTTTATACCACTTCATTCTGAATTTCACCTAGTATTAATACCCTCAGAAGTTTATCTCCCGTCCTTGGCTGTAGACCTAAATCCATTTTAGCTTCTCTCTCTCTGAGGTTTTAAACTCCTTCCCCAAGAATATTTTTCCCTTTCTTTTCCCTGTGTGTTCTCTGACCTTACACAGACACAGATTCTTTCCTATTTCTTTCCCCTTAGGTCAGAACTACCTGTACATTGCGCCTATCCCAGAGGTCTCTGCCCCAGAGGCACACTAACATCTTAATGTTGGAAACTCTTTTTAAAAAAGTAAACTCAAACTGTGCAACTTCTCCCCCTGATCCCCAGGAGGAGCAAAGCATTATTTCAGCATTCACTTTCCAGCAAACTGCCCTCTGTACTACTCCTTCTGAGGTAACATGAGTGTAGAGCACATCGACACACACCCGGGCTCTTCAGAAATGGTTCCAGACACAAAGTTTAAAGAAACAGAGTCCTTCTAACTGTAAATGAGGCTCAACTCTATGTAAAACCCTTCCTTCTCCCTTTCTATTTCTCCTACTTTTCCCCTCCTCTTAAACTTCCCTTCTTTCTCCATTTTTAAGCTTCTTTTAAAAATTTTCCCATGAATTTAGGAGACAAAGGAGGAGTGAACAATTTAAAATTTGCTACTGGGAAGGTGGAGTTTTCCATGGGGACAGAAGAGATGCACATGCCAACACCCCCCGACCTTTCTCAGGAGCACTTCCGAGTTTTCAGCTCAGTGGAGAAGAGCAAGCTTCCCTCCTCACAACTTGGACTCGTAATTTCTTCTTATTATGAAACTATTAGTAAGGTTTATTCATTACATGTTCATTTTCAATATAATCTGCCACATTAATGTTGAGATTGCATTTGGTCTTGAAATGATACCTTTTTTAATATATTTTTTATTGACATATAGTTGATTAACAATATTGTGTTAGTTTCATCTGTACAGCAAAGTGATTTGGTTATTTGTACGTGTATATATTTTTTAGATTATTTTACATTATAGGTTATTACAAGATATTGAATATAGTTACCTGTGCTGTACAGTAACTGAAATATCATCTGTAGAAGTGGGATGAAAGAGCTTGAACATAGACTCTATTCATCACACCCTTGTAGGCAGTAACAGAGCAGTAAGGAGACGGGCCGCTGCCACCCGCCTCCTGTGATCGTCTCTCCAGCCTAGCTGTTACCATTGCGAGATTCTAGGCGCCCTCCCGCTCATCCCACTTTAACTGAATCTGTGAACCGTTTGTTGAGATGTGGCCACTGTTATGTGCTTTTGCTTTGCCCCAGCTGGTTCCGTTTTCCTTGTCTTTCCACTTGATTTGGCGTTTCTACAAATTCAGCAGTATAAATTCAACATGTTGTAGATCCAATGTCCCTATTTTTTACAACAGAAAATATTCCCCCTTTAGTGCCTGAAATAAAATTTGTATTAATATACTCTTCCTATACAGATTATTTAAAAAAATAAATATGAAGTCCTAAATATAAATTGAAGGATAAATTAAATGAAATCACTTTATAATAAAAGAATCTGTTTGTTAATATGTAAGAGCTTAGATGGGCTTCCCAGGTGGCTCAGTGATAAAGAACCTGCCTGCCAATGCAGGAGATGTGGGTTCAGTCCCTGGGTTGGGAAGATCCCCTGGAGAAGGACATGGCAACCCACTCCAGTATCCTTGCCTGGAGAATTACACAGAGAAGTCTGGTGGGCTAAAGTCCATAGGGTTGCAGAGTCAGATACGACTAAGTGACTAAATGACAACAGTTGCAGCGAGAGCTTAGGCGCCAGAGGTACAGAGAGTCAATCAGATGCTCATATATTGTATGTAAGATATACAGAATACATAGGAATATGGCAGCTGCAAATGCAGACTGATACAAGTGTATTATATTGGTGACTCAGGTACTATCAGCATTGTTAATTTTGGTGCCATGATTTTCTAAAATGGCAAATGTAGGGCATTCTGAACAAAAACCAAAATATTACAGGGATTGCATTTCTGGAAAACTGCGCATTTTGAAAACATGTAAAAATACCCCTTTATGTATAAAATGAAGTTAGATGTTAGACTCAGATAATTATCTACAAGTTTCTCATCTTTTTCCTCCCTGTAGGGGAAGGTTCTGTACACTGCAGGGCCCCCCAGTGCCAGGTCCTCACTGAGGAAACACTAGCAGTTGCCCCATTGTGACAAATAACAGCCCCCTCCCTTACATTTCTAAAATACCCACTAGCCAATAGAGCTACCCTCATTAGGAACCAGTGCCATGTTAGATGGGGTTTTTTGGCTACACATCTTGGAATGCATGCATTCCTCAGAAAGCAACAACAAATTCAGGTGATAGTAAAGATGTGCTTTTTTGTATTTGGGTGAAGGAAGAATCTGATATGCTGCACTCTTGTCACATCTCTGATCAAAACCAAACCATTCAAGTCTTCCCATCTGCTGTAGAATAGTGTTCACATTTTTCCAGTTGGCATTCAGATGCCTCAGTAATCTTACCACTACGGCTTCTTCAACTTCCCCCAAAACCATATTCTGGCCACATATGACATTTCTATATTTTATACCCAGTTCGATCTCCCTTGTATGCTTTTTCTAGATTTTTCCTCCTTCACCATCTTGACCTGCCTCACTCTTACGCTATCTACTTTATTCATGTTTCCTACCTGTTAGATCCAATCTTGTTTCCTCCCTCTTAGATCCACTTTCCTACTCCCTAACATTCAAACAGAACATCATTTGTTCTCTATAGCTATATTGTGTGACATTTAGAGGGTCTATTAACTTGAAGTTTGCTTATCTACACAGTCAAGGTATAAAGCAATTTAAAATATTCTTGCACATATAAAGGAAATATTTTACAGGGACTGACATTTTTCTTTCACCTGATTAAAAATACAGATGTTCTTCAAACCAGCAATCAAAGAAGTCTTCATGTGCAGGCGTTGCATGAACTTGGAAATCTTCTCATCTTCGCACAGAAGAAAAGGTAGCTTATAGGAGTCAGTAAAACAGGGAGAACTCTGTTCACCTGAAAAATGTTTAACTATTGTGAAAAAAAGCACCATCTTTTATAAATTTTAGTTCTTGGATAATATTCCATTGCTGTGTTTTAGTCATCAAATGCTACCGGAGAGAAACGGTTATGAGCAATAAATGGCACAGATCCATTCTCTAACATTTTGATGAAAATGTTTATTCAATGCATTTTCTTTCCTTTTTGAAAGATAGATTTAACAACACAGATCTCATGCTGCCTGATGCCCCGTTTCTGTTTCAGGGCTGCTTTTAAGTGTTGGAGTCAAGCTCTGGATGAAATTTTCAGAAAAGAAGATGTGCTCCATACATGGAAGGAGATTGGCAGCTCACTCACCAGTGCCACTGATGGCTGGTCACCTCCAGGTTCCAAAGACTACAGTGAGGAGCTCCTGTCCAAAGGCGGCATCTGGGGGTGTTTGCAGGGAGCGGTGATATCAGCAAAGATAGCACAGTGAGTATGACGCTGGAGCCGTTTGCGTAGGACCTGGGGCCTTCCTTCATGGGCTACCCACCCGGGCCATGTAGGGTGCCTCACACACACTGGGTTCTTGGGCAGCTCCATTCATATCCTATAGGCTTATTATACACTTTACTTGTTTGTGCTGTTGCTTGTTTATGGCTGTCTCCTTTCCTGTAACCAGGGCTACCTCTGGAATGTGAGCACTGCGTGGGCTCAGGTCTTTGCTTTGTTCACCAGTGTATTCCAAGTGCCCAGCATGGAGATGGCATTCAGTAACTGTTGAATGAATGACTGAGTGGATAACAGTTGGTAGGTGAGCAAGAATAACAGCGTGGAGGCAGGCCAACTACTCTTAATTTAAGAGCCTCCTAATAACTCTGGGCGCCCCCTGGCAAGTTACTCATCCTCTCTGAGCCTAACTATTCTCATCTGTAAACCATGGTGACAGAAATCACATGACATACCATATTCATTTGCTACTACAGACTAGTGACAGAATATCAATCTGTGAGAAATTTACCATCTCACAATCTTGGGGTCTTGACATCTGAGATTAAGGTGTTCCCAGGGTGCTTTCTTCTGAGGCCTCTCTCCCTGCTTGTAGGTAACTCTCTTCTCAGTCTCTTCTCATATGTTCTTCCTTTTTGTGTGTGTCTGTGTCCTAATCTCCTCTTGTAAGGACACCTCTCATATTAGATGATGGCCTACCCTAATGACTTCCTTTTAACCTGATCGCCTCTTTAAAGATCCCATTTCTTAGTCACATTCTGAGGTTACTAGGGGTTAGGATTTCAACTTAGGAATTTTGGGTATGCAGGGGTGCTTATGTGTCAGTGGCTCAGTCGTGTCCAACTCATTGAGATGCCATGGACTGTAGCCCGCCAGACTTCTCTTCCTGTGGGATTTTCCAGGTAAGAATACTGGCTGCTGCTGCTAAGTTGCTTCAGTCGTGTCCAACTCTGTGCGACCCCATAGACTACTGGAGTGGGTTGCTATTTCCTTCTCCAGGGGATCTTCCTGATCCAGGGATTGAACACGGGTCTCCTGTGTTGGCAGGCAGATTCTTTACCAGTGAGCCACCAGGGAAGACCCAGTGGGGCATATAATTAAGCCCATATCACAGACTGTATTAGTTTCCTCTTGATGGTGTAACAAATTCCACAAAATTCAGTGGCCTGAAACAATACTGATTTATTGTTTTATGGTTATGGAGGGCGGAGGTCCTAAAATCCTAGTGTTGGCAGGGCTGAGCCACCTCCAGAGGTTCTGGGGGTGAATCTGTTGTTGCCTGTCTCAGCTTCCCAAGGCCTCCTGCATTCTTCATCTTCTGTCTTCAGGACCCACAGACTCTCATCTTCCTTTCTGTCAGTATGCTTCTATCCTCACATCTTCTCTGACTCTGACCCTCCTGTCTTTCTCTTAAAGGACCATTGTGATTAGATTGAACCCATGTGGATAATTTGGTAGAACTTTCCCTCCCATCTCAGGGCCCTTAATTTAATCACATCTGCAGGTTTTTTGTTTTTTGTTTTTTTTTCACTGCATCATATAACTGGAAGGATCTTAGTTTCTCGACCAGATCATAGATTGAACCTGGGCTCTCAGCAATGAAAGCGTTGAGTCCTAACTGTGGGACCACCAGGGAATTCCCTTTTTTTTTTGGTTTTTGCCACATGAGCAACATATGCATAGATTTAGGGAATTAGGATGTTGGAATCATTGGGCAGCCATTTTTCAGCCTCCCACACATGGCGTATGTGGAAGTCTTATCACAATGTCTTATGTCTACTTAGGACTCACAAATATCTTAAATATTTGATTAAGGTGAAAAACATAAAATGTATGAAGAGAGTAGAGGTACAGGTTTCCCTTACCTCTGTAGTTACATTATAGGGCATGGTTAGGCAAAATATGTGCACAATATTTTGAGCTGTAGAGAAAATTTTTAAAAATAGTAACTTGTCTTAGTTCACGATCACATTGTTTTCAGAAAATTAGCATTTGGGCAAGGGAAGTATGGAATTACCATTTTAAAAGTATAAAACGTTCAAAGATTTAAAAAAACAACTCTGATTTTTCTTTTGCTCTTCTGAGAAGGAACTCTTCCTTTCACACACACACACACACGCACACACACAGAGTCCCCATACAAGTCTGAGTTTATAATTTAGTAGCACTTGTCAGCAGAGAACAGAAAAGCTGAGAAAGGTTCCCAGCTTGAAAAGAACAGCTTACAGCTTTCCTGCCAGAGGACACCTTAGGGTCTCTGGGCCTCTGAAGTTGTTCGTGATTTTCAGTCAACAGAAAGTCATTTCCTGGGTTACCCAGCTGGAAGTCTGACTTCCACAGGCTCTAAGGTACTCCAGGGGTTTTGGCTATTCTTGGAGACTCCCTGAGGAGAAGAAACTTTTCTCTCCCACTGCTCAGCAGGCAAAGCACCTCACAAAGAAGCTGAACTCAGACTGGTGTTATTAATACAGTGAAGTCCACTGGTGTTAAAATAAGACTTGGGAGAAGGTAATGTGGTTTATAGTCACAAATGTGAGTTTGTGAGTCATAAATGTAAAGAAAACTCAGACTCTACTAAGGGACATAAAATGAGACAGTAATAAACACAGAGTTACCTCAATCTTTGGTGGAAAGATTTAATATCATAAATGGATCCATAATGTACTGCTGGTGAGGAAATACAGTGTTTTAGTCTATGAGAAGAAATTAATTAATTGTGCTCCTTAAAAAATTTTAAAACTGTGCACCTCCATTTCCCCAAAATTCCACTTCTAGGGATTTATCCAGTGGAAGTAATAGGACAAGTGCTCAAAAATGTAGGTATGACAATGTTTGTTTCAACAATGGAAAAAATCCAAATGGAGATGAATATTTTAATACTCTGGTACATGTGTCTGATAAAAATATTAAAGTTCTGTAAAATAATTATATAACTGATTATGTTCAATAATAGAAAATTTGTTTATAAAAATGTGTATTGCCTAATTTCAGTCTTAATGTGAATGTGCATCTGTATAATTATATGTAGAAGGAAATCTAGAAGGAAAGTGACTGAAATGTTACTGGTAATTATGTTTGCTGCTGCTGCTGCAATCATGTTTAGGTGGTAGCCTTATTGGTGAATTCCTCATTTTATTTTTTTCTGTCTTTGAATGTTTTAAATCTTACATGAGAATGTAGCACTTTTAGAATTAAAAATTAAATTTTTAATTTTTAATTTTATTAAAGGCTACTTAAATTTTGAGTTAAAATCTATGAGTATTAGAGTTGTATTTATGTAAAAATATTCTTGGAACATTGTCTCTGAATCAGTTTCTTTTTCTTATACTTAGATTTATTCAGACATTGGATGTTGAAAAGAGAACCAATTGTTGCCTTTTATCAGCATTACTCTTTCAGGTAACACTTCATATATATCGTTCTGTAGTAGCACAGCCATTTAATTAGTAAAAATTTTAAAAAATGCAGTGATTTATTACATTCATAAAACTGACATTAGGAAAATACCATAAACCTTGATTAAGTATCCCACACCCATCTTTCCTTTGATGACTGAGCCCCTGTGGCATTTCCACCTTTAGTATTCAGCAGGTCAGTTTTCTCTTGTTCACTGTAGATGGAGAAGTTTTATAGATGAGGAAACTGAGTCTCCTGTCCTTCTTTCATGGAGCAGTGAAGCCAGTCTGATTGAGTCTAAAGGGTTGCCCTGCCTTATCTTGAAATAAACTTTTGCTTAATTGCATGATGTAAAATACGCCATATAATGCAAGCCAAAAATATGTTGAAGACTACAGAAGTAGAGTGTCTGCAGTTCTTAGTTTGATTTTACTGAAGAAGAAAGGAGCTTTTATCCAAAATATAAGACATTCTGAGATTCAGGAATGTAGCCAGGGGTTTCTGCAATCTCCTGGAGGTCCTATTTATTTTGAAGGATGGAACACCCTTGTTCTGAGAGTCTGATAGCTTATGAAATCTGGGTGTATAAGATCTTTGAGACAGGTTTCTTGGAGTATATAGCCAGATCTTTTAGTTTTCTTATGTTCCATACACCTCTTGCCAATGTTTCAAAGGGAAGAGGTGGAAGAGGCAAGGATACAGAAGGAATGATAATCCGAATCAGATTTCTTCTGTTGCATCCTTTACTTTCTCCTGATATTCCTCATTTTTGAAGATAATGCTGTTTATGTTTTAGAAAATAAGTAATTTTTTGCTTAAATGTAGACAGCATTTCTTAGTAATTCGACAACTAAAATAAAAATTAGCTCTGGGATTTATTTTAAAAGTCTGTTCATTCTTTTCATGATTTTAAACTAAAAATTAAACAATTGCATAATATTTTAGACTAGGTATAAGTTTAATGAGCAGTCTGATTAAAGTTATTCCTGATACATACATTAAAATAATTTGATGATGCATTTGTCATCAAGAAATGTCATTGTTTAAGAAAACATAAGAAGCACTCCTAAATGTACAATTTGATTTTGTGTATTCATCTTGTTTCCGAATGTCTGGCACAATATTGGTCATATAAATTGTATTTAGAAATAGTGGTCAAATTAAACTGATTACCTTTTCACTTAATTCAGTTAAAAATTTAGAATTACCTGTGCTTGATTTAGACTTCTGAAGTATGTTTTTCTTTCCTCTACTTGTGGGTTGGTAGAGGGGAGAAAACAGATTTTTGAGTCAAATAGTCAAAATTTTTGAATCTTCTTTTTGCCAGCATTAACTGGGTGACCTCAAAGAAGTTAATTGTTTCAGCCTCAATTATATCACTTGTGAGATAATAAGTCTTCCTTCTAGGGGTGGGTTAAGTGAGGATTAAATGAGATAATATTTATGAGGAATAAACTAAGAGTGCCCAACACAAAGTCAACTCTCAACAAATGATAAAATAATGATAATTTATTCTTAAAATAATAAATATCCAACTACCATGGGGTTTAAAAGGCCCATTGTCAGTGATAAAGCATTTGGAACCTGTAGTGATGAGAATATAAATAAGTACCTTTCATTGACGCTTTCAAACTGTGGTGTTAGAGAAGACTTTTGAGAGTCCCTTGGATAGCAAGGAGATCCAACCAGTCAATCCTAAAGGAAGTCAACCCTGAATATTCATTGGAAAGACTTATGCTGATGCTGAAGCTCCAGTATTCTGGCCACCTGTTGTGGAGAACTGACTCATTGGAAAAGACCCTGATGCTGGGAAAGATTGAGGGCAAGAGGAGAAGAGGGTGACAGGATGAGACAGTTGGATGGCACCACTGACAATGGACATGATTTTGACCAAACTCCAGGAGATAATGAAGGACGGGGAAGCCTGGTGTGCTGTAGTTCATGGGGTCACGAAGTGTCAGACACTGCTTAGCAACTGATCAACAACAAACAGCCCTTTATTATAGGGTACAATGTGCTAGGCAACACAAAACACTTTGGGAAGGAATACACTTATTCCTTATATCCTTTAAATACTTATCTTTCTTGTTGTTACAAATGCAAGTTCCAGCTGTTCATTTCACCTTTTTCGTCCTCAGGGTTTGCTTAGAACCACACTGCCGCATCCTAAAGCTGAACGTTGCTACGCTCAGTATGAAATCACTCAGCTTCTCCCGGGCATCGAGCTCTTCTCAGACAGATATCGGGCTGACATCTGCTCCGTCATTGCGAGTTTATATTACGTCATCCGCGAGCTGCACTTTGCTAAGCAAAATCTAGTAGTAAGTGATTTGTAAAATCAACAAATTATAATTCATGGTGATATCTTACCCCACTTATATTGTACTTTTTACTTGGCAGGGTTAAATTTTACTATTGTTCTTGTGATCAATTCTTGTTAAACTTTTAAACTCTATTTTCAGGATTCTGATCTGTACTTCAAAATAAAATAATTAATGTTCTTTTTTTAACATCACTATTTGCATGCCATTTTGGATACAATAGCCAGGTCTATTTGATTTGGTTCTCTCTTTTTTTTTAAACACTATTATTTATTGTTTTTTCCCCCTTAAGATATGGTAAAATTGACTAGAATGTTTAACTGGTCTGGAACACAGAAATCTAGTGGACTTATAACTTCACTTTATTAAGTCATGAAGGAATATCAATATCAAAACTATGGGAGTATTTCTTTATTGAGACAAACTTATCTTTGTATCTGTCTCATTTCTTCTATGTTAAGGGCACATCTAAGTGAAAAACAGATTCTAAATATGAAATTAAAGACACTTCTTAATATCCTAAGAAGTTAAAACTCTCAAATAAAAACTCATTTCCTTTGGGAAAATAAGTCACAAATCATAAATTTGAAGTTGATTTCGTTTTAGACATAAATTAGTATTTTCTGTTGGTTATTATATTTATTGTTTCCTCCTTTATCTTAGTTTTTCTTTTTTCTTCCTCTGTGCTATTTCCTCTACTATTGTATGTCTTTTCCCACTGTGTTTGCTTCTTAATATCTGTTCTTTCTCTTTTTCTGCTTCTTTCCCTTTCCTCTGTAATTTTAATACTTACTATTTTCTCATACGTTGTTTTCTGTTCTCTTGTTCTAAATTAACTCTCTGGTTTTGAAAAGATTTATTGTCCCCTGATATTAGTTGTTAAATTATAATGTCATGTGTTAATGTGAAAAGGTTGATACATGCTTGTAATACTTGGCAGATTTGGCACACAAAAAAATGTTTATTAGAAAAAAATAACAAAAATGGTGTTCCTCTCATTGTTAAGAGGATTCATTTCTGGATTTAGAAAATAGTTTTACCTATTCCCTGGGTAACCTTTAGCTGCCTAGTCCTATTCATATATAATACATATCACTGCACTGGAAAATAAATGAGACTTTTTTCTCTGAAGCTTAAGAAATTGAGAACATTTTTCTGAATAATTGAGCAGTTGGAAGCAATAAAATGGTGTGTTTTTATTTCTCACTAAAGAAAAGATACAATCTCAAAGGTAATAGCCGACTTATTGTTTTGCACTGCGTTAATTGTAGAAAAAGGTATTGTTATGTTTGTAGAGCATCATTATAGAAAAATGTATTGTGTTATGTTTGAAATCATTTAAGGCCAGTTCTAATCCTCTTTAAAAGCTGTTGCTATTAGCAGCTGCCAGTTGACTGACAATGAGAGATTCCTTAGCTGAACTTGCAAGATGTAAACAGTTTCCATTTTGTATTACACTACCTTCTAGAAGTACCTAAGGAGATTGCTATAATATGTAAAATTTACCAAGGGACCCCTTGCTGTGGAATAATGGGAAATAGTTTGCTAAATAATAAGGATCCAAGTCCCCATTCTTGCTCCATCTTCCTTTGATGGGGCAGGACCCAGCTGCAGGGAGTGAACTTCAGTTTTAAGTTGCAGTTAAGAGCTGTTCAAAAGTCCAGGCCAAACTATTCCTCAACACCTGCCTTTAGCTGAATCGTCGTTAGGCCAACTGAGAAGTTGATAGTCTTCAAGCTTTCACATACATCTGTGGGACATCAAGAAGACTTGAACTTTGGGGTTAATTCTAGGAAAATAAAAATACTATGTGAAGAGTAAGCTTGAGTTTTAAGCAGTAGAATATATGTTCTGCAATGGCAAGGACTTAGATTTTTTCCTCATTCAACAAAGTCTGACATTCATATGACAGGCATGTTATACTTTTTTTGCTGATAGAGATATTTCAGTTGAAGACAATAGCAGTTGACATTGAGATGAATAAATAGGAGCTATTAGGGGACATGGATGTGAGTTCCTTTATTTTAAATTCTGCATATATGTTGAATTAATTTTTTTCAAGAAGGATGATTAACTTGAGTTTTATTTTTCCATGCTTATGGAAATGTGAAACCTAGGTTTGGGTACCAAATGGCATCTACTTGGAATTATAAGTCACTGATAGCACTTTGAAATTTTGATAAAATCATGAAGCATATGCTAGGCAGGTCATTTCACTTATACTAAATAGTACAGTCTTATAATATGGAAAAAGTAAATCATGATTTTGTACAATATCTCTTGCATTAATATTTGGTTAAATTGTATTGTTAGATTATTAACTTGATAACATATATTTCAAAACAAAGAGTGTTTTTCTCTTGATAGATTCTGCCTCTCCTTGCATTGTACCAATATTTTGTTTCTGTAATTTGCCAAGACCTAGTCAAAAATCTGGAAGCAAGAATCCTCAAGGTATGTTTCAAGCTTTTAAGACATTTGATATTTTTCAACTATTGAAGATGTCATCTTAAATTACTTTGGTTCTAATACTCATAATCATAAGCTGATAGCAATACATGGTGTTGAACTGATATTAAAAAACCTTACCCAACATTATCATAAAGTGTAAGAAAGAGCTGGGTAGAAATCTTAAATCATTTTATGCTTTGTTTTGTTGTTGTTCAGTCCCTAAGTCATGTCCAACTCTTCTGCTACCCAATGGACTGTAGCCCACCGGGTTCCTCTGTTCATGGGATTTTCTGGGCAATTTTATGCTCGGGCCCACAGTAAAGTGAGGAACAGCTACGCCTGATAACAGGCTAACCCAACAACATTCAGTCCAGAAATCACCATTTCTGAATGACTGGTTTCTCATGAAGACTAATGAGTCATTTTCCAAAGTTTTTGAGTTGTTTTTGCTAAGGATCTTTTGTATATCATGGTGCACAAGAGTTTTTCATGGCATAGGTAGTTGAAGTGATAAAATTCACAAATACCAAATTACAACTAATTATGTAACCCCTAAAAGTCAGGAGGCTCTCTACCTTCAAGATTCATGTGTAGTTGGCTTGAGCCCCATGTGGAGTGCAGAATGTCAAGCATCTCCTTTTCTGTTTTTTCCCTGGTCACCCATTGTCAGAGGCTCCCACTTATGTTGAATTTGTTTTGCACCTGGATCCTCTCAATAGCCAGCAAATTTGCTCCCTGTTCTGTACCTCCTCATCTCTAATACAGAATCCAACCCTATTCCATATTTTACACACACACACACAAACACGCAACACACAAACACGCAACACAGACACACGCAACACACACACACGGAGAACACACATACACACATTGTATTTCCCTAAGGTCTTTATTTCTATATCAGGTTTTACTGAAATTTGGGAACGTAAGGCAAGTTGGTTGGTTGCTCAGTCATGTCTGACTCTCTTGTGACTACATGAACAGTAGCCATGTAGTCAGAGGAGCCACCTGGCTCCTCTGTCCATAGGATTTCCCAGGAAGAATACTGGAATTGATTGCTGTTTCCTTCTCCAAAGAATTTTCCTGACCCAGAGATCAAGCCCATGTCTCCTGCATTGGCAGGCATATTCTTTACCATGGAGTCACTAGGGAGGCACTTGCAACTTAGAATATTTGGCATCTCTAAATTTAAATATTTCATGCTGGTAAATTCTCCACAGCCCACTCTAAAAAAATATAAAAGCCTTGATTTGTAGCATTTGCAATTTCCATGGGATAAATACTCCCACTGCAGTTGACTTCAGCCTGCCAACTAGGCGTTACTGAACATGGGGTTGGGACAAGATGTGCACGCTCAGTTGGGGGTGAGTGGCACCAACACTCCCTTGGCTGAGCTGTCCTTCTCCTTTTTTGGAAAAACCCTCCTTCCTCAGATCCTCTCTCTCCAGGACCCAACCTGTGAGCCTGTGTTTTCAGACCAAATAGTCTATCACATCCTATTTCTTAATAAAGATAATACCTTCTCTAAGAGAAATTCTGGTGCTCTTAAGATAATACATTTTAACCTAGGAATAAATAATTGGTTTTCAGCCACGAATTCTGAGTTACTGAACTCTTTAAGAGTTCTCTGACTTTTGAATTTCAATAACACTGTTTAAAAAGCCGCATACAACTTTTCTCTCTCTGATTTTAAGATAGTACTCTCTTCAAAACTGAAAAATTCTCGAGGCTAGGGCATGTGTCTTATTCATCTTTTGGTTCCCTATAGTGTCTTGAGTAGTAAATTCATATATTTGATATTCAGTAATTAATTATTAAATTGAATTTAAAGTCTTCAGACATATATCATGTGCCTACTGTTCACACTCTCCTTGGTGTTCAGTGGGAACTCATCAAGAAGATACTTGGTAAATGTTTACTGCTTTATCTCTGAAGCAACATTTCTCGAGTATCTCCTAATAAAGGCACCGTTAGTAACTCTGATCGAAGAAATGTAACCCATATACCTTGCTTGTAAGGAAGTGAAAACGGGGAAGAGACAGGACGTTATATGTGTACCTCCCAGTTGATCATTTCCAGATGAGTGTGATGAACACCATTTCCAGGAGCTTGAAAGAGGGGAAAAGGGCTTTGGGTCTCTGCTGCTGCTGCTGCTGCTGCTGCTAAGTTGCTGCAGTCGTGTCCGACTCTGTGCGACCCCATAGACGGCAGCCCACCAGGCTCCCCTGTCCCTGGGATTCTCCAGGCAAGAATACTGGAGTGGGTTGCCATTTCCTTCTCCAGTGCATGAAAGTGAAAAGTGAAAGTGAAGTCGCTCAGTCATGTCCAACTCAGCGACCCCATGGACTGCAGCCTACCAGCTCCTCCATCCATGGGATTTTCTGGGCAAGAGTACTGGAGTGGGGTGCCATCAGCTTTACCAAGTACATAGATAAGATTTAGGTTTGAAAAGAGTAGAACTAACTGAGCAGGAGAGAGGAAGAAGGGAACATTGTCAGCCGACAACTGTGTGAAAGGTATAGAGGTGAGAAAGTGTTGATTTGTTTTAGGGGGCTGAGGGGGCTTGGTTAGACTGGAGTGGGGGTCTTGAGTAGGCAGTTTGGAGAAGATGACATGAGGACACCAGAGGCCCAGGATGTGGAGGAGACCGTGGGTCCAGTCTTGAACTCTAAGCTGAGACGTAATGTGGAGGGTGAGCAGTGAGAGAGATGAGGAGGTGTGGAGTCAGAGTAGGGTGACAATTTTATCCTGGTGTCACTAGGAGACAAGAAGCATTGCAGGTTGCAGTGATCATCAGTAGCATGTCAGAAGGAGATCAGAAAGGCATTGAAAGAATCTGGAACAAAGTTTTTGATTAAGTGACTATTTTTTATTGGATTGTTAGCACTCAGCAACTCTTTTTGTATGAGAGTAGCTTAAAAGTCAGTGAGAACTATGGAGAGTCTCCTGTAGTCTTGTGCTGAGAGGGGGAATTCATGACACAGTTTTGATCAGGAGAAGGACGAGATCAGATGTATCTGGTAGGAGTGTTAGGAGTAGAGTGAGATGAGAGTAGGATCTTACTGGCATAGCATGACTGGAAACTCAACTACAGCATTGCCAGAATCCATGAAAAGGGGCAATTGTTGCATCATACAGAAGAAAGAATGACAGCCCCTGTGAGTAATTTGTCTGACCTTCCCGAACTAAACTTGGGGTCAGTGAGTGGGAAAAGAGAAAAGTCACAGTCAGAAAACAATAAACAGTGATGCTTTCTGACAAATCAAACAGCAGTAAATCACACTGTTAAGTCTCTACCAGTGCTCTAATGTCTTTCAGGGAAAGCTTTAAGGCCTCTTTATGATCAACTTGTCTGGCTTCCTAAAAGATGTATTACTCTCAAAACATCCAGCATTCCTGGGAAGGGTACCAATAGTTCTGTATTTGTATGATGGAATAGTTGATTTATGGGTGGTTCTTTTTTCCACCTGGCTTATGTTCACAATGTTTCTGAAAATACATGTCTATTATTATCACCATGGCTTTTTCAAGTGGTCAGATTCATTTAATAAACTGAACGAGAGGTAGCCTGAACAGTTACAAGTGGTCCACGTATAGCAATCTCACATTCAAGACCAGAGGAGACTGACCTCACATAGATATGGGGAAATGTTTCCTCTAAGGAGCAGAGAGTTCAGTCGACTCCCTAATGCCTGCTTTGGTATTATATGACACCAGGGAGATTAGAGCCCAAAGTGTTTTAGGGAAGAGCCAAAGTGGGCAACTCAATAGGCAAGCCATTTTCTCTTCATTAAAAATATTCTCCTGACTTTGTATGTTTTATTTTTATGTTCTTCTCACATCCTGTTTCCTTCTAACTCACCTTCTTTTTCTTTCTTTAAAATTGGTACACTCTTGAGATTCCTAAGATAATATAAAGGAAAAGAGAGTAAGATGAGTATATGTGTCAAGGATAAATTGGATTTTGTTTTAGATATATGTCACCTTCATCAAAGTGTGTATTTTACCCCTTGCTCCAAGTTTACTATTTTCTGTCCTCTATGAAGTCACTTATTGCTGTTCAGTGGCTAAGTTGTGTCCGACTCTTTGCGACTCTATGGACTGCAGCACACCAATCTTTGCTATCCTTCACTATCTCCCAGAGTTTGCTCAAACTCATGTCCATTGAGTCAGTGATGCCATCCAACCGTCTCATCCTCTGCCACCTTCTCCTTTTGCCTTCAATCTTTTCCAGCATCAGGGTCTTTTCCAATGAGATGGCTTTTTGCATAGGTGGCCAAAGTATTGGAGCTCCAGCATCAGTCCTTCCAATAAATATTCAATGTTGATTTCCTTTAGGATTGACTGGTTTGATCTTGCTGTTCAAGGGACTCTCAAGAGTCTTCTCCAGCACTACAGTTTGAAAGCCTGAATTCTTCAGTGCTCAGCCTTCTTTATGGTCCAGGTCTCACATCCTTACATGACTACAAGAAGAAGCGTAGCTTTGACTAGATGGACCTTTGTTGGCAAAGCAATGTCTCTGCTTTTTAATATGCTATCTAGGTTTTGTCATAGCTTTCCTTCCAAGGAGCAAGTGTCTTTTAATTTCATGGCTGCAGTCCCCATCCATAGTGATCTTGGAGCCCAACAAAATAAGATCTGTCTCTGTTTCCACTTTCTCCCCATTTGCCATGAAGTGATGGGACCAGATGCCATGATCTTAATTTTTTTGAATGCTGAATTTTAAGTCAGCTTTTTCACTCTCCCCTTTCACCCTCATCAAGAGGCTCTTTAGTTCCTCTTCACTGCCATTAGAGTGGTATCATCTGCATATCTGAGGTTGTTGATATTTCTTCTGGCAGTCTTGATTCCAGCTTGTGATTCACTAGATGTTTTCAAAACATCAGTCAGGTACAGACCCTGCCCTGTTAAAAACTCTTCAATCACTTATTATGCATAGAATCAAATCCCAAGGGTCCACTCTGGTTGACTGGCCACCATTCACACGTAGCTGCCAACCCTATTCTCCTCTCTCTAAGCTGCTGCTGGTCCCTGAACACACCAGGACCCCAGGATTGCTTCTGTCACCACATGACCTTTGTATTCAAGGTGCCCTCAGCAGATTTTCACATCTCCCTCCATCATATCATTTCCCAAATATTCTCTTGAAAGTTTTCTTCTCAGAGAAGTCCCTCCGGATCACAGTTTGAAACATAGTATTTTGTCAGTACCTTTTATGTCTTTTCATACTGGATATATCTTCATGTATCCCTTAAATTTAGCTAATAATTTATCCAGTGGATGTAACCTTCAAGATGGCTCTGTGCAGAAGAGAAGCTCAATTTACATTTTGAACAAATGCATGTATTTGATCAGGATCTTTCCTTTTCTTCCTGTAATTTCCTTATTGAAAGTCTTGCTAGGTTATATTCAAAATAAACCATGTACAATATATAGTTACCAATTGACTAATGCTTTTAAGTACATGTCTGTAAAATCGACAGTGTCTGTTCATTGTGGATAAGAAAATGAACAGCTGATGTACTGTGGAATTCATCTCCTGGTTTGTTTGACATCCCTCAGAGTATTAGAGAAAGCAGAAGTGTTCTGTTTTGTCTTTCTTTTTCATTTATTTGGCTGCCTTGGGTCTTAGATGTGGCATGCAGAATCTTCCATTGCAGCTTGTGGGCTTCTCTCTAATTGTGTTGCACGGGCTTCAGAGCATGCCAGTTCAGTAGTTGTGGCAAATGGGCTTAGTTGCCCTGTGGCATGTGGGCTCTTAATTCCCCGACCAGGAATGGAGAGTCCCCTGTATTGGAAGGTGGCTTCTTAACCATTGGGCCACCAGCAAAGTCCCTGTTTTGTCTTTGTTTGAAACCATATTTTGTTGTTGCTGTTCAGTTGCTCAGTCATGTCCAACTCTTTGTGACCCCATGGACTGCAGCATGCCAGGCTTCCCGGTCCTTCACTGTCTCCTGGAGTTTGCTCAAACTCATGTCCATTGAGTCAGTGATGCCATCCACCTGTCTCATGCCCTGCCGTCCTGTTCTCCTCTTGCCCTCAATCTTTCCTAGCATCAGTGTCTTTTCTGATGAGTCTTTTCCAATGAGTTGGTGACATCAGGTGGCCAAAGTGTTAGCCATACTTTACCATGGGGACAAAAGGATGAAGTAAATTATTTAAAATGCTTCCATGTCTATCTTATTTCTTTAAATGTGTTTGCATCTGTAATTACTGATGAATGGCCATTGTCTTGAAAAGTCACTTGCTGTGATTCCCTAGTTTTCTTGGTCTCTGTACACATGAGCTGGCTTAGGGACAGAAACATGCATCTCCACAACCGTGTTGTCTGAATGCTACCTTGTAATGCATTACCAATACGAAGCAGACATCTTGGATCTCAGAAAGTTGATGATTTTTCTCTAAAATTTTAATTTTGTAAGTAAAACAAATGGTTTAATTTAGTATCTCTCTTTTGTTTTCTTTCCTTTAAAGATAGAAGTCCTTACAGATTTAGGATTCTTTTCCGAAGCCTTTCATGAGCTATCCCAGATATTTTATGCGAAAAACACACCTTCTTCAGTACCCACCAGCTGTAAACCTACTGGAAAAATGAAGGTAATCCTGCCGATTTAATTCAAAGCTGTTTTTTAACCTTTTCAAGGTCATTTTGAAAACTACATTCCTAAAATCTAGGAAATCCTTCCACTAATGGTATTTACAAGTCTCTGGCACTGCAGGCTTCTTTTAAGTCTGATTATTGTACTAATCGTTCAGTAGTGTCTGACTCTTTGCCACACCATGGACTCCTCTGTCCATGACAGCCTCCTCTGTCATGGAATTCTCCAGGCAAGAATTCTGGAGTGAGTTGTCATACCCTTCTCCAGGGGATCTTCCTGACCTAGGGATCAAACCCTGGTCTCCCTCATTGCAGGCAGATTCTTAACCGTGTGAGCCACCAAGACTGATTAGAGCTAACCGCAGACATGCACAAGGCTTCCTTTGCCTAAAATGGAGGGGTGGGTGTCAAGACAGGGATGGGAGTGTGGTCTGGGTGTAGGTTTTGACTGTGGAATTTTGACTCTGTGTTATCATGGAATGTCTCAAGGGACATATTTATTAGCCACTGCCTCTTAGACTTTTGAATCTGAGCTTGTAATTTCTAATTAATATTTTTAGTCAAAACAGTCTCTCTTCAAGTTTTATTTGGATATTTTTATTTATATATTAATACTTTATACCAAAAAGTTAAACACATGTTCAAATTTCTTCTGATTTTTATGAGGAGAAAATGTTCTAGTTTGTCAAGCCTTATTGGACTGGGAGAGAGTTTTACCTGGCTTGCTTAATTGGTATTTGTAAATTGCGTAAGTGAAGCATCCTTGAAAATGAATGTGTGTGTAGTCACTCAGTCGTGTTTGACTCCTTGTGACCCATGGACTGTAGCCCACCAAGCTCTTCTGTCCATGGAATTCTTCAGGCAAGAATACTGGAGTGGGTTGCCATTCCCTTCTCCAGGGGATCTTCCCAACCCAGGGACTGAATACTGACCTTTAAATTTAAATCAGAGTGAGCTATCATCATTTTCCTCTGCTTTGGTGTTTTTGGTGATCTGGGAATCACTGGATGATCTTGCTTAGGTTAGATATTTGGACGCTCATACACAGGCCAGCAATAAAGGAAACAGGAGAAGGGAACAAGTCAGTTTCCTAGGAGGGACCATGTGTGTGAGGAGTGAGACTGACAGGCACAACACACGCTGGTGGGATTCAGATTTGGAGGAACTAAAAGAAACTGTGCAGTGGCTATACATCTTGAGAAATACTTGCATAGGCTGACAGTATATTTACATATGATGCACACATTACTTCAGTGTGTCCCACTAAAATGTTGCTACTTTTTCTCAATATGACTGCTACATTGTTAATATTTATTGTACTGAGGTAACCTAAGAGGAAGGTTTCCCTAGTGGCTCAGACAGTGAAGGATCTGCCTACAATGTGGGAGACCCAGGTTTGATTTTTTCACTTTTTAGCCTAAGAGGGACATTCAGTAGGTGATAGCATGTGTGTGTGTGTCTATACACCTACAGTTTCAACCAACCATGGTTCAAAATATTCGGAAAAAAATTCCAGAAAGTTCCAAAAGGTAAATATAAATTTGCCTGCTAGCAATTGCTTACATAGCATTTACATTGTATTTACAGTTACTTACATAGCATTTACATTGAATTAGACATTATAAATAATCTAAAGATGATTTAAGGTATATGGGAGGATACACCTAAGATATGTGCAAATACTGTGCTATTTCATGTAAGTAGTTAAGCATTGCAGATTTTGGTAAAGGAGGTTGGGGGGTGAATCCTGGAATCAGTCCTCCACTGTATTTCTATCTAGTTAGCTGTCTATCTGGGAGTCTGTTGGGTTTTTTGGTTCAAATAATTTTATGGCCCAAATAATTTATCTTGTTACCTGGGTTAAATGATCAGTGTTTTCTTGTTTGTTTCTCAAGCAACAACCTTTCCTTATTGAAATAGTTTTGTTATTAAAATCATATTTTAATTCATTGAAAATTATTTATTGAATGCTGACTGAATATAGGCACTATTCCAGACATGGAGCCAGAACCATGGAAAGATAAATGGAGTTCTTGCCTTGCTGAAGGCACATTACCATTGGATGGTCTAGTGAGGAAGACAAATAATAAGCATATTAAGCACACAACTATATGTCAGATGGTGACAATGGCGTGAAGGCTGATCAAGCTGAGTTGAGGGGATAGGAAGTGGCCAGAGTGGTGGGCGAATGTCTTATTGAGGGTGGTTTGGGAAATCTAATAAGGAGTAGAAGATTTGAGGGAACAACCTTCCAAATAAGAGGAAGTACAAGAGGAAAGGCCTGGAAGATGTGGTTGTGGAAAACTAGAGAGGCCACATGAGGCTGGGCCCAGACTGGAGAGAAAGTAGAGGACAGGGCAGCACCCAGGAGCTAGGTCATATTGGATCACACAGGGCTGGGTGAGGACTAGAGTTTGCTGTGAATATGAGAAACCTGGTAAAGCTTTGAAAGAGGACTGACGCAATAGTGGTAAGTTTCATAGAACCATTTGCTTGCTATTTGGGGAATGGATGGTGGATGAGGTTGAGTATAAATAGCGAGACCAGGGAGAAGGGCTTTGCAAATGAGCTGAGTGAGACATGACAGTGGTTAGAGGTAAACGGGGTGGAAGGAAAGAAATGTGGTGAAGTTCTAGATGTGTAGCTAAGGCAGAGCTGACAGCATTTGCTGATGCTGGTTGAGATATAGGAGGTAAGAGAAAGAAGTTAAGCATGACCACACAGCTTCAACATGAGCAGCTGGTAGGAAAGTGTTTTCATTGACTGAAATGGGGAGTCCTGCTGCTCTGAGGCAGGGTGGAGCATGTTAAGTATGAGATTCCTAATAGACAAACAGGTGGAGAGGCTGCCTGTGTAGGTGCAGAGAGTATATGATTCAGAGGAGGGCTGCAGGTAAATTTGGGAGCATTAACAGAGAGTTAAAAAATCATGGGACTGGATGAAATCAGCTGGGGACCAAGGCAGAGTGAAAAGTAGAAGTCAGAGGACTGGATGTTGGGATCCTCCACACTTAGGGTCCAGAAGACAAGAAGGAAAGGGAAGTCAGCTGGGTAGAATGGGAAGCAAGAGAAAGTTTTCAGTAGTCACTGGTATCACCAAAGCAAATAAACAAGCAGCCTGAAACTCACGTGCTCAGTCACTTCAGTTGTGTCCAACTCTTTGTGACATATGGACTATATAGCCCGCCAATCCAAACTGAAACTTATGTATACAGATAAATTCCAAACTTCATTTTTTTAATCAACTCATTTGCGTAAGACAAAAGTGGGGGCAAATTGTCTCCTGATGGACTGTGACTTCATATTTTTTATTCTCAAAGTTATTGTGCAGCTTTCCAGCTTCAGTTGGGAATTTAGAAAGCGTAATTAAAAGAGGAAGTGCATTCAGGGTTTATAATTAAAATAGGTGCCAATGTTATTAGGCTGCAGGCTAGTTATTTAAAGAAAGGATTAATGAATTAGATTTCAGTGTAAAAGCAGTTACTGAAAAAAAAATCTTACAGATTATGATTGGACTTTTCACAGGCTTTTAAAAAATTCTATTTTTAAACATACTCATATTGAGTTTCTGTTCTCATCACCAAATCTAAAGTCCTGTCATTAAACTTCTTTAAATTATATCACCAGAAGTCTCACCATGGATTTGCTTACTCACTTTTCAATGTATTCAAGGAAATAAAGACTATCTTAAAAAAAAAAAAAAGAAATGTCTTTAAACGCTTACCAACACTTTCTTCCCTTTAGAGCTATGTGTGATGTCTTGATTTAGAGGTCCCTCAAAAGCAGATCCTGAAATAAAGATTTGGGAACACGTAGTGTGGTCAGGGGACTTCCCTTATGGTTCAGGTGGTAAAAAATGCACCTGCAATGTGGGAAACCTAGGTTTGATCCCTGAGTTGGGAAGATCTCCTGGAGAAGGGAAAGCCTACCCACTCCAGTATTCTGGCCTGGAGAATTCCATGGACTATATAAATATAGTCCATGAGGTCACAAGAGTCTGACACGACTGATCAACTTTCACTTTCACAGTGTGTTTGGGCGGTGACTCCAGGAAGAACTGTGAGTAAGGGGGAAAGTCAGACAGCGAAATAAGGAAAACCACTCCAAAGAGTGTTAATGAGATCACTGCCATGGCAGTCGGGGCCACGGAGAGACAGTCCCTCACCCCTCATGGGTAGTGGCTGCTCCTTACGTGTCCAGCCTCTCCTGAAACTCTCTTATGGCCGCAGACCACCCTCAGGTAGAGAGGTCCAGGTGGTTGAAGTAGGATACCATCCACATATGAGTGACCTATTCATGGAAGATGCTGGTGACTTCCAGGTGACCAAGAGGATGTGAGTGAGGTATTAGTATTGATGCCTGAGAACAAGTGCCTTTTAAAAAGGTCTTCCGTACCAAGGGGGATGCACACTCATAATGAGACAACAATGTTCTGCAGCAAATGAATAGAATGTTTTCTAAGGCAACATTATATTTAGAACATATTAGCAGGTAATTCACAAACAAGGAAAGAACCACAAAAAGCATCATTCTGAAGAGTAATACAATTTTACCTCAAACTGGCAAAAAAAAAAAATATATAGGCGCTAATATGCAATGCCATTGAAACTGCACTAATCCTTTTCATACAATGTGGGTGGAAGGTAAACTGAGCTGTGAGTGTGTGTTAGTCGCTCAGTCATGTCTGACTCTTTGTGACCCTATGGACTATAGTCCGCCAGTCTCCTCTGTCCATGGGATTTTCCAGGCAAGAATACTGGAATGGGTTGCCATTTCGTATTCCAGGGGATCTTCCCAACACAGGGATGGAATCCGGGTCTCCTGCACTTCAGGCAGATTCTTTACTGTCTCAGCCACCAGGGAAGCCTCTTATTCTTATGACCCAGCACTTCTGCTTCCAGGAATCTATTCAAAGGTGCTAATCAGAAATACTCATCACCAATATTATTTAGTACAGGGCTGAATGGTGGGGTGAAGGTGGAAGTGGTCCTCTTTGCCTCACAATAGGCAAGAGGATAAGTTATTATGCTACTGCGATTGGCCAAAATGTTCTCTCAGGTTTTTCCATGGGATGTTACAGAAAAACCCAAACAAACTTTTGGCCAACACCAGTACATTCGTAGGCTAGAGTGTCATTGAGCTGTTGGATGAGGTTTACAAATAACTTAATGGCTTGAGAAAATAATTATGATGTAACATTTAGTGAAAAGGAACACAAATCCATGTATAAAGCTTTAAAATACATCAGAAGGAAGTTGGTAGTAAAGACACCAAGATATTAACATTAACAACCTAAAGATTTTTTGCTTTCTTCTTTATACTATACTTGCCTTTTCTGACTAGAGCATGTATTACTTTTATAGTAAAAATGGTATTTTAAAATAGCTTTAGAACACATTAACGTTTTCATCTAAAGGGCCACTCAGTACTCTTGTTTCTAATGTTAACATTTTGTATATTGACAGCTATTTCAATCATTTGACTCGGGAAAACCTCTTATTAGTAAAGAGAATCTGCAGGTAAGGATAACATTTTATAAACCTTGGCTATTTAGTGTGGATAATTTTTGAGTCATTTCCATCTATTTGGTGTGTATAATCTTTGTTTTTGAGCACTGCTGTGAATATATTCTTCTATTCTAGTAAAGGGGTTTTACCTCCAAATACTGAAGCCAGCGGTACAGTTGGACCCAAACTGATCTGCTTTTCAGATACAACAAGCATCAATTATTGCTCCTCAATTTTTCAGTTATACATGCATCGTCAGTGTCTTATCTAGCCACGCCAAACATCTAATATTTATCTTAGTTACCTAGTAGCTTTGATCATAAGTAAAGGATTTTCTAATGGGCCACCTGTTCAGTACTGCTTTTACTTAGACCCTTGCCCCAGTCTGAGATGGCCTCTCAACCAGTGTTTGGAAGGTTTTCTTTTCTTTTCTTTTTCAGTTTTTTACTGGAATGTAATCAACACATATTGTTGTGTAAATGTGAGGTGCACAACTGCATTGATTTGATACTTTTATGTATTGCACTATGATTTCCCCTGCAGGGTTAGCTAAAGGAATATTTTCATATAGCATTTTCATAAACAATTCCTCTGACTTTCCCACTACTTTTTACAAAGAGAGGACCAGATTGCCCATCTCATTAAGTTTGTTCTTGTCAATAATTGAATGATTGGGTTTTAAGTTTTTGATGTCCTATGAGCATTTAAGTATATTTTTTCAAGTCATTAAAAAAAATCTTAAGAGTACCAACTATTTGTTCCACTAGAAAGTGTTAATGTGGAAGGTTGGTATGGTGATCATTGTTAATGGAATTGCAGATAGGTGAGTGGTTCATACAGCTAGGTGATGGTTAATGCATCTAGCCAGACACATGTAGTTTTCATTTTTTTTTTTGCTCAGAAATAGCATTCTGTTTCACTAAGTATTAATTTTTATGAAATAATTTTGAGAGACATTTCCTCAAAATTGCTTTATTTTTTCTTCCATAATTTTGATATATCCACCTTTTATTAAATATGTAATCTTATTACTTTTCTATTATTGTTCATTTTATTCCACAAACTTCACTTTTAATTATCCTTCAGGTGACTCATTGTTTTTGTCTTAAAATTTGTTTTAATTTACAACCAAGTTGCCTGACATGGAAGAGCTGGTATTAGGAAGATACAGGTACATATTCAACTTTCATTTTAGTGTTCTGAGACCTTGGAATGTTTCAGAATATTTATTTCTTTCCAGTCATAAATGCCAGGGCATCCTGAAAACACTTCTTTTGGTTTTGGTTATAAAAGTGGTTTGGGGTATAAACAGAATGTCTGTCTGATTTTTTTTTTTTTTAAGAGACTGACAGTATAATGGAAAACCGATTTCTATTAGCTAATTAATTAAAACAGAACTGCTGGTCTGCTTAAGATGCTTCAGATTACATTTTATATTTTCTGTAGAAAGAGAGAGAAAAGAGTGTTAGATAGCATTACTAATTAATCTTCTTTTGATCCTCAAGTGTTTGTGTGTAATTGTCAGGGCTCATTAAATCACTGTTTGCTGTGGATAAAAAAGAGAAACCTTCTCCTACACATCCCTCCACCCCTAACCAGTCTGAAGTTCCTTTTTCTAGATGGAGAATGTCAGCCATTTTCCTAGTACACCCATTTGTTACCAAATCAGTCTCAGAGTTGCTCCATGTCTGGTTCTGATGTGGATATTGTTTTCCACCCTTTACAAGAGGTTAAGCAGGGAGAATGAACAACAGCAACAGACCTCCCCACTGCCAGCATTGGCTCAAAATCTCTCAAACGATGAGATTTTTATTTTTCAGTTTGCATAAGGCAAATAATTTCCTTCTTTTTAGAATCGATAGTCCTGGCATCTGCTTTTTATATTAATTTAACAAATATTTACCAAGAGCCTGTTGTGTACAAAGCACATTCTTGAGCTGTCAAATAAATGCATCAGTTAATCAACAATACGGATTCCAAGCCCTCAGAGAACTTATAGTTTAGTGGGCAAGACTAGTAATAAACATGATATATGTCTAAACATTATAAATGAGTAAATTATGTAGTATGTTAGAAGGTGAACCATGCTGCAGGGGACAATGAACCTAGCAGCCAATAAAGAGGGTACGCTGGAGTTGTAATTTTGAATGAGGCAATCAGCTTAGTCATCACTGAGGTGACATTGGTGAACAGACCTGAAGCAGATAAAGTTGCAAGTCATATGAAATCTGGAGAAAGAATAATCTTAGAACAGGCTACAGTGGGTGCAAAGGCCCTGAGGCAGGATCGCCTACTTAGTGAGGGACACCTTGGCCAGTGTTCCTTGAGTTGTGTGAGTGATGGGAGAACAGTAGGAGACGGGTCAGAGAGGTAACGGGGTGGCTAGTGATGGGGTGCCCAAATGGAGAAGGGCCTTGTAGGGCTTTCATCATCCAGGCTCTTACTCTGAACAAAAGGAGGAGCCACTGGAAGATTCAGGGCAGAGGTGTAGCCTGATCTACTTTTTTTTTTAAATTTATAATTTATTAATTTTTGACTGTTCTGGGTCTTCTCTGCTGCACAGACTTTTCTCTAGTTGCAGAGTGTAGGGACTCCTCTCTAGTTGTGGTACATGGCCTTCTCATTGCAGTGGCTTCGTTTGTTGCAGAGCACGTGGGCTCAGTAGCTGAGGCTCCTGGTTTCAAGAGCATATGCTCAGTAGTTGTGGCACGTGGGCTTTGTTGTTCCACAGTATGTGGGATCTTCCTGAATCAGGGATCAAACCCATGTCCCCTACATTGGTAGGCGGATACTTTATCACTGAGCCACCAGGGAAGCCCTACTTATGTTTTAAAGGGATCATTTTAGCTAATCTGTGGAGTCTACTGTGTGTGTCAGGTACTATTATGGTGCTGTCAATCAGACACATTAGCCAATAAACAATATAGACAAATTCTCAGTCCTCATAGAGCTTATATTTTGTGTGTGTGTGGTGGGGGATGGAAATCAGGAATAAAATTTTGGACATGTTGAGTTTGAGATGTAAGAATTGAGTCAGAAGTTGATTACACGAGTCTTGAGTTAGAAGAGAAGTTGGAGCTAGACACAAAAATGTAGGACTTAGCATTTAGATGAGATTAAAAGCATGAGCCTGATTAAGATCATCTAAGGGGAGAGAATGAGGATACAGAAGGGGACCAAGCCCTGGGACACTACAATACTTAGAGGTCTAGGAGAAGAGGAGGAACCAGCAAAGAAGACTGAAAAGGAGGAGTGGATAGAGTAGGAAAAGAAGCAAGGGAGTGTGGTGGCTTGGAAGCCAAGAGAGGAACATTTTCAAAAGAGGGAAGGTTTAATAGTGTCAAATATTGCTGACAAATGCAGTCCTGTAATTCACCAAGTCTTAAACATTCATTTTAATAAAACATTTAATAGCTCTGCAGTTAGAATGCATTTTACAGTTGCAGGCATATGAATGTTTAATTGGCATATAAAATAATGGTGTCTTAGATTAACATAACATAGCATATGAAGCAGGCTTCCCTGGTGGCTCAGACGGTAAAGAATCCGCCTATAAGGCAGGAGTCCCAGGTTTGGAAGGGACTCCTTGGGTCCTTCCTTTGGGTCAGGAAGATCCCCTGAAGAAGGGAATGGCTACTCACTCCAGTATTCTTGCCTATGAAAACTAAGAATTGAACAATGGCTTTAGCCTAGAGTAGGCCATTGATGACTTTGAACAGAGGATTTCAATGTAAGGATGAAGTATGTTTACAAGAAAATGAAAGGAGAGAGATTGGAATAGTGACAACCTTGTAGGTTGTTGTTGTAAACAAAAGAGAAAATTCGGGTAGTAAATGGAGAGGGAAGTCAGAATGTAGAGAGTTAATCGGTTTTTAAAATGGAGAAGACAGAGTACTGATGAGAATGTCTCTGTAGAAAGGAAACATTTTTTACAAATTGAAGTATAGTTGATATACCATGTTGTATTAATTTCTGCTGTACAGCAAAGTGATTGAGTTATACACATATATACATTCTTTTTCATATTCTTTCTCATTACAGTTTATCATAGGATACTGAATTTAGTTCTCTGCATTCTACAGCTATAGGACCTTGTTGTTTATCCATTCCACATATAATATAGCTTACATATGCTAACTCCAAATTTTCAGTGTATCCCTTCCCTCCCTCCTTCCCTTGGCAAACACAATTCTGTTTACTGTGTCTGTGAGTCTGTTCCTGTTTTATAGATAAGTTTGCTCATGTCATATTTTAGATTCCACGTGTGAGTGATATCATGTGGCATTTGTCAGAAAGGGAACACTTACACTGTAGGAGAGAATGGCTTATCAGACTGGTGGGGATGGGACTGATGACCTAAGTAGCGGCACCAGCCTTAGGGAGCAGGGAGGAAGGCAGGGCAGTGAGGCAGGTGCGTGGGGAGGTGGAGCTGCGGGGTCTGTGGGCACTACTCTGACTGCTTCAATTTGCTCATTTGAGTAGAGGAAGCACGGTTATTTGCTGGGAGGGGCATGGGGGAAGAAGTGTTAGAATTTAGAAACAAAAAGGGCATGAAGTGGTTGTCTAAGGAGAGAGCAAGAGTGAATGGACTGGGAAAATGTAGGATGATGACAGGTGGCACTGAGGCTTGGTCAGGAATGTAAAGTGGGACCACTTAGAACAATTGCCAAGGAAGTGTCTGTGTGCAAGGGAGGGGGCCAGGAAGTTGAGGGAGTCCTCAGCTGGGCATTCTCATGATTGACCCAGAATCTAAGCTGGGAAGGGGTTGCTTGTCTACCTGCTCTTCCTCCTCTTCCAACCTGTGAGCCCTAATTCACTTGAGCTAAAGCAGAGCGGCCAACATGCCTGGCTGGTGAGCTTTTTTAGTTGCTCTATTTTGTCCCCTCCTCGATGCCAGCACCAGGTTCACTCTCATTGCGTGGCAGGGCTGACCTTGTGGGGCAGGTCACCCACTGGTGAGGAACGGCAGTAGTACTGTGGACCTGCTGGCATTGTTGTGATATCATGTTTCTCTCAATGGACTTGCCAATTACAGTCCCTCGTGTCTAGCCCTCCATTCTTTCATCCTGTGCCAAATAAGGACTGTAGAAGGACTGAAGCTAATAATATCTGAGAACAGTATTTTACTACTTTTCCTGATTTTCTTTTTTTTTTCTCCATTGTTTTAGGCACTTGATGATTTAATAAATAAAGGAATGCCTGTAATTCTGACTACAGTCAGCCAGCAACATCTCTTAAATAAGTTTTTAGTTGTTAAAGCATACTTTTTCATAAATGTGGCTGCAACAATAAATTGTGTCCCAGAACAGACAATGAAACCAGTCGGCCATGGAGTTATGAATGAGAAAAGCAAACCAAATCTTCCAAACTTGAAAGGTAACGATTTATTTTATTTTTGCTTATTTCTCTTTTTATTTCCTTTCCCTTCCAATTCCCCACTCTACCCACTATAGTCCATATAAACATTCTAGCAGGTATTCTTTCATAGTTTTCTCTGAGTTCACTTAATGACACACATATGTGCTTATGTCTAGGTGCCATATCCACCAATTTATCTGCATATATGTCTACTTTTTTTACATTATGTGCAGTTGACCCTGGAACAACACAGGTTGGAATTGCGCAGGTCCACTGGTTTATTAAATTTTTTCAATAGTGAATATTTCAATACTGCAAATCTGTGGTTGGTTGACTGCAGATGCTAAACTGTGGATATAGAGGACTGTCTATACCAAGCACCGAGTATAAATTATACATGGATTTTTGACTGCATGGAGGGTCAGTGCCCCTAACCTCTATGTTGATCAACGGTCAGGTGCACATACAAAATCAGATTTGTCATTTGCTTAAGAGATGACGTATTTTTAATTTTTCTGCTTTTTGCAGTTTTTATGTAGAAAACTTTGCTAAGCCACCCCAAGTCAACTGCTTTGCTTTGTCTCCTATCTTGGCTGTGTGGTATTCTATGCTGTGAACATCCCATGATTTATTCAACCATTCCTTTGTTGTATGTTCATTTTGTTTCCAGGATATGGAGTATTTGCATATCGCTAGATACTGCCATATCCAGGGATATGCAGAAGCACTACATATCCATATTATAGTATATATTTCTATGGGATAAGATATCCATGGATGGAATTTATAGCCCATATATACATACAAAACTATATAAGCATTTTGCAAATGTAATAATGTTGCCTTAAAATAGTTTTTTTTAACTACTAAGTATGATATTAACTGTCCTTGATCAGGTAGAGGAATTTCTCTTCTGTTCCTAAGTTGTTGAGTAAGATTTTATTATGAAAGGGTGTTCAGTTCAGTTCAGTTCAGTCACTCAGTTGTGTCCGACTCTTTGCGACCCCATAGACTGCAGCATACCAGGCTTCCCAACATACCAACTCCTGGAGTTTACTCAAACTCACGCCCATCGAGTCAGTGATGGCATCCAACCATCTCATCCTCTGTCATCCTCTTCTCCTCCTGCCTTCCATCTTTCCCAGCATCAGGGTCTTTTCCAATGAGTCAGTTCTTCTCATCAGGTGGCCAAAGTATTGGAGTTTCAGCTTCAGTATTAGTACTTCCAATGAATATTCAGGACTGATTTCCTTTAGTATGGACTGGTTGTATCTCCTTGCAGTCCAAGGGACTCTCAAGAATCTTCTCCAACACCACAGTTCAAAAGCATCTATTCTTCAGCATTCAGCTTTCTTTATAGTCCGATTCTCACATCCACACATGACTACTGGAAAAACCATAGTTTTGTCAGCAATGTCTCTGCTTTTTAATATGCTGTCTAGGTTGGTCATAGCTTTTCTTCCAAGGAGCAAGCATCTTTTAATTTCATGGCTGCAGTCACCACCTGGAGTGATTTTGGAGCCCAAGAAAATAAGTCTGTCACTGTTTCCATTGTTTACCCATCTGTTTGCCATGAAGTGATGGGACCAGATGCCACGATCATAGTTTTTGAAAGTTGAGTTTTAAGCCAGCTTTTTCACTTTCCTCTTTCACTTTCATCAAGTGGCTCTTTAGTTTCTCTTCGCTTTCTGCCATAAAGGTGGTATCATCTGTGTATCTAAAGTTATTGATATTTCTCCTGGCAATCTTGATTCCAGATTGTGCTTTATCCAGCCCAGCATTTTGCATGATGTACTCTGCATATAAGTTAAATATAGTGTTGGATTTTATTAAATGTTTTTCCTGTGTCTATTAAGATGATTATATGTTTTTTATTTTGTATTCTATCAATAGGGTGTATTGGTTGATTTTTGAGTGTTTAATCATCTTTGCTTTCTTGGGATAAATCCCACTGGTCATGGTGTAAAATCTTTATATATATTCCTGGATTGTTTTCTAGGATTTTCTTAAAGATTTTTGCATCCATATTCATATGATATATTATGTAGTTTTTTCTTATGATGTCTTTGTCTAGTTTTGGTATCAGAATAATATTGACCTCTGTTTTAAAGTGTAAGTTTTATTATTATTCAGGTATGGTAAGGCCAACTGTGGAGAAGGAAATGGCAACCCACTCCAGTATTCTTGCCTTGATAATCCTGTGGACAGAGGAGCCTGGCGGGTTACAGTCCATGGGATCACAGAGTTGGATACGACTGAGCGACTAACACTTTCACACAAACGCTTAAGGCCAACAGATCAGGAACTGACTGCCAGTGAAAACATAGTTTGTTACTTAGAGCCCCCAAGAGGGAGGGGCCTAATACAACATGGGACCGCTGCTCAGGAGGCAGAGAGGGCCAGAGGAAGATGTGGGTCAGACTCTTCCCGGGGTTTCTCCATACCAACCTTCAGGCATTTGTCTTCTATCCTTGTCTCTCTCACAGTTTCCCTTAGGGAAGAAGACCACAACCCAGATCTTTCTTCTGGGCCCTCCATCCTCAGCTGACCCTTAGCTCCAGAGCCTCCTAATTTAGGAGAAGAGCCAGGTAGGTTGAAGTTGGAAGAAGGGAGGAAGTCAAGAGTGTTCAGTTCCATGATATTCAGGACTCCCTGTTCCACTTGGCAAACTTAGCCTCTTTACGTGCGTCATTTGTGCATTAATTCCTAGTCAAATAGGACTTGTCATTTTTCTCCCTTTTGTAGTCTAGAAGCCAGGCTTACTAAAGCAGGCAAAGACTGCGATATAAATTGTCTCAGTTCTCCCTTGCTCAGAATGAGGGCTGGCTTTGGATCGTAGGTAGGAATGTCAAGATGTTTGAGGAGTGTAGGTTGTGCTGTTCCAAATGGTCTCACTCTCTGGTCTTAGAGTGAGGGGCTGGTGCAGATCAGCAGTACTGACACCTCCAAGGAGATCTTACTGAGATATTATAAACATCTAGAAGTCTCAGAATACTTTGAGAACCATATAGGGTCACAGGTGAGGAACCACTACTTTGTATCAGTGATTGATTAACTTGAATGGCATCAACAAACATATGAAAGATCCTTTCAGAATTGTCTTGGAGAAGGAAATGGCAACATTCTCCAGTGTTCTTGCCTGGAGAATCCCTTGGACAAAGGAGCCTGGTGGGCTACTCCATGGGGTCATAGAGTTGGACACAACTGAGTGACTGACACACACACACACACACACACACAATTTGTTTTAAGAATCAGCCGTAGTCTTCTATAGAGTATGATATTTGAGGACCATTGTATATAGCAATATATTTCTAATTATCATTGTGGTTGATTTTTAAACATTAAATTTTCCAACTAATGATAAGTTTTATAAATTAGAATTCACATTTAAGCTAACCATAGATATATGTAGTTCTTCTAAAATGTTGTGTTTTGTAGAGATGTGTTTAAAGGATGAGGGAGGCTCACTTTGTCATCTGACAAAATTGAAAGAGAACTTTGCTCTTAGCACACTAAAGGTAAGTTTAAAAAAAAAAATTCTCAAATCATAGTGAATCAGTTACCACAATGCCCACTCTTAGGCCCTGGCCAGGCCAACCTTCACGTTTGTGCTTACTGTTGGGAAATCTGTTAGCTTTTCTTTCCCAAGCATGGGTTGGGGCCAGAGATGGGTCTACTCCCCATGAAAAAAGCAGATGCTGAGTGGTGTCAGACTTTGACCTTTTAACTCAGGTAAGTTGGTGGGGAAAATAAGATTTATTATTTGACGGGATCTAAGCTCTCCATACCCTGTTTGGCATCTCCTAATCGTAACAGTGATTCACAACAGCGACAACAACAGAACCATTTATTTGGTACTTACTATTATACATGACAGGCACTTTGCATTATATTTAATTCTCACAACTCCGTGATGTACCTGTTAATCATTTTTGAACTATATTGTGCTGAACGATGAATAAATTGAGGCTTAGACAGTAAGAAATTCACTAGTGCCATGTAATTGATAAAATACAGATCATGTTCTTAACCATTATACTAAATTACCCTAGTCCTTATATAATATTTACTGCCCTATACAAAGAAGTCTTCAGAGACCTGTTCCTTGAAAGTTTGGTTGGGCTCTTTCTCTTTTTTCTCTAATTAGTACTTATTGTCCACCTTAAAATCTTGTTATCTTCACATTACAAGTTAGATGAGCATAGTTTAATTTGAAATACAGTTGATCCTTATTGTTTACAGATTCAGTATTTGCTGATTTGCTTATCTGCTAAAAGTTACTTGTAACCTCCAAATCAAAACCCTTGGCTCTTTGGTGGTCATTTGGGGACCTGCACAGAGCATAGAAGAATTGGATTTTTCTGACATGCACATTCTCAGCCAAGTTGAACAACACGATGGTGACTTTTTGTTTCCACTCTCATACTATAAACAAGTATCCCTTTTCATGGTATATTTATTGCCAAACTTTTCACATTTTTGTGGGGGTTTTGTCATTTCATTATTTGAAATGGCCCCTAAGCATAAAGCTGAAGTGCTGTCTAGTAATCCTAAGTTCAAGAAGGCCGTGATGAGCCTTTTGGAGAACATGTGTATGTTAGACAAGCTTCAGTCAGGCATGAATTATAGAGCTCCTGGCTGTGAGTTCAGGGATAATGAATCTACATTATATATTCAATTATATGTCTTTAAACATAGACACACATTAAACAAGATTACATATTGATCAGCTGACAAAAAATGGTGTGACCAGAGGCTTGTAGGAACCTATCCCTGTATTTCCCCTAGGAGTAATGCTTCAGCATTCACTGACTCAGTGTTGGCAGGAACTTTCTAGAACACAGCTTCTGTGAATAAGCAAGTATGGGCATCAGCTGTGTGTGCAGTAAAGGGCCACTGTCCTGCACCTTATTCCTGCCATTACTGCCCTTTTCATTCTCTGCTAACTTTTCCTGTTCACTGAGCTCTCTTCTCTGATGCTTTTGTTCAGATTTCCTTTTTGCTCTTCCATTCATTGTTACTTTTTAGTACGTAAAAAATGCTTGCTGAGTAAGGATGAGACATGGTTTGTATTATGTCTGGACTTGGGTAACTGCGTGGTATTCTTTCTTTAGTCAATTTTACTGACAGAAGCTGAAGACAGACTCAACACCCTTCTGTCGGAGATGGACCATCTAAGCCATAAGGACCTCTCTCAGTGTTCTGCTGGCGAACTGGAGATTGTAGTGGAGGTCAGACTGCAGCTGGCTGCCATTGCCCTGCAGAGACACCGGGCAGCATACAGGCGAGTATCTGCACACATGATTTCTTCCTCACCCTGATTTGTTCAATATATCTCAATTTTATGTAAGCTTCAAAAATTCCTAGATTAATAGAGCAGACTTAGGATTCAGGGTTTTTTTTTTCACATGTTACTACACTTAAAACTATAGTCCTCAACAAATGAGTTGGTTTATTAAAGCACATAGCTCGGATGTTTTATGTCAAACATTAGCAAATTCACAGATCTCTCCTTTTCAGAATTAATCTATTTTTTTAAAAGGCAGAATCTAAATTCCTTATAGCTTTTTACAAATTACACCTGTGGAGTATTTTTTCCAACCAATAACAATATTAAAAATTAACTCTATTTTAAAAAAGTTACTATGAACTATGCTGTGCTGAATCATTGAATAAACTGTTGTAAGTGGCAGATTTTTTAAATGTGATGCAATTGCTAATGTCAGATTTTTCCTTTCATCTGTTCATTGATTGATTCATTTATAGTGATCAGTATCTGTTGACATTGCTAAGTCGCTTCAGTCGTGTCTGATTCTTTGTAACCCTATGGACTGTAGCTTGCAAGGCTCCTCTGTCCGTGGGACTGTCCAGGCAAGAAGACTAGAGTGGGTTGTCATGTGCTTCTCCAGGGGATCTTCCCGACCCAGGGATTGTAACAACATCCCTTACGTCTCCTGCATTGGCAGGCGTGTTCTTTACCACTAGTGCCACCGGGGGCTTCTCCCACCTGTCTGTAGTGTGGGAAACCTAAGTTAGATCACTTTTCACTTTCTTTCATCTGCTGAGTACCTTGCTGTAGGGCTCTGTTCTAGACACTGAGGATACAAAGATGAATAGAATACAGTTTCTGTATTCAAAAGCTCATAGACGGTTAAAATACTTCTCAATGATTTTTTAATATTGAATAATATAGAAATATACTTTAAAGAGCTTCCCATATCAGTTATGATAATCACCTCTATCATTAGTATACTTTCAATAGTGATGTTTTGAATAATGAGCAAATTTCTTATATTAACATTCATTCATTCAAAAAATAATTTAGGGGCATCTACAATATGCTAGGCACCGTCCTAAGTTCTGTATCCCAGTAGACAAAAAGTACATAACAATATTGACAAAAATCCTACCCTCATAGAGTTTATAATCTAATAGAAGATAAGCAGGCTGACGATAAACTGTAAACCTAACAGTTAGGTAAACTGTATAGTGTGGCCAAAAATAAGTGTTACGGAGAATATCTGAAGGCAGGAGGAGGAGGAAGGTTATCCTTTTAAAATTGTGCTATTGTAGTAAAGAGAATGACTCCACTTAGATGTTCATTAACTGACTGCTCCCACTCCCCCTTCTCGTGCCCCATGCCCAGACAAGCTCCACTTAGATGTTCATTAACTGACTGCTCCCACTCCCCCTTCTCGTGCCCCATGCCCAGACAAGCTCCACTTAGATGTTCATTAACTGACTGCTCCCACTCCCCCTTCTCGTGCCCCATGCCCAGACAAGCTCCACTTAGATGTTCATTAACTGACTGCTCCCACTCCCCCTTCTCGTGCCCCATGCCCAGACAAGCTCCACTTAGATGTTCATTAACTGACTGCTCCCACTCCCCCTTCTCGTGCCCCATGCCCAGACAAGCTCCACTTAGATGTTCATTAACTGACTGCTCCCACTCCCCCTTCTCGTGCCCCATGCCCAGACAAGCAGAGAAGAAAGCCTAGTCGCCCCCTCCTTTGGTGCTGGTGGGAAGTCTAAACCACACAGACCCTGACCCACATGTGGGAAACCTTAACCCAGCACCGCCCGTTAACCACCATAAAGCCCAGTCAGTTACCTTTCTCTTTCCTCTTTAGACATTTTCAACCTGTTTGGGAGGCTGCTGTGCTCTTCCTGGATAGTTTCCCTATGGAAGTAATCATCCTCTTCGTAGTCTTCTTGATGTGCTTGGCATCAGTGTTGACATATAACCCAAATCTGGTGTGGTCAGGGTAGACTTTATGATGAGGTGACATCTGAACAAATAAATACGGGGGTTGTCCATGCAAATACTTGTAGACAGAGTGTTGCAGGCTGTGGGAACATGCCTAATACACGTTTGAGGGATAGCACAGGGTCTCTTGTGGCTAGAATGGAGCAAGTGAGAGTTTTCAGAGATCCTCAAAGATGTACTTGGTGGGGGAGGCAGATCATAAGGGATCTTGTGGCCAAGGTGAAGATTCTGGCTATTCCTCTGAGAGAACTAGGGAGTCATTATATTGTTTTGAGCAGAAGAATGACATGATCTGATTTTCACTTCCAAGGGATGACTCCAGTTGTTAGGTGGAGAATTGATTGTAGGAGAGAAAGGGTTTGAAAGCAGAGAGATCAGCTGGGGAAGCTGTTATAAAAAGAAAGATGTTAGTGGCTCTGAAAAGGGTGGTAGCACTGAGGATGGTGATAAGCCATTGGATTCTGGGTATATTTTGAAAGTAGAACCGTTAGAATCTGCTGATGCATTAGCTGTAGAGTAGTGAGAAAGAGAGAAGAGTTACAAAAGAAATTGTCCCTCACCAAAATGGGGAAGACTGCAGAGGTGCAGCTTATTTAGGGGAAAGATCTAAAGTTACATTTTGTATGTGTTTAGATTGAGATGTCCCTTTGAGGTACAATTGGCAATATCAAATATTCTTGGAGTCTTTAGAATATAGATAGTATTTAAAGCCTCTGTTTTTTAAAATGTGTATTTATTTATTTGTTTGGGTGCCCCAGGTCTTAGCTGTGGCATGGGGCATGTAGGATCTAGTTCCCTGACCAGGAATTGAACCTGGGCCCCCTGCATTGGGAATGCAGCAGAATCTTAGTTACTGGACCACCAGGGAAGTCCCTTAAAGCCTTTATAAAGAATGAGATTCCTTAAGGAGTGTGAGTAGATGAATGAAAGAAAAAGACCAAGGACTGAGGGTTGGGCATGGTAAAAGATTGGGGAGAAAACGAGGAACCAGCCAAGGAAACTGAGAAGAAATGACTAGTAAAAGAAAAAAAAAAAAAAAAAAAAACCCAAGAGATTATGAAATCCGGAAAGCCACGTAAAGAAAGTGTGTCAAGGAGAATAGAGCGATCAGCTGTGCCAAGAGCTCCAGGTAGATTGAGATGAGAACATAGAATTGGCAATTGGATGATTTATAAATGTGGACATCACCAGTATTTTGTACTTTGACAGGAGTAATTTTAGAAGGTAATGGGGAAAGAGCATGTTTAGAGTGGTTTTATGATAACACGGGAGGAGAGAAATTGGAATGAGCAAGTAAAGATGATTCTTTTGAGGAATTTTCATGTAAAGGGAAGTTAGAGGAATAGGGTAAAGTTGGTAGAAGTAGGATCAAGACAAGTTTTTTTGAGATAAGAGCAACAATAATGTATTATATACTGTATATCAGTATATACAGTATATACAGTATATACTGATATACACTGATAATATCAGTATTATATACTGATGAAAATGACCCAGTAGAGAGAGTGAATTCGATGCTCTGATATAATTTGTACACAGTAGGGTAGGATCCCAGTCCAGTCTTCTCTGTTTCTCTAATACAGAATAAAATTATCCCCTAGGTTGGGATTTCAGAAAGGTCTCTGGGGACTAGCCAGGAACCTGCTTTCTGCCTGCGCTGAGTATAGTTGGAAAAAGAGTAGCCCAAGACAAATAAGTTCCTCAGATGGATGCTTTTGGCAAGTGCAGGGTCCAAACTGGCACTGACAGTGAGAGGCAGAAACCTTAAGATATTAACTTTGAAACTGGCCTTGACATCACAAAGCTGGAGCAAAGACAAAGCCAAAGTTGTCTCATAGAGATTAACTTAGGAAATGCAGGACTCCCATGGAAAATAACTGCCGGTAAAGCTAACACAGAGGCAAATATCATAAACCAAATGAAGAAACATCCTCAGAAGAGAGCAGACAATAAATGGCAGACTTTGCAGCCCAAGAAATGAACTGTTCAAAGATGTGAAGGATGGATGAGAATGAGACAAGATTATAAAAGAAATAGGTGAATTTAGGGGAAAAAAACTAGAGATTTTAGAACTGAAAAATATCATTGAATGAAAAGAAGAAATGATAAAATTAGATGGAAACAATTTTTTTCCTCTCCTTTCTCAGTATACTGAAATTCTGTGCATTAGGTTCTATGCATTGGGTCCAGAATTTGGAAAGGGACTTAATTTTTTTAGATGGACATTCTCTTTAAACAGGAGAAGTATTCCTGCAGCCTTCACAAAGGGGAAGTCAGTTCAGCAGAACCCCCCCTTTGCTTGTACTTAGATTGGTAACATACAATCATCTCACTATTGCCTTGATTGAAGGCTTTTCCATGGTTGGTGTTGTTCAATTGCTAAATTGCAACCTCATAGACTGTAAGCTCGCTGGGCTCTACTGAGTCCACATCTAAATTTGATTTTATGTTGGAGACAGTACAGGTTTGGGGGAATTTATAAATTTTTGTGGTTTCTAAGCAGCGATGAAAATCCATAAAGTCTGTTTGGGGCAGTGATTTTCAAATGTGGTCTGCAGATCTTTGGATGTTCTGAGACTCTTTCAGGGAGGTCTGTGAGGTTAGAACTATTTTTATAGTAGTTTATAACATAGTAAACTATGTGTATAATAGTTTATAAAATGAAGATTTTTTTGCCTTTTCTGTGTGTTGTTATTTGCAACTTCCATCAGCTCACCATGAATCAAAGCAGTGACACCAAAGCAAACTAGTTGTCCTTCTGTTCTTCACTGCTGTGTGCTTGCGATTAAAAAAAAAAAAAAAGGCAGATTCACTTTAAGAATGCTTTTGCTGAAGCAGTAGAATCTGTTACATTCATAAATACCTATTCTTAAATAAATTTGTAATAATCTGTGGGAATATATTAAGTGGGAAGTGTACCTCAAGCACTTTCACTGCGTAGCATAGTCTGATGGCTGTCTTGAGGAAGAGAATGCATGTGGATGAATTGAGAGCTGGATAAGCTGTTTTTCTCATGGAACAACATTTTTGTTTATAAAAACAACTGAAAAACCATGATTATTCAGACTTGGGTATTTGACAGGCATTTTGTTGAAAATGAGTGAAATGAACATGCCATTTCTAGGAAAACAACTAATTGTTTTTGTTGCCAGTGATAAAATCTAAACTTGCATGAGAAAACTGGAGTTTTGGAAAATTTGTATTTGCCATCATGAGTTTGACAGTTTTCAAATGCTTAGATTTTTTGGATGAGACTGGTGGTGACATTAATGGGCATTGCTTTTTAAAAATTGTATAATGAAATGCTTCAACATCAAGAGGATCTGTATAATTCAGGGAGCTTATGTTTTCTAAATGACCACATATGATGTTCCCAAATCCTGGTTAACAAGAAAGACCATTAGGTTTTCATGTAACTGAGTAGGAAAAGCGCATCAGTGGATGGTATTACATTTCACGTAACAACAAACTTAAGAAACTATAATTTGTTGGGCTTCCCTGGTGGCTCAGACAAGAATCTGCCTGCAATGTGGGAGGCCTGGCTTCGATCCCTGTGTTGGGAAGATCCCCTGAAGGAGGGCACAGCAATGCACTCCAGTATTCTTGCTTGGAAAATCCCCATGAACAGAGGAGCCTGGCGGGCTACCATTCATGGGGGCACAAAGAGTCTGACATGATTGAGCAACTAAGCATATCATTTGTCACATGTTGGTATAGTATCAAGGAGGAATATTGACAATTATCCGAAGAGGCTCTTAAAATACTCCTCCCATGTCTAGTCACTATCTGTGTGAGGCAAAGTCTTCTGTACTTCAACCAAACATTATGTCAGAACAGACTGACTAGTCTTCTATTCAGCAGATTTTCTCTTTTCAAGTCAGATATTAAAGAGATTTGCAGAATGCAAAAACAGTGGCATCTTTCTCACTATTTTTTGTTTTTGAAAATATATTTTCCATAAAATACATTATTTATATTAAAATTAATGAGTTTTTATTTTTAAATGAATTAGTAAATGTTAATGAATTTAAACATGACTCAATTTAATTTCCAATATGGTAAATATTGATAGAGCTCTTTGATAGTTCTCAATAATTTTTAAGAATGTAAATGGGTGTTGAGATTAAAAAAAACTTGGGACCCACTGGGTTAAAGTATTGTCACATTTGTAACTATCTTTAAACTATACTGGTAGTTGGTTAAAATAGGCTTACATGGCTCAGAGGGTAAAGAATTGGCCTGCAATGCAGGAGACACAGGAGACATGGCTTCGATCCCTGGGGTGCTAAGATCCCCTGGTGGAAGAAATGGCAACCCACCCCACTATTCTTGCCTGGGAAATTCTATGGACAGAGGAGCCTGGTGGGCTACAGTCCAAAGGATTGCAAAGAGTCAGACACGACTGAGCGACTAAGTAGTGCTGCTGCTGCTGCTAAGTAGCTTCAGTCGTGTCCGACTCTGTGCAGCCCCAGAGACGGCATAATAATACACCATTTTCCCCACTGAAGTTTGAAGACAAAGGAACTTTTACTATATTATTTCCTATAGAAAATAAATGATTTGAATATATAATATGTAAATATATATTTAGAAAATATTTATGTATCTTAATGTGTATTATATATATGATTTTGTGTGTTATCACTATATAGAATATATATGTATATCTATATATGGAAAATAATGAACATATGATTTCCCATGGTGGCAAATGGAACTGTTTTTTCCAAACTGTGTCTCAGAGAGCAATAGCAACTGTGGAAAATAGTTCTTGTCTCTTACTTTCTTTGTTTGCCCTGCTCTCTACATGTCTTATATATACCCTTTTAGTGTGGAGGATAAGAGTGATTTTTTTTTTTTTTTTAGTGAAGAAGAATGAAGTGAGAAACTAAACATTAAAAAATAGCATAGAAAGGAATGTCACAACAGAACTTTAATTTGACAACCAGATAGATGTATGCAAATAATATGCAAGTATACCAGAATCGCACCAATTTTAAGTCCATGAGCCAGGCCCTTGGGACAAAACCTGCAAAAACTTTGCCACTGCTGGCTGTTAGTGACAGCATTGTCACTTGGGAAAGCCTACTGTCAGGATGAATGTGTTTTTGCAGGTGAACTTCACCCTCTGTGAGCTTCTGTTTGGGCACTGCTGAGAGTGTTGGACAGTCCCTTTTCCAAATGATGGTTAGCTTGACATTTCATGATTCTTCTAATAAAATTATGTGTCAAGGAAATTGAAAGGCACGTTCCCTTGGGTGACAGGTGGAGTGAGCCACATAGATTTTATGAGAACAAACTGACCATGTTTGTCATGAATGTTAATAAGAAATAAATGGGATCAAAGTTACGCAAACAGTATTTCTACTCCTTTCAGGGCTGCCTCTCTATTTCAGAATCTTGTCTTCTTTTTTTTTAAATGTTCCTTTCTGTTCTCCTTTGTATTTAATTTATTGTCTAAGTCGGATAACATTTGAGCCTTTTAATTTTGTGTCAGAATGAAATGTCCTTCTGTTGGGATTCAGACTGTTTATAGTCAGTAATCCTCTTACACTTTCTGTCTGCCTAGTGCAGAGGAGAAACTAGAAGTTTTCCATTGTGCAACTAAGCAGTACCACGTGGATTAAGACATACCAGTACGTTTATATTTTATTCACTAAGTTTTGGGGTTTGCAAGATTCCAAACCCTGTATCTCATTTCTCTTGAAATCAGAATTAGGCCTTCAGATCAGAAGAGTGAGATAAGTACTGTTTTCTTCTTCCAAGGTCTCTAGTTGCTATCCTGTGCTAACTCTGAAGCTACTGAATAAACAAAGTGCATTAGAAATGTGTATGTAGCCTGCAGGGAGGAAGGGTGTAGGGGAGAGGAGATTCTGTACCTGTATGCAAACCCCATAAACATTATACTTTTGTTTGTTTGTTTGTTTCTTGCTTGCTTGTTTGATTTTAATTTTCTTTTAAATAGTAAGTTTAGATCATCACAAGCCATATTTTAGAAAATACAAGTATCTAAACCAGTTTAATGACGGAGTAAAATCCTGAGAGTTTGAAATTCAGTAATGGCTGAAAAGCTTTGATGCTGGTTAACAACTCAGAAAAAAAATCAATTTAGTCCTTGCATTTTCCCTGTCCAACTTTATACAATAATGACAGCTAGGAGGATTATAGCAAGGAAGCACTGAATACTGTCTGTTTGCTGAGCATTCCTGTTTGCTGAGAGCATCCTGCTCTCAATAGAATGTCAACTCCGTGAGGTCAGGTACTGTATCCATAACCCCTACATTTGCTTCTGGCCTATAGCAGGTGCTCAATACATATTTTTGAGCATATAAAAGACTAAGTACCTCATTTAATATCCTTAAGATAACCCCATTTAATGAAGCTTACTGAGTAGAATGAAGGCAAAAGACATTAAAAAGCTGAACAAAGAGGGCCTTTTATATCGTGCAAGGTACAGTTAACAATAATTAGATAGTAATATAAATGTGGGACCAAGTAACCCTGTGCCAGGATAAACAAAACGCAGTGTGTTAGAATTGTAAAAAGGAAAAGGCCACATTATAGAAGAAGGATGAATCTGAGAATGCGGCAGGCGCCAGTGGCCTGGGTTCTGATCCTGCCTCCCCTTTCTACCCAAGTCACCTTTGTTGTTGTTCAGTGGCTCAGTCGTGTGTGACTCTCTGTGACTCTCTGGACTACCGCATGCCAGCCTTCCCTGTCTATCTCCTGGAGTTTGCTCAAACTCATGCCCATTGAGTCACCTTGCTGCTGCTGCTGCTAAGTCGCTTCAGTCATGTCCGACTCTGTGCGACCCCATAGACGGAAGCCCACCAGGCTCCCCCGTCCCTGGGATTCTCCAGGCAAGAACACTGGAGTGGGTTGCCATTTCCTTCTCCATGAGTCACCTTAGGCAAGTCATTTCTGGGTCTCAATTAACTCATCTATCAAATAGGGATGATAATAATACATACTTTGTAGGTTTGTGGTGGGGATTAAGTCAATTAATTCACAGAAAGCACTTAACATAGCACCTGGCAGGTGGTAAACACAGTAAATACCAGTTACCATTTTAAAAAAAGATTGAGGGAAGACGAGACAGAGGATATCTTTTAATACAACACGTGGATGCATACCAAAAAAAAAAAAGGCTTTAAAATGTAATGAAGATCTGAGCATATGTACATACCTTGGGGGCCTATACACAGAGACTATACCTTCTTAGAAGTATCCCTGGACCCTGATGAAGCTGGTTTCTTGGCCAGAAACCTCACCCAAAGGAGATGGTGTACTGGCCACAGCCAGGGAGGCTTCTGGAAGGAGGACTGGGGAAATGACATGATCTGATTTACATCTTGAAGAGAGATCGATGTGACCAGAGTAGGAACCAGGACCACAGGGGTGGGAGCCATATCAGACAAACTGGCCAGGAAGTTCCCACAGCTGTCTGGCCTGGAGATGTTGGTGGCTTGGATGGAGGCATTAGCAGTAGCAGTGAAGGAAGGAAGGAGCTGCTGGATAGTATCCAGATTTGAAGGTGAAGCCGACAGAACTTGTTGACAGATTGAACATGGAGCGGGAGGCAAAGGGGAAGCAGTGGTGATACTGGGCTCTTGATCTGGGGTAGAGAACAAGAAGGAGGAGTAGGTTTGGTGGAGGAGGTGGAAGGGAGAAGGAGGTGGAGGGGCTCTGCTTTTAATCCATCCTAGTTTCCTAGGCCTTCTAAACAGTTCATGAGGTTCTCACGACATGTGTACTGGGGTGGTTTGCCATTTCCTCCTCCAGTGGGCAGATTTGCTATTCCCTCCTCCCAAGGGCAGAAGGAGCAGAGGGCGTCAGAGGATGAGATGGCTGGACAGCATCACCAATGCAACAAATGTGGATTTGGACAAACCGCGGGAGATGGTGGGTGAGGGACAGTGAGGCCTGGCGTGCTGCAGTCCATGGGGTCACAAAGAGTTGGGCATGACTGGGCGACTAAACAACATGTTTCCTAGGGCTAACATAACAGAGTACCCAAGACTGTGTCTTAAAACAACAGGATTTTATAGTCTCACAGTTCTGGAGGCTGACTGTCCAAAAATCAGGGCGTTGGCAGGACCCCGCTCTTTTTGACAGCTCTGGAGGGAGCCCTTCCTCACCTCTTGTTGCTTGTCAGCGATCTTCGGTGTTCTGCATTATGCGTGATGGAGAGGTGCATCACTCCAGTCATGGGCTGCCTTCTCCCCATGTGTCTTCACATCAGCTTCCCTCTGGGCATGTCTGTTTCTCTGTCCATGTCTGTCTTTCTGTCCAAATTCCCCCCATTTGTAAGGACACTGGTTATATTGGAATGGGGCTTTCCAGGTAACACTAGTGGTTTCCAGGTAACACAGCTGCCAATGCAGGTGACGTAAGAGACACAGGTTCGATTCCTGGGTCAGGAAGATCCCCTGGAGAAGGAAATGGCAACTGTCTCTAGTATTCTTGTCTGGAGAATCCCATGGATAGAGGAGCCTGGCAGTCTATAGTCCATAGGGTCGCAAAAAGTCAAACACAATGAAGCGACTTAGCACAGCATGTAGCACATGCATAGGGTCCACCCCAATGACCTTATTTTAGCTTGGTTACCTCTGTCAAGACTCTATTTCCAGGTCAGAATGCATGCTGAGGCACAGAGGGTTAGGACCTCAACACAGTTTAGCTCATAACACCTCTTAAATGCGATTGTTATTTACTGTTCAAGTGGAGATATCAAGTGATCAGTTAGATAAATGGATATATTGTCCATTTGGCTTTCAGCCAATCTTTCTGTGTATAAAGTAGCATAACAACAAGCATTGTCAGGTAGATTATTCTGCATTTGAATTTTGTTTTGGTCTAGATTTTCCAATGAGAAGGCCTGTTGACATATATTATTAAAATATTTTGAAAAAGTGTGACATCAGTTATATGTATATCATCATACAGGGAAAGAGGATGGGATGGATTAAAGTGAAGAAAAACTTACATCCCGGGCAACAGGAAGTGAGAAGAGTCCTCTCTCCTGGCTTCTATTTTCTTCATTAAGTACCTTTACCTCTTGGCACTGCTAGATACTGATTGAGCAAAAATTTTCCTTAAGATTTTCCAAGTGCATAGCATTAAGCAACACAGTTTTATGGCATCAAATAACCCCAGAGAACCATATTCTGATGTATGGAAAATACATCTGTGCTCATTTTATTAATGAATGTGTGAGTAAATTTTGTTTTAGATCATGGAAACATTCATTCTTTTGTTCACACTTTTCATTTAAAAATATTTTTTAACTTCTATTGTGTCTGAGCCACTAGATGCTGGTTTTCAGCAAGGAATAAGATAAAATTAGGTGAGACTATACAGGGGTTTGCAGGCAGTTAAATAATGTGCTAGGTACCATCTTGTGGTTAAGACCACACTAGGGCACACAGACAGGGCACCTAATTGGGGTGGGGGTGGCAATATGGGGAGGGTTTTTTGGAGGAAGAGACTTAGGAAATAAGGTACAAATGCCACAAGTGTAATACTAATAATGTTTAAATTATATTCTCTATTTTAGTGCTGCGATAGTATTTTCCACACTTAAACTTCTCCAGGATTCAAAACTTTTTAAAAAGAAAGTAGTAGAAGATGACTCAGAGAATTGCACCTCTTCAGAAAGTTATGTATGTATGAATTTAATGTTTATCCTTATAATACTTATTATGGAATAATTATTGGCATACTAGGACATTGTCTCATTATTTAAATGAAACAAAGGGGTAAAGTACTGAAAAATTGAGTTCAGAATAAAAAGATCTGTGTTTAAGTCCCATGTTGATGCTGTTTATTAGTCAGTATACCTTGGGCAAGTTCCTTAACATTTTTTTTAAAGAGCTATGTAATCTCATTTAGGAACTTATGGAATTGGATGTAATAGTGACTGGAGTCCTACCAGATATATCATTCTAGTCTTCTAGATCTGGTGTCACCAGTAAATGAACTTGTTTCACAATACTTGGTCTTCATTTCACTTTCGATTATATTTCTTCTTTAGCATTACCAGTGTGACATGTGTGCTGTTTCCCATCTTGAATTTCTCACAATTAGATTCTTCTGCACTTCAGCTCTCAAATCTATATGGCAACTGGTATCTCACGTTCTTTGAAATTTTATGGACTTCAATTAGACCAAGTAATTTAATAATACAGGGTTGTTTAGGATTAAAATATAAAGATTCAGTACACTAAACCCTTGCTCATTTTAAAATGAATAAAATAAAGCTTAAGCTTTACTAATAAAATTGCTGCTATCTAAGTCTTTACAAAATAAAACTAATTGACTCATTTCTTACTATATTAAAAGCAATATGTATGCTAAAAAGCAATCTGATTCTGAAAATTTACTTAGAGTGGTGGTTGTCAGTTGGAGGCGATTTTGCCTCCCAGGGGACATTTGCAGTGCCTAGAGACATTTCGGTTGTTCTAACTAGAGGCAGTGCTAATGACAACTACTGGGTAGAACCCAGGGATGTTGTTCAACATCCTGTAACACACAGGACACTTCCCCCACAACAAGTATCTGGCCCAAAATGTCAGTCATGCTGAGGTTGAGAAGCCCTGATTTAGATTAAGCATGACTTGGCTTTTCGATAGTAACAGGCATGTAGGCCAAGATAAAGGTACATAGATAGGTATTTTTTCCTGTAAATCTAATCTAAGTAGTAGATCCCTCATTCTAATCATGATCCTCTCCCTGGTTCTCTGTTCCCTTCTTACTCTGGTCCCAGGAATAGCTCACCCTCTCCTCGTCTGCACCTCACCTGTCAGTCACTTTAACCCCCATCAAGTCCAGGTCACAGCTCCTTGATAACAGATGTTGCTGACTGTCTGGAGATGGTGAACTGTCAGAGATGCATAGCAGGAAATTCCTGGAACAAAGAGGCATTGTTCTAGATGAAGTGTCTGAGATTGATAGCTCTGGAAGAGTTCCTTTGTCACCTCCCTCCCATTGGTCATTTCCTTTGTAAAGTGAAACAAGAAGGATAGTAAGTCATAAAATATGTTCGGGATGTGAGCAGCACCTAGCAATATAACTTAGTCAGTTAAGACTGTGGGCTCTAAATTCAGAAAGACACAAGTGTGAATCCTCTGCCAGAATATGATGGGGTTTAAGCAAATAGTTAGCCTCCCTAGGCTAGGAGTCGGACACGACTGAGCGACTTCACTTTCACTTTTCACTTTCATGCATTGGAGAAGGAAATGGCAACCCACTCCAGTGTTCTTGCCTGGAGAATCCCAGGGACGGGGGAGCCTGGTGGGCTGCTGTCTGTGGGGTAGCACAGAGTCGGACACGACTGAAGCGACTTAGCAGCAGTAGCAGCAGGCTTCACTTCTCAAATCTGAAAAACAGAGAATAACAATAACCGCTCTTTGGCTTGTCAGGAGGATTAAGTGAGATAATATGTATAAAGCATGTAGCACAGCCCCTCGCACACTCAATAATTAGCCAGTATTATTGTTTTTCAGCCTTTAAAATGATGGTCACAAAATTTTTGAAGGTATGGAAACTGATGATATAGTTTGCAATGAAAAATTCAGACTGTAAATCTAGTTTTCAACGGTGGGTACACAGAGAAAAAGAAAGCACTTAAATGAGGATCAGTGTTAATAGTGATTTTACTTGTTTTTTATATATCTTTTATGTTTTATAGAATGTTAAAGGATAATTTCTAAAATCAAAAATTTAATGCTATTAAATGGTATCAATGCTTCCCTTAACTTATATTTAACACTAGGCTAGAACTTGGACATTTTTAAGTGGAAAGATAATCATCATTTTGATATTGTTTAGGCGACTGAAAGTAAAGACGACAATTTTTTAGATCCTATTTCCTTAAATTCTCGAGAATATTTCAACATTCATCTGTGGTTGAGGTGCCGCTTAGCCTTGGTGACTGCATTTGTTGCCCAGATTCGTGGCATTGGAATCGTGAAAGGTACAAATACCCTCTCTCTTCAATCAAAGCTTTCATAAAATTTAATTTTATTTAGGTAACAGAGGTTTTATTGGGATGTATTTTATTATAACATTAACATTTTATAACTTCTTAGCTTGATCTGTTTCCAGAATTTTAAAAATTGAGATATTAAATGAGGATAATAATTTTCAGCAGTCCCTTGTATCACTGAAAATGGCATATATGTTACTGATGTATGCATTGCAGGCAATGAGATTTCAGAGTCATCTAGGAAGGCAGCCTGGTGCAGGGGTCCAGAGAGCAGTTTCTGGAGCCACCCTGCCTTGAGTTCAAATACTCTATCCACCACTTCCTTGCTGTGTAATCTTGGCCAAATCACTTAGTCCCCCTATGCCCCAGTTTTCTCCTCTGTAAAATAGAAATAGGGTACTTACTTCATAGGATTATTTCCAGGATAAATAGGTTAAATTTCTAAGGTTCTTAGACTACAACCTGGCACATACAAATATTAGTGCTGGCAGAGGTTAATAGTTATCTGTGTGTGAACCTATCTATTTACCCATCTCTACCCATCTCCCAAATTAAATTATTTCATGCAATATCATTATTACTTTGGCAGCGTTTGAATACTCTAAAGTACTTCCCCTCAAATTATGTTTATTTTCAATATTTCATGTAGTTTTGTTTTCCATCTTTGCATCTTCCTTTTCTTCTATTTTATACAATATTCCTGTGATAAACTTTGAGGATTTTATGCTTATACAGTTTCTTCCTTTCTTGGTGCATTTTAAGTAACTGCATTTGTTTATTTTAGAAAACGATATAACAGATTACGTGAGCCTTATCAATGAAGTGTGTGTGGAGGCAAAAGCTGCAGGTGACAGGGAGCTACAGGCTGAATTCTTGATGCAAGCTGTAATTATCGGCCTACAAGAAAAGCATTTAAAGGCAGACATCATAAAAAGCCTTCAGGTAGGAAGCCAGTCTCATTCACATTGATATTTACCAAAGGATTCTGGTTAGAATAAAAGGAGAGAGTTTAAATTTCCATTAGTTACTGCTTGTATGGCAGTCAATATGGCCAGCTCTTATTTCAGTGAATTGTAAATGGTACTATCAGACATAATAATTTTATTTTAATAGGAGGTAATACAGTTGCTTGAAGGGCATGACTTTATTTCTCCTCGATCTCATTTAACCCTGGTGAGAAGCATGCTTTTGCTGGATGATTTAACAAAAGCTGAGAAATTCAAGGAAACTCCTTTTTCGAAAATAGAAAAATTGTATTTGTTGACTCAGTCTCACAACATTCTTATAGAACAGGTGAGAAAGCTTTACTGTCCAAAAGATTTAGAAATTTACTCTTCTTTTTCTTATTGCAGACCACAATAGCTAATTACTTAGTATGATGTTTCTTTTACAGATGATAACTTTTGGAGAAACAATTGAATTGCCTTCATCAAACACTGACTATGCAAGTCCATTACTGCCTTTGAAAAATATTTATCTTCCTCACGTCATGTTGTTGGCCAAAACAAAAATGAGAATTGGTAAGGACACTTAAACATATATTCAAGACACTGATGAAAAAGTTTAATTTATTTTCAAACAGGCTATCTTGTGAGTGCATTTAATTTGGGGCAATATTTATGAATACCCAGATTCCATTTATTTAAAAAATAGTTGAAAAAATTATTATTAGTGCCATGTTATTCCTTTCACACAAAGGCATTTAATTAAATAGCTGGTTATACAAAGCTCTTTACACAGTGTAATCCTTTAGTTGAAAAGTAGTTTGTATGAAAAGGATACTTGATAGTGGAAATGTTAGAAAGCAATTATGTACTCAGTTCTTCCTTTTGCTGATGAAAGAACAGACATCTGATCACCTACCATGTGCCAGCCTCCATATGAGGTCCTAGGACACTACTGGAGATGAAAACAGATGTAGTTCCTACTCTTAACCTTGAAGATAGAGATAAACAAGTAAACAAATCATATACAGGAATGAATATTATATCATTTATCATATTATAAATATTGTATAAAACATTTTAATATTTATTTAATATTTATACATTTTTATAATATTTAGAAAATTTAATACAATACATATTTTATAGAAATCTGTATTTGATAACAACTATATAGGAAATCTGCAAGGATATAGTAAGCTTAAACATGATGATGAATTATGTTTATGTACGTAATTGTAATTAGTGTTATAAAGATGTGGATAAGGTCTGTTGATAAAGAATAGCAAAGGAAGGGGTGTCTATTTAAGTACTGAATAGAATAATTGGGAAAGGTCTCTTTGGGGAGGTGGTATTTAACTCTAGACTGTAAGTATTATGCATATGCATAGCAGAGTCATGAATATGCATAGGGAGTCATGCATAGTGGAGGCAGAGCGAGCAGTGAGTTGTAGGTTCTGAGGTCAGGACACACTTGACATATTCCAGAACTGCAAGGAGACCAGTGCAACCAGAGCAGAGTTGGGTAGGGGCAGCCTAAAGGGAGGAGGTGATCAGGGAACAGTTTATGTTTCAAAGGATTACCCTAGCTGCTGGGTGAAGAATAGGTTGGAGGATAACCTGAAGCCAGCCAGTGGAGGACCTGATTGTAGAAGGTAGACCAGTAAGTCAGAGGTATATATGTGTGTGCTCAGTTGCTCAGTTGTGTCTGACTTTTTGTGGCCCCATGGACTGTAGCCTGCCAGGCTCCTCTGCCCATGGAATTTTCCAGGCAAGAGTACTGGAGTGGAATGCCATTTCCTTCTCCAGGGGATCTTCCTGATCCAGGGATCGAATCAGCATCTCTTACATTTCCTACACTGGCAGGCAGATTGTTTACCATATAACTCCTAGGAAACCAGTATTGCTACACTTCACAGGAGCTCACAGACACTGTTGACCCAAAGCTATGTGCCTCTAGCGCCAAGGCTCTTGTCTGTCTCAGAGGGCTGAAAATCTTGTAACAGCTCTGTCTGTTCTAACCTATATTAATCATGCCTTAAAAAAAAAAAAAAAAAAGTATATCTGGGGCTTTCCCAGTGGCTTAGTGGTAAAGAATCCACCTGCCGAGTTTTCTGAAGATGGTGGAGGAGTAGGACGGGGAGAACACTTTCTCCCCCACAAATTCATCAAAAGAGCATTTAAACGTCGAGTAAATTCCACAAAACAACTTCTGAATGCCGGCAGAGGACATCAGGCACCCAGAAAAGCAATCCAACTCTTCGAAAGGAGGTAGGAAAAAATATAAAAGACAAAAAAAGAGACAAAAGAGGGAGGGATGGAGTTCCGTCCCGGGAAGGGAGTCTTAAAAAGAGAGAAGTTTCCAAACACCAGGAAACCTTCTCACTGCCGAATCTGTGCCGAGCTTTGGAAGCACAGAGGGCAACATAACAGGAAGAAAAAATAAATAAACAATTAAAACTCGAAGATTGCGAGTCCTATGGTAACTCCCCCAGCGGAGAAGCAGCGCAGACGCCTGCACGCGCCATTAGCAAGCGGGGGCTGGGCAGGGAGGTGCAGCGCGGGCTGCATCGCTTAGAGTAAGAATCTGGCCTGAATACCCTGAGCACTATCTGAGCGAAATAATTTGGGCTAGCAAACCAGACTGTGGGATATCTACCACGCGAAAAGCCAGCCTCAACCTAAGACACCGCCAGGCCCGCGCACGGAACAAAGAATTGAACAGAGATAGCCGGCTGCAGACCTTCCCCCTCCGGTGACAGGCAGCCAGAGCCGGAAGGGGGCAATCGCAGCCCCAGAGAGACATTATCTATAAAACTGTAAGCAGGCTTCTTTGCTAACTAAAACTTCTTGGGGGTCTGGACGGTTAACATCTGCCTGAGAAGGTGCGCCGGTTTTACACCCATATAACCGAGTGGCGGGGAGGTGATAAGTCGCAGCGTTGGTGCTCGCCAAACACCTCATCACTTGAGCTGCTCGGACCTGGGAAGAGCACAAAACTCAGGCCCAACTGAGTCTGCGCCTCTGAGGACTACCCGAGTGCCTGAACCTGAGCGGCTTGGACCTGGGAGGTACATGCAACCCAGGGCCATCCTCGGATTGTTCCCGGCGGAACAACCTAGAGCCCGAGCAGTGTGGGCAGGGAGGCTACACGCGCCGTGAGCGGGGGCAGACCCAGTGTGGCTGAGGCACTGCGAGCGCACGCCAGTGTTATTTGTTTGCAGCATCCCTCCCTCCCTCCCCACAGCGCGACTGAACAAAGAGAAGAAATACAGCTCCACCCATCAGAACACCGACACAAGCTTCCCTAACCAGGAAACCTTGACAAGCCACCTGTACAAACCCACACACAGCGAGGAAAAGCCACAATAAAGAGAACTCCACAAACTGCCAGAATACAGAAAGGACACCCCAAACTCAGCAATTTAAACAAGATGAAGAGGCAGAGGAATAGCCAGCAGATAAAGGAACAGGATAAATGCCCACCAAACCAAACAAAAGAGGAAGAGATAGGGAATCTACCTGATAAAGAATTCCGAATAATGATAGTGAAATTGATCCAAAATCTTGAAATTAAAATGGAATCACAGATAAATAGCTTGGAGACAAGGATTGAGAAGATGCAAGAAAGATTTAATAAGGACCTAGAAGAAATAAAAAAGAGTCAATATATAATGAATAATGCAATAAATGAAATTAAAAACACTCTGGAGGCAACAAATAGTAGAATAACAGAGGCAGAAGATAGGATTAGTGAATTAGAAGATAGAATGGTAGAAATAAATGAATCAGAGAGAATAAAAGAAAAACGAATTAAAAGAAATGAGGACAATCTCAGAGACCTCCAGGACAATATTAAACGCTACAACATTCGAATCATAGGGGTTCCAGAAGAAGAAGACAAAAAGAAAGACCATGAGAAAATACTTGAGGAGATAATAGTTGAAAACTTCCCTAAACTGGGGAAGGAAATAATCACCCAAGTCCAAGAAACCCAGAGAATCCCAAACAGGATAAACCCAAGGCGAAACACCCCAAGACACATATTAATCAAATTAACAAAGATCAAACACAAAGAACAAATATTATAAGCAGCAAGGGAAAAACAACAAATAACACACAAAGGAATTCCCATAAGGATAACAGCTGATCTTTCAATAGAAACTCTTCAAGCCAGGAGGGAATGGCAAGACATACTTAAAATGATGAAAGAAAATAACCTACAGCCCAGATTATTGTACCCAGCAAGGATTTCATTCAGGTATGAAGGAGAAATCAAAAGCTTCTCAGACAAGCAAAAGCTGAGAGAATTCTGCACCACCAAACCAGCTCTCCAACAAATACTAAAGGATATTCTCTAGACAGGAAACACAAAAATGGTGTATAAATTCGAACCCCAAACAATAAAGTAAATGGCAACGGGATCATACTTATCAGTAATTACCTTAAACGTAAATGGGTTGAATGCCCCAACCAAAAGACAAAGACTGGCTGAATGGATACAAAAACAAGACCCCTACATATGTTGTCTACAGGAGACCCACCTCAAAACAGGGGACACATACAGACTGAAAGTGAAAGGCTGGAAAAAGATTTTCCATGCAAATAGGGACCAAAAGAAAGCAGGAGTAGCAATACTCATATCAGATAAAATAGACTTTAAAACAAAGGCTGTGAAAAGAGACAAAGAAGGTCACTACATAATGATCAAAGGATCAATCCAAGAAGAAGATATAACAATTATAAATATATATGCACCCAACACGGGAGCACCGCAGTATGTAAGACAAATGCTAACAAGTATGAAAGGAGAAATTAACAATAACACAATAATAGTGGGAGACTTTAATACCCCACTCACACCTATGGATAGATCAACTAAACAGAAAATTAACAAGGAAACACAAACTTTAAACGATACAATAGACCAGTTAGACCTAATTGATATCTATAGGACATTTCATCCCAAAACAATGAATTTCACCTTTTTCTCAAGTGCACATGGAACCTTCTCCAGGATAGATCACATCCTGGGCCATAAAGCTAGCCTTGGTAAATTCAAAAAAAATAGAAATCATTCCAAGCATCTTTTCTGACCACAATGCAGTAAGATTAGATCTCAATTACAGGAGAAAAACTATTAAAAATTCCAACATATGGAGGCTGAACAACACGCTGCTGAATAACCAACAAATCACAGAAGAAATCAAAAAAGAAATCAAAATTTGCATAGAAACGAATGAAAATGAAAACACAACAACCCAAAACCTGTGGGACACAGTAGAAGCAGTCCTAAGGGGAAAGTTCATAGCAATACAGGCACACCTCAAGAAACAAGAAAAAAGTCAAATAAATAACCTAACTCTACACCTAAAGCAACTAGAAAAGGAAGAAATGAAGAACCCCAGGGTTAGTAGAAGGAAAGAAATCTTAAAAATTAGAGCAGAAATAAATGCAAAAGAAACAAAAGAGACCATAGCAAAAATCAACAAAGCCAAAAGCTGGTTCTTTGAAAGGATAAATAAAATTGACAAACCATTAGCCAGACTCATCAAGAAACAAAGGGAGAAAAATCAAATCAATAAAATTAGAAACGAAAATGGAGAGATCACAACAGACAACACAGAAATACAAAGGATCATAAGAGACTATTATCAACAATTATATGCCAATAAAATGGACAACGAGGAAGAAATGGACAAATTCTTAGAAAAGTACAACTTTCCAAAACTCGACCAGGAAGAAATAGAAAACCTTAACAGACCCATCACAAGCACGGAAATTGAAACTGTAATCAAAAATCTTCCAGCAAACAAAAGCCCAGGTCCAGACGGCTTCACAGCTGAATTCTACCAAAAATTTAGAGAAGAGCTAACACCTATCCTGCTCAAACTCTTCCAGAAAATTGCAGAGGAAGGTAAACTTCCAAACTCATTCTATGAGGCCACCATCACCCTAATACCAAAACCTGACAAAGATCCCACAAAAAAAGAAAACTACAGGCCAATATCACTGATGAACATAGATGCAAAAATCCTAAACAAAATTCTAGCAATCAGAATCCAACAACACATTAAAAAGATCATACACCATGACCAAGTGGGCTTTATCCCAGGGATGCAAGGATTCTTCAATATCCGCAAATCAATCAATGTAATATACCACATTAACAAATTGAAAAACAAAAACCATATGATTATCTCAATAGATGCAGAGAAAGCCTTTGACAAAATTCAACACCCATTTATGATAAAAACTCTCCAGAAAGCAGGAATAGAAGGAACATACCTCAACATAATAAAAGCTATATATGACAAACCCACAGCAAACATTATCCTCAATGGTGAAAAATTGAAAGCATTTCCTCTAAAGTCAGGAACAAGACAAGGGTGCCCACTTTCACCATTACTATTCAACATAGTTTTGGAAGTTTTGGCCACAGCAATCAGAGCAGAAAAAGAAATAAAAGGAATCCAAATTGGAAAAGAAGAAGTAAAACTCTCACTATTTGCAGATGACATGATCCTCTACATAGAAAACCCTAAAGACTCCACCAGAAAATTACTAGAACTAATCAATGAGTATAGTAAAGTTGCAGGATATAAAATCAACACACAGAAATCCCTTGCATTCTTATACACTAATAATGAGAAAACAGAAAGAGAAATTAAGGAAACAATTCCATTCACCATTGCAACGAAAAGAATAAAATACTTAGGAATATATCTACCTAAAGAAACTAAAGACCTATATATAGAAAACTATAAAACACTGGTGAAAGAAATCAAAGAGGACACTAATAGATGGAGAAATATACCATCTTCATGGATTGGAAGAATCAATATAGTGAAAATGAGTATACTACACAAAGCAATTTATAGATTCAATGCAATCCCTATCAAGCTACCAACAGTATTCTTCACAGAGCTAGAACAAATAATTTCACAATTTGTATGGAAATACAAAAAACCTCGAATAGCCAAAGCGATCTTGAGAAAGAAAAATGGAACTGGAGGAATCAACCTACCTGACTTCAGGCTCTACTACAAAGCCACAGTTATCAAGACAGTATGGTACTGGCACAAAGACAGAAATATAGATCAATGGAACAAAATAGAAAGCCCAGAGATAAATCCACGCACATATGGACACCTTATCTTTGACAAAGGAGGCAAGAATATACAATGGATTAAAGACAATCTCTTTAACAAGTGGTGCTGGGAAATCTGGTCAACCGCTTGTAAAAGAATGAAACTAGAACACTTTCTAACACCATATACAAAAATAAACTCAAAATGGATTAAAGATCTCAACGTAAGACCAGAAACTATAAAACTCCTAGAGGACAACATAGGCAAAACACTCTCTGACATACATCACAGCAGGATCCTCTATGACCCACCTCCCAGAATATTGGAAATAAAAGCAAAAATAAACAAATGGGACCTAATTAAACTTAAAAGCTTCTGCACATCAAAGGAAACTATTAGCAAGGTGAAAAGACAGCCTTCAGAATGGGAGAAAATAATAGCAAATGAAGCAACCGACAAACAACTAATCTCAAAAATATACAAGCAACTCCTGCAGCTCAACTCCAGAAAAATAAATGACCCAATCAAAAAATGGGCCAAAGATCTAAATAGACATTTCTCCAAAGAAGACATACAGATGGCTAACAAACACATGAAAAGATGCTCAACATCACTCAGTATCAGAGAAATGCAAATCAAAACCACTATGAGGTACCATTTCACACCAGTCAGAATGACTGCGATCCAAAAGTCTACAAGCAATAAATGCTGGAGAGGGTGTGGAGAAAAGGGAACCCTCTTACACTGTTGGTGGAAATGCAAACTAGTACAGCCACTATGGAGAACAGTGTGGAGATTCCTTAAAAAACTGGAAATAGAACTGCCTTATGACCCAGCAATCCCACTGCTGGGCATACACACTGAGGAAACCAGAAGGGAAAGAGACATGTGTACCCCAATGTTCATCACAGCACTGTTTATAATAGCCAGGACATGGAAGCAACCTAGATGTCCATCAGCAGATGAATGGATGAGAAAGCTGTGGTACATATACACAATGGAGTATTACTCAGCCATTAAAAAGAATACATTTGAATCAGTTCTAATGAGGTGGATGAAACTGGAGCCTATTATACAGAGTGAAGTAAGCCAGAAGGAAAAACACCAATACAGTATACTAACGCATATATATGGAATTTAGAAAGATGGTAACAATAACCCTGTATACGAGACAGCAAAAGAGACACTGATATATAGAGCAGTCTTATGGACTCTGTGGGAGAGGGAGAGGGTGGGAAGATTTGGGAGAAAAAAAAAAAAATAAGTTTCCAAGGCTTATTTCACATTGTCATCTTTGAAACAAAGGTTTGCACTGATTTTTCAGTGATCAAATTTAATTTTCGTTTAACTACACCAGCACTGGTATCTAGAAAAAAAAAAAAATTTACAGGCAAGGCTGTTTATAGGGATTTTCTTTAAAGGTGGATGATATTCAGGTTCCTAGTTTCTTATGCTTTTAGCTTTTGGTTCAATATTATAATCACAGCTCTACATAAGGTTCAGAGACATAAAGGGCTGAGTTAGCTGGAACATTTAGGGAAGCTCAGGTTATAAAATGAGGCTAATCTTGATGTTCCTTTATGAAATGAACAACTTCCTATACTGTTTTAAAATCCAAGCCACTGTAAGAATCAAGTTCTATTAATTTTGCTGTGAAATAAAGCAAAAGGTGTTTTTCAGAAAAAAAAAAAGAATCCACCTGCCAATGCACAGGTTCAATCCCTGATCTGAAAAGATCCCACAAACCACCAAGCAACTAAACCCATGCACCACAACTATTGAGCCTTTGCTCTGGAGCTTGGAGTTGCAACTACTGAATTCCACGTGCCCTAGAGCCCATGCTCTCCAACAAGAGAAGTCACCACAATGAGAAGCCCCTGCAGTGCAAGGGGCTAGAGGGTAGCCCCCACTTACCACAGCTAGAGAAAAGTCAGTGCAGCAACAAAGACAAAACACAGCCAAAAACAAATAAATAAATAAAAATATTTTTAAAAAATGTATTCCTAAAAAATAAAAAAAATAAAAATAAAAATGTATTCCTGATGCTTTGACATCCGGAATCTTGCTGACCAGGGAGGGACTTCCCTTCTCAGGGTTAGCCAATTCTTAGAGATTAGTTAACCACTTTCTTGTGATGGTGACTTTTATATGCAAATCAGCTTTTCCAGAGCCCACACCCAAAACCTTTACTGAGCTTGCTGGGTTCTTACCTTGGGGCCAATATTTCTCTGCCCTAATCACCCCAGAGACAATTATACACTACTAGCAGAGACGACTGAAATTGTATAAACTAGCCAATCCTAAACCTTGGTCTGCTTACACTACACACCCACTCCTTTCCACAAAAAATACAATAAAGACTCTTGCCCACATTTTTTCCTTGCCCCTTCTGTTACCCCATCCAAGGTCACTCTTCTTGCCACACAACAGACCAACATATCAGAGACGAGGTATTGAGGCAAGGAATATGACTGTAATCAGAAAGCCATCTGACCAAGAAGATGGCAGACTAATGTCTCAAAATAGCCATCTTATCGGGGTCTGGATGCCAGTATCTTTTATAGAACACAGAGCAGGGGAGGGTGAGGAATTACAGTGAAAAGGCCATTAATCCTCCAAATATCTCCTGGAATGGCCAGCCTCACAGAGTATGTGTATTAATTTTTCCTTTCTGTAGCCATCCACAGGTGGATAGGACCAGGGAGTCTCCCTGAACAAAGGCACTTTGGCTTAACATTCAGACAGAGGGGCAGTGTTCCCTGAGGCAGGCCATTATGTATAGACACTATCCTTTTAATAAACAAAAGCAATAGGAAGTAAAGATTAAAATCAAAGAAACAGATCCAACAGGAGTAAGATTTTGTTCTTTCCTGTAACATTTCTACCTCCTGACTGACCCTCATGCTTCTTTGTGGTGCCCTGCATGGCATGTGTGCCCTCCTCCTCTTGAGAACTTTGAGCAAAGAGAAACTAGTCTTTCCAGTGGCAATCATCTCCTGACCTGTTGACCTTGTCATACTTGAATAACAACCAAACCAACATTTTGAAACATCACCCCTCGCCTCCTGGGCCCCACTTACCTCCCATTCTAGCAGCTGCTCAGCTCAGGAGAGGCTGGTGATTGGACTAGAGTTGGGGAGGGAGGGTAACAGAAGTGTGTTCAAACTGCCCAGAATCTTTCCCCCTTGTTCCCCTTCTTCTCCTCCTCATGATGATTATCATTATTTCATGATTATCATCATCATTTATGAATTTTATTGCTGTAGGGAAATCCGTTCACCCCTATTATTAATGTTTCCTTATTTATGAAATTAGGCTAGCCTAGCTGACCTGCAGAATTCCTATCCTGTTCACTGATCCCATGAGAGCTATTTTCCTACATTTTTAGCCCACAATTTATATTATCAATATATTTGATTTCTATAAGAACTTAAAGTGCAGATTGTGTTAAATTGTACAGATTGTGTTACATGTATTCTCTGCTCTCCTGCCTTACTGATCTTGAAGATGTGTCACCACTCAGTGGCAATACTGCTGCTGTTTTTTAGACTCACTTGAAGCAGAACAGCTTGCTTTCTGTTATGTTATATTAAATACCAACTTAAAGAACAAAAACCAAAAGCCGCTCTTCTGTCAAAATAACGTCAGCTTCACAACATCTTTTTCACAGAGTTGATGTTTATTGCAAAAAGGAGCGCTTCAATATTATGAAGCATAAAAATCCTCTGATTTGATGTTTCTCTACAGTTTTCCTTTTCAGTGATAGTATAGATTGCATTGCAAGAACAGAGGCACTTATGTTATTTTCTTTCTTTGTGAAAACCTCTTACAGAGAAAGACATTTTGAGATTATTTTTCTAAAACAACAAAAAGATAAGTATCATGGTTATTAAAGATGATTTTTCCCATTAATGACTGAACCTAGAGCTTCCTTATTAGTTGAAGAAGTAGATTACTGATTGAAGAAAGGTTCAAGAATAATGCTGGAGAGTGGGAATATAACTGGGAACCATCATCTTTGCCTTCAAAGGATCTGTTATCTAGTTAGGAGAGAGAAAGAAAAGTCAATTTCTGTAACAATTCTTTTTCTAGTTTTAACAAACACATAGAAAACAAGTACTATTATTATATGTCAGTAATTATTTATAGTACTATAGTACATATTGTACATGTATATAAGTGCCTCAATGACATGAAGAGACTTGATATTTTTGTTTTGTGTTAATAAACAGTTGTAGTATACTTTGAAACAATAAGCAAGACATGTCAGAATGGGAGAGGTATTGAGTTGTGAGATGGTATAGGACAAATGGCATTAGCATACCTTTCTTGCCTGCCATCTGATCGTTGCTGGTGATTATTGGGGTTAAGGGCATGAGCTCTGGAGAAAGAATTCTGGTCCAATTCCCTCCAGGAAATCATTTCACTTCTCTGTGTTTTCAGTTTCCTTTCTCATAAGATGTGGGTAAGAAAAGTACCAATCTCACAGGATGAAGTGAATGGAATATGTAACACGTTTAGAAGGGCACCTGGTTTGTTCTTAGAACTTCATAGGCGTCAGCTATTCTCATTGTTCCATGCCTGGCCTCCTTACTCTCTTAGGAAGCCCGGGAAGCAAGCCTTCAGTTTCTTCATCTCCATTTCTCAGCAAAGTGCCTTGTCCAGAGGAAGGGCTGTGTAACTTCTCCTTGGATAAGAGAGAGAGGGAGGGAGAAAGACCCTTTTTCCACCATCCTTCTACTCAAATAGCTCATTCCTGAGCTATACATTTACAAAACAAACAAACAAACAAAAAAACCCCTAGGCTTCTTAAAAACTCTTTGTAGGGCCTGGCGTCTTGGATTTCAAATTTTCAGAACTCGAAGAAACCTCAGATAGTTTCCAGTTCTGCTGCCTCAGTGCTCAGTGGCATGTAGGGACCTGTTCAAAGGCTCTGGTGACACAGTAACACCAATGACTGGCTTGTACCCAGCATTTCAGCTGGAATCCTACACATTCTGCAATTTTACACTACCTTTCTTTTCATATTCCCCCTACTATGCCTGTTAAGCTATTCTATCAATACAACTTTTCCACCCAGTTGCCTTTTGCTTTTATCTCAACATTTTTCTTCTTGAAACATAACAAGGTGATCATCAGTTGCCCGCCCTGATGGCCGTACTCCGTAGGCAGGCAGCCCTGACCTTTCTCAGGTCTGGCCCAGGGCTCCTATAACCTGCTACCACAGTGTCCTGAGCTTTCACTGCCTACACAGTCCACCACACAGTATTTTGATTGCCTCTCTGGCCGTTCACATTCCCTGTTAGACATTAAGCTCCATGGTCTCTCACTTAAGAGGTTTGCTGCAGAGTCAGGGTTTAGGGTATGGGCCCTGGAGCTAGACTGCCTAGGTTCAGATGGTGTGATTTTGGGCAATTTATTTAAACTTCACTGTGCCACTGCTTTTTCCTCTGTAACATGAGCATAATAATGATATCCACTCAGAGTTGGAAGGATTACATGAGATAATGCTTAAGTACTTGGGATGGTACCTGGCATTGTAGGAACCTTAGTTCTTATTTTCCACTTTTCTCTTTCTTATCCAGTGCCTAAGAATTCAGAAAATATTTGTGGAATAAATGTCTGGCTGTCTTTGGGGTGATTAGAAATTAAATCTAATGCCCCTTCAATAATACAATAATCCTTTATTATGTTAAGAAGTGATGGGACCATACCAGAAGTATGACTTGAGCTCTTTGTCCATAATGGGTTTGCAAACAAGTTATAATGAGAAAATATACAACATGAGGAACCACTATAGAACTGAATAGAAATTACTGCCTATTAATATATGCAACTTTTATTGGGAACAACATAAAAGTTTATAAAACGTCCAGGTGTTTCACTACTAACAACCTTATCTCTGGAACCCAGAAGTTAGGTAGAGCATTATGAACTTTTAGAACGGAAAAAGACTCAAGAGATTATCCTTCATCTTAAAAATGAGAAAAATGTTGAAATTTATCAAAGACCAAGTTTTAAAAGGCTGTTGTTTATAGTTCATTGAAATATTTGGGTACTGAGTTTCCTTTAAGTGTTCTTCAATGCTAAAAACTAAAGACACCTAGAATTCTATTCTTTTTTTTGACCTTGCTAAGGGCTTGTGGGAGCTCATTTCCTGACCAGGGATTGAACCCAGGGCACAGCAGTGAAAGCCTGGAATCTTAACCACTAGGCTACCAGGGACCCTCGTCCCCCAACACACCCAGACTTCTTAGTTGCACCTACTGTGAGAGGAGTCTGTTAACTGGGAGGTTGGGTATGAATGGGTGTGTGCGTGTGCTGTCGTTTCATTCGTGGCCGACTCTTTGCAACCACATGGACCTTAATCTGCCAGGCTTCTCTGTTCATGGGTTTCTCCAGGCAAGAATACTGGAGTGGGCTGCCATGCCCTCCTCCAGGGGATCTTCCCAACCCGGGGATCGAACTGGCATCTCCTGCACTGCAGGCCGGTTCTTTACACTAGCACCACCTGCGAAGCCCTTGTTATGAACACTCTGTATATTTCTCCCTCTTCATCTAACATCTTTCTTTTAGGACATACAGTGGCCAAGCAAGTATATTATACCAGTAAAAAGAAGGATTCTTCAAAGTGGTTACCTGCCCTTCATTTTTTTGAAATAGCTTTGAAGCTCGCTAGGACATCAGGAACAGAAGAACATGAGGTGGAAGCTGAAATCTTTTTTCAGAAAGGTAAGATGTATTTGGAGTCACAACTATGATAAAGTTTGGCAAAACTTTTTTTCCTATTAACAAAGGGCTTCTTAAAAATCTGGTCACTGATTATATAAAATATTGATTTTACAAAGGGCATGGTGTTGACAAACACCTTGATGTCTCTGCCAAACTCCGTTTTGAATAAAGTGAACATGCTTATATTAAGTTTACATCTAGAAAGGGAAAAAAGACTCCTATTTTCATTTCTTTTACAATTATGACTGGCTTTCCTTATGCAAAGTTTCACGTTTGACACAAAAATCTCATTATCAGCCATTTAGCTATGAAAAATGTTACTTAAAGAATGCTCAGAAGATATTTTTATGCATAATTTCATTACTTAGCTAAAATAGCCAGTTTCTGTAAAAGATACCTATCCATTTAAATAGCTATAGCATATCTATACTTATAACTTGAAATACACATTTGCATAATGCATTCATATAACTTTGTTGTGGCCATTTTAGCCCTGAGAAAAGTGATGACGACAATTGGTATCATTCATTGAACATCTACTAGGTACAAAGCACTATAATCAGTGTCTTACATCTCATATTGCCAGTTCCTACAATAGTGCTACGAGTTAGGCATGATCAATCCTGGTTGGCAGATGAGGGCAGTCTGGGTAAATAACCATCTATAAGTCAAGAGCTACTAAATGCCCAGATATGAACTTCACACGAGGTGGCTCTATGCTCTGTCCACATGCTGCATGGAAACTGTCAATCCTTTTCACAGTGATTATGAGATTTCCCTTTCCAGTCCTTCTGGCTGTAGAAGTAGCATTCCAGCGCCTGGCATTTGAAGGCTGCAGCTTACCATGAGGAAGGGGGAGCTGTGTGCGCGTGAGAGCATTTTCATCATCTGTGTTGGTTTTCCAGCGTTTGCTGATTTTCTAGGATTTGTTTCTAGCAAAGGTGTTTCCTATGATGCCTGCAATGATTGAGGAAAGAAGAAAATGGATGTAGATTAAAGGAATACACTGCAGGAGGAAGTGAGAGCACAAAGTAAGGAAATGGAAGGAAAATAGGATGATAACACTTGTGTCCGAACAGTGAAAGGAGGCAGGGGAACCTCGAGGTGCCCAGGGAAGGAAGCAGCAGCTCTTTCCCCACTGGCGTACCTTCCAGCAGGAAACGAGAGATGGGCAAGCAAGGAGAACACATCCAGTTTTCCAAATTTCCAGCATAAAATATTTGTTCTGAAGTCCTAAATGATAGGAAAAAGAAAATGCATCTTTGTATATCCTTTTTCTCTTTCAGGCAAAATAGAATGTCAAATATTGATGGAAGAGAAACCTCCAACTATGCAACTTGAGAGTCTGTTTGAAGCTATACAGCTAAGCTTGAGAAATGATCAAAATTCAGGGTAAAAAAAAAGACTTTTTCATTATCACAATATGCATTTGGGTTTGAGTCCCGTGTTCTGGATGTGTGCTGAAATGACTGGGACACTCTCTTCCCATGGCAGGGCTAGTTTGGGGTGTTCATTGTCCAACTGGTTCACTGACTTCCTTTTCAAGCTTGTTGCTTTTGGCTCTGCCCCCAAGGCTTCATTCTCAGTGACAATTGATGACAGCAGTTAGCCTGGTGTCATACTGGATTGTAAATCACTTCCGGGCTATACTCAGCTTGATCTCCTATCAGTCCAAGGATACAGGAATTTCCACCAGATGTGAAATTGTATCGAGAAGGGATTTGTGTCATGCTGGTTCATCAGTGCCAAGGCTGGGCGACTCAATTCTGTATAATTGACTTAATGCACTGATTTAAATGACCCTGTCTGACAGGTTTGGTAGTGAACGCACAGCCCTCACCCACACCAAGTCATGACTTTCAGCATAACTCTGTGTGTCTCTTTAGAATCTAATCAGTGTAGGAGGGTAGAGACATAGACCTGGTTTTCCAGGCTTGACTATCACTTCTGTAGTGCCTTGTGTGCTGGAATATTCCAGAATGGTCTTGATGCTGGACTCCTTGCAGTCATGGCAGGAGGACAGCACAGGACAAGGAAGAACACACAGCTGTCTTTAAGAGCTTCTGATTTCAGTAGGGAGGAAGATGCCAGTGTTTAAGCCACAGGTGCTATGAAAAAAGGGTCAGTTTGGAACAGATGCTAGTTTTGCCTGTTTTTACCTTCATTTGTTCAGAAATTGTCACATGATGCAAAATGATGCTTCTGAGTAGTGAGGCTATGTAGTAAGTACAATGTTTTATTGTTTTAGGTTGATAAGAGACTCCTACCTTGAAATAGCCTTATTATTTTTACACATGAGGAAGTTAAAGAGCAAACTTTCAGTGTCACCATTGATGAGTATTAAGGTAATAAATGATTTTATTAGAAATATAAAGTATTAAATGTAAAGTATATTGCCTTTGAGCTTGCTTATTTTGCTACCTCTGTGCTATGGATATAAAGAGACATTTTTCTTTGTGACTTGGAGGAATTAATTCATTATTTTAAGCTCATACTCATATTTAGATACCTCTTTGGACATTTTTACATAAGATTCTGGAAATGGATTTCATTTGGAGATTTTTGCCTGTTAAAATGTTATCCATGAAATGTCAGTCAGTCAGTTCAGTTGCTCAGTCGTGTCCAACTCTTTGCAACCCCATCAGTTACAGCACGCCAGGACTCCCTGTCTATCACCAACTCCAAGAGTTCACTCAAACTCATGTCCATCGAGTCAGTAATACCATCCAGCCATCTCATCCTCTGTCGCCCCCTTCTCCTCCTGCCCCCAGTCCCTTCCAGCATCAGGGTCTTTTCCAGTGAGTCAACTCTTCGCATGAGGTGGCCAAAGTATTGGAGTTTCAGCCTCAGCATCAGTCCTTCCAATGAACACCCAGGACTGATCTTCTCTAGGATGGACTGGTTGGATCTCCTTGCAGTCCAGGGGACTCTCAGGAGTCTTTTCCAACACCACAGTTCAAAAGCATCAATTCTTTGGTGCTCAGCTTTCTTCACAGTCCAATTTTCACATCCATACATGACCACTGGAAAAACCATAGCCTTGACTAGACGGACCTGTGTTGACAAAGTAACGTCTCTGCTTTTTAATATGCTGTCTAGGTTGGTCATAACTTTCCTTCCAAGGAATAAGTGTCTTTTAGTTTCATGGCTGCAATCACCATCTGCAGTGATTTTGGAGCCCAAAAAATAAAGTCTGACACTGTTTCCACAGTGTCACCATCTATTTGCCATGAAGTGATGGTACCAGATACCATGTTCTTTGTTTTCTGAATGTTGAGCTTTAAGCCAACTTTTTCACTCTCCTCTTTCACTTTCATCAAGAGGCTTTTTAGTTCCTCTTCACTTTCTGCCAGAAGGGTGGTGTCATCTGCATATCTGAGGTTATTGATATTTCTCCCGGCAATCTTGATTCCAGCTTGTGCTTCTTCCAGCCCAGCGTTTCTCATGATGTACTCCATGAAATGTAGGTGCATATAAATATGCTCAGTCATTAGGATTGATCAGATGTTTGCAGGAAATGACATATTGCTTAAGCTGATAGACAAGTATGGTTTTCATTACTGATGTGACTGGCAAACAGATCATCTTTTGATAAGAAAAGTCATTCATTCATTTATCACATATCTATTGAGCATGTCCTATAACCCAGACCGTATTCTGGATAAAGCAGAGTCCAGGACAATCTCAGTGCTTGTTCCCACGCACTTACTCCTCCGTGGAGGGAGACAGGTAATAAACCTGTAAAGAAAGAAAGGTGGGAGGGAGTGAGGAAGGAAGAGAAGGGAAGGAAGGGTTGGGGTTGTTTTAGGTGGTGAAGTTTAGGATTAAGAAATAACTTGAGTTGGTGGGATTGTGAATGACTGCAGTGGAAAGAGGTGAAAAGTGAGATTTGATCATTTGGGAGGGAGCCTTGCAGGGTGGCAGAGGCATGCACTCCATCAAGCAGCTCTTCCAAATAAGGGGCAGAAACATCTCCATTGATCCTGTGATCCTGTTGAGGTCAGAGGTTCAGCCTTTCTCAGGAGCTCCTAGAAATGCCAATGCTCCTGGTCTGTGGGCCACACCTGAGTACCCAGGATTCAGACAGGGAGATTTTCTTTCTTTTTTAAAAAAATTAATGTATTTATTTTAATTGGAGGCTAATTACAGTATTGTACTGGGTTTTGCCATACATCGACATGATTCAGTAGCAGGTGCAAATGTGTTCCCCATCCAGAACCCCCTTCCCGCCTCCCTCCCCATCCCAGCCCCCAGGGTCATCCCAGTGCACCAGCCCTGAGCACCCCAGAGAGGGAGATTTTTTAGGCAGGAAGTTGGGTGGGGAACTTTGTGTTAATTTTTTTTTTTGAAAACTTGATTTTTATTTTTCAAAAAATACCATCTAATTGTTTATTCTTTAGATTTCAGTAGGCTTTATATATTTCATTCTCATTAAATAATCCTCTGACCCACCAAAAAATCTCTCCAGAAAATTTTGATGTAAAATCTCTAATCTTTGAGACAACATAAACATGATTTAAATTCTGTAGACAAATAGGCTTTCAGTCAGTTGGAACAACTTAAATGGTTGCTGCCTTAGGTGGGTAACAGCTATTTTTTTTTTCATCAAAATAATTACATAGAAAACTTACTTTTGTGATATGATACACATCTTTACATCCAATAAGAGAAAACAGAAATCTTTGTTTCCATGGCAGTTTGCAATGCAAATTAATAAGATGCTAGGATAGAAAATATATCACCTTTTGGGCCTTCTCTAGGGAGCTGTTTATAATTAGGAGCTTAAACAAATAAGATTTGAATGAAAGAATAGTATAACTCCAGTGACTGAACAGCAACAACAAACACAATATGAGCATTATTTTCTGTATATCTTGACATGGCATAAATATTTTAGCAAGACATACAATTATTAGACACACAGAAAACAGTCAAAAACAACAAAAATTCATCTAGGCATATTCAGACCATTGAAATGAAAATTTAAAATATGTCCTAGTAAAGACAATTGCTATATAAATGCTAAAAGAAAACATTATTGTTTCACTTACATGGAGAGTCTGGAGTATAGTGACTGTCACCCTGGTTTGGGTTGGAATCCTATCTTCATGACACAGCAGTGGGAGCAAAGCCTTTCTAACCCAAGTTTCCTCATCTGTGAAATGAAGGTGAGGATGCTTACCCCTTAGAGTAGCTAGGAAAATTAAGTAAAATAAAAGACTCGGCACATAATAAATACCCAAAAGAAAACCCAAAAAGAGGTGAAGGGACTATCCTTTATCATTATGTAACTTTGACTAGACTCCAACATTTTATCTTTCTGAAGTATTTTGTACATAGAAGGCGATGGCACCCCACTCCAGTACTCTTGCCTGGAAAATCCCATGGACGGAGGAGCCTGGAGGGCTGCAGTCCATGGGGTCGCTAAGAGTTGGACACGACTGAGCGACTTCACTTTGACTTTTCACTTTCATGCATTGGAGAAGGAAATGGCAACTCACTCCAGTGTTCTTGCCTGGAGAATCCCATGGATGGGGGAGCCTGGTAGGCTGCAGTCCATGGGGTCGCTAAGAGTCAGACATGAGTGAGCAACTTCACTTTCACTTTCACTTTCATGCTTTGGAGAAGGAAATGGCAACCCACTCCAGTGTTCTTGCCTGGAGAATCCCAGAGATGGGGGAGCCTGATGGGCTGCCATCTATGGGGTCGCACAGAGTCAGACACGACTGAAGTGACTTAGCAGTAGCAGCAGATCTCCAATAGTTATTTGTTAGTTGAACTATTTCTTGAACATTCATTCATGTATTCATTCAATCAAGCCAACACTTATTGAGTGCTTAATGTATGCCAAGCATGTTACTCTCTTCCACTAAGAAGCACAGAGGAGCAAAGGAAAGAAATAATTGTATTGTGATGTATTGAGGACTATAATAAGATAGGTCAAGTAGAAAAGTAGAGCAAAGTGGCTAATTCTGCTTTGGGGGAATGTAAGAGAAAGCTTTACAGATGAGATGAGTTTTGGAGGATAAGTAGAAGTTTTCCAAGGAATTGAGAGAAAAAATAGTCCAAAGAGAGAGATTATCAAACACATGTTTAGAAAACAGATTTATTGAATCATAAATTATATCTATGAAATTAACCTATTTTAAGAGTGCAATTCATAGATGTTTAATGATTTTACATGTTGTGTAACTATCATCACCATCTAGTTTTAGAACATTTCCCTCATCTTCAAAAGATCCCAAGTGCCCATTTGCTATCATTCCCATTTCTACCTCTAGTCCCAGGTAACCATTAGTCTGTTTTCTGTCTCCGTAGATTTGTCTTTTCTGTATAGTTCACTTAAATGGAATCAAACAGAATGTAATCTTTCATGCCTGCTTCCTTCACCTGGCATTATGTTCTTGAGGTTCACCCATGTTGTAACATGTAACAGTATTTGTTCCTTTTACTTCTGAGTAGTATTCCTTTATATAGTTTTATTACCTTTTCTTGATTCATTCAACTGGAGCTGGATATATGAATTTTTGCCACTTTTGGCTATTATGAATGATGCTGCTTTGAATACTCATATATAGATTTAAATATTTTAAACTTTATTTTTAATTGGAAGGTAGTTGCTTTACAATATTGTGTTGGCTTCTGCCGTAGAACAACGTGAATCCGCCATAAGTATACATATGTCCCCTCCCTCTTCAACCTCCCCCCAACCCCTACCCCCTCCCACCCATCTAGGTTGTTACAGAGTACCACATTGAGCTCCCTGTGTTATACAGTAACTTCCTTTTAGCTGTCTGTTTTACATATGGTAATATGTATGTTTCAGTGCTACTCTCTCAGTTCCATATACAGATTTTTCATGTGAACGTGTTTTCAATTCCTTTGGGTGTATACCTAAGAATGGAATTTCTGGGTCATACTTCGACTCTCTGTTTAGCCTGTTGATGATATGTTATATTGTTTTCCTGAGTGCTGTACCATTGTGTATTCCTACCAGCAGTGTATGAGGGTTTCAGTTTCTCCACATCCTTGCAAACAGTTGTTATTATTTATCTCTTTGATTGTAGCCATCTTAGTGGGTATTAAGCAGTATTTCATTAGGATTTTGATTTGCATATCCCTAATGGCCATTTGTATATCTTCTTTAGGAAAATATCTACTCAAATCTTTTGCCCATAAACTAAATTGAGTTATCTTTTTTATCATTGAGTTATAACTTTTAAAACATATGTGTTCTAGATATATATCCCTTATCAGATATATAATTTATAGATATTTTTTCCAGTTGATGGCTTGTCTTTTCATGCAATTAATTGTATCTTCAGAAACAAGAGTCTTTACTTTTAATGAGGTACAGTTTATCATTTTTTAATATATTTTGTGGTTTTAGTACCACCTTACCTAACCCCAGATGTTGAAGATTTTCTCCTGTGTTTTCTTCTAAAAGTTTTTTAGCTTTAATGCTTAAGTCCATCATGGTATATTTTGATTTAAGTTTTGTGTAAAGTGTGAGGTAAGGCTCTAAATTCATGTTTTTGCACATAGATATTCATTTGTCTGAGTATCACTTGTTGTAAAGACTATCTTTTCTTTATTGAATTGCCTTGGCTCCTTTGTCAAAAAATTTATTGATCAAAAGTCTAAATATTTTTCCTAGACTTCCAATTCTATTCCATTGATCTATAATTCTACCTTTATGTGAGTATCCACTGTCTTGATTACTGTATGGCTTGTAGTAAGTTTTTTGAAATTGTAAAGTATTTGTCCTCCAATTATGTTCTTCCTTTTCAAAATTATTTTCACTTTGAATCTTTTGCATTTTCTTCTTCATTTTAGAATCTGCTTGTCAGTTTCTGCCAAAATGCAGAATTTTGGTACAGATTATGTACCAAATAATCTACAAGTAATTTGTAGACATTTAGCATGTTAACAATTTTGAATCCTCAATTCATGTATATGAACTCTCTTCATTTATTTAGATATTAATTTTTCTTGATATTTTTTTTACTTTTCAGTATGCACATTTTATAAATTTTTGTTAAGATTATTTCTATCATGAATGGGTATTTTCTTAATTTCATTTTCAGATTGTTCATAGCTAATACAATTGATTTATGAATATTGAGTTTTGTATCCTGTGATCTTGCTAAGCACATTTGTTAATTTTAGAGGTGTGTGTGTGTGTGTGTGTGTGTGTGTATCTTGGGATTTTCTACATATAGGATCATGTTCCTTGCAAACAATTTAATTTCATTTCCTATTCTAGATGCATTTTAAAAATTTTCTTACCTGTTTGTATAGGCTTGTATCTCATATGCAGTATTGAACACCTCCCATGTAAAAAAATGCCCATCATATTTTTTTTTCCTGTTTTCATTCTGAGCTCAAGTTTGGCCTCAATAAAGCCTTCCTCTCAATTCAAAATGAGCTTTCTTTTTTGAATGTCTGTGTCACTACTTGTTCTTACAATATAGTTATTTAATGTTATTCTGTACTCAATGCCTATTAGCCTTGTGTCCAGAATTAAATAGGTAAATTGCCCAAGATTATAGTCAGTAAGCTGGCAGTGGCTACCCCAGAGCCTAAGCAGTGTTATTACAGCTAGTGAGGATGGTCTTCATATTTGGGACAGGGCTACATTGCTTAGATTTTAGATTCCCCATGGACGGATCTCTCCAGGTATCACCTGTCTCCAAGTTTAAAACTTGATCTAGTCACATTTGTGCATTGTATTTCCTGCTCTGGCATCAGCTTTATTCATTGCTTTTCCTTTTATTTGGGAGTCTTATTGCCAGAAGTAAAAAAGGTATTTTTATTATTGCTTATTTTATTGTTGAAGATCTAAAAAATCAGGTAAAATATGAATGTCAACAAATTAGAATAAGCCATCTAATCGAATAGTTTTTCCAGATTAGTTGAATCTTTAAATTTGACTATTAATACTTTAAAAATGTAAAACAGACAGCTACTATGTTGCTGGCAGGGTTTCTGTTTACTTCTGTATTCTTGACTTTTTTATATTTAAAAACTGAACACACATGACACACACACACCCTCACATTGCATGTATCTCCGTTCATTGTCACTTTTTGCTGTTTTGTAGAACTTCATGATTACAGTCATCCTTTTAACAGTTCTGTAGTTAGAAAGCTGATGGCAAATACCTATCAAAAATCTTTAAGTAGTATTCCTGTTTCTGACATCTTTACACACAATATATATTCAATTTATAGATCCTCTATTAAAATGGTAAATAACACTTAAAGTGCCATTTCTGTTTATATTATTGATATTCAAATAATGTAAGCTTATCTAGAAAATCACACCAAAAAGTTAAATATAATTAAATTACCCATAAAACCTGGGATAACGACTGTTGATAATTTGCTCTGTTTGTGTATACAGAAAAATATATATTATCTTTTAAAAAATGGGATCATACTTTGCATGCTATTTTGTAACCTACACTTTTCTTTTGCTAATATGATTAGGATATCTTTTCATGTTGATAGATGCATGTACATTATTATTCTTAATGGCTACACAGTGTTACACTAAAATCTCATCTTCAGAAGATTAGAAAATCTGTCATTAAACTTTAGGATATCTTTATCTGTCTTTATCATAAACTATTTGCCATATTTTGTAGGCTCTTCCCAGAAGGCATAGTTCTATTAAAGAACCAGTAGTAAATAAACATGAAATGTACAGTTTATTTGCCTGGATTGCAATAAGAGCTGCTGCACAGGTTGGTGTGATTTTTATTTAATTCTTTCTTTACTGTCTCATCTGTTAAGGCAACACAATCTATTTATTTGAGAGAAAGAAAAATTTCACATTCTTAGAGATTTGTGCCAATGATATTTCTTTGGGGCGATTAGAAGTGCTCTTTATATGTGTAGAGTTTTTAATCTCTATTAGCCAGACTTGGTTTTGTTTGTTTCAACTTTTCTTTAATGAAAGTGTTGGCAGATACACATGTGCACATATTTTGGGAAATATCTGTTACAGTTAGGTGAGGGAGCCTATTCAGAGTGACTTATTTATTGATTAAATTGTCAACAATCATGATTTGTTTGACTATGATACATAGTACATGCAGGGGATCACATATTGTTTTTCAGATTGTCTTTATTTTTCCTACAGTATATACCAAACATTATGAATTTGCTCTTTCATATTCTTCACCTAATGGATATCTATGAATCAAAAAGCTTGCATTTATGAATTCTAATTATGCATTAATTTTAGGTCAGTGAGGCTGTGCTGGCAATTAATCTACTTATTGGAAAGAAGAATGCTAGAACTGATACAGTTAGCCAAGGGGCATTATCAAATATTCCAGAATTTGCTTCCATGGATCTTTTGTCTTCATACACAGATTATTTGCTTGGTATGTTTGGATGTTGGGCATTTTATATACATATAATGTATAATCAAGTTTCAAAGATTTAATTCTAGAGATTTGTTGGGTTTTAACTTTAAAACAACAATGGTTTGGGAAACCTCTAAGACCCTGAAAGGGCAAATCTTAGGGTCTAGCTGCTAAAACATAGGGGCCCCCGCTTGCTGTATGTATGTATATGTTATTCCATTCACTGCTGCATTTTAGGTGCAGGGTTATGTGGGAAAAGAGTGATATTTCCTGATGGCCTGTTTATTTTCCAGTTCACCCATTTGAAATGAAACTTTGTGGGATTATTTATTTGAGAGACCTTCTCTGAGCCTCTGAAATGTGTACCTACTCTTACACTCTGATTTAGCTCCCTGTTTCTTTTCTTAGTTCTTTTGTGTGTGTGTGTGTGTGTGTGTGTGTGTGTGTGTGTGTGTGTGTGCTTGTGCATGTTTAAGCTTTTTCTCTTATTAAACTATCATCAGCTTCCTGAGGGCAGGGAAGTTAGCTATTTGATTTGCTAAAGGCTCTCCTTAGAGACAATAGAGACAATGGAAACAAGAGACAAGAAGAAACAATGGAAACAGTGAGACATTTTATTTTCTTGGGCTCCAAGATCACTGCAGACGGTGACTGCAGTCATGAAATCGAAAGATGCTGTCTCCTTGGAAGAAAAGCTATGACTGACCTAGATAGCATACTGAAAAGCAGGGCCATTGCCTTGCCGACAAAGGTCCATCTAATCAAAGCTATGATTTTTCCAGTAGTCATGTATAGATTTAAGAGTTGGACCATGAAGAAAGCTGAGTCCTGAAGAATTGATGCTTTTGAACTGTGGTGTTGGAGAAGACTCTTGAGAATCCCCTGGACAGCAAGGAGATCCAATGGGTCCATCCTAAAGGAAATCAGTCCTGATTATTTATTGGAAGGACTGATGCTGAAGCTGAAACTCCAATACTTTGGCCACCTGATGCAAAGAACTGACTCATTTGAAAAGACCCTGATGCTGGGAAAGATTGAAGGTGGGAGGAGAAGGGGACATCTCATCCAACCATGAGATGGTTGGATGGTATCACTAACTTGATCGACATGAGTTTGAGCAAGCTCTGGGAGTCAGTGATGGACAGGGAAGCCTGGTGTGCTACAGTCCCTGGGGTTGCAAAGAATTGGACATGAATGAGCATGAGCACACACTACAGAAAATCACATATTACTTATACATAGCAAGGATTGATATTAATATTTGTTAAATGAATGAATGAAAAGTTAGTGTAATTTAAACTTAACCTTACTCTATTTTTAAAAATTTGTAACTCTGCTGTTGGTTACAGTAAACTGTAGTATAAATCTGTAAGTCATACCAGCAATAACATAAATATTGAACAGTCATTTTATGTTTTTGCCCATTCATTCAAAAAATATTGAGTGCTGTTTTGTGCTAAGCACTTGGATAGGTCCTAAGAAGCAAGGTACTGGAATTTTACTTCCAGAAGGATATTTTAGTAACAACAGTATCTAATTTTGCTTGTCATTGGGTGAGCATTGAGCCAAAGGGGATGAAAAATGTTAACTTTAACCTGATGGGGTGAGGTAGTCTTCCTAAAGCCTCTGAAATCACTCTGGTAGGCCAGAGCTTACTGCTGAAGGGTTGAGTCAACCTTAGCTGAAGAGTTTGTGTCTGAAATCATCTCCTTCTTTGGCTCTCTCTCTCCTGAAGACTAGGTGGCCCAGACTGTTTTCCAAACTAAAATGGTTTGCTCTGAGGTTAAACCATCAGATGGATTTTTTTAATGCTAAGGTATTATCTTCTTCTTTTTATTTCCTGGTGAGATTTTGCTTCATCAGACTTCTGGTCCATGACCTGGATCTCAGACAGGGTGCATGGTTTTCCTTAGAGACCCCAAAGGTAGGCTCTTGGGGGACAAAGCAGGGCAGTATAGCAGTAGGGGCTGGTCACTGCTTTTTTCTCTTGATACGGCTTGGCAACTCAGTTCTCCCTGCTTCAGAATGCCAGGAAGGCAGTCCTCTTAGAAACACACATTATTGTTTTGCCACAAAGGGAATGCAGTATTAATAATGAAGAGGTTTCAGCTTATACCCTGATCCTGTCAAACCGTTGAATTTCTCTCAGCCTCATTGTCCTTAATCTTTAGACTGAGTGAATTAGATTTATTTATGAAGAAGACTGAAATCTGAATTTTAAGACTGTGATTCCAACTACTAACATGGCTATTTCTTTTTCACAGTGGTCCCTTATTGCCTCGGATAGATCTGGTCTACTTTATCCTGCTCTGTTTTCTCATGCTTTAAGTTTTTAGGACAGAGATAACAAATAAGTTAGATCTGAAATTCTGTGTTAATCAGTTATTGCCAAAATTGCAGTGTATACCCAATAATCCTAAAACTCAGTGGCAAGAACGGCATGACTTCTTTCTTTTACTTGTCTCCTGTGTTCTGCTTCAGGCTGCAGGCCAAGTTCCAGTGCACTTCATGTACATTTGTTATGAGACCCAGGGTATAGAGGCAGTGACTGCTTAGGGGGTGCTCTTCTCACGGTACAGACCAGAACACAAGACCAAGCCCAAGCACAGAAGCACACTCAAGACCTCTCTTCACGTTACATCCCATTAGTCACAGCAAGTCCTCTGGCCAAGTACAATGTCAGTGAGGCATGGAATTAGACTCTCCCTGCAGAGAAAGGAAAGTGAAAGTGAAGTTGCTCAGTCGTGTCCGACTCTGCAGAGGAAGGAAGAGGGTGTGAATGTTTGTGGGATGATAGTCCAAACTACTGGGCTTCCCAGGTGGCGCTAGTGGTAAAGGATCTGCCTGCCAACGCAGGAGACATAAAGACATGGGTTTGATCCCTGGAGGAGGGCATGACAACCCACTCCAATATTCTCGCCTGGAGAGGGACAGAGGAGCCTGGCGGGCTACAGTCTATGGGGTCTCAAAGAGTTAGACACTACTGAATGACTGAGTGCACACACACCTAATCCACACTATGGCTCAGTTCAGTTCAGTCGCTCAGTCGTGTCTGATTCTTTGTGACCCCATGGACTGCAGCACACCAGGCCTCCCTGTCTAACACCATCTCCCGGAGTTTACTCAAACTCATGTTCATTGAGTCAGTGATGCCATACAACCATCTCATCCTCTGATATCCCCTTCTCCTCCCGCCTTCAATCTTTCCCAGCATCAGGGTCTTTCAAATGAGCCAGTTCTTCTCATCAGGTAGCCAAAGTATTGGAGTTTCTTCTTCAGCATCAGTCCTTCCAATGAATATTCAGGACTGATTTCCTTTAGGATGGACTGGTTGGATCTCGGCTGGTAGCCACCTAAGAAGAATTCTGAACTGCTGCATGCAAGGACTGGAAAAAATGCTGCGGTGATCAGTTAGGTGTCACGCATGGGCCCGCACAGTGGGGAATGGCATCTCCTAACCAGATGATCTTAGTTGATCCAATTGGGCTAATAGTCTTCATCTCAGCGGTGCCTAATACTAGAATTTATGCTTTACTTTTCTGTTTCAGTGGTTTTGGTAGCATCTTCCAATTTTCTGTTTCCATTTTGTACCCATTAACATTCCTTTATTATTGTACAAAGATTCTAATGTGAAATGACCTGATTTTTTTAAATGTATTTTTCTTTTTTAATTATTTTTTTTTGCTGTGGTGGGTCTTCATTGCTACACAAGGGCTTTCTCTAGTGCAGCAAGCAGGGGGTTACTCATCATTGTGGTACACGGATTTCGTGTTGCAGTGGCTTCTCTTATTGCAGAGTGTAGGCTCCAGGTGCACGGGCTTCAGTAGTTGCAGAGTGTGGGCTCAGGAGTTATGGTGTTCGGGCTTAGTTGCTCGGCAGCATATGGAATCTTCCCAGACCAGGGATCAAATGGATGCCCCTTGCATTGCAAGATGGATTCTTAGCCACTGGACCACCAGGGAAGCCCTGTAATGACCAAATTTTTTAAGCCCAATTCATTTTGTATTTTGCCTTAAGAATAATAATTTTGCTCTCCACTATTCTTCTAGCAGTCTGATCATAAATTACTGTTACAATTTCCCTCATTTCAGTATTTGGCTTGGAAAGAAATATTGAATCCCCAACTGATTGCTTCAAATACCCAGATGGCAGTGAAGTTCATATTATAATGAATTGCTAAAGGGCAACAACAACAAATAAAAATTGTTTGATTTTCCTTGTGTTAGCATACATTAGCATCCAGGAGAAAACCTCTTCACTCATCTTATCTTCACTAGCATTGATCTGTACACTATGTGGTAAAGGATATTCATTGTTATCATGTGTAGAGCACTATACAGCTATTTCTGTCCAGAGGGAAGAACACACCAAGGAGTAGGTCTTGCCACCCATAAACTTCTAGTCTTTAGCAATCAGAGCAGGCATCCACTTTGAAATGATATAAATGCATTTATTAAGAGGACCATATTTTAAGCTAAAGCTGGACACAGGCTGGGTGGGCATTTGAATTTATTAGGAACATTTTTTTTTTCTGGAAGAAGTACATGTGAGGCAGATACAAATGGACTAGAGGCATGGAGAGCAGGTAGAAGGGAAGCTTATTTTCTCAGCACTCTGAGCAGTTGACAGAGAAGCATGGTGACAGAATAGACCAGTCATGTGTGGAGGATGGAATAAAGATCATCTTGCCAGGACCAGAGAGCAATTGTATGATGTCTATAGAACAATAAGAGAATTGAGTGATGCAGCCGGCCCAATTTACTGAGGTTTCTTCTACATTGTCGTGTAGGAATACAGACCCTGAAATGATGCTACTGGCAACAGGGGACCATATTTAGAGTGAATGCAGAAAACACCTACTCAATATCTACTTTGGGCCCCGTTATATTCAAATATATTCCATCTTTTTGTCTTGATTTTCTTGCAGCCTTAATAAAAAATTCTGCTAGGATTAAAAATTATTAAATTCTGTAATATGTTTTGAATTAAAAGTGACATTCAGGGTCAGTGGTCCTGGATGCAGCCTCTCACAACTAAATACACTTGATACACAGAAAAATATAAATATGTGTCATGCCAAAAATGAATGTTGATGAACCTACTGTCAGAACATAAAGAGAAATCTATGGAGCAGAACCAAGAATCAACTGATCCTTAGTATTAATACATGTTTTGCCTCTTGAGATGGAGAAAACTTTCCATCCTGGAAAAAATGTGATTTGTCTTTCCTGTTCTGCCTTGTCCCTGGCTCAGAGATATGGGTCAGTGCCAACTGAAAACTGGGATATCATTCCTCTACTGCTATCCTATTTTCTATTCCTCCGAGACACAAATTTCCCATACTGGTGGGGAGCTAGAAGGACACATTATATCTTCAAATCCCAAATAATTATACCACATACAGGTGAGAATGGAGATAAATTATTCATGCTAGAAATACTGATTATATACATGCATGCATGTGTGTGCTCACGTGCTGCACCAATTCAGATTGTCAACAATTCAGACAATGAGGGTACAATGAGAATTATCCTCAGTGAAGCAGAGGCCCCAAGTCAGTGTAACCAGGCGGTCCTTGCTGAAGGTGGTGGAAACCATTGCAAAGGGATGCTTCTCAATGCAGGGTATAAGGGACGCTCCCTCCAAAATATTCTTCTAAAGATAAACTTACAGATAGCACAGATAATACGTGGACAAATTTTGGCCTCATTTATGGATTGTAAAGACAAAATAATTGTAAACAGAAAAAGCAAACTTTCTACGAAAGAACAAAAACTAAACTGGTCTTATTTTTTCTCTGTGACATTAAAGACTACATAATATTGGCCACATAAATGTAGAGGTTCTTTTTTGCTTTTAATTTAGCTCAGTTTTTTGCATAGGTCATTTATTTTCAAGAATCACAATTCAAAATTCATAGAAGGGTATGGAAAGAGTTGTCTCCCTTCCATCTTCTCTGCAAGTGACTCAGTTCTCTTCCCCAGAGGCAAACAGTGTTGTCAGAATGCGTGTGTGTATGCTAGGTTGCTTCAGTAGTGTCCAACTCTTGGCAGCTATATGGACTGTAGCCCACCAGGCTCCTCTGTCCATGGGATTCTCCAGGCAAGAAAACTGGAGTGGGTTGTCAGGCCTTCCTGTAGGGGATATTCCCAACCCAGGAATTGAACCATGGGGTCTCCTGCATTGCAGGTGGATTCTTTACCAACTGATCTACCAGGGAACCACTAGTACCATATCAATGCTCTATTCCTCCTATAACAAATAGCCACAAATTCAGTGGCTTAAAGCAACACAATGTATTCTCTTACAGTGCTGGTGTTCTGAAGCCCAATATAGGACTTATTGGGCTAAAATTAAGGTGTCAGCAGGCTACTTTCCTCTGGAGGCATTAAGGGAGAATGTTTCCTTACTTACTTAGAGTCTCAGATTATGGTCAAGCGCTAACTATGGCAAAAATCCAAAAGTTATCAAAGAAAAGGTTAATAGTTTATACTACTTAGAAATGAAAAGTTTCTTCATGGCACACAATTACCATAAAGAGGGTTAAATAACATGTGATAATTGAAAAGATGTATTTGCAAATAATATCACAGTTAAAGGGTTTATTTCTATAATAAAGAGCTTCTGTGTATGTGTGTGTGCTTAGTCGTTCAGTCGTGTCTGACTCTTTGCGACCCCATGGACTGTAGTCAGCCAAGCTCCTCTGTCCATAGAATTCTCCAGGCAAGAATATTGGAGTGGGTTGCCATCTCCTCCTCCATGAGCTCTTCCTGACCCCAGGATCAAACTCCTGTCTCCTACATTGCAGGTGGATTCTTTACCACTGAGCCACTTGGGAAGCCCAATAAAGAGCTTCTGCAAGTATTTAAGGAAAAGGCATGGACCCTTTTACTAGTTAATGGAAATCTATTCGGAATATGTAAAAAATAACAAATGGATACAATTTTAGTTTTCCCAAATGGCTATCCTATTTCTGTACTTTTTTCTAATTTCTATTGATCTGTCTATTCAGGATTCAATACCACACTATTTTAATTATTATAGCCTTATAATATAATTAGTATCTATTAGAGTAAATCCTCACTTATTACTCTTTCTTTTCAAAATTGTATTTCTTTTATGGCTCTTTTTTTCTACTTTGGAAACAACTTGTCTAGTTTAAGAAAGTTCTCTCATAATTTTATTAAAGTTGCATTACCTTTATATTTTATCCTAGAAATAACATGTTTTTATTCTGTTGAGTCATCTTAACCAAGAATATTGTATGTCTTATATTTTTAGTTCATTTTCATGCCTTTTTTTCAAAAAAAATCAGTCCCTTAGGAGTGTTTTAACATTTTCTTTAAGTAGATCGTATATGCTTCTTGTTAGACTTACTTCTCAGATTTTTATCTTATTAGTAGTATTGCAGAATTTTTTCATTAGCTTTCTATTGGTTGCTGTTTTTGTGTATGGAGGCTATTGATAGCTCTGTATTACTTAATTATCTTTAGATATTTTTCCTCACTTTATCCTTCATGAGCAAAGTCTAGGCAGCACATATCTTCTGTAAAGGGCCAAATAGTAATATTTTATGTTTTGTGATCTCTGTTGCAACTGTTCAGCTTTGCTGTGTTAATGTGAAGGAACCATAGACAAAATGTAAATGAGCATGGCTGTATTCCATTCTTAAGGACACTGACATTTGAATTTCATATAACTTTCACATATCACAAAATATTAATTTTTTCAAACCCTTTAAAGTATAAAAACCATTCTTAGCTTATGGGTCTTACATAAACATGCATTGACCTAATTTGGCTCATAGACTAGAGTTTCTCCTTATAGATCTAATTAATTCTAATTAGTGCCATTAAATTAATCCTTATATTTGTTCAAGTTTCCTTTTTTTTTTTTTTGTAACACAAACAGTGGTGCCATGAGTATCTTGTGCAGGACTCTTGGTACATGTCTCTGAGTATCTGCATTTAAAATTTTATTAGCCTCTGCCCAGGAATTTGCTCTCCCAAGTAGTATATGAGAATTATGGTATCTTCACATTTATTGCTTTCAGATTTTAGTTTCTGTTAATTGCTGAGGAATGTGAAATGGTATTTCATCTTAATTTATCTGATATTTTATGATGCTAAAAATTTTGGCCATTTGGTTTTCCTTTTCTACAAGTTACCTGTTGAAATTCTTTGCCCATGTTTCTGTTGGACTATCTGACTTTTTCTTATTGATTACATAGTAGAAGATAATTTATGATTTTTTAAACATGTTTTCTCAGTCCATGGTTTGTTATTTATGATTGGTGTCTTTTGTGATACAATTTTTTTTAATTGAATGCAATCCTAAGTGTCAATATTTCCTTTATAAGTTGTGCTTTACTTTTTTCACATATGGTTATTTTACAAGGAAAACATAATATTTGTATTCTAATTTTTTTTTTTTTTACACTTTCAGATAACTACCAAGTTGTCTTCCAGACTGGTTGTACATTTTCTTACGTTAGTGAAGAGATACATGAAGATGTAGATTCTCAGAAAAAAAACCCAATTAAAGTGGATATTACATGGATTCTTCTGCTGCGCTACTATATTCACCTACAAAGAATTAATAATATGAGCAAATTGCTAGGTAGGCCTTTGAAAGAATATATTCCTTTCCAGTCATTAAGTCATGTTTCTTACTTAGAACTATAAAATATGTTTAACATCTTTCTGAGTGAACTCTCATCAGAAGATGGAAATTTCAGGGGTTCTTTGCCTGATATACAGGGACCTTTGAAAAGAACAGTATTTCAATGTATTTAAAAACATCCTTAGAAGGAGGCATCCAGAAACTTCCCCCAAGACTACTGAAGTGCTATGTGACTCAAAACAGTTAAGAATCAGAGTGACCCTAATGTGACAGCTTATAAAATGAACAAGGTGAAACCTTTGGCATTAAGGAGAGAAAGAATATCTAGTATTTAAAGAGAAAGACAGGATATTTAACTCTGAAGTTTTGAATTTTGTTTGTTGTTGCTTTTATTTTAAAATCATTGGTGCTCTAAAGAATAGCCAAAAAAACTGTTGTAATCTAAGTCACATTCTCTCCTCTTGTGGTTTTGTGATGATGTATTTATCTGTGCCCATGAAATTGGTGAGCCAGTGTTGCTTATGAGGGCAAACAATTGGGAAAGACAGCTTGACTAAAGCAGCACCCAGTGATGGGGAAATCAGCAGGGCAAAGAGGCTAAGTCACAGAGCGGCTCAGCCTGGTTATCAGAGTTAGTGACGGGAGAGGCAAGCACTGGGAAAGGTGGTGGGTAAAAGGTGCATCGTGATAGGGCCAGTTCAGTAGCGAAGGAAGTGGATATAATCCAGCACAGTGGGCCCCAGTGATGCCCTCCTGTTATCGATTCAGCTCCCCCTGGATTCACCTGCTGGTATCTCCCATGTCAATCGTGCACATTTTGCTTCTTTCTGCCCTGGGCTTTCTTAGAAATGACTGAGGCCCAGCATATAGGCAGGATAGCCTGGAAGTACCAGGGACTGCACACATTCAGGAGTAACCCGCAACTGCTGAGGGAGGGAACTGGTTGATAGGTATTCCAGCATGCCAGCCCCCTGATGGAACAGATTTCCATGCTTTTTCTTAGGAGGCCCTCAGCAGGACTGAGCTCTCCTTGTCCATAGCTGGAGCCCTTTCCTAACTTGTTGTCATTGACTCTTTTCTTTTCTGTCACACATTTCCCATTCTCTCACTTCAGATCAGTTTTCAAATAAATTACCTGAACCTGAATTTTTGCTTTATTATTATTATTTTTTTTGGCTGGGGATAAGACAAATAAGACAGCTAGATTGAATGTTTTGCTTTGATACGCTTGAAACCAGAAGTAGGATCACAGAGTTCTGAGGTGTTCTTTCCTTCCTGTGACCAGAAGCAATTCTGTTAGTGTACAAGCTTGAAAAATGGAGGAAGGTCATGGGCAGCCACTGGGTGAGGTGGGAATGTGCAGGAATGAGATTAGCAAGCAAAGGACAGCAATATTGAGACCATTCTGTTATCTAACATGATTCTATAGTAGTTTTTGTTTTTCCTTTAAGCATCTCTGAAGCCAGGATCTGGGATGTCTTTGCCAGATGACACTCTTCTCACTTCTCTTTTTAACTCTGGATTGATTTTGCGCCAAAAAGAAATGCATTTTTTCCTTAAAAGATTCTTACAGCTATATTCTTCTTCTTGTATTGATGAATTTCCAAAAGAACTATTTCAAGTCATGGAACATCCACCTGTTCTAGAAAAAGTCTTATATGATTCAGCAAGCAAGGTAATGTTTAAAACATTATATAATTATACATTTTTTGGAAGACTTAATCATCCTTTTATTTCCGAAAGAAGCACATTAACCTCCATACTGACACAAAGGTTTTTAGTTTCCTCAGAGGTTTTACCTGAGGAAACTTTTACCACAGAGAAAAACCAACCAGACATGCTGGTTTTCTGTTTTCATATGTTCTGTTTTGCTGCTCTTATAAGCCTTCAAAATGTCCCAGACTTTTCTGTATTCCTACACATCACAACTTCTCTCAGAGTCATTTTGCCAAGAAGTTATACAAATTTCAATATAATACCCTATAAGGAAATTAAACTGAGACTTTCTCAATCTATACCCAATTTCTGTACCTTTGTTTTACATGTGTAATAAAAAGCATTCATTTTTATTGTTAGCAATCATAAGTATGCTAAGGGTAAATGGCAAGTTTTTAAGTAAATTAAAAGTTTGAAGATTTTGTGGTTGGGGGAGGGAAAGTGTTATTCAGTTGGATGGACTTCCCCAAAATATCTAGTGAAGAGATGTAAAAGAGGGTCTTGAACAAGCTACTAGGGTCTTGAATAATAGTAATTTTTAAATAAACTACCAAAACGGGTGGATTGGAAGATACTGAAAAAGTATAAAGAGTTTCAGTAAAAATGGAGATTTATTTCAAATTTGGTATGTTCAACAAACATATGTTGGATACTAACAATATGCCAGACACTCTTAGGTGGTGGAGAAAGCAGGAGTGGATAAAGCATAGTCTCTGGTGTGGTAGTAGAGAAAGATTGGTAGAGTTAGCACAAAAGAAAATGACAGCCCCTCACAGATGCTCTTTAAGAAAAACATGGCCAGGTTAATAGCAGAAAGAATATGAAAATCAAAATGTTAGTTCTACTGTCAATAGCACGTAAGGCTGATTGGCAAAGTATAAGTGAAAGGAAGTTATCCGAGAAAGAGATGATGAAACAACTAAGCTTATGGTCATGAGGAATGGGAATGAAGAGATGGATATAAATGATGTTGCTTACGTAAAATTGAAAAAAAAAAAACACCTTAGTGACTCTATGGCGATGGCAAAAGAAGAGGGAATGAGAAAAGTTTTATCCCATCATTTGGAACCCCTGTCTGTGATCCCTAGAGCATGATGACACCATTAGCAGATACAATGGGGGCAGGAGAGTGAGAATGTTTGTGGACAAGGCTCGTATGTTCTGCTTTGAAATTATAGTAGAGAACCCAAGAGAAAATAGTGTACATTTTCCATATGTATTTGTGAAATGAATAAATCAAGTCATTTGCATAGAATTCTTTCAAAACTAGGGGGAAAAAACCCACTGATTTATCTTGACTTTGGATTTCACCATATAGCCCTTTAATTTTTACAATTATACCCATACCAGACACATTCATGTTTCTGTTGTCAACTGTCCCAGAGAAGTGACCTGAAAATGTGTCTTGTTCCCAACGGGAACCTTTGCTCATCTTATCCTACTGGAGTATAGTAGCCTTATGTTTAGGGCTTCCCTGATAGCTCAGTTGGTAAAGAATCTGCTTGCAATGCAGGAGACCCCGGTTCAGTTCCTGGGTGGGGAAGATTCCCTGGAGAAGGGATAGGCTACCCACTGCAATATTCCCGGGCTTCCTTGTGGCTCAGCTGGTAAAGGATCCGCCTGCAGTGCTGGAGACCTGGGTTCAATCCCTAGGTTGGGAAGATCCCCTGGAGGAGGGAACTGCTACCACCCCAGTGTTCTGACCTGGAGAATTCCATGGACTGTACATGTCTGACTCTTTGTGACCCCATGGACTATACAGTCCATGTATAGTCTTTGTCTCTGACTCTTTGTCTTTCACTTTCACCCTTGTGTTTGGGGTAAATAATAAAATTTTAAAAAGATCGTTCTTTGGAACAAGAGAGGAGAGTGATTTTAAAAAGTAGTGGAAAGACCCACTAAGGAATATTTATGGATTCAGTTAAGTGAGTCTCAACTAGGGTTATTGCCCCCACGGCAGTGTATTGCAATCCACACGGGAGGATTTTTCAGATTACTTCCTAGATACTGGAAGTATTGGAATGCCCCAAACTCAATGCCCCTATTTCCTGTCTCAGATTCTAAGTCATTTGAGAAATAAAAGAGTAAGACATACTGAGATTAAAAAATACCTTACTTTATGAGTCATGTGTTGATACTGTAGGAAATGGTTTATATTTACGGCTAAATGGTCTCCCTAATAGTGATTAGCAAAGTTGACAGTTCTACCAGTCCAGGCTGATGGGTTTTGGTGGAGAGTGGGGTCATTACAGGTCTCTTTAAAACCTGTGGGGCCAGAAACCCCTTTAAAATCTGTCGCATGAAGGAGCAGAGGATGTTCACTCCCTGAAAACAATATGCTCGGAAGAAGGGTAGAATTATGCATATCCAAAATTCTTTTTCTTGGATACCGGTCAAGTAACTCTCTAGGGAGAGGAGCAGAGAGAAGGTGAAAAGGCCTGGGATATATTGTTAACGTCTGGCCCTCCACCTGGCGGGAACCAGTAGAGTAGTATCAGATCATTCCATCTAACACAACTGTCTGAGTCACCCCTCCTAGGACCTGAGACTGCCTTGAGGATTCCTTCCATGTGTCCCAGATACCTCAGGTGTTTTGGAATAGGAGAGAATGAGAAAGTTGAGAACTATAGTTTCAGTGGATGTAGTCTTGTGAATACTTTATAAGAGTTTGGAAACTAATGTATGTGATTTCTTAAATACTGTTCTGAAAGGAGCTTTGCTGAGCATTGCATTACTAAGGGCAGCCTATCATTACCCAGTTCCTAAGGATGGTGCTCCAAACATACAACCTTGAACACAGTGTGAATACATACAGTATTTCTAACACAGTAATGATGTCAAAGAGTTGTTTCACCGTGTTTGCTCTTTATTTTGATATAATTAGTGGAACACTCTCCCAGAATAATCAGCCCTGGAGATCACTGTCGCTTGCCTGACAGGTGCAAGCCACCTAATCATGTGTTCTTTTCACTGGGGTAGACAGCTAACGAGCATAAAGCCTTTTGGATTTTTTTAAAAGTAAACTCCAAGCTTGGCTGACTTTTATAATAACATTTCTGAGCCTTTAGTCACTCAGGAGGCCATTTCAATCAAGCCCTTCCCATAATTTTGTACTTAAACCTGTTTTTCCCCCACAAAGAAGTAGATACATTTCCAGAACCATCATATATACATGTCATGCTCATCAGCTTTGTGAGTCTGCCTATCGTCAAGTCTATTGAAGCTTTATGATGGAAAAACAAAGACGCCAAACAAATTACATTAAAAATTCCAGAAAGGACGTGATTAAAATGGTGCACAATGCTGAGTTATCCATGTTTAGTCTGTGTGCCCGTGACAGACTGTGTAAGGTCAAACATTTGATTAGTGCAGAGTGATTTGATGTTTATAGTACATGATGAAGCAAGAGTGCTTCTGGTAGGTCTGTTGTTTCATTCCTTTCAAAGAATAAATCAAACATATCGAAAGTACCTGGTGTATAGCCCATTGACTAGCTTATGTAATTAATCCCATTAGGAATTAGATATTGTGTTTTTTAATAGAGAAAAGAAAATTAAATGCCTATATTAATATTGATTTCTGTTGCAGTTCATTATTATTATGCTATTGTATGAATAAACACTATATCTATGTTGACATAGGTATTTACTTTTTATTTTTCTCCACTTAGCTAGTTATTAAATATGAATTATTTTCTAAAATAGTTGTCAGAAGCTCTGAAAGGCACTCAAATATGGAAAAAAATGAATAATTTTTCCTGAATCAATTATTTACCTGATTTTTTGGTGAACTGCCTGATGTAGAGTTAATAATTTTATTTATTGTGCATGTTGGTCATGCTTTTAGTATCCTAGTGCTAATAAATGAGGATTCTGGCTTATCATATCCTTTTATGATAGTCTCTAGACATTTTAAAATAGTTTTCACCCTAGCATTACCTTTCAGTCAAGACATATTTTTTTCTTTTATCAGTAGACAACCAGAAAGGTCAGTGTATTTATTTCTCTTTTTATTTTATTTTGAAGACTTTGCATTGACAGTCTTCAGTTGTATCTTGAACAGGCTCAGAAGTGGAAGGCAGAGAGTCTTACAGAAACACCAGGCCTTTCTTTACAGTCACTGACATGTTCCCCTTGGTCACCAAACCTTGAGATGCCTTTGGAGGTCAAGATTTAGCAGAAGAATTGCTTTCCAGTTACCACACTGTAATCTTGGGAATAATGAGAATTTAATTTTGAAAATAGTTTACACTCCACTGAAGAAAGTCCTTTTTAGAAGTGAGATATTATCATTATTATTATCTTTCTGGCTAGACTCTACTTTTGTTAACAGCAATCATGCTTTACGTTTTTAAGCTACCTTAAAGAACTAAGTAAATATTTTATGAAATCACCAATTGCAATCTATACATTTATGCTTCTTGAAAACTCCTGATTCAGTGACCAAGTTCTATCAAATGAGCAGGGCCCAGATTAAGCAAGACTAAACTTGCAAACCAGCCATATTCATTTAAAGAGGGAATGAAAGTAATGGATTTTGACCTCTTAGAGCAAAAACTGTGTCTAATTTTTCATAAGGTACTACAAAAAAAAAATGTTGTTGAAAAGCAGATAATAAATTGTAACCAAACCCTTAGTATATATATACCAATGAATAAACCAGAAGAAAAGTAGATGTTCTTAGACTCTATGGTGATCTTGAGACTGAAGTGATAGCACTGATATTTCCCCTCTAGATCGTTATTCTTGGATATTCACCAAAGTGGCAGACATTTGTTGAGTCCACTGGGTTTTGAAGCATATTTTTTTTCCACAGAAGAGTCTTCTCTGTGGTAATCGGGAGGTTTTTAAGACCTACATCCATAAAGCAAGCTGAGATGATTCCCAGAGTTTTCCAGTATAGTCACTATTGAATGAAAATTGAATGAATGTCTTAAATATTGAATACATTCATTGCCAGCAATAAAGTGAATGTTTCTCTTCGTTCCCCAGACAGGAGTAACCAATGCTTCTCTATGCTCCGATTTATCACTAAAGACCGTTAGCAGCACATTGTATGGAGACGTGGTGCCACCAGTTGTGGCAACACAGGCTTTAAACAAAGAACTTTGTTTTCAGTGGTACATTCCTCCCCTGGAAAAACCTCCAAAGGAAACAGAACCTATGGTATGTAACATAATTACAAAGCTAAATCTTAGATTTGGATGTAAAATTTAACGGAGCCATTATAAGAGTAGAGAATATCCTCTAGTCATATACACAGAAATGTCCAGCAATTTAGAATCTATATTGTCTAGTAAAATAACTGTGCAAGTAACTAAGAAATCTTGAGAATGTCTGATTCCTGTTGATCGTTTTCCTTTTTCCTGAACTTAAAAAGAAACTTTTCAGTGTATCACCATTATATGTGACATTTAGTGTTTTCTTATAGTTACCCTTTATCACATTAAGGAGATTTTTTCATACTTCCACTTTGATAGAAAGTTTTATTGTGACTATTTTACTATATCTATTAAGATGACTTTATGACTGATCTCTTTTAATATGGTAGTTGATTTTATATGTTAAATCAACCATGTGCTCCTGAAATTGGCCATGATGTATTAATTTTATTGGATTTGGTTGGCTAATGTTTCCTAATGAATTTTTGCCACTATTTTCAAGAGAAATGGGGCTTCCCTTGTGGTTCAGCTGGTAAAGAATCCACCTGCAATGTGGGAGACCTAGGTTCAATCCCTGGGTTGGGAAGATCCCGTGGAGAAGGGAAAGGCTACCCATTCCAGTATTCTGGCCTGGAGGATTCCATGGACTGTATAGTCCATGGGGTTGCGAAAAGTTGGACACAACTGAGTGACTTTCACTCAAGAGTAATGTTGGGCTATAGTTTTTCCTTTTTGTGCTATCTTTGTCAGATATTTTCTGTATGAGCCTTTTGTTAGGCTCATAAAATTCATTGATAAATAAAATCATGGTTTTCTGTTCAATAGTGAAGTTTGTGTAAGTTTGTGGTGGTGATATAATTGTTAAGTTGTGTCTAACTCTTGCCATCCCATGGACTGTAGCCCACCAGGCTTCTTTGTTTATGGGGATTCTCCAGGCAAGAGTGCTGGAGTGTGTTGCCATTTCCTTCACCAGGGGATCTTCCTTACCTAGGGATCGAACCAGAGACTCTTGCATCTCCTGCGAGGTAGGCGAATTCTTTACCACTGAACTTGGTTCAGTTCAGTCGTTCAGCTGTGTCCAACTCTTTGCTACCCAATGGACTGCAGCATGCCAGGCTTTCCTGTCCATCACCAACTCCCAGACTTGCTCAAACTCATGTCCATCAAGTTGGTGATGTCATCCAACCATCTAATCCTCTGTTGTCCCCATCTCCTCCTGGCTTCAATCTTTCCCAGCATCAGAGTCTTTTCCAATGAGTGAGTTCTTCGCTTCAGGTGGTCAAAGTATTGGAGTTTCAGCTTCAGCATTAGTCCTTCCAATGAATATTCAGGACTGACTTCCTTTAGGATTGACTGGTTGGATCTCCTTGCTGTTCAAGAGACTCTCAAGAGTCTTCTCCAACACCATAGTTCAAAAGTGTCAGTTCTTTGGTGCTCAGCTTTCTTTATAGCCAAACTCATACATCCATACATGACTACTGGAAAAACCATAATTTTGACTAGATGGACCTTTGTTGGTAAAGTAATGTCTCTGCTTTTTAATATGCTGTCTGTGTGGGTCATAGCTTTTCTTCCAAGGAGCAAGCATCTTTTAATTTCATGGCTGAAGTCACCATCTGATTTTAGAGCCCCCCAAAATAAAGTCTGTCACTGTTTCCATTGTTTCCCCATCTATTTGCCATGAAGTGATGGAGCCAGATGCCATGATCTTAGTTTTTTGAATGTTGAGTTTTAAACCAACTTTTTCACTCTCCTCTTTCACTTTTATCAAGTGGCTCTTTAGTTCTTCGCTTTCTGCCATAAAAGTGGTATCATCTGCATATCTGAAGTTATTGATATTTATCCTAGCAATCTCGATTCCAGCTTGTGCTTCATCCAGCCAGGCATTTCTCATGATGAACTCTGGATATAAGTTAAATAAGCAGGGTGACAATAACAGCCTTGACGTATTCCTTTCCCAGTTTGGAACCAGTCTGTTGTTCCATGTCCGACTCTAACTGTTGTTTCTTGACCTGCATACAGCTTTCTCAGAAGGCAGGTAAGGTGGTCTTGTATTCCCATTTCTTTTTTTTTTTTAACCATTTATCATTTATTTATTATTATTATTTTTTACTTTACAATATTGTTTTGGTTTTGCCATACATCAACATGAATCTTCCACGGGTGTACACGTGTTTCTCATCCTGAACCCCCCTCCCACCTCCCTCCCCGTACCATCCCTCTAGGTCATCCCAGTGCACCAGCTCCAAGCATCCTGTATCCTGCATTGAACCTGGACTGGCGATTCATTTCATATATGATACTATACATGTTTCAATGCCATTCTCCCAAATCATCCCACCCTCTCCCTCTCCCACAGAGTCCAAAAGACTGTTCTATACATCTGTGTCTCTTTTGCTGTCTCACATACAGGGTTATCGTTACCATCTTTCTAAATTCCATATTATGTGTTAGTATACTGTATTGGTGTTTTTCTTTCTGGCTTACTTCACTCTGTATAATAGGCTCCAGTTTCATCCACCTCATTAGAACTGATTCAAATGAATTCTTTTTAATGGCTGAGTAATACTCCATTGTGTATACACAATGTATACCACAATGTATACCACAGCTTTCTTGTCCATTCATCTGCTGATGGACATCTAGGTTGCTTCCATGTCCTGGCTATTATAAACAGTGCTGCGATGAACATTGGGGTACATGTGTCTCTTTCAATTCTGGTTTCCTCGGTGTGTATGCCCAGCAGTGGGATTGCTGGGTCATAAGGCAGTTCTATTTCCAGTTTTTTAAGGAATCTCCACACTGTTCTCCATAGTGGCTGTACTAGTTTGCATTCCCACCAACAGTGTAAGAGGGTTCCCTTTTCTCCACACCCTCTCCAGCATTTATTGCTTGTAGACTTTTGGATCGCAACCATTCTGTCTGGCATGAAATGGTACCTCATAGTGGTTTTGATTTGCATTTCTCTGATAATGAGTGATGTTGAGCATCTTTTCATGTGTTTGTTATACAAGCCACTCCTGCAGCTCAATTGCAGAAAAATAAACGACCCAATCAAAAAACGGGCCAAAGAACTAAATAGACATCTCTCCCATTTCTTTAAGAATTTTCCACAGTTTGTTGCAATCCACACAGTCCAGGGTTGTAAGTTTGGAGTAACCCTTTTTCTCAGATACTTGCTAAGAGTTTATCAAAGTAAAGCATTTATGTTTTTGTTGTGAGGCAATATAAGACTAGTGATGTAAGTCTCCATAGTTAGAGGCAGTCTTTAGGCAATAGTACTAACAACGTGCTGGTTTTCAGAGCTGGTATCAGTTCTGGTTGGGCTAATATCTGTTCTAATGGTAAGTGCATGTGTCAAAACAAGTTTTAAGTATTTTAACTGTCACCCCTGTGACATTAGGGTTTTCTATTTCTTCTTGACTCAGTTTTGTCTAAAGTTTCTTTTTCTAGGAAATTTTCCATTTTATTTAAAATTTGTCTCATCTTTTTGGATAAGGCAATGGCTACCCACTCCAGTATTTGTGCCTGGAGAATCCCATGGACAGAGGAGTCTGGTGGGCTACCATCCATGGAGTTGCAAAGAGTCAGACGCAACTGAGTGACTAAGCACTCATGCTCATCTTTTTAACCAATCTGTGTATTTGTAGCTGAAGTGCCCCTTTTGAAACTTTATATATTGCTTATCGGTGCATTTTTTCTTGGTTATTGTCACCAGAGATTTCTCATTAATCAATTTTATTTCATTAATCCTACATATCTTTCCTCTACTGTTTTTTTTTTTTTGTAATGTGTGTATGTGTTTTCTTTTCCTAACTGACTTCTTGACATAGATGTTTAGCTCAATATTTAGTCCTTTCTTTCTTAATCTATGCATTTAAGGCTATCAGTTTCTCTCTAAATTTTGTTTTGGCTTCATCCTACAAATTTTTATTATAGTATTGTCATCATCTTTCAGTAAAAAAATAACTTTTTAAATTTCCAATATGATTTCTTCTTTGACTTAACAAGTCATTTCAACATGTTTCTTACAACTTACATGAAGTTTTTCTAGTTATCTTTTGTTATTTATTCCTAGATTATTTTGTTCTGTGTTAATAAAAAATATTCTATATGATTGACATTTGTTGAAACTTGCTTTTTCACCAGGAAATGTTTATTGTGTAAATATTCCATTGCTCTTAAAAAGAATGTGCTCTCCTCAGTTGTTGAGGCAGTGTTGATATATGTGCAATAGGCCAGTTTGTGTAGTCTTATCCAGGTACTCTGTATCGTTACTGACTTTTCTATTTTTGTTTGGCTTCTTATTTTTTTAAATCAAGAACTGTTGACCCTTGAACAACATAGGAGTCAGGGTGCTGCTGGCCTTCCACACAGATGAAAAATCTATGTGTAACTTTACAGTTGGCTTTCCACATCCACATTTGTGGATTCAGCCACCTATGGATTGTGTATAATAGTATAATAGTACATATTTATTGAAAAGAATCCTCATAAAGTAGGACCTGTACAATTCAAACCTATGTGTTCAAGAGATTTTACCATTTAATTCTGTCACTGAGATTGTTGTTCTTTGGTTTTTTCGTGTAGTTCTGTCAAATTTTGCTTTATGTAATCAGAGGCTTTGTTCTTAGGTACGATCAGGTTGACAAGCATTGTGACTTCTTGGCGATTTCAGTATTTTGTCATTTTGAAGTGACTTCTGACCTTTTCATAAGAATACTTTTTCCCTCATAAAGTCTGCCTTGTCTGATATTACTAAAGGAAAATGACTTTCTCATGATTATTATTTTCACAGTATTTCTTTTTCCAGCCTTTTGCTTTCAGCCCTTTTGTGTCCTTGTGTTTTAGTTGTATTTTTAAATAAGAATATATGCTTGGATATCTTAAAATGCAGTCTGATAACATTGTATTTTGACTAGCAAAGGTAATTCAGTCACAGTTAATATAAATGCTACTCTATTTGTTTTGAAATCTACCATATTATTTTAAACTATGACTTCTCTCAGTTTTCTGTCTTTCTCTCATTTTGGGATTGATTATTTTTCTCATGCATTTTTACTCTCTGAATTTTGAAATGATGCACGCTTTTGCTGTGCTTTTAGTGGTTACCCCTCAGGACAACATACATACTTATCAATTTTAAAGTCAATGAATAATGTCTTTATTCCTGTAATGATTTATATTATTGTACATTTTCTTTTTAGTAACCAAGATAATATTATTTTTATTTTATACAGGAGTTATTTTCCTTTAGAATTTTATATATATTCAACATTTGCTTTGCTTTCTATTCCCTCTTGCATTTTAGACTTTCCATTTAGGATCACTTCTTTCTGTTGAAGTATATATTTTGAAATTTCTTTTGGTGACCATCTTCTGGAGGCAAACACTCTCAATTTTTGTTTGCCTGACAAATGTCATTGTTTTACATTATCTAGGAAGTAAATTTTTATGGAGTAGAGAATTCAAGCTTGGAAATTATTCTCTTTTAGTACATTGAAAATGTTACTTACTCATTTCCAGTGTTGCTCTTAAGAGTCAAATTGCTGTTGCTTTAAAAAATATTCTGACTTCTTTGATGAACCACTTTGGAGGCGGTCTTTGCACAGTTTTACTAGGAATGGTCTTCTTTTTATTTATTTTGCTTTCATTAGTGCAGTGGTAAGAACATAGGTTCTAGAGCCCTCAGAATGGGGCAGATCAAACTCCTGTTTTGAATCCCAGTTCTGTTATTATACTTAGTAATTTTGTGACCTTTGGTAGATAAGTTTTCTGTATCATGAGTACCCCAGAGATAATTGTGTAAACGTGTTAGTCACTCAGTTGTGTCTAACTCTTTGCGATCCCATTGACTGTAGACCACAGGCTCCTCTGTCCATGGAATTCTCTGGGTGAGAACACTGGAGTGTGTTGCCATTCCTTCTCCAGGGGATCTTCCTGACCCAGGAATCGAGCCTGTGTCTCTTATATCTCCTGCATTGGCAGGCGAGTTCTTTACTGTCTGAGCTACCAGGAAAGCCCTAATTGTGTAAATGTAACCTAACTTATATGCAGAGTACATCATGAGAAATGCTGGGCTGGAAGAAGCACAAACTGGAATCAAGATTTCTGGGACAAATATCAATAACCTCAGATATGCAGATGACACTACCCTTATGGCAGAAAGTGAAGAGGAACTAAAAAAAAAAGGAAAGTGAAAGAGGAGAGGAGAATGAAAATGTTGGCTTAAAGCTCAACATTCAGAAAACTAAGATCATGGCATCTGGTGCCATCACTTCATGGGAAATAGATGGGGAAACAGTGGAAACAGTGTCAGACTTTATTTTTTGGGGCTCCAAAATCACTGCAGACGGTAATTGCAGCCATGAAATTAAAAGACGCTTACTCCTTGGAAGGAAAGTTATGACCAACCTAGATAGCATATTGAAAAGCAGAGACATTACTTTGCCAACAAAGGTCCGTCTAGTCAAGGCTATGGTTTTTCCAGTGATCATGTATGGATGTGAGAGTTAGACTGTGAAGAAAGCTGAGCACTGAAGAATTGATGCTTTTGAACTGTGGTGTTGGAGAAGACTCTTGAGAGTCCCTTGGACTGGAAGGAGATCCAACCAGTCCATTCTACAGGAGATCAGTCCTGGGTGTTCCTTGGAAGGACTGATGCTGAAGCTGAAACTCCAATACTTTGGCCACCTTATGCAAAGAGTGGACTCATTGAAAAAGACTCTGATGCTGGGAGGGATTGGGGGCAGGAGGAGAAGGGGACAACATAGGATGAGATGGCTGGATGGCATCACCGACTTGATGGAAATGAGTTTGTGTAAACTCTGGGAGTTGGTGATAGACAGGGAGGCCTGGCATGCTGTGATTCATGGGGTCGCAAAGAGTTGGACACAACTGAGCAACTGAACTGAATTGAACCTAAATAGTAGTTGTTATTTATTATTATGTAATTTTAACAGTATTACACTATTTTAAAGTTTAATAACTTCAAATATATATATGATACACTCGGTAAGCATCATTTTTAAAGCACCTTTTAAAAGACATACAGATGGCTAACAAACACATGAAAAGATGCTCAACATCACTCATTATCAGAGAAATGCAAATCAAAACCACTATGAGGTACCATTTCATGCCAGTCAGAATGGCTGCAATCCAAAAGTCTACAAGCAATAAATGCTGGAGAGGGTGTGGAGAAAAGGGAACCCTCTTACACTGTTGGTGGGAATGCAAACTAGTACAGCCACTATGGAGAACAGTGTGGAGATTCTTTAAAAAACTGGAAATAGAACTGCCTTATGACCCAGCAATCCCACTGCTGGGCATATACACCGAGGAAACCAGAATTGAAAGAGACACATGTACCCCAATGTTTATCACAGCACTGTTCATAATAGCCAGGACATGGAAGCAACCTAGATGTCCATCAGCAGATGAATGGACAAGAAAGCTGTGGTACATATACACAATGGAGTATTACTCAGCCATTAAAAAGAATACATTTGAATCAGTTCTAATGAGGTGGATGAAACTGGAGCCTATTATACAGAGTGAAGTAAGCCAGAAAGAAAAACACCAATACAGTATACTAACACATATATATGGAATTTAGAAAGATGGTAACAATAACCCTGTATATGAGACAGCAAGAGAGACACTGATGTATAGAACAGTCTTTTGGACTCTGTGGGAGAGGGAGAGGGTGGGATGATTTGGAAGAATGGCATTGAAATACGTATAATATCATATATGGAACGAGTCGCCAGTCCAGGTTTGATGCACGATACTGGATGCTTGGGGCTGGTGCACTGGGACGACCCAGAAGGATGGTATGGGGAGGGAGGAGGGAGGAGGGTTCAGGATGGGGAACACATGTATACCTGTGGCAGATTCATTTTGATATTTGGCAAAACCAATACAATATTGTAAAGTTTAAAAATAAAATAAAAAAAAAGAGGAGAGAGTTGCAACAGAAAAGAAAAAAAAATTAAAAAAATAAAGTGTACCAGCAATATTTCCCTAGAGATACTTCAGGTGCCAATGTTGTACAGAAAAGAGAGTAAAATCTGAGTAACCAGCAAAACCGAAGTGTATAGTAAATGGGAGAAAAAACTTAATTCCTCTCTGAATGCTGTTTAAAAATTTGTATCACAAGCATAACTCATTTTAATGTTTATTATCTTTAATTCTATATCTTTATCCATGTCTAGTTCTTACATGTGTATAGATGTTTGCAATAGGGCTAACTGGGGAGCAGGAGGAGAGGTGGGCAAGAATTTGGGAGCAGTTCAGTATCAGTGCCTGAACTCTTTGGAGACGGAACACTGAGTCCAGTTCTGGGAGAGTCTTGAAGACGGGTCAAGCTTTGAAAAATGGGACAGTTGGTCACTATCACCTTTTACAGAGGAACCCTCCACTATAGCAATCCTTTGATTTCTGCTGTCTCTAAGAAGGGCCTCGGGCTCTTTCCCATGAAACATTTCCTGTATATTTTTGCCTTGTTCAGCACTTTTTATCTTTTTTTTGTTTTGCCTCCTGCAGTGGACTGCTCCTGCACCTCCCAGCTCTTGAGTGCTGTCCCCTCTAGCGGTGCCTCTGGTAGCTTCTGCTGCTCCTTGACTCATGTGACCTGTGTCAGATGGTAAAACCTCCAGAGCCCACCCTTTCTTTACTCTCAAGCACAGCTTCTCCCAACAGCCCCTCCATTCTGCGCCTCTAGGCTGGCAACCTAGGGCTAACTCCGGGTCTGTTATATATCCCTCCTACCATACAAAAAAGAGAAACTTTAACACCTAACTTCCCAGAAACATTGAAAGCTGTTTATCATATTTTGAAAGTACTCGCCTTCCTACCCTTTCCATGTTCAATCCTTGCCAGATATTCCACATGCATTTTAAAATAAAAAATCTGTGGTCTCTTTTGGGGGAATTTAGTGCAGTAGTTTTCAAATCACCGTTCCAAGAATCCTCATGGGTCATGGAGTCAAGTGGTATTTTTTTAAGAAATTAAATATAAGAAGGCAGTATCAGAATGCACCACATACAGTAAGTGGAAGTGTTTTCTGAAACATTTGTTTCAGGATAGATTCTGTTAAAAAGAGCATTTCTAGATTGACGTTCAGCATTCTGAAGAATTTGTTTACTGGCTGACAAGAGAACAAACAGAGTGATAAAAGAGGATTTCCATTCAGAAAGGGTTTGGAAACAGAAGGATGGCATGGTTGGGAAACAGATTGTTTACCCCAACAGTTAGTTTTAAAAAATGAAGAACAAAGCATAAAGTTCATTTCACAAAGCCATAGAAATATCACATCCCTATCAGTCTAGGGCAGGATGATCTGGGGGAGTTAATGCTAAGACTGCATCTGTGGCTGATAATTAGAATAACAAGGTTTTATGCATCGACAATAAAATCTGACAATTAGCATGGACCCATGAACTGGTGTCAGACAGAGATTAGAAGTGGAGCACCAACTAACAAATTCTAATTTAAACAGGTTGCTTGAGTAATTTTCGTAAGCCACAAGCAAAGACACAGAACACACAGTTTTCCTATCTTAGTTCAGGGACATTTTTTTCCACCTTTGACAATAAGTATGTATGTATTGGGTCATGATAAAAGATGCAGTGGCTGCCATAATTCTCAGCTACACAATCAGGAAATGCTGATTTAGGAGAGCTAGATGTTCTCAAATCTAAGAGTCTATTTTTTCAGAAGATAACACTGAAATTTTTTTGATGATTTAAATATTATTTGTGAACATTCATCTATTCATTATCTTAGACCTTCAGTGTAGAGTTTAACGTTGGAAAAACTGGGTGAAGCTCATGAAACCCCACAAGATGATACAGGTATTCTACTTCATTAACTTCACAACAACTCTATGAGATAGGTACAATTGTCCCTCAGTATCCACAGGGGATTGGTTCAGAAGGCCCTCAGATATCCACCAAAATCCAGAGATGCCCGGTCCCTTATATAAAATGGCAGGCGTGTGTGCTAAGTAGCTTCAGTCGTGTCTGACTCTTTGCAACACTGTGGCTGTACCCCACCAGGCTCCTCTGTCCCTGGGATTCTGCAGACAAGAATACTGGAGTGGGTTGCCATGCCCTTTTCCAGGAGATCTTCCCAACCCAGGGATCGAACCCACACTTCTTATGTCTCCTGAATTGGCAAGCAGGTTCTTTACCACTGGTAACACCTGGGAAGCCCCATAAAATGGCATAGCATTTGCACATACACTCTGCACATCTTATGTATACTTTAAATCATCTCCCCATTACTTATAAAACCTAATATGATGTAAATGTTATGTAGGTAGTTGCCAGAACATGGCAAATTCAAATGCTGGTTTTTGAAACTTCCTGAATTTTTAAAAATATTTTTGATTCCCAAGTTGTTGGATCCATGGATGCAGAAACCCTAGATTATAAATTATACTATCCTATTTAACAGAATTACCTTTAGTAGAATATAATAGAACCACACATGTTATTCATTGAAACTTCTTTACAAGCAAAGCATCTTTTGAACCATTTCAGTGTCTCCTAAGGACAATTACTGAAGAGACTGCTAGAGCTTATGATTCTAATGAACCTCCCAGACACTGGCATTAAAAAGCGTTGTAAGAATGGCTGATTTAGAAAGAAGACTACAGCTTAGCCTTAAGGAAATATAACCATGACCAAAGGTTTGATGGTCCAAATTTGTCTCAAAATTACACTTTAGGGCCTTTAGCTTTAAAGCACCTCATATTCTTGCTATTTTTAGCATACAGGGTAACCAGTAGAATGCTTTAGCTCACAAGCCAGCCTATTTGAGGTTCAGAATGAGACTGGAGTTATGTTTATAACTTGATAAGGCTCAAGGAATGCAACCCAGAGCAAGCAGGGCAGGGGAGGGGCAATAAAGCTTCCATAGCTGGCCCTTCCTTTTGGCCTGAGACCTAAGTTGGAGGGATGCAAACGACTGCAGGGGCTATTGCGTTGAAGGCACAGCCCAAGGCATGTTCTTCAGAGGCCATGGAAGTGGTAGGCAGACAAGCATGATCAAGTTAAAGAAGTCTGATCTGGCAAAGCTTGCCAGACTCCATCTGGCAAGTGAAAACACAGATTTGTACAGAGCTAAAATAGTTCTTGGAGATAAGTTTATTCAGAAGCCCAACAAGTCTGGGAACAAGAAATACAGAGCTGGTGCTCTTTTCTGGAGGCTTTTGTACCCCTAAGAAGAGCAAGACACTATTTCAGGGTCCCAAACAAACAGGCTATGCATTCAACACAAGCTGAGGCCTAGCTGGATGGTAAAGGATGAGTTAAGATTCCTGGGAAAACTAACAAGTCTTAATAAAAGCAGAAGCTCAATGTTATTAACTTGGATGTTAGGAGTGCTATAACTAAGATCATACAGATGCCCAGGACCTCCCCTGAGGTCTTCTAGATTTTGGGACTTGTTGCCTAAGTGATTAACTAGAGTTGGTCCTGCATATGGGGCCCAAGATTACCACCAGCTTCTGGGAACTGGGGAAGACAAAAGCTGGATAAGTGAGGCAGGAACTGGCATCTGAGAGTCCCTGGCCCTTGCAGAGTGTGGTCAGGAACCAATACCACCAGCACCCCTGGAAGCTCATTAGAAATGCAGAATCTTGAATCTCACTTTAGACTCACTGAATCAGAGTATGCATTTTACTTGCACATTCCAAAATGTATGCACTTTCAAGTTTGAGAAACACTGGTCTAGGCTGGTGATACCAATGCACTTATACTCTACAGATGACTCTCCAAGAAGTATTCTATTGCCAATTCATATAGTGGGCTCCACTGGTAACCTCTGATTTCTTTTGGTCCCACCCAAGTCACATGTCAGAACTGAAAGGAAACTAGAATACCTAAGCAACACTCTCGTTTTACACATGAGAAACAAAGTTCCATAGGGGTCAAATAACCAATGTCACAACTCGTAAGTGACAAAAAATAAGAATGCAAACCTAGGTCTTTTCATTTTAAATATTAATTTCTATATAAAATGTGTATAACTAATTGCTTGCTAACTAATTAATAAAGCATTTATTGAGTGCATACTGTATGCCAAGCATTTTGTTGGGCGATTAAGATATCAAGATGAGGAAATTACAAATCAGCTTGATCTAATGGAAGTGGAAAGTAGATTCTTCTTTCATTGTTCCTGGGCTGTAAGGACAAGACAGTTTTTTTTTTAAAGTGATATTTGTTTTTAAAAATTATTATTATATTAGTTTCAGCATAATGATTTCATATTTTTATACATCATGAAATAATCACCATGAAAAGTCTAGTTACCATCTGTCACCATACAAAGTTGTTACAATATGATTGACTATATTTCCTATGTTGTATATTATATCCCTGTGACTTATTTATTTTGTAACTGAAAGTTTGTAGCTGTTAATCTCCCTCAACTATTTCACTCATCCCCCAACCCCCCTCCCCTATGATGACCAAAAGTTTATTCTCTGTATCTATGAATCTATTTCTGTTTTGTTATGTGTCATCATGTTTTTTAGATTCCACATATAAATGAAATCTTGTCATATTTGTCTTTCTCCATCTGACTCATTTCACTTAGCATAATACCCTCTAGGTCTATCCATGTCGTCCCAAATGGCAAGATCTCAGTATTTTTATGGCTGAGAAATACATAATTTTCATTGGCATATATATAATTTTGAATTAGTGTTTTTTGCAGAGGTGGGATTGTTGGATGCTATGGTAGATCTGTCTTTCAGTTCATTTCAGTTCAGTCGCTCAGTCGTGTCTGACTCTTTGCAACCCCATGAATTGCAGCATGCCAGGCCTCCCTGTCCTTCACCAATTCCCGGAGTCTACTCCAACTCATGTTCATCGAGTCAGTGATGCCATCCAGCCATCTCATCCTCTGTCGTCCCCTTCTCCTCCTGCCCCCAATCCCTCCCAGCATCAGAGTCTTTTCCAATGAGTCAACTTATCTTTAATTAAAAAAAATTGTTTTCTATAGTGGCTGTACCAGTTTACATTTCTACCAGCAGTGCTTCAGTGTTCCCTTTTCTCCACATCTTCATCAACACTTGTTATTTGTTGTCTTTTTTATAGTAGCTGCCCTTTTAGGTGTGAGGTGATATCTCTCTGTGGTTTTGATTTGCATTTCCCTAAAAATTTTTGATGCTGAGCAGTTTTTCACGTGCCTGTTGACCATCAGTGTGTCTTCTTTGAAAACATGTCTGAGATCCTCTCAGATGTCCAGTTTTTAACCAGGTTTCTAATTTGTTGCTTTTTTTTGAGGTTGAGTAGCCTGAGTTCTTTGGATAGTTTGAATACTAATGTCTTACGAGATATATAATTTGCCAGATTCAAAAAAATATTGCTAAGGCCAATATCAAAGAGCATATTACCTATGTTTTCTTCTAGAAGTTTTATGGTTTCAGGTCTTACATTTAAGTCTTTAATCCACTTGAGTTTGAGTTTATTTGTATATATAGTGTGAGAGTAGTCCAGTTTAATTCTTTTGCATGTAGTTGTCCAGTTTTCTGAACACCATTTATTGAAGAAGTAGTCTTTTTCCCATTGTATATACTTGCCTTCTGTTGTAGAATGATTAACCATATAAGTGTGGGTTTATTTCTGGGCTCTCTATTCTGTTCCATTGATCTATATGTCTGTTTTTGTGCCAGTACCATTCTATTTTGATTGATATAGCTTTGTAGTAGGATTTGAAATCAGGGCGCATGATATCTCCAGCTTTGTTCTTATTTATCAAGATTCAGTTCAGTTCAGTTGCTCAATCATGTCCATCTCTGCAATCCCATGGACTGCAGCACGCCAGGCTTCCCTGTGCATCACCAACTCCCAAAGGCTACTCAAACTCATGTCCATTGTGTTGGTGATGCTATCTAACCATCTCATCATCCTCTGTCACCCACCTCTCCTCCCGCCTTCAATCTTTCCCAGCATCAGGGTCTTTTCCACTGAGTCAGTTCTTCACATCAGGTGGCCAGAGTATTGGAGTTTCAGCTTCAGCATCAGTCCTTTCAATGAATATTCAGGACTGATTTCCTTTAGGATTGACTGGTTGGATCTCCTTGCAGTCCAAGGGACTCTCAAGAGTCTTCTCCAATACCACAGTTCAAAAGCATCAATTCTTCAGCGCTCAGCTTTCTTTATAGTCCAACTCTCACATCCATACATGACTACTAGAAAAACTATAGCTTTGACTAGACAGATGTTGGTAAAGTTATGTCTCTGCTTTTTAATATGCTGTCTAGGTTGGTCATAACTCTTCTTCCAAGGAGCAAGGGTCTTAATTTCATGGCTGCAGTCACCATCTGCAGTGATTTTGGAGCCCCCCAAAAATAAAATCTCTCACAGTTTCCATTGTTTCCCCATTTGTCCTAGTTCTGTAAAAAATTCCATTGGTATTTCAATAGAGATTACATTGAATCTGTAGGTTGTCTTGGGAAATATGGTCATTTTAACAGTTTTAATTCTTCCAGTTCATGAACACAGTATATCTCTCCATTTGTTTATGTTGTTTTCAGTTTCTTTTTATCGATATCTTATAGTTTTCTGAGTACAGGTCTTTCTTTTACCTCCTTGGTTAGATCTATTCCTAGGTATTTTATTCTTTTTGATGAAATTGTAAATGGGATTCTTTGCTCCTTCTGATAGTTCATTGTTAGTGTATAGAGATGCAACATATTTCTGGATATTAATTTTGTATTCTGAAACTTCATCGAACTTCATTTATATTAGTTCTAATAGTTTTTCTTGTGGTGTCTTTAGGATTTCTATATATAGTATCATGTCATCTTCAGACAGTGACAATTTTACTTTTTTCTCTAAAATTTGGATACCATTTATCTTTTTTTCTTGTCTGATTGCTGTACCTAGGACTTCAAACACTATATTAAATAAAAGTGGTCATAGTGGGCATTCTTGTCTTATTCCTGAACTTAGAGGAAAAGCATGATGTTACTTGTAAGTTTGTCATATATGGCCTTTATTATATTGTTGAGGTATGTTCTCTTTTATGCTCATGCTGTTGAAATTTTTTTTCATCATAAATGGATGTTGAATTTGTCAAAAACTTTTTGCGCATCTATTGAGATAATCATGTAATTTTTATTCTTCAATTTGTTAATGTGGTGCATCACATTGATTGATTTGCAAATACTGAGTCATCTTGCATCCCTGAGATAAATCTCAGTTGATCATGATGTACATACAAGACAATTTTAAATATAGTATCCCTCAGTGTTTGTAAAAAATCACATCACTTTTTTTTCATTGAAAAAGTCTTTTCAGAAGTGATTAAGGAAGCACTGGAAAATTTTTCATGGGTGTATTACCTCCTGAAGAATCCAGTCCTGGATATGCAAGGTGATATAATTTATCCCTGAGGGTAAAGACAAGTTGGGAATAGAACTAAACACTGTTCTCAACTGAAAACTAAGTGGATTAGATGAGAACAGGCTGCGGGATCAGATGGGAACCTGGTTTGGGATTAGCAGCAGATCTAAGAGAATATGGGAAGTGAGGTATCCAGGTCAGGTTAAGGAGCCAGGGATGATCATGGTGCTACAAATGACAACAATAATGCTCTAAATACCACTTAAAGCAATTCACATTGACTCAGTCCTCACATTGATCCGTTGGATGAAGATTACCATATCTTCTACTTTACAAATGAGAACACAGAGGCATAATGTTTTAATAATTTTCGCAAGATCACACAGCCAGTAAGTGGTGGAGGCAAACCCAGGCACCCTGGCTCCAGAGCTCAGGTTCACAACAACTCTGAGTTTAGTGCTTTATTATTTAATTACAGCCCTATTTTATTCAAGTTAATTTTGACTTCAGGCTTTTATACTTTGAATCCAATTATCTATGCCAGGCTTCAGTTAAGTGCAGTTAAAGAAGTCTTTAAATTGTGTTGCAAAACCATTGACAAGTATCAGTTTTAGGAGGGAGAGTGTCATTTCCATAATCAGGGGTTAAATATAAAGCGTGGCTTCTATTTAAAATTTCCAACTAACATGCTTTGGGGAATTTGACTAGTTCTTAGCAGATTAATGGAAATTTCAGAAATATAAAGATGTTAACGTGTAGCAGGGATATGACTGAGTTGCTTGCTGTGCACCTGAAACTCTCACAGCACTGTTGTTCAGCCATACTCTAACATAAAATAAAAGTTAAAGGAGATGCTGTAAACACTGCTAAAGAAGTACAAGATATCACTCCTGTCCTCAAAGATTGTATGTGCTAGCCTGGGAGTCAAGGTTAACAAACACAGGCTGAGAGCAAACACCACTAAGCACTGGGAGATCTTGAGCTACTCTCTCTGGGATTCATTTCATTTTCTTTTCAGAAACGTTTCATTAAATTTTCCAAAGTTTGAAAAGTCAAATATTTTTAATGAGTAAAAAAAGAACAATTCTCTGTCTAGCTCTCCTTCTCCCTGAATCTCTCTCCTCAGATGTAATTGCTTCAAACTCTTTCAACTGTTTTTGTTTGGTTGTTTTGCTTTCACCCATTTAACTAAATTATGTGCTCAGGTGATGATTTCTCAAGTGATCAGCCTTACACACTCTTCTTCTCTGCACATTCTCCTAACTGAGTCCTATCACAATTCTTAAAGCATAGTCAGTGTTTACATTATGACTATGTAAATGTCACTCACTGCTGAGCCAAATAAGGTACTATTTCCTTTCTTGTCTTCTTTCCTGCAGGAAAAAAAAAAAAAAAAACCTGCCTCACTTTTGTTTCACTTAGTATTCTCTGTATTTTAGAATCTCTTATTCTTCCTAAGGTTTCAAATAACTATACAGTTCTTCTCCATGTGGACAAACTCATGAGCTTGTCTCTTAGTTCCTTTTTTCTTTCCTTCAGAGACATGCTTCAAACTGGACCAATTACTCTCATGGCTCAAATATCATCTTCAGAGCCCATTATCCATCCTCCTAATAATTCCTTCCTCTCTGAGTTGGATTCCCTTGCTCCCATGTTTCTCTCTGACTTGGCTTGCTCTCTCATGTTAAATGAACACATCTTCCATCTTCCCGAGAAAGAATGTGCTGGAGGTTCTGGTAATTCCGAGCTCACCAGACTCCACAGATTGCATCCATGGAAGGCTCTAGTAAAGAATAAAGCATGGCAGGAAGAAGAAAGCACAGATAGCCATTAGAGAGACTCAGGTACCCAGGAGGAGCTGCCTGGTCTCCTGGTCTCTGGCACACATGCTATCTATGGGTCATGAACCACTGAAATATGGTGAGATATGTTGGTTTCAAGAAAGCTGCTATCTTACTTGGGAGGGTTCTTTCATGTCTCTGATCATGTAGTCAAAACCAGACTGTGGGGCTATCAATGAGAGAAGTGATGATAAAAATAGACTCCAGATGTAAGTAATCAACATGTGTATTTTCTCAAAAAAAAAAAAAAAATAGTGCTGGTAAGCTGACACAGGCAGCCTCCTGGTGTGTTTCACACCCCAAAAAAGAGCTGTGTTAATTACTTGCTAGTACATTCCATTCAGCTTTGGTCAAGGAACAGTTCCATTATTTCAGTCCTCTGAGATGGTTACCAAGGTGGCAATGTATTGAGATTATTCCTGCACTTACATAGGAAGTAAAGAGACCTTGTATACCTGACAAAAGGTCATCATTTTAATACTTAATTCACTGTTGTCTCAGCATAGAATTCTAGGTTGAAAATTATTTTCCCTCAAAATGTAGGAGGCACTCACTGTTCACTGCCTCTGGGAATTCTGCTTTGCTGTTGAGAGTTCTGTTCCCATTCTGATTCCTAGTTCTTTATTTGTGACGTCTTTCCTCTGCAAACTCTGGGGATCTCCCCTCTGTCCCCTGTGTTCTAAAGTTGCATGGTGCACCTTGGTGTGGGTATTGTTCTGGATCCTTAGGGTGCCTATTTCAATATATGAAGTTTATTCTTTGGTTCATGTAGATTTGTTTCTTTTATAATTCACTCCCTCTAATGATCTCTGCAATTTTTGGAATTTCTGTTATTCAGATAGTGAGCCTATTAGATTGAGTGTTTACTTTTCTCATCTTCCCCTGACCCCACCATTTATGTTTTTAAATTTAGGTTTATTTGGGGGGAGATATATTTAACTTTATATTTCAGTAATCTTTTATTGATTAGTTGTTATGATCATACATTTTTTTTAAATTTAAGAGTGCTTATTCTCTGTTCCATTTTAATAGCATTGTGTTCTAATTTTTAGATGCAACGCTGGCGTTTTTCTGTCTGAGAATATTAATTATGGTTTCATTGACATTTTCTTCTGCTCTCTGTCCTGTATCTGATTCTCCAAGTCCCTTTATTACATTAGTTCTGGTCTCTACCTTTCATTTCATGTCTAGTGACCCTTGGCTCTTCACTCATGTTTGAGAAAATGAGAATCATATTTAGTCAGGCTTATGGACTTTTGGCCTCACTGCAGTGTAGCTGAGCTAGCAATTTCATTGGAGGATCCTGAAATGTTAGATCTGAAGTTCTCTTCTCTTCATCTGGTAAATTTTACCAAAGAGGATCTTCTAGATTCCTGCTTGGTTTTCTACATTCTGGGTAGGGGCTAGAGTGGGATAAAGGGATGCCTCTTGTTCAGAATATGGACTTGCACTTATCAATGTTTTCAATTCAGCATTTCATTCCTGGACTAATGTCCTTCCTGAGCATATATCTTCTTTTTCTAAAATTTTTAATTGGAGGATAACTGTTTTACAATATTGTATTGGTTTCTGCCATACATCAACATGAATCAGCCATAAATATACATATGTCTCCCCGCTCTTGAACCTCCCTCTCACACCATTCCACCCCTCTAGGCTGTCACAGAGAACCTGATTTGAGCTCCCTGCATCACAGAGCAAATTCCTACTGGCTATCTATTTTACATATGGTAATTTGTATGTTTCAGTGCTACTGTCTCAATTCATCCCATCCTCAGCTTCCCTCACTGTGTCCACAACTCTGTTCCCTATGTCTGCATCTCGTAGATCTTCTCTGATTTAACCTCAACAGTGAAAGAAGTTTGGGCAGCGTAGAAGAGGCAGAAAAGGAGGAAGGGAGTCTCCTGGTTGCAAGAGCTCAGAGAAGGGATGGGAGGGAGATTATTCCTGAGGTTGTTGGGGTTCTTGGTCATGCTTGTCATCGGCAGCCCCTCTGAGGCCAGGTGGGACACCACCTTTCCTCTCTGCTGACTCAGCTATGCTCTTCCAGGTGCTTTCACAGTGTTGCTTCCATCTCTCATCTACTTCATTTTCTCTTTTGCTTCTGTCTTTGTGAATTTATGACTTTAAGAAATTTTTTTTATTATTAATTCATATTGGGAGACTGCAGGATCTTAGTTCCCTGACCCCTCATAGGGATTGAACCTATGCCACCTGGGGTGGAAGTGCAGAATTCTAACCACTGGACTGCCAGGGAATTTCCCACATCCCTTTACTCTTACTTTAGTTTGACTTGAGAGGAACCAGAGATAAATGAATGCACTTAATTAGTCAATTTTGATTATCAACTCTGGGGTGCAGCGTTCTTATATCTAAAATGAAGGACTTAGAGCGGACCACCTCTAAGTTTCTCTGAATCTCAAATTCTATAAATTCATTATAAAGAGGTGCCGTAGAGTATAGGCCTGACTCTAAGAACTGTCAAGAGGTCAAACATTAGGTAAATTACTAAAGCATGAGTCATTAGGAGACGTTTCATCTTAGAGGTGGGGGCTGAAAAATTGTGTGTGGATTGCACGCACAAAGAGAAGAAGAAGGGAATCGCCTGAGTGCACAAAAGTAGCCAAGACCACTGATGGGGAAAGGGGCATTTTGAGAAGGAACAGGAAACCAAGTTGGATATTTACCAGGTATATATTAGACTTGTTGCAGAGGACCTTCAAAGGCTAAATTTTAAACTTAACTGCAGTAAGAAATGTCAGTCTTTAAAAATAATATAATCTTAGTACCAACTAGCATTTATTTTCATCTCATAACCTTTGCACAATTCTTGTTCATATCATTTCTCTTTAAAGGGAATTGGGGGGAAAGCCTCATTTTTTCTCTTTCAAAGAAAAGCCATTTAAAGTATAATGACATTGTTTTGAGAGCCAATGCTGTAGTTTTTGAGGTGGAGTGTAATTTTGATGTCACATTTGAGATGTCTTTTCATTTACAGGTTTTATTGTTGTATGCATATAATATGAAGCCCCTGAATATTTCTGATGTTGCATCTGCTGCTTGCAACTGTGTGTACGTAGGCTCTTTCTGGGTTCCACTAAAAAGGCAAGTAAAGATGGATTATCTGCAATTCTAACCCTCTTTGCTGATATTTTCATAAGGTTGGCTGTTTCAGTAATATACAAGGTAAATCCAGGAGAACTTCTGGAAGACATTTTTGGAAGAATCTTCCTTTTACTTAGAGAAGTATGATATTTCAGTGGTTAAGAGCATGAACTCTGACTTCAGTCTTCTTTGGTTCACATGCCAGTGTGGCCTTCCCTATCTTAGTATCCTTGACCAGGCTACTTAACTTCTGTGTGCCTCAGTCTCTTTATCAATAAAATAAGAATAATAATAGGACCTAGTATTGCTGGAGTATGTGTTGGAGTATTGTCCTAGTATTGTGGGGCTTCCCTGGTGTCTCAGAAGGTTAAGAATTCGCCTGCAATGTGGGAGACCTGGGTTTGATCCCTGGGTTGGGAAGATCCCCTGGAGGAGGGCAGGGCAGCCCACTCCAGGATCCTTGCCTGGAGAATCCCCATGGATAGAGGAGCCTGGTGGACTGCAGTCCATGGGGTCCAAAGAGTCGGACACAACTGAGCAACTAAGCACAACAAATTGGAGTAACAGTTCTAGTACTTCATTAACAGATCACAGGGAGTACAAAGATGTTGTCTGTAGTTTTGCCTGTAGTTTAGGGTGTGTTTTAAAAATAACTTAATGTGACTCTGTATTAAGTTGTAATTAAGCCCAAACTCCATCCCCATCCCAGCCTCATCCTTCCCTCTCTGCCCAGTCCTATACGTTGGCCAATCCTATCTGTTCCCCCATCAGAAGTCTCTGCATCAGCCACATTGTTTACCTCCCTCTTCATCCAACAGTGGATGGAGACTCTTAACTTTCGCTCATGCCTGGGTTCTGTCTCTTCTGATTTCACCTTATTCAATTCCTTGTTTGTTTTCTTTTTTTTTTCTTTGCTTAGTTAATTTAGTTGTGATTCCACTATTTGTTACTATTGTGACCTTAAGCCTAACCCATTCCATTTTCTCATTTCTGAGATGGAAATAATACTCTGCCTACTTTTGGGGGTTATTGTTGGGATCAAGTCAGACAGTATATGCATATGTGTTGCATGCATGTATAATATATGCATATACTTTGTAAAACCAAAAGCACTGAGCAGATGTCAAGTTTCTTCACGGCCTCCTATACCTGTCAGCCTCAGCTCCTCCCCCTATTCACCACCTACTAAGTGCTCAGTGAACATAGACTTGGTGCTTTTCCATCCTTCTGAGGAGAGTCTGGTTCCTGCTTCCTGATTTCCATTTGGAAAGACTTCCTGGCCGCACCATGAAAGGGAATAAAACAAGAGATGTTTCAAGAACTGGCATACTTTTAATTATTCAGTCAACTTTCTTTTCCTTTTTTTTTTTTCGGTGAAATGGCAGAAAATCTTAGACATAAGACTGTGCTAGCACCACTAAGCCACAACACTGGGAAATCATGCTCCTACCTTTGTTGTCGTTCAATCACTAAGTCATGCCCAATTCTGCTCTTACCTTGTACATCCAAAAGGTAGCAGGATTTATTTTTAGAACTGCGTGATGAAAAAGATTATAATTTCTGCAGAACAGAATGTAATGAAACTGACAGGATTCTTTTTTTAAAAAAAAAAAAAAACTACAAAATGCTCTTGATTTTGGTGTGTTTATGATCAACAGTTTAGTAGACTAAAGTTAGGGACATGTCCCTGTTACTGAGGCTCTTATTGGGGAAGGTAACTGACAAATGTTCATCTGATTCATCCCGTGGTGATACAGTGAAAATAGACTATTTCTCTCACCCAGGGTGGAGTTCCTTGCGTTCCTATGGGGGTCAAGATAAGGGCAGTCTATAGGGAGTTGCTCTTGTTAACCATCCTTTAGAAGGCAAAGTAAGAGGATGCTGTGGAAAACTGGGGAATTGATGTTCCTGCATTTGTTCCTGATGTCATTTTGGTTTTTCGCATCGTCTACTTCTTTTACATAAAAATTTACCTCCATCCCTGGATAGAGACCTGTGGATCCATGCACATTTATGCACGCACCTGTTCTCTGCATACCTGGATCCTAGAGTCACTGGGAGCCCTGCAGGTGGCTGTTTGCTTCCTTTCCCTGTTTCATTGCTTTTCCAGCTTCTGACCTCATTGACTAGTTAACTCCTGCCTTTGACACCTCCACAAGTCACTGGACTGTGACTCCAGAAGCTTTCTGGCCTCAGTGTAATTACCACTCTGTCCTCTTCCCTCACCCTTGGCTTTTGCTTTTTCTTCTTTCTTGATTCTTCTCCCTAACCCCCACTCCCCACATGATACATGTCACTGTGTGGGCTCCTTGATTGGTCTCTTAGAGCCATGGCTGACTTGTCCTAATTCTTAGCTTCAGACCAGCCAGCCAATTGGAGATGGTACTGAGTTTAAGCAGGAGTGGATCTTTTGTCACTACCTGGTGTTTCTTTGCCCAAGTAGATATTTATTTCCTTAATTTTCATCTTAAGCAATATTTTGGCTGTCTACATTCCTTTTCTCACTATGCCTTTGTGCTTATGCTGCTGTGCTTAGTCATACCCATTTCCTTGCAACCCCATGGACTATAGCCCACCAGGTTCCTCTGTCCATGGAATTTTCCAGGCAAGAATACTGGAGTGGTTGCCATTTCCTCCTCCAGGGAATCTCTATTATGCCTTTGCAAGTTTATAATTATAAATCAGGGTATATAACTAAATCATAAACATCATACAGACAAGAATCACATCTCTTGGCTCATGTCTCTTGAATGAAGGAATAATTGAATGAGTGATGTTTGTGGGGGGGGGGCGGTTGCCAGAAATCTAAGTGTTAAATAACTAAGGATTTATTTTACACATATTATTGATTCTGGGAATAAATGAATGCCTTTCTTTTAAAATAAAATGCATATGTGTTTATTATTTTTAGAGTTATTTCAGTTCATGAGAAACTATCTAATCTTACGCAAATTGCTGAACTATCATTGCCAACAACTCCTAAAGTTACTTCAAATGAAAATTTACATGAAGTAGAGGAAACAGAAGAGAAATCAATTGATGCAGAAATGGAAGTAAGTTAATGGAAAATTATATTGCAGGATGGATGCCATTATCCATAATCATTTAAATTATTTTTTACTTTGTCAGAGAAGAATGAAACGTAGATAACATTATCTACATAACTAAACGTAGATCATGTGGTTCTTCTGGCCTTTACTTTCTCTACTTAGAGAACCAAATATGACCCAACTTTTGGACACATAAGTAATGTTTTCTTCAAAGCTCTTCTGATACTAAGAATCAGATGGTAATGAAAACAAAGCCAACCAAGAGAAATTATTCAGATATCACCATGGCTCCTAAGAAACAATCCTCTATAGCTTTATAATGTTACTTTTAATTTTTCACTCTAAGTCTAATATTTGAGCATTTTTATTATGCAAATAATATGTGAAGAAAAATTAGAAAATATAGATAAGCATGTATCTTTCAGACTTTTTCTGCATATCTGTATTTTTCTAACTAGAAAAAAAGGCATATTATATTAACGTTATAGTGTGTTATTCATCTGATTACAGAGTTGAATGGTTTTGTGATGGAGTTCATGTTTTGGAGGAAAGGGTTATTTCTCTTTTATTCCTTCTGTGTTCTAAACCTGTTGAAAAATGCGACACAGGAAATGGATACTGTATATGGAGATGTCAAAACATCAGCATCATTGCTGATAAAACTGATTAACAAACATGGCACTGGATCTATGGCCAAATAAGCTTATCACCATTCCACCCCTGAATTAGCCAGACTTGCCCACCTAGTTACACAGTTATCTAGCATACTTGTGTGACCATAGGATTTCCACCACTCCCCTCCTGCCCCTGGAAGGCTGACCACATGGAGGAGCAGAGAATAATAGTCCTGTAGGCAGGGTGCCTCCAAAAATGTAAGCAAAGATTGCTTTGATGGGGCTGAGCCTAGCACACTCTGTTGCTTTTCTCAGACTCATCAGTCAAATAAGTGACTCTGCTCTCCTGGCTAGGTCTGAAAGGAGCTACAAGTGTCCCTCCTTCTCAGGAGTGGAGTGGGAGTTCCTAATCCTCTATGGAAAAATGAGAGAAGCAGAGAATGCGTGTCCTCCCCTAACCACTTGCTCTTTGAATTTCCATTTGTACATTCCTCCAGTTTCTTGAGATATGTGTTCCCTAGTTACTGCAGCAACTTTTTTTGAAAAAAAAAAAAAAAAAAAGATGAAATAGATGGACAAGGTTTAAATGAAAAGGGACAGTCTCCTGCCCAACATGTCCACAACCTGCAGTCCTGCAAGCAGTCCACTTGCAGCTCTTTCATCTGTTCCTTTTGTTATTTAGTTCCAAGTCTATAAATAATTTGCAGAATCAGTTGCGAAAAACAAGGCAACCAATACAACTTCAAATCCAAGTGAGTCCACTGGGCTCCACGGCTCCCCACACCAGCCTCCAGGCTAGCAGAGCACCCATTCTCTGGAGCATCTCCAGGCACTGGGCTGCGGCGAAGAAAGGGAGCACAGCATAGCCTGGTTCTGCAGGTTTACATCATGTCACTTCCTTTCACATGTCATTGGATGAATAATTCACAAGCCATGCCAACAATTCTGCTACCAACTTGGCAAGAGGAAAGCCGGAATAATGATGAATAATGCTACTGAGAGCCAAAAATAATTAGTTTTCTCCTTTGATGTATCAATTCCATATAGTATCTCTTGATTTTACTATTATGTGTAAGGACTTGAATCCCTTATACTTCGCAACTGTTCCTTTCCCCTTCCTTTCTAAATATTGTTATATCACAGAATTTAATTAAGCCAGCATTCAGTGTTTACATTATTATAACCCTCTAAACAGTGTTCACAGTTTAGAGGGTACTGTGGTTATTTTCCTTTCCTGTAGAAGGTTTGATTTTTCCTCTATCTGTCTTTTTTCTTAGCTTCTCTCTGATCATTACATGAGGTCTGTCATGTTCATCCATAAACTTTTTTACCCAAGCATAAATAGTTATGTCTCAACTCTTCTTTCCCTTCCTGGAGGCCCCTCTCTGACTCTGGTTAAGGACTGGTCACCCCCAATGCCGGTAGCACACCTCTAATTCTGGGACCTCCCTCTGCTGCTTTTCTGTTTGAATTCCCAGCCACTTGGGTCCCATATCTGTTTGACTTCTCTGTTAGCTTTTAGCATCTTTCGTTTATTTTTGAGCTGCTGAATCTTTTTTTTAATCACTTTTTGCTAGTTTGATATTTAATTGGTTACCAATAAGAAAACATTTTTAATTCTCAAAGAGTATGATTGGTATGGGCTCACTTTGTTTTCTTGTTTACCTCATCTTCACACCAATTATGGGAAAGTGCAAAATCTAGCAACTCTCCTGATCTTCAGAATATACACGTGGGTGTTTTTTGGTCTAAATTTACCAGTGACGTGAATGAGTGCATTTTTCCCGGTTGTGAAAGCACCAGTCCCGTAAGAGGATTATCAGGCAAGAACAGTTAGTCTTTGCAAAGAAACAACTTTCCAGAGTTTGTATCACCTGTGCTCTGTGCCTACATTTATCATAGAACTGATAGCTTAGAATTTTAGTTGCACATCCTTTACAGGTCCCCAAATGTTATGGCACAAATTACCAGATGTTTAACGATAGTAATACTATCCTGAGAACTTACAATAAATCTCCTGGTAGATCAGATACCTCAAGCTCATGAGATTCATATACGTAATTCTTTTCCTAAAGTGCATTGTTGCCCTTTCACATCTGTTTTCAAGAACTCATTTTTAAACTTCTTTCATAAATCTCTTACAATCATAGTTTTTTAGTCATAGACCAAACTTAACAGGTTGCTGTCCCTGAGCCATAACCTAGACTACTCTTTGCTGAAATTGTCCTTGAATCCATTATTAGATAATTCGTAAAAGGAAAGTGATTGTGTTTCTCCTGAACCCATTTGTCTTCCCAGCTGACATTGTCTGAGACAGGAGTTTGAGTGTCCATAGAGTAAACATTCTAGGTTGTGCCCTGCCACTCAGCTTTATACCAAGGGTTAGTCACCTAACCTTCCCTGGGACTAGTTTTCTCCTTGTCTCTAGCCATGATCTTTTCACTCAGATACCATTGAGATGAAGAGATGGCTCCTTGATGAGAATGAATCATCAGAATTTCCCTGGGAGTCAGATGTCGGTATCAAGCTCATCCCCATGAGCCCAGCTCCTGAGTCAAGAAATTGACTATGAATACAAACAAATTAGGAATAAACAGGGAAAGTGGGGGCATTTGGCAGGCAGAGGGGAGAATCCAAATGACCCACCTTGCCTGAGTCAAGCTTTGCATCTTGCTTTCATGTCCTGACTAGAGTGATATATATGAGTGGCTCAGTTCTTGAGGAAAATAAACTCCTTTCAGTCCTGATGTTCTCCTCTGTATTTTTGAGTTTCTTTTATTCTCCAACTTAAAAATGTTTCTTCAACTTTAATTAGGGCATTGTGAAATGTGTTCCAGTTCTGGTTGGTATTTATATATGCAGGAATGTCACAAAGTGAGGAAAAAACTAATATTTTTAGTGTAGGTGAATTAGCAAACAAATTAATTCACAACATTTGAAAGTTGTGAAATATAACATTTTCTTTTTTTCCAATATCCTAACCAACATGTAAGGGAAAAAAGCACCTAGGTTCTGAGTTATATCAAATACATTCCATTGACTAAAATCTGCTGGTTCGTTGTCATGACAACCTTCAGTTGGAGCTAATTAGAATTTAACTAGGACACTTGAAGAGATCGATTCTGGTTGGGAATTGGACAGGATTTCATAACCTCTGTAATCTAATATATTTACTTCTATCACAGTATAGATTTTTGCTGGGTTGTTAAACATAAAGGTTCAGAAAATGTGCCTTTGGTTGATATGGAGGTAGTGCATCTTGTTGATGTGGGAGGTAGTGCATCTTGTTATGTTTCTTATTCCCTTCCTTTTTTCTTTTTTTTCTTTTTTCCCCTCCAAATCCCTATGGTCTGGAATAAGCCAAAAACTTGAGAACACAGATATTAATTTAAGATGTTTTGGGAGGGCTACAGAACAGGTGTTCCAGTCACTTATGGCTTGAAAACATGTCCTTCTTCCAAAATGAACAACCCTGGCTCTGAATCACTGGGTTATTTTAACCTGTCATTCTTCGCTTTATGGGGTATCTTCAGAGCCTATCAGGTGCTTTAAAGCATAGGAAAGATACAAACCATTCTGATTTTAAGACAGAAACACCTTTTTGGAATGATAACAACATAGTAATATAAAAAGCCTAAAATATATTTACCAGGTCACCTAAAATGAGTTTAGTAAACATGTGTGGGACACCCGATTGTATAAGGCAATTAAAGTTAGTTAACATATCCCAAATATCAAAGTACTATGAAAACATAGAACAAAATACAAAGCATTAGCATGAATTAACACATTATTTTTGAGAGACTGGTATGTGCAAAAATTTTCTAGGCTGGAGGAGATAAGAACATACTGAAATCAGTACAATTAAGTCCCTGTCAGGAGGAGCTTAATCACTGGCTGAGTATGGTCATAGGTACCCAGATTCATAATGAGCCCAGCTGCCTGGTGGCCCTTAGCAAGAAAAGTCTGCCATTCAAAGAAACAGAAATTTAATATTCAAAACAGTTGAAAATACATCTAAATCTTCATGGAGCTTCTCATAAGAACATCTGAGAGGGAATCCTTTCATCATATACAGCATAACTTCTTTTAAATCTCCTTCTCCCAACTGTATTGTTCTTCGTGCCTCCCTGGCTTCCATGGCTGCTCTCTAACCTCTGAACCTTTCCCTCCAGCCCAGGTGGTGCTAGTGGTAAATAATCTACCTGCTAATGCTGGAGATGGAAGAAATGTGGGTTCAATCCCTGGTTTGGGAAGATCCCCTGGAGTAGGAAATGGCAACCCACTCCAGTATTCTTGCCTGGAAAATATCATGAACAGAGGAGCCTGGCTGCAGTCCATGGGGTTGCAAAGAGCTGGACATGACTGAGCAACTAAGCATGTACTCCCTCCAACTCAGTCTGCATGGAGTGTTTTGCCTCCTCTCAACTTCCCACTCTGGCTCAGCTCTTGATTATTGAAGTCGCCTTGTCTCTCTGACACCTTCCCGTTTTCCTGTTTCCTCCATTCTGAGTGCTACACTTACACAAAAGGGCAAGGTTGCTAGAATCCTTCTCAATGGGGGGACTGTTGATGGCAACTATTCTGATTTATCATTTAAACAAATCTCATTCACATAGGGTTGTGTGTGTGTGTGTGTGTGTGTGTGTGTGTGTGTGTGTTTAAAGAGAAAGCTGAACTAGACTTTGTGCTTCAGTAGCTCAGGCAGCATTCTATTAGCCTGTAGACTGAAATAAAGACCATGTTTCTTTAAACCCCCAAATATCCTGTGCCCCCTTACTATTGCATATTGTTTTGGCCATTATCTCTTTCTGTGTCTCTTCCTCTCTCTTGACTTTGAGTTCCTTTGCTCGGGGGTCTGCTCCATCTTTCGATGTTCAGTACCTCACCCGGTAACTGACACGTAGTGCCTCTTCAGTAGTTGCTCATGAAACTTCTCACTGGAGACCTGTGGAGAGCGCCTACTCCTGACCAAGGATCCAGCAGGAGACGACATGTGAAGTCTTGGGGCTGGATGTTTTATCAGGGTGTCAGGGGTGCAGGGTGAATGTAGGACCCTGGGAAAGCAGGGCTGGTGAGGGGTGGGGGTTGGAGAAAGTGTGGCCAGCACCCAGAAGAGCATCCCCTGACCCATCCTGAGATTTGCTAAGATAACCCTGACGGCATGTGGAGGAGGGATGTGGGAAGCAAGAGTTTGGAGGAAGGAAAGCAATTTAGAATGGTTTTCTTTTTTTTTTTTTCTGTTCATAAAACTGATGAATGACCATGGGAACTTCAAAGTCAAAATGTTGGCTCTGTTAGTTTTGTAGTAACTCAGAGGCCCACCACTCATAGAATCAACAGATGCTCCTTCTTAAGGGGGAAATGGCAAATATTGAGCAAGAGACCGTCTGTGCCCTCCCGGCCCCCCTTGCCAACTGCAGCATCCCTCTGGCAGCCTTCCCAGGAATTGATGAGCTTGGTGCTTCCCTTGTCTTCATTTCTAGGCAGAAAGGTCACAGGAGGTCCCTCACAGCCCAGCAGCGAATCAGCCAGTTTCTGACACGTTTAAGTGGTCTACCTGAAATAACACCAAAGAAATAGAACGTTGTTGAGGCAAAATTTCTGTTCACTATGTGTTGAGACAGACCATGGAAGGCATTTATCAGGAAACATGGTGTCTCCATCTGTTATGTGAAATGTTTAATGATACAGACAGTGTCGTTTTGCTTGATAGCTCTTGATGAAATCATGACAGCGGCCCATCACAGCTATTATTGCAACCTTTTGTATAAAAAGAAAACATACTTTAACCGGTCCTAAGAACTCAATTAGAAACATAGAAATAGGGACAAGTAAGAATATGTAAGAACACACTCCGGGATGTATGTTGCCCCATCTAGTAGAGGGGACCAGACTGCAAAGTTCACCATAGAGACCTGGTGACCCCCGATGAGTGCTGGATGTCCTGCTGCCTTCCATCCTTTCTGGTCCCATGAACACTGCCCTACTTCTGGTCATGATCGCTTCCTGCCCAATTTGAGAAGCCTCCTAGCTAATTTCATTCTCTTTTTTCTTCCTAGTCTAGTTAACCTTTAAACAGTGGCCAGATGGCCAGAATTATTAATATTTTCTTAAAGCAATCATTATCCCCTCAGTCCAGTGCCTCTCAATTTCCTAAGCAACAAAACCCAAATTCCTTACATTTACATGTCCTGTTATAAGTATACCTCTCAGTCTTATTCCTCACCACTCTTACCACCAAGCTTCCAATACACTTCCGTGGTAAAGACCATGCCAGGCTCTTTATGTTCCTTGAGTATCTGCTGTTACATTGCTTACATGGCTCCCTCCATCCTTGTCCCCATCCTCTGCCAGCTACTACTTCCTCATGTCTCAGTTCCCTTTCTCCAGGAAATGTTCCCTGTTCCATATACATATTACTCTCTCTCCCATCTCTAGGCTCTTATAACATGTCATAGCTACCCATTTTCTGACCATGCTCTACTTGGCATATTATTTAGTCAAGTATGAATCTATTTTTTTTTTCAGCTCTTATACACTTGGTGAGGATGGGGTCTGTTTCTTTATCTTTGTGCTCCACAGTGCCTAGTAGAATGCCTCAGATATATTTGTTAAAGTGAATAGAATTAGCTATAGCTTTGGAACTCCAAATTTTGATCTTTTCTATGTTTCTGCATTTGTTAAAACTTTAATATGAGTTCAATTGTTTCTTTATTTTAAGGCTTTTAGCCAGCCTTGGTGAGTGTTAATTTAAAAATGAATGCACTTTGATCATTTTCATATTTCTGGATGTTAGTACATGTACATACTAATACTACTGAAATAAAAGCAAATTGTTGAAAGATGTGAGCAACACTGTGAGATAAGCATAGTTTATCTCTGACAGTCTTATGATCATGACTCCTTTAGTTGTAAGTAAAGAACAACTATCAGTACTTACACTAACCCAAATGAAATAGGTTTGATAAGGAGGCAGTGTTTGGCAGGGCATAGTCAGTAAGCTCTTGCATAACCAAGGACCAGGGACAAAATACAGTGGACCCCACAGAAAATGAAACTTGGAGAGTCAGGAGCCAAGAGTGCACACAGACCTACAGGGGCATAAGTTCTCCTTTATCTCTGTTTCCTCCTCTTACTCATTATACGTCTAGTCCATGGGCTGCCTTCTCCAACTCCTGTTGGGACCTCTCAGCTCATGCAGCCAGTGCTGCTGATAGTGCTCTTCTGTTGTCTTTCCTTATGTAAAAATCACAATGATGGAGAATCTGATGGGTTGATCTTTCTTGGGTCCAGTGTCCATTCAGAAACACAGCTGTGGCCATACAGTAGGAGCTGCAGCAGTGTCTTCAACAATGGACTGAGGACGATACTGACTCTTCCTCTTTTTAAAAAATACTTATGGTATTGGTTTTGCCGTACATCAACATGAATCCACCAGGGGTGTACACGTGTTCCCAATCCTGAACCCCCCTCCCGCCTCCCTCCTCATACCATCCCTCTGGGTCATCCCAGTGCACCAGCCCCAAGCTTCCTCTATCCTGCATTGAACCTGGACTGGCGATTTGTTTCTTATATGATATTATACATGTTTCAATGCCATTCTCCTAAATTATCCCACCCTCGCCCTCTCCCACAGAGTCCAAAAAACTGTTCTATACATCTGTGTCTCTTGCTGTCTCACATACAGGGTTATCATTACCATCTTTCTAAATTCCATATATATGTGTTAGTATACTGTATTGGTGTTTTTCTTTCTGGCTTACTAGCCTCTAATTAAAATAAATAAATTTAAATTAAAAAAATAAAAATATCCAAACAAAAAAATACTTATTTATTTGTCCTTGCCAGGTCTTAGTTGCAGCACACGGGACTTCACAACTAAGAGTTCACGTGCCACAGCTGAAAGATTCTACGTGCCACCGCTCTCTTCCTCTTTATTTACGCTTTCCAGTTGTTTTTTTTTTTTTTTTTTTGTCAATTCCCAACTGTTCATCTTTTCTTAAATACTTTCTGAGATCCAACCCTCTTTATTCCAGGGCTCTCTTCTCAGAAGAAAAGTGGTCTTCCAAAATCTTATTTTGGTGTAAATTCCTTTACCTGTACCTCTGTAACATATGAATTTTAGTGGTGAATTTGCAGGAAAAAAATCCTAAAATAGTTTATTATTCATCATTAAATCTTATATTTTGTGGCTATTCTGTATCTTTCAAGTAACCATAATTACTTTAAAGATTGTGACCTCTGAATATCTCTAAATTTCATCCTGGGAATTAGGGTTAGAGAATGATGTAGCAAAAGACAAATGAGACAAATAATTTGTAACTAAAATACCCAGTATTTTACCAATAAGATCAACCTCACTATGTTGTCTTTTATTTCTAGAACATGATTATTGTCTGTTGCAATGAAATAGTATCTTTGTTTTTGGGTGATGAAATGGCAACTCCACTATCTGAGGTATGTAACTCTTTTAAAACTATATCTGATTCTCTCACAAGTATGTTGTTGCTATGGAAATGGAAATGCAGAAAACATCTATTATGAAAGTATCAAGGGCTTAACCCTCCTTAATTAATGTGAAAAAAGTGATAAACATGAATTTATAACAGCATGTTATTTTGGTTAGACATATTTTTTGTTAGAAAATAGTACAGAAAATTGTGAAGAGGATAATCTTAAAATCATCTCAAACCCTCCATTCAGAGAATAACCACTATTAACATTTTGGAGAATATCTTACATATTTTTCATATATAATTAGACTTTAGAATTTTTACATCAATGAGATCATTCTGCACACACATTTTTTAACTTTTTTTTTTATTCAGCAATAGTGTTAATGGAGATATTTTTTGTGAAAAGTCTACCCTGTTCAATTTAATGCCTACATAATAGTTTCTTTTGTGTATTGTCATGTCAGGCTTTATTTATATAATTAGATCCTTATTCATGGATCTTGAAGTTGATGGATTCTAGTACATACTTATTTCACCCTTCTGCATTACCCATCCTCCACGTTAATTGTTAGGAATAGGATTTTAGAGTAAAAAGCATATACCCGTGGTCCCTGATTTACAGTGATTCAACTTTTGATTTTTTAACTTTACAATATTGTGAAAGCAATACCTATTCAATAGAAACTGTACTTCGAATTTTGAAATTTGAACTTTTCCCAGGCTAGTGACAATGCAGTCTGATACTTGTAATGCTGGGCAACAGCAGTGAGCCATAGCTCCCATCAACCACATGATCCCAAGAGGAAAGAATCCACACATGTAACAACCATTCTCTTTTTAACTTTCAGTACAGTACGCAATAAATGTGCATAATAAGTATGCATAAGCTGCTGCTAAGTCACTTCAGTCATGTCTGACTCTGTGTGACCCCAGAGACGGCAGCCCACCAGGCTCCCCCGTCCCTGGGATTCTCCAGGCAAGAACACTGGAGTGGGTTGCCATTTCCTTCTCCAATGCATGAAAGTGAAAAGTGAAAGTGAAGTCTCTCAGTCGTGTCCGACTCCTAGCGACCCCACGGACTGCAGCCTACCAGGCTCCTCCATCCATGGGATTTGCCAGGCAAGAATACTGGAGTGGGGTGCCATTGCCTTCTCCATGCATAAGCTGCTGCTGCTAAGTCACTTCAGTCGTGTCCGACTCTGTGCGACCCCATAGACGGCAGCCCACCAGGTTCCCCTGTCCCTGGGAGTCTCCAGGCAAGAACACTGGAGTGGGTTGCCGTTTCCTTCTCTAGTGCATGAAAGTGAAAAGTGAAAGTGAAGTCGCTCAGTCGTGTCCGACCCTCAGAGACCACATGGACTGCAGCCTTCTAGGCTCCTCTGTCCATGGGATTTTCCAGGCAAGAGTACTGGAGCTACTCAACACTTTATTGTAAAGTTGGCTTTGTTTTAGATGACCGTGTCCCACTACGGGCTAATGTATGTGTTTTGAGCACTTTTAAGGTGTGTGCTAGGCTAAGCTCTGATGTTTGGTAAGTTAGGTATATTAAGGATATTTTTGACTTGAAATATTTTCAACCCATGATGAGTTTATCCATTTATTGTTTCTGTTCAGTTGGTCAGTCGTGTCTGACTCTTTTCAACCCCATGGACTGCAGCACGCCAGGCTTCCCTGTCCTTCACCAGCTCCTGGAGTTTGCTCAACTCAACTCCATTGAGTCAGTGGTGCTATCCACCCAACTTATCCTTTGCCTTGTCCAACTTGTCCAACTTCTCCCTCCTGCCTTCAGTCTTTCCCAGCATCAGGGTCTTTTCTAATGAGTCAGCTCTTCGCATCAGGTGGCCAAACTATTGGAGCTTCAGCTTCAGCATCAGTCCTTCTGACCAATATTCAGGATTGATTTCCTTTCAGTCAGTTCAGTCACTCAGTCGTGTCTGACTCTTTGTGACCCCATGAACTGCAGCACGCCAGGCCTCCCTGTCCATCACCAACTCCCAGAGTCCATCCAATCCCATGTCCATTGAGTCGGTGATGCCATCCAACCATCTCATCCTCTGTCGTCCCCGTCTCCTCTTGCCCCCAATCTTTCCCAGCATCAGGGTCTTTTCAAATGACTCAGCTCTTTGAATCATATTTCCTTTAGGATTGACTGGTCTGATCTCTTTACAGATCCACTTATTGACCCATTTATTGGGACATCACAAAGAGTTGGACACTTTTCACAACCCCTCCCTAAATCAAGAAAGATCTGTATACACCTTATTGTGGTTAACCATATATAATATAAAATTTATAATTTTAATCATTTCTAAAGTGTATATCAGTGGCATTAAGTACATTCAAAATATTGTGCAAACATCTCCTCCATCCATCTCCACAGATTTTTCACCATCCCAGTTAGAAACTTTGTACCCATTAAATAATAACTCTCATTTCCTCTCCTCCCCAAGTTCCTGATAACCTCTATTCTGCTATTTGCCTGTTCTGAATATTACATATAAATGGAATCATACAATATTGGTTTTTTGTGGCTAGCTTACTTCATTTGGACTTCCCAGGTAGCGCTAGTGGTAGAGAATCTGCCTGCGAATGCAGGAGACTTAGAGATGCAGGTTCAATCCTTGGGATGGGAAGATCCCCTGGAATAGGAAGTGACAACCCATTTCAGTATTTTTGCTTGGAGAATCCCATGGACAGAGGAGCCTTGTGGGCTACAGTCCATGGGCCACAAAGAGTTGGACATGACTGAGCCACCAACACACACACACTTGATTTAACACAATGTTTTCAAAGTTCATCCATGTTTTAGCATGTATCAGTACTGCATTCCTTTTTAAGACTAAATAATATTCCATTGTATGCATATACCATATTTGTTTATCCACTCTTCTGTGGATAGATGAACATTCAAGGTGTTTTTACTTTTTGGCTCTTGTAAATAATGCTACTATAAACATGAGTGTATACGTATCCAGGCATATACCTAGGAGAGGAATTGGTGGCTCATATAGTAATTCTGTGCTTAACTTTTTAAGGAATGCCCAACAGCTGCACCATTTCACATTCCCATCAACAGTGCAAGAGGGTTCTAAAATCTCCATTTCTTCACCAACACTTATTTTCTCTTTTTTGAAAATAACCATCTTAATGGATGTAAAGTGGTACCTCATTGTGATTTTGACTTGCATTTCTCTAAAACTAATTTAATTGAGAATCCTTCATGTGCCGATTACCCTTTTGTATATCCTTGGAGAAATGTCTGTTCAATCCTTTGCCCTTTTTGAATGGGCATATACAACTTGGTGTATAATTGCAAATGGCCACCGGTTTTCTCTCCTACCTGCAGTAGTGAGAGGCCCAGTTTGCCCACATACCCATCCATACTAGTTCTCATCCTCTTTCTGCTCTCTCTCTCCCTCCCCCTTACACCCCTCCTCCCCTCCTCATCATTCTCTTCTTCTAACTGTTGTACATCTAACAAGTAAAAAATGACATTTTCAATTATTTTATATTTATTAACAGTAAGGCCAAATATAGTTCATATTTTGTTGGCAGTCCATGTTTCTCCTTTTGTGGAATGGTGTTCATTCATGTAACTGATCAACAAATACACAGAGTGAGTTGCCTAGGTGTCAGGAATTCTTTTATAGACCCTAGAGAGCCTGCTGTGAACAAGCAACAAGGACCCCACTCTCTTGGAGCTGCTATTTTTTTTTTTTTGTAGAGGGAAACAGTAAATAAATAAATAAGATAATACCACACTTTGTTAAGTGCTATAAAGGAAAAAACAGAGTGAGATGTTAGAGTAGGGTTGGCAAACTGTGCCCAGTTGGCACAGTTACTTGGCCAACTGCCTGTTTGTAAATAAAGTTTTATTGGAACACAGCCATGTTCATTTGTTTACCAGTGGGTCTAAAGCTGCTTTCAAACTACAACAGCAGAGCTGAGTGGTTTTGACAGAGACCATATAACCCACTAAGCCTAAATCGTTTACCATCTGGCCCTTTACAGAAAAAGTATGCTCATCCCTGTGATAGAAAGTAACAGAGAATGGGTCAGCAGGTTAGATAGGTGATAGGGGAGACTTCTCTTAGGAGATTATATTTTAGTAAGTCTTGAAACATTACACTGTGTCCCTACCACGAGTGCTTTGGCTTCTCTGGAGCAGGGGCGATGCTATCTCAATCTTTGAATGAATTCTTACAGTGCCTTGTACAGGACATGACTTGGTTAATGTTTCTGGAACTGAATTAAATTCTCTTTAATTTTCAATACCTGAAATTTAATATCTGATTTTTTTTCATCTAGCCATTCATTATTTTTCCATTTTTTTTAAATGAAGAACTTAATTTTTTATTGTGGAAATGTGTAGAATAACTGCAGCAGACCATTGGTAATTAAAAAATCAGGCTTAAATATAATTTTGTACAAACTGTGGTTTACGAGGGCTTCCCTGGTGGATCAGATGGTAAAGAATCTGCCTGCAATGCAAGAGTATGTCACAGAAAAAAATTGGTTTTTGAAGACACATGATTTATAACATTTAGGGGCTTTGGCTCCTGACAGACCTGGGTTGAAATCCCAGCCTTGGATCTTGTTTGACCCAAGGCAAATTATTTAACTTCTCTAAGCTTCAGTTTTCTCAGATATAAAGTGGGATAATAATACCAATAATGCCTCACAATCTTGAGGATTAAAGTAAATAAAGTATGTTAGTATTGGGAGTAGGGTCTAGTGCAAATAGAGGTTTCTCAGGTGGCGCTAGTGGTAAAGAACCCGCTTGCCAATGCAGGAAACCTAAAAGATGTATGTTCAATCCCTGGGTCAGGAAGATCCCCTGGAGGAGGACATGGTAACTCCCTCCATATTCTTGCCTTTAGAATCCCAAGTACAGAGGAGCCTTGTGGGCTACCGTCCATGGGGTCATAAAGAGTCAAACATGACTGAAACGACTCAGCACAGCATCAGTTCAGTTCAGTTCAGTTCAGTCGCTCAGTCGTGTCCGACTCTTTGCGACCCCATGAATCACAGCATGCCAGGCCTCCCTGTCCATCACCATCTCCCGGAGTTCACTCAGACTCACATCCATCGAATCGGTGACGCCATCCAGCCATCTCATCCTCTGTCGTCCCCTTCTCCTCCTGCCCCCCATCCCTCCCAGCATCAGAGTCTTTTCCAATGAGTCAACTCTTCACATGAGGTGGCCAAAGTACTGGAGTTTCAGCTTTAGCATCATTCCTTCCAATGAACACCCAGGGCTGATCTCCTTCAGAACGGACTGGTTGGATCTCCTTGCAGTCCAAGGGGCTCTCAAGAGTCTTCTCCAACACCACAGTTCAAAAGCATAAATTCAAAAAAAAAAAAAAAAAATTCAAAAAAAAAAGAAAAGCATAAATTCTTCGGCACTCAGCTTTCTTCACAGTCCAACTCTCACATCCATACATGACCACTGGAAAAACCATAGCCTTGACTAGACGGACCTTTGCTGGCAAAGTAAGGCCTCTGCTTTTCAATATGCTATCTAGGTTGGTCATAACTTTCCTTCCAAGGAGTAAGTGTCTTTTAATTTCATGGCTGCAATCACCATCTGCAGTGATTTTGGAGCCCAAAAATATAAAGTTTGACACTGTTTCCGCTGTTTCCCCATCTATTTGCCATGAAGTGATGGTACCAGATGCCATGATCTTAGTTTTCTGAATGTTGAGTTTTAAGCCAACTTTTTCACTCTCCTCTTTCACTCTCATCAAGAGGTTTTTTAGTTCCTCTTCACTTTCTGCCATAAGGGTGGTGTCATCTGCATATCTGAGGTTATTGATCTTTCTCCCGGCAATCTTGATTCCAGCTTGTGCTTCTTCCAGCCCAGCGTTTGTCATGATGTACTCTGCATATCTGTTACATAAGTAGGGTGACAATATACAGCCTTGACGTACTTCTTTTCCTATTTGGAACTAGTCTGTTGTTCCATGTCCAGTTCTAACCGTTGCTTCCTGACCTGCATATAGATTTCTCAAGAGGCAGGTCAGGTGGTCTAGGATTCCCATCTCTTTCAGAATTTTCCACAGTTTCTTGTGATCCACACAGTCAAAGGCTTTGGCATAGTCAATAAAGCAGAAATAGATGTTTTTCTGGAACTGTCTTGCTTTTTCCATGATCCAGCGGATGTTGGCAATTTGATCTCTGGTTCCTCTGCCTTTTCTAAATCCAGCTGGAACATCTGGAAGTTCAAAGAGCAAATAAATGTTTAGTAAATTATTAACTATTTCATTGTCATCATCATCGTCTTTACCATAGTCCTGCCTTCTATGTTTGAATTCTTCAAGCTCTAGTCAACTAATTTCAACTGATTTTTAAGATACAAATTTGTTCTGAAACATTGACAGAAAAGGAGAGCAATGGTGCTAAAGATAGGGAGAAAACCAGGAGTCATTTTCTGTTCCTGTAATATAAATCACTGTTGGAGCTTAGAGAAATTCCATCAAGGTGCAAGATTCCAACATGAGATCCCAATCTTCGGTCTTTGGTCCAAGAGAAGGTACCTCCAATTGACCCCATGCTAACCCCTCCACTGAGAGCTAGACTTACCTGATAGTGCTGGATGGAGCATGAGCATATGGGCATTTACAAGCTTGTTCCAAGAAATAAATTGTCAGACAAATACAGTTACATGCTTTTTTTTTTTTTGGTCACTGGGATGAGATCTTGCTGTTTAGTTCCTTACCGAACCTACCTGTTATAATTGCCTTTGCTTGTATTGCCTCTTCTTGATTAAAATAAATATTGCCACATAGCTTGTGACAAAAAGAACCTGCGACTAGCAAGGAAATGAAGCAAGAGAATGAGTGCTCCATGCTGACCTTCTTAGCACAGAATGCAAATGACAGTTAGGTATACTTTTTGGTGTGCCAGCAATGAAGCTATCCTTTTATTGCCTACATAAGTTCAAATTACTACAGTTTCCAAGTTGTCAGATAGGATTCAAATATGACGCTGAAAATATTCTTTCCGCTCTTGCTGTGACTAACTGTGGGGAGGACTAAGTCATCTTATACAACTCTCTGTTCATTGGTAATTATTGACTTCCAGCTGTATGCAGAACATTGTTGCAGCTATTTTGGGAAAATGCAGTTGGCCACAACATCTGATAAAGCATTCCTAATTTCTAGGCCTCTTCCTGCTGTAAGCAGACACCGCTCCTGGCAAACTGCTCAGCCAGTGTTTAAAAATTCAGCTGCTACGGAGTTGCTGTGTGTTTATACACAGAAGACAGGGGAAAAACTAGGTGGATTCTCAACATACCCTTTGAAATAAGCTCTGCAGTTTTTCTGGGTGTTGGATGGGGTTGCATGTGTCCCTGTTTATATAGGAGAGCTTCCATATAACTTTTTGGGAAGCTGTTAAGTCTAAGAGGGTAGTGTTATGCTTTTTAACTTCCTTTGGCTAATTCTGTTACATGACCGTATACCTCTTGGTTTCTTTTTAACAAAATTTCCCAAATGGTAACAATGACAATACCATCTTTAAACTGTCATTTACAGCATGGAGAACAAGCTATTCTATAGCTTATTAGGTATCAAAAAATTAATTCTATTAATATAACTTCTTTTGGTTGAGAGTTGCAGGGTTTTTTGGTACCAGCTAAGAGCTGTCTGAATAGATTTTATGGGTATCAAGAATTACATCTTTCTTCTGTGAGACATTATCATTCTGTCCTCAAGTGAAGAGTATCCTTTGTATGTAAGTTCATGAGACATCCACTTAATATTCTTATATTCTTTTGAAGACAATGCCGGATGACATCATTTCCACACTGCTTTTAAGACACAGCTCTGACTTTGATTCCATCCGCTCACTGTTCACTTCCAACTGTCAAATTTGGCTAAGGGAAAAAGAAAGCCCTTAAGAAAAGGCCAGGCTATTAATGTGCTCTTCAAAATGCTAAGAAAAGGCTAAGCTGTTTATAGCATTTTCAAAACGCTCATCTCTCAGAGATTTGCCAGCAACAGTGTCAAGGTGAAACAGCTCTCACTCATCCAGGAACCAAGAGCCTTTGTGTTGTCTGTGCTCAAAGCACTGGTCCCACTTTTGTCAGACATGCAATTGGGGGTATAATGATACTTGGATGTAATTTAAGCCAAAATATAGTCATGAACCTTATATTGTGTATTTACTGGAAAAGTGGTAACAAGTGTGTGCGCTGCTTGAGAAAGCAAGCCTGGCTTAATTTCAGATACAGCTGTATTTCAGAATCAAGAGGACAGTTTCCCAAAGTTGAGTCACTTTGTATGACCTCAAAGGCGGTGAGAGGCAAGGACATTATTAGCAGATCTGTTCATTGCTTTCTATCTCACTGCAAACTGAATTAAGTGCTTAGTTTTCACTCACTTCATCCATTTTTTGGTAACAGTTTTGTCTTGATCAAAAAACTGGTCCCTTAACAGTGGGATTATAATGCACTTTAGGGGGATGCTGATTTTTGCCCCATATTTCTGAGTCAGAGGACAGATCATTTGAAATGTTCTGAATTAGAGTTCTTTATATTCAAATAAATCTACAAAGGAGGAACTCATGTAAATTTACCCATTTTCCTTGTTATACTTTGGACACCAGCCTTGTTGAGATTTTTGCCCTTATTTCCCCTGTCTCTCAGGCAGCTGATACTGCCATTATATTCTCTTCTCAACCACCTGTGAGAGCACAGCATGGTGGAAAGAGTGCTGTATGAACACTCAAGCCCCAGTGTTACTCCTATGGACAAGCCATTTGTCCTTAAAGACCTCAGGTCAATTCCATGTTGTTGAAGGTTTCAGAAGCAATGTATTTCAGTGGATAAAAGCATGATTTGATTCTTAGTTCCACCATCTATTATGATGTGATGGTGAGCTACTCACATTTCCTTCTCTGCTTCAGCTCCTTATCATTACTTTGATGATAGCTCCTCCTCGTGTAGGATTACATTAGAGACAGTGTGTAACACATCTGATATACTGCCTGTCAACACCATGTGTAAACTTCCAATACACTGTAGCCATCTTTTTTTCCCCAGACTTAAAATAATGGGAAATGAGTCATTTCTTCATTTGATCATTAGTAACTCTCTGCATTAGTGACCTTTGGCCTATCTGAATGCTTGCAACTTTTCAAAGAGCAAATAGACATTTAATATAATCTTTTTTTATTTTATTTTTAAACTTTACAATATTGTATTAGTTTTGCCAAATATTTTTCAACCATTCTTCATTATAGACTCCCATGAAATAAAAATATAACATAATAATGTAGTACAGCATGAAGCTATATTACAATATCACAACCAGGATATTGACATTAATAAAGTCAGACTACAGAACAATTTCATCACAACAAGGACCCCTCCTGTTGTCCTTTTATAGTCACCTCCAATCTCACACCCCACCCTGTCCCTGACTGTTGACAATGACTGATCTATTCTCCATTTCTATAGTTTTGTCATTTCAAGAATGTTATATTAGAAGAACCATACAGTACGTAAGCTTTGAGGATTGGTATTTTTTCCCTCTCAGCTTAATTGTCTGGAGAACCGTTAAACTATGCTTTTGATGAACAAAAAAATCCATATAAATATTGACACATTTTACTTTGGCCACACAATTAGCATTAACCCAAGAGTGCCTGAAGTGGTACCAGGCACACAATATGGGTTTAGATGTTCAGGGGGGCTCAGGGTGGATCCCACTCTGTTTGATTCATCTTTTTACTGCCTCTCCTCCTCCCCTTCCTCCTTCTCTTTCCTTGCCCCCTTCCCCTCCACATCCTCTTATTAATATTGACAAACCAAAGGCTGATTGCTCAGGTTAGAGATACTGAAAAAAAAGCTAAAAAGAAATACTTTATGTGAAATTGCTTTGTAAATTGTATGCTCTGCTACACTTCTTATCAGAAATTGCCAGTCAGTGGTGGCCACGCTGTAAGAATGGTTGGCAGCTGTTTGCGGTGTGTATGGATGTGAACAAAGCAGTTAGCATGAGCAGTGTTCCCTCTACACACTAGAGCCCACAGGGCTACCCTCTAGTTTCTGCTGCAGTGAGAGCTGCTGACCAACAAAGCCCTTCATGCTTTCATTCTCACCAACAAAGTCCCCTGAACAAAATGCCAACATCAGTTCACATTCTTTGTAAGTCTTTGCTCTGAAAAAGAGCCCCCTGTTTAGAGTTGCCTGATGTTAAGCTCACTGAACTCCTTCATAAAAAAAGCATCAAGAAATGCCAAGTATTGTTCAAACTCTGGAGTTTTCATTTCAGTCTCCCAAGTCAAAAGCCCATAAGCAGACCAGTCACAGCTGTTCAGAAGGGAACCCAGTGTCGGCATTTATACCCAGTTAGAGCATTTCTTCCTGTAACTTTGCTGCTGAGAGCAAATGACCTGACCTTTAAGTGGAGTCAAACCCTTACACTGATGGAATGTCCCCTATTCAGAAATACAATGAGGAGAGAGCAAGCTTGCCAGAGTGTACGTGTCTGAGTCAGGATAGCTTAGGCTGTGTTCTACGAACAAATACCCTGTGAACTGGCAATAAAGGTTTATTTCTCATAAAAGTCAGCAAGGGGAGGGCAACTCACCTTCAACTTGTAACTCTGCTATCTGGACTACCTGGCCTCCCAGTCAGAGGAGAAGAGGGCTGGGGGATTTTGCAGGATGTTTTTAAGTTGGGTGATTATAGATATTCAGGTTTGCCTGTAGCAATCACAGTGTATACCTGTTGATTTGGTGTAATAGCTGATATGGTTGGTGGTGGTTTAGTCACTAAACTGTGTCTGACTCTTTTGTGACCCCATGAACTATAGCCCACCAGACTCCTCTGTCCATGAGATTTCCCAGATGAAAATACTGGAGTGGGTTACCATTTCCTTCTCAGGGTATCTTCCTGACCCAGGGATTGAACCCTTGTCTCCTGCATTGCTATACAGTGAGCAAAAACAAGACTGGGAACTGACTGTGGCTCAGATCATGAACTCTTTATTGCCAAATTCAGATTTAAATTGAAGAAAGTAGGGGAAACCAGTAGACCATTCAGGTATGACCTGAATCAAATCGATTTAGATTATACAGTGGAAGTGAGAAATAGATTCAAGGGATTAGATCTGATAGAGTGCGTGAGGAACTATGACATCATACAGAAGGCAGTGATCAAGACCATCCCCAAGAAAAAGAAATGCAAAAAGGCAAAATGGTTGTCTGAGAAGGCCTTACAAATAGCTGAGAAAAGAAGAGAAGCTAAAGGCAAAGGAGAAAAGGAAAGATATACCCATTTGAATGCAGACTTCCAAAGAATAGCAAGGAGAGATAAAGCCTTCCTCAGCGATCAATGCAAAAAAATGAGGAAAGCAATCAACTGGGAAAGATGAGAGATCTCTTCAAGAAAATCAGAAATATCAAGGGAACACTTCATGCAAAGATGAGCACAATAAAGGACAGAAATGGTATGGACCTAACAGAAGCAGAAGATATTAAGAGGTGGCAAGAATACACAGAACTACACAAAAAAGATCTTCATGACCCAGATAACCACGATGGTGTGATCACTTACCTAGAGCCAGACATTCTGGAATGTGGTCAAATGGGCCTTAGAAAGCATCACTATGAACAAAGCTAGTGGAGGTGATGGAATTCCAGTTGAGCTATTTCAAATCCTGAAAGATGATGCTATGAAACTTCTGCTCTCAATATGCCAGCAAATATGGAAAACTCAGCACTGGCCACAGGACTGAAAAAGGTCAGTTTTAATTCTTATCCCAAAGAAAGGCAAAGCCAAAGAATGTTCAAACAACCACACAATTGTACTCATCTCATATGCTAGCAAAGTACTGCACAAAATTCTCCAAGCCAGGCTTCAACAGTACATGAACCATGAACTTCCAGATGTTGAAACTGGATTTAGAAAAGGCAGAGGAACCAGAGATCAAATTGCCAACATCTGCTGGATCATCGAACAAGCAAGAGAGTTTCAGAAAAACATCTACTTTTGCTTTATTGACTATGCCAAAGCCTTTGACTGTGTGATCACAACAAACTGTGGAAAATTCTTAAAGAGATGGGAATAGCAGGCCACCTGACCTGTCTCCTGAGAAATCTGTATGTAGGTCAAAAAACAACAGATCTGGACATGGGACAACAGACTGGTTCCAAATCAAGAAAGGAGTATGTCAAGGCTGTATACTGTCACTCTGCTTATTTAATCTATATGCAGAGTACATTATGAGAAACGCTGGGCTGGATGAAGTACAAGCTGAAATCAAGATTGCCGGGAGAAATCTCAATAACCTCAGATATGCAGATGACACAACCCTTATGGAAGAAAGTGAAGAAGAACTGAAGAGCCTCTTGATGAAAGTGAAAGAGGAGAGTGAAAAAGTTGGCTTAAAGCTCAACATTCAGAAAACTAAGATCGTGACATCTGGTCCCATCACTTCATGACCAATAGATGGGGAAACAATGGAAACAGTGAGAGATTTTATTTGGGGGGGGTTCAAAAATCACTGCAGATGGTGACCACAGCCATGAAATTAAAAGCACTTGCTCCTTGAAAGAAAAGCTATGACCAACCTAGACAGCATATTAAAAAGCAGAGACATTACTTAACCAACAAAAGTCCATCTAGTCAAATCTATGGTTTTCCCAACAGTCATGTATGGATGTGAGAGTTGGACTATAAAGAAAGCTGAGTGCCAAAGAATTGATGCTTTTGAACTCTGGTGTTGGAGAAGACTCTTGAGAGTCCCTTGGACAGCAAGGAGATCCAACCAGTCCATCCTAAAGGACATCAGTCCTGAATATTCATTGGTATATTGAACAGCTGAAACTCCAATACTTTGGCCACCTGATGTGAAGAACTGACTCACTAGAAAAGACCCTGATGCTGGGAAAAATAGAAGGCAGGAGGAGAAGGGGACGACAGATGATAAGATGGTTGGATGGCATCATCGACGTGATGGATGTGAGTTTGAGTAAGCTCCGGGAGTTGGTGATGAACAGGGAAGCTTGGCATGCTGCAGTCTATGGGGTCACAAAGAGTCAGACATGACTGAGTAACTGAACTGAACCGAACTGAACTCCTGCACTGCAGGCAGATTCTTTACTGCTGAGCTACCAAGGAGGCCCAGTAGTTAATATACTTCCCTTTATTCTCAAAAGTCTCCCAGTTTAGGCAATAAATTAAGGTGACCATTTATAAGAGCCAGCATGGAATCCGTGTCATAATTTCTGCTCTGATCCTCTTGGCCTCACCCTAATGTGCAAGGATGTATGTAGAGAACCATGGAGGAACAAGTATGTACTTTGTTTAATGAGCACTAATAATGTCTGGCACTGAAGGCATCTGCAGAAATGCCATGCATTTTTTAAACACTTAATTCAGTAACTTCAATTACCAAAACTCTGTTGAGAAGATATGATATAAATGTGATATTTTTTTGAACTAAGCTGTCTAATTTAATCACACCTTTTGGTAGGTTGAATCATGCCTCCAAGAGATGTGTACACCCTAACCCCTAGAACCCATTATTTTATATGACCAAACGGATTTTGTAGATCAGGTTTAGGATATTGAGGTGGCAGTGATTATCCTGAATTATTTGCATGGGCCCTAAATGTAGTCCCAAGTATCCTTGTCAAAGGGAGGCAGAGGGAGATTTGATAGCAGAAGAGGAGATGGCAAAGTGATGATGGAAGCCAAGATTGGAGTGATGTGGTCTGAGGATGGAAAAGGCAGCCATATTCCAAGACAAGTGGACTCTAGAGGCTAAAATAAGCAAAGAAACAGATTCTTTGCTGACAGCCTCCAGGAGGAACCAGCCCTTCCTCCACCCTGACTTTAGCCCCATGAAAATGAATTCAGGTTTCTTACCTCCAGGACTGTAAGAGAACAAACTTGTATTGTTGTAAGCCGCAGGTTTGTATGTTACAGCAGCAGTAGGCAGTTAATCCACACTACACTCTGAAGTTCATTGAGAATGTGACTTTAGGTTTCTGTTTCTGTTTAGATTTCTATTAAAAAAAATCTTTACATGTGAGAAATGTAAGTCACTTGCCCAAGGTCCCTTAACTGGTTAGCATCAGAGCCAGGTTTTATACCCAGGCAGACTGGCTTCCCAGATCACGTTTCTAACCACTGTGCAGCACTGCCTCTGCCCTACTGCTCAGCTGCCCTTGAACTCTGCCTGCAGTGCCTATAAAACATGAAATACCCCTGTCATGGGCAGCCTCTCCCCCCACATCCACCTGACTCCAGTCCTCTTCTCCTCCCATGGGCTCTGTGGGGCCCCTGGACTTGTTTTCAGCTCCCGCTTTTGGGGGAAAAATTTTTTTATGTAAGGTTCTAGGCCTTCCATAGGGAATTCCTCAAGAAAAGTTAAGCTGCAGGCAAAATTATTGAATTTTTTCATATTCAAGTTATGGGAGGACATTATTCGAGGGAGGATATTATTTCTGAATCTTCTTCCTACTCCTTAGTTTCTAATTCTTTTCCTCATACTCCAGAGGGGGAAATGTTCCTGAGGGTAATTAAATAAAGTGATTAATAGAAATAATACTGGGAATGTATTAAGTTTGTTTTACCATGACCCAGAAAATAAGTCTCTAGAAATCTAGTATAAAAAATTTCAATACATTAAATCTCCCATATGCTCATATTGGCTATATACTAGTATGTGTTTTTCTGCCATATTGCCATTTGTTTAATGGCTTCCCTAGTGGCTCAGATGGTCAAGAATCTGCCTGCAATGCAGGAGACTCAGGTTCAGTCCCTCGGTTGGGAAGATCCCCTGAAGAAGGAAATGGCAACCCATTCCAGTATTCTTGCCTGGAGAATCCCATGGACAGAGGAGGCTGGCGGGTACAGTCCAAGGGGTTGCAAAGAGTCAGATACAACTGAGTTAGAAGCAACTAACACACACACACACACACACACACACACACAGAGTTAACCACTCAATTAAATATTTATGCCTTTGTGGCCCCTGAAGAACTTGTTTTCCCAGCTGTGGAAATGTGTGGACCAATAGCCTTCAATTCTCAACACTCTCCAGGAATCCATGCCTAAAGGCATGGTCTTTTTTGGTGGGGGCAGGAAGCTGTCTGTATCTAATTACTGGTTGACATGGTGAAATGACCCGACCCCCCAAAACCACAATTTAGGACAATTCTAAAGGGCCACTGCAGCTTCACCGCTTCCCATGGGGTTGGCGTGGGGTTTGTTGCGACCACGTTGCAGCCCATCTTCTCTCTCTCTGCCGAATCCTGCTTTCTCTCCTTTCCCCATGGGTGTTGATCCCAAGGGACTGCCCTGATAAACTTCCTAAAAGCTAAGTTCTATCTCAGGCTCTGCTTTCCAGGAACCTGAACCACGACAATGAGTAAAAAATAAATAAAAAATGAAGATTCCCCAACTGGTGATGAGTTCATAAGAGTGCTCAATTAATCTTTATATTGGAACTGGAAGAGTTCTAAAGGAAGTTGGAAACATTCTTGCTGGTTTAAAGTTTATTTTCTAATGTAGAAGTGAGGGGAAAACATCATACACAAGTCACCCACTCATGATTAAAAATACATTCTACAGTGTGACCCAGAGTTCAATCACATTTTCCTTTGACCTCCATTTTAACAGTTAATTTACAAATGAAATAAAGTCTGTAAAGCAATGATTCCAGCACATATCCAGTCCTCAGTAAATACAGGCTTCCTTTTTCAGAGAAACACTTTTTTCCCGGAGTTAAAAAAAAGGACTTGATAAAACTTTAAAACCATCTTATGAAAATAAAGGCAATGAGGTAAGAACAATGTCATCACATATAGAACAATATCAGGATTTATACATCTCCACAGACAGTGAGGAATAGACACTCAGTTTTACAGTACATTGAGTATATGCATTTCTATTCAATCACCTACCCCAGAACACTGTTCCTTTAATTCTTCCTCCAACCCATGATTATAAGCACTGAATCCTTGGTCATGAACTTGCATCTGGCCTTTATGCCTTATGCACTTCATTGTTGGTTGTATAACTCCTGCTTCCTGTTCTGATTAGAGTCTGATGTTTTGAAGGGGATTTGCCCTGTTTGAGACCCTTTATTAGTTCTTTATTTGGTGAAAAAGACTTTGCTGGAGTGAGAGACCAGCCGTTCTTTCTGCACAATAGGGGTCAGGTTTCAAAAGCTCTTTTCTCTGGGACTTAGACTCTTGAGTCCTCAAAATAAGCCTGGATATGTACAGCCAAAACTTTTTACTTTTCTCTTAATGGTCTCTTTTGGTCTTAAAGGATTGTTTTCTTAAGTAGTTCCGTATAAAAAGCATATACCCATAACGGAGCTATCGGTGCAAGTGCTATTATTTTTCATTACATAGTGCCTTGGCTCAGCCTGGGGTAGGGTATGAAGGGCAGGCCATGTGTGCAGAAGGGGTACCAGGGAGGAGGAGGAAGAGTGAAGGGAAAGCCCAAAGGCATTCAGTGGCTAAACACTGCCCTAATCTATGTAATGGCAGATACAAGTCTTACAGGAGTTTCTGGACACTAGCTGATTCTACAGTTTTCTGCCACCAACTGGATGCCCAGCAAGTCAGTTCATTTCAGACACTCTGAAGAGTTAGCACAGACTCCCACAGGTGAAGGGCTCAGTCCAAGAATGCCCCCACTTCAGATGCCAGCTTAAATGAGGTGCCCAGGATACCCATGCTTCTGCCACAGCAGACTACAAATTCAGAAGTTCCCCCAGTGTTCACTAAGGTTCGATAATTTGCTATAATAACTCACAGAACTCAGGAAAACACTTTGCTTAAGTTTACTAGTTTATTATCCCAGGTGGCACTAGTGGTAAGAACCTGCCTGCCAATGCAGGAGACATAAAAGATGCAGGTTCAATCCCTTGGGCAGAAAGATCCCCTGAAGGAGAGCATGGCAACCACTCTGGTATTCTTGCCTGGAGAATCCCATGGACAGAGAAAGCCTGGCAGCCAGTAGTCCATAGGGTCACAAAGAGTCATACACTGAAACAACTTACTGCACACTCAGCATGCACCAGTTTTTTGTAAAGGCTACAACTGAGGAATAGCCAAATAAAGATGCATTAGGGCAAGACATAGGGGTTGGGAGGAGCAGAATTTCCATACCCTCCTTGGGTGCATCACCCTCCCAGCACATCAGTTTGTTTACCAACCAAGAAACTCCTTAAAATGTTTGCGAGCATTTTGTTTTCTGTTTTGTTTGTTTGTTTGTGTTTTGCCCTACTGTGTGTCATGTAGGACCTTAGTACCTGGACCAGGTATCAAACCCATGCCCCCTGCAATGGAAGCATGGAGTCTCAACCGCTGGCCCTCCAGGGAAGTCCTCATCATGGAGTTTTTATTGAGGTCTTATTATGTAGGCACGGTTGATTTAGTCATTGGACATTGGTGATTGAACTCCATCTTCAGTTGCTCTTCCCTCCCCAAAGGATGAGTTATTAGACTGGATGTTTACCTCTCTAAACACATGCTTGGTTTTCCTGGTGACCAACCACATCCTGAAGCTATCTAGGCATCTTTCCTCACCTTGCTGCTGCTGCTGCTGCTGCTAAGTTGCTTCAGTCGTTCCTCACGTTAGTCATCTTATAAGCATATGAAAGAAAATTTCCAAGGTTTTAGGAGCTCTATACAAAAAAATCAGGGACATAGACCAAATATTTATTTATTATTGTGCCATAACTGTAAAGTATGGACATCACCTAACATTGATTTTTGAACATATATCCCAATGAATGTAGTCCCCCTCAATATTAACTCCTCTCATGGAGGTGCTCTTCATGTATTTCAATAAAGAAGCCATTGTCCTGAACATTTTTGGCATCTACTTAGATGTGAAAATGGAGACGGGGCTCCTTACGTTGCAGAAATATTTTCGGCTGGACTGAAACCTTTGGTTTCGTGATCATAAGGGGCGATATGTCTGAGCAAGAATAGCCCTTTATTAAAAGGTGAACTCTACTCAAGAGCTCAAGGAAACACCATGCATAGCCAGGGTTCAGTGTTTGTAGAGTGTCAGTGCAGTGATGGTGATGGGCATCATGATTTAAGAATAGATCCTATTCTTAGGCAGTACGACTATTGAACCAGTTTTTGGAACATATGCTTTCTCTGCCATAATCTTATCTTCAATTTTTAAATTTCTTCTTCTCTGCAAAATGTTTTTTTAACAATGTTATTTCTTTAAATTTTAAAAGATTTCTATTATCTTACCAGTCTGACTCTTTGATCCGATATTATGTTTTTTTAAAAAACTTCTTTTCTGTTATATTTAAATTTTATTAATACAAAAATTCGGTTGATCAAAAAGATAATTTTGTTCCCAGGAAAGTGTAAAATTTCTATGTCTGGTAGAGTTGTTTATAAGCCTTTCTCGTATTCCTTAGAGTTGGGTGCTATTTCTGTTTGACTGGGAAGAATAACATTATTGGTTGTAATGGGATCCACTTGGTCATATAAAGTATTGAGAAACCAAATACATCTGTTAATGGTTCCCTTTCATCTAAACTTTTATTAGTTGGGTCACTAGTCATTCATGATATCAGCTCTTAAGTAAGTTAGTATCACATTATCCTTTCTACTGTGAAATGCATCTTTTTTCCCTGATCCAAAAAAAAAAAAAAATCCAGTAAATCACTAACTTCAAAGATTCAGGTGATATAAATAAAGAAGATATAGAAAACATGGTAGGAAAAGACATGTGAGAATGCTATATAAAAATAGTATTTGTTTTCCTACCTTGAAGCTATTCTTTTTATGGCTGTGACTCTGTTTTAAGGTTCTTGAAAGGACACAAAGTTAAATCCATCTGTATCACAGTGCTTGCAATTTTTCATATACCACTTACCAATTATGCTGTGCTGTGCTTAGTCGCTCAGTCCTGTCCGACTCTTTGTGACCCCATGGACTGTAGCCTGCCAGGCTCTTCAGTCCATGGGATTCTCCATGCAAGAATACTGGAGTGGGTTGCCATGCCCTCCTCCACTTACCAATTATAAGAGTTCAGTTCAGTTCAGTCACTCAGTCGTGTCCAACTCTTTGCGACCTCATGAATCACAGCACGCCAGGCCTCCCTGTCCATCACCAATTCCCGGAGTCTACTCCAACTCATGTTCATCGAGTCAGTGATGCCATCCAGCCATCTCATCGTCTGTTGTCCCCTTTTCTTCCTGCCCCCAATCCCTCCCAGCATCAGGGTCTTTTCCAATGAGTCAACTCTTCGCATGAGGTGGCCAAAGTACTGGAGTTTCAGCTTCAGCATCAGTCCTTCCAATGAACACCCAGGACTGATCTCATTTAGGATGAACTGGTTGGACCTCCTTGCAGTCCAAGGGACTCCCAAGAGTCTTTTCTAACATCACAGTTCAAAAGCATCAATTCTTCGGTGCTCAGCTTTCTTCACAGTCCAAATCTCACATGCATACATGACCACTGGAAAAACCATAGCCTTGACTAGACGGACCTTTGTTGGCAAAGTAATGTCTCTGCTTTTGAATATACTATCTAGGTTGGTCATAACTTTCCTTCCAAGGAATAAGTTTCTTTTAATTTCATGGCTGCAGTCACCATCTGCAGTGATTTTGGAGCCCCAAAAAATAAAGTCTGACACTGTTTCCACTGTTTCTCCATCTATTTCCCATGAAGTGATGGGACCAGATGCCATGATCTTCGTTTTCTGAATGTTGAGCTTTAAGCCAACTTTTTCACTCTCCTGTCTCATTTTCATCAAGAGGCTTTTTAGTTCCTCTTCACTTTCTCCCATAAGGGTGGTGTTATCTGCATATCTGAGGTTATTGATATTTCTCCCAGCAATCTTGATTCCAGCTTGTGCTTCTTCCAGCCCAGCGTTTCTCATGATGTACTCTGCATATAAGTTAAATAAGCAGGGTGACAATATACAGCCTTGACGTACTCCTTTTCCTGTATGGAACCAGTCTGTTGTTCCATATCCAGTTCTAACTGTTGCTTCCTGACCTGCATATAGGTATTTCAAGAGGCAGGTCGGGTGGTCTGGTATTCCTATCTCTAAATCTAATTATTTAGTGGTTATTTGGCTTTCTCCCTTTTTTCTTAGTCATTAACACTTAAAATCAATGAAAAGGCAACTGACATTGGGCTGAGAGAAATAAGCAGAGGTCTCAAAGAAGGTGCTCAGTAAAAAACTTAGTGGCTTAAGAAAACGCATAGATATTTTGAAGACAAAACAATTTTTCTTTCAATCAAGGAAAATAGTAAGAGCAAAGGAACAAAAGTAATAAATCTTTCATTATGGTAAAATCTAGTTTTCATGCTGAAACTCATATAAAATACAGCATTGGCAAATAACCTTTAACTCTCCAATGGCTTTCAGAACTCTTCTGAACAAGTTCAAGTCCAGGCCAGATTTTAATGAACCCCTTCGGTGTGGTCCACCTTGATTAACTTCCTTTGCCTTCCTTGTACTCTTTCATACTTTTATCCTCTCTAGGCAGGCAAAATCATCATCCTGTCTTTGATATTGCTCCTTGAATCAAAATCTACTTGAACTAAATTACAGTCTGCTACCTATCAAGGTATTTTTTCCTTTATTTCTATAAAACCTTTCCTAATCCAGGTAAAGAAACCAAGATTCTCTGCTATCTTATCCATATCAATTTGGGCTCAAGACTATTTACTAAACACATACAATACTTCTCAATAATTATATGATTGCCAATATTATCTCTGTTGAATGACAAATAAAGAAATTCTATAATTTCACTTGGAACCTAACTTTTCCTGAGAAATTCTTTAGGGAAAACCCAGAACCGTCCATAAAATTTCTGAAAGCTAATACTGGAGAAGTGTCCAAAGTGCCACAGAGACCATGGGAAAAATTTTTAATCAAGGAGATGAAAGTTGTGTTCACTGTAAAGTATTATGCACTAATGAAAGAATTGAAAAAGACACAAATAAATGGAAAGATATTATGTGTTCATGGACTGGAGAAATTAATATTGTTAAAATGACCATATTACTGAAAGAAAATGAAAGTGTTTGTCACTCAGATGTGTCTGACTTTGTGCCACCCCATGGACTGTAGCCTGCCAGGCCCCTCTGTTTATGGGATTCTCCATCTGTTACTCAAGACAGTGAAGAATCTGCCTGCCATGTAGGAGACTGTGATTCAATCCCTAGGTTGGGAAGATTCCCTGGAGAAGGGAATGGGTATCCACTCCAGTCCAGTATTCTTGCCTGGAGAATTCCATGGACAGAGGAGCCTGACAGATTGCAGTCCAGGGGGCCGCAAAGAGTCAGACATGATTGAGAAACTTAACACTTTCACTTTTTCCTAGAGTAATGAAAATAAAAACAAAAATAAACAAATGGGACCTAATTAAACTTAAAAGCTTTTGCACATCAAAGGAAACCATAAACAAAGTGAAAAGACAACCTATAGAATGGGAGAAATTATTTGCAAGTGATGAGACTGACAGTGGATTAATTTTCAAAATATATGAACAACTTATATAGCCCAATATCAAAAAAACATGTTCAGTTCAGTTCAGTCGCTCAGTTGTGTCCAACTTTTTGCGACCCCATGGACTGCAGCATGCCAGGCCTCCCTGTCCATCACCAACTCCCAGAGTTTACTCAACACATGTTCATTGAGTTGGTGATGCCATCCAACCATCTCATTCTCTGTTGTTTTGGAAAGATACTCTTTAAACTGCTAACACTAATTACTTCAGAATTAAGAAAGCATGATATTATTAATTTTCCAAGTCTTTATTATCTGAAGTTATAGAAAGTATTGGAATGCTTTTATTATTTTTTAATCCAATTGAGTGAAGAAAAAGAAATGAAAACCAGCCTCTATTTTTAAGTTCATTGTATTTTCTTCAGAATAAAAGTTTCATTTAACAAGAAAAGACATTAATAAAACTTGTCCTCTAGTTTCTTACAAGGATTTGGGGCCCCAAGGCTTTAATTCATGGTGACCATTCTACATGCTATTTGCTCATGTATCTTCACAAGTATCTAAGTCTGCATGAAGTGCTTTCCTAGAAACAAGTGAACACTTGTTTTCTTTCTTTCATGTTTGATCTTCCCACTTTCCTTCTTGCCATTCTTCCCACTTAAATAACCAGTGTGCCATGACCCCAGAAACAATCTTTATTTTCCATTTTTCAGATGACTTTGGCTGCACTAGTCCTCAACATGGTAACTGTGTGTTTCTTTCAGAAAGAAGGAACTCCAAACATAATTCGCTTCACCATGTCAGAATTTAAACTCAAAATGAGGGGGAGAGATTTGTTCACTGCGCAATGTGTTCTGAAGAGAAGTGGTTCATTAGGAACTGGACTAAAATTCCTAAACTTAAAATCATATGCAATGATTATATAAAATCAAATGATGCATATTTCTAGAAATGTCTACCATTTTATAGTCTCATTTTTGTAGATTTACAGACATGAATCTGTATGCCACTTTTATATATTCATAGATATGAGTCTTATTAGGATAGAAAATGATATATAGGACATTTCAGCAAAGTAGAGATGTGAAATTTTGTGTCTTATCTTAGGCAAGAGTTAAGAATATTTCACATAAGATCATTACCTAGAATTGGTGTTTGTGTGTTTTGAGATTGTTACTTCAGTCAACAGTTTGAAACAATGCATTTCATGAACGCTTTTATGCTTTTTCTCAGGTCCCATTTGATGTCTCGCTGCCATCTATATTCAGTCTGGAGAGACTTTTTGATCTTGCTAGTGGCTGTATCGTATCGGGAGGAAGCCTTTTCAACTGGGTGGTATCAATTATTCCCTGAACATCCTTTGTATGTTAGCCTTATAAAGGGATTGTTATTTCTTCACTTGGTTTGTAATAAACTTTCAGAGCTATCCTCTTATACTAAGCAAAATAAAATTGCTTTTTTTTTATACAAGCTAAATTTATCTAAAAATCATAGTTATGAGTAATGTTTTCAATGATATTTGAATTAAAAGGTAAAGCTGTTGCTTATTAAAAACTGTCTTACAGAGCCAGTCATGGAAAATATATTTGTTCATAGTGCAACTATTCCTACTTTTGTATAATGTTGAGGTTGTCTTTGGATGCACCCATACAGCAAGACTGAAAATTAAGTCAGTGGTTCTTGACCAGGGGCAGTTTTGCCTCTCAGGTAGCATTTGGCAGTGTCCAAAGATATTTTGTTATTATTATTACTATAACTCCAAAGAGAGTGGGCTTCCCAAGTGGTAAAGAATCCATCTGCCAAGGCAGGAGACACAGGAAACACTAGTTATATCTGAGAGTCAGGAAGGTCCCCTGGAAAAGGAAATGGCAACCCACTCCAGTATTCCTTGCCTTGAGGATTCCATGAACAGAGGAGCCTGGAGTGCTGCAGTCCATGGGGTTGCAAAGAGTCAGATACAACTGAGTGAACATGCAAGCACTCAGAAAGAATACTACCAGCATCTAGTGGCTAGAAGCCAGGGATGTTGTGAAATGGTCCACAATGTCCAGAAGAGCCCCCCACAACCAATCAATAATTATCTGGCAGAAATTATCTGTGCCGAGGTTAAGAATCTCTTATATACCTCAAGTCAACTCAAAGTAATCAGTCAACTTTAGAAGTTTGTAGGTGTGGCTTGAGAAGAAATCTACAGTGAATTAGACTTTTCATATTTTATACTTCTGAGAGATAGCATTGCATAAAGTTTTAGAACATGAACTATGGAACTATATAGACATGAATTTGAATAGTAACTTTACCACTTGCTAGTTTTGCTACTTTGAGAAAGTAATACATTCTTTAAGACTTCCTTTCCTTATCTATAGAATGGGAATGTTAATAGAATGGCTGTGAGGATTAAATTAAGTGATATGATTAAAAGGTTCTTCAGTAGCCGAAGTATATATTTTTTTTTGGTTTAATATTATTTTTACAAATCATGGGGATACACTTATCTTAACAAACAGTATATATTTCCTTTGATTTATGGATTAAGAAACGTGTCTAGGAATGGGATTATTTTTTAAATTTTATCATATTTTGTAATGTCCTCCCAATTCTTTACCCAATTTTTAAAAATTTATTTTAATTGGAAGCTAATTACTTTACAATATTGTGGTGGTTTTCACCATACATTCACATGAATCAGCCATGGGTGTACATGTGTTCCCCATCCTGACCCTCCCTCCCACCTCCCTCCCCAATCCCATCCCTCAGGGTCATCCCAGTGCACCAGCCCTGAGCACTCTGTCTCATGAATCTAACCTGGACTGGTGATCTATTTCACATATGATAATATACATGTTTCAATGATATTCTCTCAAATCATCCCACCCTCACCTTCTCCCACAGAGTCCAGAAGTCTGTTTTTACATCTGTGTCTCTATTGCTGTCTTGCATACAGGGTCACCGTTACCATCTTCCTAAATTCCATATTTATGTGTTAATATACTGTACTGGTGTTTTTCTTTCTTTTTTTTAAATTTTATTTTATTTTTTAACTTTACAATATTGTATTGGTTTTGCCATATATCGAAATGACTCCGCCACAGGTATACATGTGTTCCCCATCCTGAACCCTCCTCCCTCCTCCCTCCCCATACCATCCCTCAGGGTCGTCCCAGTGCACCAGCCCCAAGCAGCCAGTATCATGCGTGAAACCTGGACTGGCGACTCATTTCATATATGATATTATACATATTTCAATGCCATTCTCCAAAATCATCCCACCCTCTCCCTCTCCCACAGAGTCCAAAAGACTGTTCTATACATCAGTGTCTCTTTTGCTGTCTCATATATAGAGTTATTGTTACCATCATTCTAAATTCCGTATATATGCATTAGTATACTGTATTGGTGTTTTTCTTCCTGGCTTACTTCACTCTGTATAATAGGCTCCAGTTTCATTCACCTCATTAGAACTGATTCAAATGCATTCTTTTTAATAGCTCAGCAATATTCCATTGTGTATATGTACCACAGCTTTCTTATCCATTCATCTGCCTATGGACATCTAGGTTGCTTCTGTGTCCTAGCTATTGTAAACAGTGCTGCAGTGAACATTGGGGTACACGTGTCTCTTTCAATTCTGGTTTCCTCAGTATGTATGCCCAGCAGTGGGATTGCTGGGTCATAAGGCAATTCTATTTCCAGTTTTTTTAAGGAATCTCCACACTGTTCTCCATAGTGGCTGTACTAGTTTGCATTCCCACCAATAGTGTAAGAGTGTTCCTTTTTCTCTGAACTCTCTCTGGCAGTTATTGTTTGTAGACTTTGATAGCAGCCATTCTGACCGATGTGAGATGGTACCTCATTGTGGTTTTGATTTGCATTTCTCTGATAATGAGTGATGTTGAGCATCTTTTCATGTGTTTGTTAGCCACCTATGTGTCTTCTTTGGAGAAATGTCTGTTTAGTTCTTTGGTCCATTTTTTGATTGGGTCGCTTATTTTTCTGGAATTGAGCTGCAGGAGTTGCTTGTATATTTTTGAGATTAATTCTTTGTCAGTTGCTTCACTTGCTCTTATTTTCTCCCATTCTGAAGGCTGTCTTTTCACCTTGCTTATAGTTTCCTTTATTGTGCAAAAGCTTTTAATTTTAATTAGGTCCCATTTGTTTATTTTTGCTTTTATTTCCATTACTCTGGGAGGAGGGTCATAGAGGACCTACTGTGATTTACGTCAGAGAGTGTTTTGCCTATGTTTTCCTCTAGGAGTTTTATAGTTTCTGGTCCTATGTTTAGATCTTTAATCCATTTTGAGTTTGTTTTTGTGTATGGTGTTAGAAAGTGTTGTAGATTCATTCTTTTACAAGTGGTTGACCAGTTTTCCCAGCACCACTTGTTGAAGAGATTGTCTTTTCTCCATTGTATATTCTTGCCTCCTTTGTCAAAGATAGTATCCATAGATGTGTGGATTTATCTCTGGGCTTTCTGTTTTGTTCCATTGATCTATATTTCTGTCTTTGTGCCAGTACCATACTGTCTTGATGATTGTTGCTTTGTAGTATAGCCTGAAGTCAGGCAGGTTGATTCCTCCAGTTCCATTCTTCTTTCTCAAGATTACTCTGGCTATTTGAGGTTTTTTTTTTTTATTTCCATACAAATTGTGAAATTATTTGTTTTAGTTCTGTGAAAAATACTGTTGGTAGCTTGATAGGGATTGCCATTGAATCTATAGATTGATTTGGGTAGTATACTCATTTTCACTATATTGATTCTTCCAATCCACGAACATGGTATATTTCTCCATCTATTTGTGTCATCTTTGATTTGTTTTATAGTTTCCTATATATAGGTTCTTTTGTTTCTTTAGGAAGATTTATTCCTAAGTATTTTATTCTTTTCATTGCAATTGTGAATGGAATTGTTTCCTTAATTTCTCTTTCTGTTTTCTCATTGTTAGTGTATAGGAATGCAAGGGATTTCTGTGTGTTAATTTTATATCCTTCAACTTGATTAGCTCTAGTAATTTTTTGGTGGAGTCTTTAGGGTTTTCTATGTAGAGGATAATGTCATCTGCAAACAGTGAGAGTTTTACTTCTTCTTTTCCAGTCTGGATTCCTTTTATTTTTCTCTGCTCTGATTGCTGTGGCTAAAACTTCCAAAACTATGTTGAATAGAAGTGGTGAGAGTGGGCATCCTTGTCTTTTTGACCATTGAGGATAATGTTTGCTGTGGGTTTATCATATATGGCTTTTATTATGTTGAGGTATTTTCCTTCTATGTCTGCTTTCTGGAGGGTTTTTATCATAAATGGATGTTGAATTTTGTCAAAGGCTTTCTCTGCATCTATTGAGATAATCATATATATGGCTTTTATTTTTCAATTTGTTAATGTGGTATATCACATTGATTGATTTGCAAATATTGAAGAATCCTTGTGTCCCTGGGGTAAAGCCCACTTGGTCATGATGTATGATCTTTTTAACATGTTGTTGGATTCTGTTTGCTAGAATTTGGTTAAGGATTTTCGCACCTATGTTCATCAGTGATATTGGCCTGTAGTTTTCTTTTTTTGTGGCATATTTGTCTGGTTTTGGTGTTAGGGTGATGGTGGCCTCATAGAATGAGTTTAGAAGTTTACCTTACTCTGCAATTTTCTGGAAGAGTTTGAGTAGGATAGGTGTTAGCTCTTCTCTAAATTTTTGATAGAATTCAGCTGTGAAGCCCTCTGGTCCTGGGCTTTTGTTTGTTGGAAGATTTCCGATTACAGTTTTGATTTCTGTGCTTGTTATGGGTCTGTTAAGATTTTCTATTTGTTCCTGGTTCAGTTTTGGAAAGTTATAGTTTTCTAAGAATTTGTCCATTTCTTCCAAGTTGTCCATTTTATTGGCATACAGTTTCTGATAGTAGTCTCTTTTGATCCTTTGTATTTCTGTGTTGTCTGTTGTGATTTCTCCAATTTCATTTCTAATTTTGTTGATTTGATAGTAGCTGAAGTATTATAGTCATCATGCTAGGACTTGTCGTTTCCCTGCCAAACTGGAAGAGGATCGGGCATCCTGACCCACTTTGTTTAATATCAAGGAATGCTTTACACAAGTGTTTCCTACATATGGGCTCATGCATGCATATTCATGGTAAAATGAAAAAATAAGGAAACATAAATATATTTTTTCTAAAGTTAAATGTGTCAATGAACTACTCTTTATTTGAAGATGGATTTTCTGCTTACTGTTCATGTTAAAATGGCCTTTCTTTTTAATTTTTTATTGGAAATTGAAATATAGTTGACTTATAACGTTGTGTTAGTTTCAGGTATACAGCAAAGTGATTCACACATGCACACAGACACACACACACAAACATATATATATTAACATACATATATATCTCACATATATATATTAATTTTTTACATTCTCTTGCATTATAGGTTTTTATAAGATATTGAATAGAGTTCCCTGTGCTATATGAATAAGTCACTGGTGGTTATGTATTTTATATATATTTTAATCCCTAACTCCTAATTTATCACCCCTGCCCACTTTCCCTTTTGGTAGCCATAGTTTTTCCTATGTCTGTGAGTCTATTTATGTCTTACTTAAGTTCATTTGTATAGTCTTTTAGATTCCACATATAAGAAATATATGATATTTGTCTTTGTCTTATGTCACTTAGTATAATAATTTCTGGGTCCATCCATGTTCCTGAAAATGTCAGTATTTAATTTTTTATGGTTCACTAATACTCCAGTGTGTGTGTATATATATATATATCTCCACATCTTTATCCATTCATCTGTCGATGCACACTTAGGTTGTTTCCGTGTCTTGGCTGTTGGAAATAGTGCTGCTATGAACACTGGGGTGCATGTATCTTTTCAAATTATGTTTTCCTCAAGATATATGGCCAGGAGAGAGATTACGGGATCCTATGGTTGCTTGATTTTAGTTTTTTGAGGAACTTCCATACTCTTCTCCATAGTGGCTGTACCAATTCACATTCCCACCAATAGTGTATTTTCTCCACATCCTCTCTAGCATTTATTATTTGTAGACTTTTGGATGCTGGCCATTCTGACTGGTGTGAGGTAATACCTCATTGTAGTTTTGACCCGTATTTCTCCAGTAGTTAGCAATGTTGAATATCTTTTCATGTGCCTTTGGCCATCTGTATGTCTACTTTAGAGAAATATCTTTTTAGATTTCCTGCCCACTTTTTGATTGGGTTGTTTGTACTCAAAAACAAGAATTAGGATGATGATGCATGTAGGACGACTGACTCTGGGTCACAGATGAGGGAAAAAGCACATTAGCAGTTCTGCAACTTGTCCAGTGATCCCGTTCAGAGATAGAGCCAGGATCTGGCTGGAGAATTTTGACTCTTTGTTGCTGACCTGGCTTCCCCAGCCCTTTTCCCTACTCTACTGCTCTGGAAAATTTGAAAATCAAGGGAGAGGAAGACATAGCTGAACCTCAAGCTAGAACTGGAATACCTATTGGAGAACACCCTGGAAACAGTTGAAAATCACTCATAGACCTGAACGAATAACTAAAAAAGTCATGAGGTGTCTCTAGTGTGATCTGTGCCAGTATATTGATTTCCTTTGAGAAAGGTAGGTGCCTTCCTACTATTGGGCTTCCCAGCTGGCTCAGAAGGTAAGGAATCTGTCTACAATGCAGGAGACCTTGGTTCAATCCCTGGGTTGGGAAGATCCCCTGAAGAAGGAAATGGCAACCCCCTCCAGTATTCTTGCCTGGAGAATTCCATGGGCAGAGGAGCCTGGCGGACTACAGTCCATGGGTTCACAAAGAATCAGACACGATTGAGTGACTAACACTTTACACTTCCTAATATTACTGATAATATTTCAGCACATCTTTTACTTTCTCCCCCACATTTAGTAATGTACAGATGTTGTCGTTCGTGGGTGTTGTTTTGACTGAGAGAAATACTGTCTGAAATGGCACTGACCCTGCAATCACAGTTTCCCCACTTTAAGCCACCATTCCAGAAATTCCCCATTTCTTCTAACTTTCTGTGTAAGACAGTGAGGAAATGTGATGAACTAGCTGAAGTACAAACAAATAGAAATTCAAAATCTACTAGGGTGAAAGATGTGTTTGTTTCCAGAGATGTCTTTCAGATTTTTCTTTAAAGACCAAATTACACAATTTGCAGCTGCTTTTTTTCCCCCATGTAACATACAGTGTCTACAGATGCTTTATAGCAGGCACCTGCAATGTTTTCTATTTAATTATAACAGAGAATGACAGGAGACAACGTGAAATGGAAAGAAGAGAAGGAGAAAACGGGGGAGGGAAGCAAGGAGGGAGAGAAGAGGAGCCAGTGCCAGCAGCTAAGTGATGGGTAATAAAACCCCAGCACTCCCCATATCTTTCTCCCTATCAATCTCCAAGAGATTGCTTTAGAAATTGACCACCTGCTGGCTATTCAAAACCTTAAATGCAGTAGTCTCGGTTCAGTACACATGTAGGCACTTTCCATATTCCCCAGCCCGGTTGACTTGTTCTTCTTCACTGCATTGCAGAGGGAGAAAAATGGTACATTTCTGGAGAGTACTAGAAACTTGGCTTCAGCCTCTGGTCTGCTTTGCCCTTCTTTCCCCCCCTGGACAGTGTTATACAGATGACAGAGCAGCTCAGATGACAGAGCGTAGGGCTTCCAGAACTCTTCAAGTGCTTCCTGGTGCCCTGATCATATGGCTCTTAACAGTCCCCAGAGCACATAGCTCTGCATTGTTATATTTCACGGTGAAGTCTTATGACTTTAGCTCAAGGGTGTCATAAGTGTAAGCCCACTCCACAGTCCTTTGGCCTTCATTTGGCTTGATGTGTACAACAATGTGTACGTCATTGTTGGGTGATGCATCTTTTAAGCTACAGGGTGTCCACAAGGCCTGGAAACTTGGGTGAGATATACATAAGATGGACATCTTCAATCCATAGAAAAATAAAATAATATTCTAAACTTAAATATTATCTATGTGTACATAGAATTGGACAAGCCACTAACTGGGAGTTAGGGAAGAAAATAGTGGATCCAGAAGTCCACTGTTTAACCACCTTCTCATTTTCTCATATTTGAAATGCTCATGATATATCCCTGAAAGAAACTCCCACCCATATGCCCAAGGAAACATGTAAAAGTGTTCACTAATGCCTAGATTACAATAGCAAAACAAAAAAGGAAACCTGCCAAATATCCCTCATATGAAGAATGGATAAATAATAGTGTAATCACACAGTAGAGTATTATACAGAACACATGCTGCTGCTGCTGCTAAGTCACTTCAGTTGTGTCCGACTCTGTGCAACCCCATAGACGGCAGCCCACCAGGCACCCCTGTCCCTGGGATTCTCCAGGCAAGAACACTGGAGTGGGTTGCCATTTCCTTCTCCAGTGCATGAAAGTGAAAAGTAAAAGTGAAGTCGCTCAGTCAGGTCCGACTCTTAGCGACCCCATGGACTGCAGCCTACCAGGCTCCTCTGCCCATGCGATTTTCCAGGCAAGTGGGGTGCCATTGCCTTCTCCCATACAGAACACATAAATGAATGAATAATAGACTACTACAGAGCAACTGTAAATTAATTAAAGAGACATATCAATCTGGATATGCTTCAAAAAGTACGTTGAGCAAGAGAAAAAAAATGAAGTGACATAAAAATATATATAGGAGATACCATTTAAATAAAAATTTGAAAATAAGCAAAATGACATAGTACATAGTATTTGTGGATGTATAGCTATATACTAAACTTTTTAAAGTCAAATTAAGTAAAGATCAATACTAAATTCAAGTTTGTGGTTCCCTCTTGGATGAAGGAAGAAAATGAGGCCAAGTAAGAATTCCCCAGAGATTTTACCTGCAAAATTTTCTTTCTTAAACTGAGTGGTTGTCATATTGGTTTCTACTTTTTTGCATACACAATATATTTCATAAATTAAAAAGAAACACATCATTTACCTTCCTCATCTTGTTGGCCAACAAGCTTAATATAACTATGGGCTCACCTATTAGTAAATAACTCTTAAATGTAAGTTATGACTCTGGTCTCATTGTATAACTATAGCTGCATTGTTCACATCTAGTTCCATTATTTGGGGTTTTAATGACAGCTAAAAATAATTTAAAAACTAATGTCAAACTATATAAGTGCCCACTTTTAGAAAAGTCAGCCCATGAAAATATTAATTTTTATAAGATAGTAGAGCCCCAATAAATGTTTAATTAAATTGAGGTGGATTACCAGTGCAATTCTTATCTTTTATAAGTTCCCTAATTATACTTTATTTGATTTTCCAAAATGAGATAAATGCCAAACTTTTCATGATTGCTTAGTTATACAAAATTAGGTTCACTTGTAAAATCTACCTGCTGTCCATAATTTAAGTGTTTTTAAAAATATATTAAGGAAGAAGTTTCACCTTGCTAAAGATCATTTCCTATTTTTACTTTATACTTCTGTAAAGCTTTATGAGTTGCAACTTTGACACTAAAATTTCCATGGCAACAGATTTTTTTTTTTTGTCATAAACACAGGCATAATTAAGAAGAAGGGTTTAATGACAGCAGTTTTCTTCATAATTAAATTCATTACTTAAAATGCTGGGTTAAGAAGTGTAGGAATTTTATTACAACAAAGACGTTTTCAACTGGAGCTTTTGAGACGACACAAAATTAATTGCTATTAAATTGCCTTTGGTAATATTTGATATTTAAGATAACATTTATACATTTTGTATTTAATAGCTTAGAATAGAACATGTCTAAAACCATATTCTGCCCAAGGGCTAATCACCCTGAACCCTCCCTTTAAATTGTCCACAATGTGAAAACTCAGTTGATTTCTAAGTATTCCACGACTTTTCTAATTTAATTCTCCACAACAAGATTCACATGCATTTCTTGACCTGATTTCTCTTCTTGTCATTATAAAAGCGATTCAGAACTGATGGAGAGGATTTGCAAAATACCGAAATGTACAAAGTGGAAAATAAAAGTTACTCAGAAATCCTCTACTGAGAAACAACCAATGTTAGCTTTTAAATGTTTTTCCTATAGCACATCTGTCTTCCCTAATAACCAAGAAAAAAAAAAAAACCTTCAGCTGAAAAGTATCGAGATTTATGGCAACTATCCATATGTCCTAAGGTTTAGCTCAGATGGGCTTTTTCAGAGTCTTGACTGGGAATATTTCTGAGTTGGGAGTATTTAATCCTGGTGGTTGGGATGAAATGCAGTTAGAAAAATCAGGATGTAAGTGAATCCAAAGGAACTGTTGAATTGTTTGGAGTTCTCCTTTCAAGTAATAAGATGTATGGTAATGATCCATAGGAGGGGAAGAAAGTCCTTTGGAGGCTGTTAGTTTTGTCCTTTGGAGGCTGGTCATTTAATTCTTTCAAAGATGCATTAGTATGTCCCTGACAAACAGCTCATTCATTCATGGACCCATTTGTTCATTTGATGGATTTTTTTCTGGGCCTTTGCTTCCCGGCAGAAATGTCCCTTCTCACTCTTTTTATCTAAAAAAAGACTTATCAAGTGCCTTCTGTATGCCAGAGATTGTGCACTTGCGGAATGCCACTTAGGCAGTCCCTGCCTTCAAAAACTCACATCTAATGATCCCAGCTCTTCTTTCCAGATTCTTCTGGGATCTCTCCAACCATGAGCCTGTATTTTATCTTCCCTCTGGTGTTTCCTTGTAAACACACATATACTCTGTCACAGCCACTCTATCCTATACATGCTTATCTGCATGTCTGTTCCCCTCCTTGAGGTCAGGGAACAAGGTAGGTGAATTCTGTCAACTACAAATTGGCACTTACCATCTACCTCTACAGGACTTCCCAGGTGGCTCAGCCAGTAAAGTATCTGCCTGCAGTTCAGGAGACCTGGGTTCGACCCGTGGGTCAGAAAGATTCCCTGGAGAAGGGAATGGCAACCCATTCCAGTATTCTTGCCTGGAGAATCCCCAGGACACAGGACCCTGGTGGGCTACAGTCCATGGGATTGCAAAGAGTCAGACGTGACTGAGCGACTAACAGTTTCACTTCATCTACCTCTATAAGGATTAAATCATGTGCTGCTACAGCTGCTGATTTTCAAAACCCCCTGAAAGGAGTTTCAGGGTAGAAAGCAGAAATGAAGCACTCTTTGCTCAGGGGGAAAACTTGCAGAACAGGTCTTCAGAGAAGAGAGTTAGATATTTGCAGGAGCTGATTTTATGAGCCCAATTCTTGTATCTCTTCATATCTAGAAAAGCACTAAAATCCTTCATAGTGACATCTGCTTCTTGTGACTAGCAGAAACCTTCTGGAAAAAAACACGTGCTTGATTGCATGTATTCCTTCTTCACCAGATTCACATGTATACTGACCTCCCCAGTACCTCTTTGGAGCAGTTTCTCAGAGCTATCTGAGGTGTTGTATCCCAGGCTTTCTATTGTCCTCATTTTTTTCCCAAATAAAACTTCACCCACAACTCTCACATTGTACAAATTTTTTTAAGTTGACAATTCCAAGGAAACCAATTTATTTTTCCATTGTTTATGGGAGTTTCTCATCAAGTTTTGACTTGCATTTCTTGAACTAAAACTGAGGTTGGGTTTTTTCCACATTGTTATCTGCCCATTGCATTTTTTTCTCTTCTTGTATCTTTTTTGGACCTTTCCCCAGTTTTTTACTTGCAGTTCACATAGTTTTCTCTTGTTGACTTCCAATATTCTTCACAATCAAGACTTTTCACCTTTTTTTATATGTCTTGTATATTTTGGTCAGGTTTTTATTTGCCTCTCAGTTTTCATTTACTGTTTGGTAGTTCTTATTTTTAAAACTGTGGTAGTCAAATTGAGAGCATTTAGTTTTATTCAGACTTTTTCAAAAAGGGATTTAAGGGGACTTACAAATAAGCATTTGTTAAAACCAGATAAGAAGCATGAGGCCAAGAAAACAAATAAAAAGAGAAAAGTAAGATGGAGCCAGAAGTTGTATTAATTTCTTGAAAAAAGATGCTGCTACAAGCTTTAGTCTTACTAGTCATCAGCCACAAAGATAACTGTGTGCTTTCCTGCAGCATGTGTTGGCAAGTAAATACAACACATTACAAGATCAACTTTGTAATGAGGAGAAAGCAGACCATGGACTTTGAAGAAGTGCTGCTGTTCCTGGTACTAATTCCAGAAAACAGTTTTTGCTGAGGATCCTCATGAGAATATGCTCTAAATAAACTATGAGTTCAGCAGCAGCCTACAGTAAAATATAACACATTTCATGGATTATTTCAAGGACCGTAGACTTCTCTTTCAAGCGTTTTTCATTTATTTTATTTTTGCAAAACCGTATCCATTTCTGATTAATTAGTTTACAACAATTTGGCAGGCATGTAGCTAGGGATGGATGTCAAGGAAGGGATATTTTTATTGATCTTAAGAACAGTTTCATTTTTGTCCAAGGAAAAATACTTCAATGTGTTTTTTTTTCCCCTTAGAGCAATTTCACTGGTTAAAAATATTTTCTGAATATATGGGGTGGCATGGAAAAACACCCAAATGGCTATTTTTCAAAACTTCAAAGACTGATGCTCTGAATTACTTGAAGTAAGTTGGTTTATCAGTCTTGACATTACATTTGGAATCAACACAGGATGCAACCAGCACTTCAGCCATCAGTTCAGTTCAGTCACTCAGTCGTGGCTGACTCCTTGCAACCCTATGAATTGCAGCACGCCAGGCCTCCCTGTCCATCACCAACTCCCGGAGTTCACTCAGACTCACATCCATTGAGTCAGTGATGCCATCCAGCCATCTCATCCTCTGTCGTCCCCTTCTCCTCCTGCCCCCAATCCGTCCCAGCATCAGAGTCTTTTCCAATGAGTCAGCTCTTCGCATGAGGTGGCCAAAGTACTGGAGTTTCAGCTTTAGCATCATTCCTTCCAAAGAATACCCAGGGCTGATCTCCTTCAGAATGGACTGGTTGGATCTCCTTGCAGTCCAAGGGACTCTTAAGAGTCTTCTCCAACACCACAGTTTAAAAGCATCAATTCTTTGGTGCTCAGCTTTCTTCACAGTCCAACTCTCACACCCATACATGACCACTGGAAAAACCATAGCCTTGACTAGACAGACCTTTGTTGGCAAAGTAATGTCTTCGCTTTTCAATATACTATCTAGGTTGGTCATAACTTTTCTTCCAAGGAGTAAGCGTCTTTTAATTTCATGGCTGCAGTCACCATCTGCAGTGATTTTGGAGTCCAGAAAAATAAAGTCTGACACTGTTTCCACTGTTTCCCCATCTATTTCCCATGAAGTGATGGGACCAGATGCCATGATCTTCGTTTTCTGAATGTATATTGTGCTACATGAGGTGCTGTAAGTCAAATTCTAAAACAGAGAAAAGAGAATTGACTTTTGCAATAGCTGGGTAGACATGCAAATACTCTTATTTTGTGTGCTTTTTCTGGATTGAAGGGACATAATTTTTCTTACATAAAAACTTAACATTTTTTGCTGATTGAGGGTTATAATTTTTTTTAGACTAGTCGATTCATAGGTTTAAAAGAACTATAAAGGTTATTCAGTTGAATTCTCTAAGCTTAATCCCCTTTGAAATGTCTCCACCAAGGAACAACAAGCACCACTTAAGTAGCATCATAGCCTCACTGTTAAAAGGACCAATGTATCAGGTCATGTGAGTTACAGTCTTGGTTTCCCTAGTTACCATCCTTATGAACTTGGGCAAGTTTCTTAAACTTTCTGAACTTGTTTGCTTATCTGTCAACTGGGGACAGATAAAGCACCAAAATCATTGGTCTAGCAGATACTGAATACTCAAAAACAGTGATCTCTTATTATCATTACCATTATCACATTCTTATATTATTATATACACCTTCCAGGAAAGTTCAGTTCTGTCTAAAAAGACCAGAATTTTGTGTTCCTAGTAATAAGGGGAGTTCATTTCTGACAATAGTAGAGTAGCATTTATTGAATGACCATCTGCTCATCACAATTTTGAATTTTCAAAAAAATCAGCATAAACAATTATAAGATCCGAATTAAAATAACTGAAGCTCCTGGGGAATGACTGGAAATATGCAGATACTAGAGGATACATGATTATTGCAATAAGGGAGACCAACTAGGTGAGAGCCACACTGGACAGCTTTTTCCTTGAGGACATGCCTCATTTTGTATTGTAGTTGAGGAAGAGAGCTCAGGAAGAGGCTGACAGACTGGATTAAGGATTCAGAGGTCAGAGTGTGGCATTGCCAGAATTTCTGGAATTAAGGAGGGATGTTCCAGAATACAGGGAGGCAGGATGGAGTGCCCCCTGTCTGTGCACAAATTCTCTCAAATTGTTGGCTGACTACCAGACTGCAGGTGCTCACAATGAGACCTCAGGGAGTCCAGTGGAAAGCACCAGTGGAAAGGTCAAAGAAGTGGTCCCCAACCTTTTTGGCACCAGGGACCGGATTCCCAGAGGATGATTTTTCCATGGACCGGACGTGGTGGGCTGGGGGTGCGGGAAAAGTTTGGGGATGATTCAAGTCTATTACATTTATTGTGTCCTTTATTTCTATTATTGTTACATTTTTGTTGTTTAGTCACTCAGTCGTCTCCAACTCTTTTGAGACCCCATGAACAGTAGCCCCCCCAACCAGGTTCCTCTGTCCATGGGATTTCCCAGGCAAGAATAATGCAGAGGGTTGCGTTTCCTTCTCCAATTGGTACATTGTGATATGTATAATGAAATAATTACACAACTCACTATAATGCAGAATCAGTGGAAGCCCTGAGCTTGTTTTCCTGCAACTAACTGGTCCCATCTGGGGGTGATGGGAGACAATGGCTACGGCTCCCCAGCACTAGCATCACCACCTCAGCTCCGCCTCAGATCATCAGGCTTTGGATTCATAGCAATGTGCAACCCAGATCTCTTGAAGCAGATGTCTAGTGCAACCTAGAAGCAGTAAAGTTTGTGCTTCTTGTCACTGTAGATCTGACAGGAGGTGGAGCTCAGGTGGTAATGCAAATGATGGGGAGCAGCTGCAAATGCAGACAAAACTTCACTTGCTTTCCCACAGCTCACCTCCTATTATGCAGCCTGGTTCCTACCTTGGGGTTAGAGGAATTGTTGCTCAAGTGCTCAGACCCTTGGGTTAAAGATTCTAAGCAGAGATTTCATCAAATGCTTGATGCTGGAGAGACAAGGTTTGGAATTCAAGTCCAGCAAAGGACTTACTAAATTCCTTGTGCTTTTCATTGAAATCCTAAGAGGGCTACATGTTAAAAATAAAGATGCAGGAGGAAGTACTACAACTGAGACCCAAGAGCAAAACAACAAGGAGCCCATCCTGTCAAGCCTCCCTAAGATCAAGGTGATTCATTAGCATTTCAACAGTCTACTAGAACAAAACTCAACGCATCCCAAAGGTAGATAATGTATCCTCTATAACATATTGCTCACAGTGTACAGTATACAACAGAAAATTGCTATATATTCAGAGAAGCAGGAAAATACAGTCTACAGTCAAGGGAAAAAACAATGAAACAGAACCACAAAGTCCAAAGGTTAGAATTAGCAGATAATGACTTTAAAATAATTATGATATACAAGAAACAAATCTACTGGGAAAGATTGATATAATGGTTGATGAGATGGGAATATCAAGAAAGATATAGAAACTAATTTTTTAAAAGTAGAAATCCTTGGGCTGAAAACTAAAATATTTAAAATTAAAAATTCATTGGATGAACTTAACAGCAAATTAGGTATCAAAGAAGAAAATAAAGGGATGGAGAAATGTATACCACACAAATAGTGAATGTAAGAAAATTGGTGTGACTTTTATTAACATCAAGATATATTTCAAGGCATGGATTACTGCCAGAGGCAAAACAGAACATTTCAAAATGATAAAAGCATCAATTCATTAAGATGATATAATCCTAAGTGTGTATGTATCTATTTGATAAATGTTTATTTTCTCAACATCTGGTATAGGGAGAGTTGCCTTGATTTGGAAAATGTTTGATATGTCTCTTGGAACAAGTGGCTTCTGTGAGTCATGGGTGTGGGCTGGCTCTGCTGCTTCAGAAAGGGACGTGGTGGTATTTAGTCACTAAGTCTTGTCCAGCTCTTTTGCAAACCCATGGACTGTAGCCAACCAGGTTCCTCTGTCTGTGGGATTTCCTAGTCAAGAATTCCTGAGTGGTTGCCATTTCCTCCTCCAGGGCATCTTCCCAACTCAGGGATCAAACCCACATCTCTTGCATCTCCTGCATTGGCAGGTGGATTCTTTACCACCAAGCCACCAGGGAAGCCACCAGAGAGGTAGGTAAAACTACTTAACTTGAGACAAAAAGATAGAGTTAACAATCTTTCCAGTTTGCCCAGGACTGAGATATTTTCTTGGGGCGTGGAACTTTCAGTGCAAAAATCAGAATACTCTCTAAACTGGAAAAAGTCCCAGGCAGTCTGAAGTCATTATTCACCCTACAAAGAGAGGAACAGAGAATAAAGAGCGTTTGTTTTTGATATTTGTAAGTCTGTTTCTATTTTGTAAATAAATTCATTTGTATTGTTTTTTAGGTTCCACATGTAAGTGATGCCATATGGTACTTGTCTTATTCTATCTGATTTACTTCACTTAGTATGATCATCTCTAGGTCCATCCATATTGTTGCAAATGGCATTATTTAATTCTTTTTTGTGACTGAATACACAATAGTATTCCACTGTGTACATATAACACATCTTCTTTATCCACTGAATTGCTCTTTAAATATCTGCTATAAATTGTTTATATCAGGAGTTCACTGGTAACTCAGTGGTAAAGAATCCACCTGCCAATGCAGGAGGTACGGTTCCATCCCTGATCTGAAAAGATCCCATATGCCACGGGTCATCTAAGTCAGTGCGCCACAACTACTGAGCCTGTGCTCTAGAGCTCAGGGGCTGAACTACTGAGGCCTGCACACCCTAGAGCCTGTGCTCCACAAAAGAGGTCACCTCAGTGGGAGGCTTGTACATCACAACTAGAGGGTGGCCCCTCCTCACCGCAACTAGAGAAAAGCCTGTACAGCAATGAAGACCCAGCACAGCCGATAATAAATAAATAAACATTAAAGATAATAAATAAACAAACATTAAAAAAATTATTTACATCAGAGTGCCAGGAGGTCCCAGAAGACTCTCAGGGAAAGGAGAGTGTGACAGTGTGTGTGTGTGGGTGGATGGGTAGGTGTGTGTGTGTGGGTGTGGGGGTGGGGGTGTGTGTGTCTGTGTATGCATTCCCATGGAATTACCCCAGTGCCATCGGATGATGCTTCAGCAATCCTTATAATAGCTATCCCTCTACTTACAACGGAGTTACATCCTGATAAACTCATTGTAAGTTGAGAGTATCATAAGTAAAGAAATGCATATAATACACCTAACCTACTGAACATCAAAGCTTAGCCTAGGCTACCTTAACCATGCTCAGAACACTTACATTGGCCTGCAGTTGGGCTAAGTAATCTAATACAAATCCTATCTTCTAATAAAGTGTTGAATATCTCCTGTAATTTATTGAATACTATAATGAAAGTGAAAACTAGAATGTTTTATGGGTCCAGAATGGCTGTAAGTGTATCAGCTGTTGACATTCATGATCGCGTGGCTGACTGGGAGCTGTGGCTCACTGCAGCTGTCCAGTATCACCAGAGATTACTATACCATATATCACTAGCCTGGGAAAAAATCAAAATTCAAAGTATGGTTTCTACTGAATGCATATCGATTTTGCACCATTGTAAAGTCGAAAAATCATGAGTCGATCCCTTGTGGGACCATTTATATTTCTAGCACACTTATGGTGAAAAGGAAGTATTCTGATTGCTCTTTTTTTCCTCCTCAAGGGATGCATAAAACTTAGAAATAAATCAAGACTGTGACCTTAGACTGAGGAATTTTTCAGCAATATCTGTCAGCTTTTGGAAATTTGGTGAGAAGAAATAGACATGATTCAATATCTTGCTTGCACAGAAGGCTGCAGTTCAGACTTGGATCTTGCTCCACCTGATCAGTTATGATGTATCCAAGTGCTCCAGATATTGCTTTGAGATTTTTCTCTTGCTCAACTGGCCTCTTATAGCCATTAGGATGTCTTAGCTCTCACTGAGGCAGTTTAACTACTTCCCTCCCTGTTACTTACAGATCTGTCTCTTCAGCATGTCCAATGATCTACTTCCTTATCAAGTTGCTTTAGCTTCTCCAGTCATATCTGTCTTTTGAAAAGAACAAAATTTCAAAATAACAATGCATTTTGCTTGCATACTTAGTTCTTCATTTATTCAATACAAATTTTTTGTTTTTATTTTTTGCAAGCAAGCATATTGGTTTTAACGATAACATAATGTTTGGGACCGATGAACAAAAACTATTCTAAAGACCACTTATTTGCATTTTAAATAGTATTAAGAAAAAGCCACTCCTCATTTTAAAGATGATGATGATCTTGATGGTGATTGTTGTTTGTGACTGATACACATTTTTTTTTTTATCATTGCTATCCACTAGACACATTGTCAGAGTTTGAAAATACAAAGATCTGTGAGCTGTGGTCCAGCCCATAAGATGCTCACAGTCTATTAAGGACAACAGAAATGCAGACTTAAAATTCATGGTACAACGATATAGATGTTAGAAAGAAGCCTGAACCAAATATTTAGGGAGAGAGGGAACGAACAAGGGTTCACAGAGGAGATAAGGGGGATACTCCTTTAGGGAAAGAAAGAACAAAAGAGGGAAGAAAGGCAAAAATGAGAGTCCCTAACCCAAGATACTGTTAGTTGAGCCACCAGAATGACTACTTCCAAAAGGAGGAAGAATTGAGAAGATGTATTGGGTAGATGAAATGCCTAATGAGACCATAAATGAGGAGAATTGCTTCTTACAGCATATGAGAAGATAATTTTTATCAGATAATGAAATTGTTTTCAGTCTTCAGAATGAAAATGAATCCCTTGCTAATGCAAATCATGCTAATAAAGGGAGTGAGAGAGAATGTCGGAATTACACTTGGCTGGCGGTAGGCAGAAACAGAACCTAAATAGTCTAGGAGAAAAAAAAAGAAAGATAATGAAGTAATCAAAATAATTGCTTAATAGGGAATGTGAAAGATCTGAAATGTTAAATTATAAATGTACATTTTCAAGAAAAATGAGGTGACCTTAAGGAACAGATTGGAAACCCAAATTCATGCCGGGTAGAAACGATGCTTTTCATTAGCAAAGCTGAGGATTAATTAAATCTGGCGCAAGCTCTTTGAAATCCACAAGTGCGAGTTACATTAGAATACAATATAACCGGCATATTGGTATCATAATTAATGATTAGCATGGACTTCTCTATTAAACTTGTTCTGGTATAGCGATGTAACAGATGTGAAATCAAGAGGACAAAAATGCGTTATTTAAAAACCAAAATTGACTTTAGGAGAATTTGCTTTCAAAAGTGGGGAGGGAAGCATAGTTTATTTAGTGAGGAATATATTGTTCCCTTTCCCCTTTGAAATTGCCTTGAGACCCATCCCAAGCATGATGGAGGGGCAGTGCCCCTCACCAACCTCTGTAGGGAACTAGGGAAGAGAGGGGAAGAAGGTGGTTTATCAACTACTTTTCAGTTATCTTTGAATTGATCTCTTGCTTCAGCTATATAACTTCGGAGACTGGTGGTAGAGCTCAGTGCTTCTCAAGACAGAAGAGTTGGAGAAAATGGTCCATTGTTTATACAGCATATTGTTGTTGTTTAGTAGCTAAGTTGTGTCCAACTTTTTGTGACCCCATGGACCACCAGGCTCCTCTGTCCATGGGATTTCCTGGGCAAGAATACTGTAATGCTAATCTGTCTTTGGTTGTCTAGTTCAGAGAGAACCTGAGTCAGTGAACCTAGAAGGGTAGAGAAGAATTTTTTACTCCTGTACAAGTGTTTCCAGAGTGAGGGGTGAAAAATCCTGGATGCTGTGAGCAGCAGATTCAGAACTGGATTTTATGTCCAAGATATTCATAAAGTGAAACAACTATGAGGGGGAAAGAAGAACAATGGTGAAGGCAGGAAATGATAAAAATCATGGCAGAGACAGGGAAGATCTTTCTGGATAATGGGAAATCTTAGAGCCAGAGTCACTTTTCACAGGAGTCCCACATCTCATAGGGACCTGCCAGCCTCAGTATCTGTGTCACTTAGTCAGTGAGCAGTCTAGGGAAGCAGGACAAATTTCCATTCTGGTTATCACAAAACAATTTATTGCATTTAAAAACAAATTTAAGGAATGTCCCTGGCAGTCCCGTGGCTAAGATTCTGAGCTCCCAGTTCAGGAGGCCTGGGTTCAATCCCTGGTCTGGGAACTAGATCCCACATGCCTCAACCAAAGATCTTGGATGTTGCAATGAATACCATATGCAGCCTAATAAATAAATTTTTGTAAAAGTTAAAAATTACATATGTGGCTATTTCCACTTTCTGCAAGGATTTTCAGAATAGAATCTGAATAGACTTTCAGAAATCTTTTAAATGTGACTGAGAGAAGCATCTCTAAATAGTCTAAAGTTTGGGTGTCACAAAAAAACTCAAAATCTTTATGCCAAACTCAGAGTAACAGCCAAACATAAAAACCATCTCTAACATGCAATATTAGGTGAGTTAGCCCATCATTAGAGTAAAGCTAAGCTAAGCTAAGCTAAGTCGCTTCAGTTGTGTCCAACTCTGTGCCACCCCATAGACGGCAGCCCACCAGGCTCTGCCGTCCCTGGAATTCTCCAGGCAAGAACATTGGAGTGGGTTGCCTTTTTCTTCTCCAATGCATAAAAGAGAAAAGTGAAACTGAAGTCACTCAGTCGTGTCCAACTCTTAGCGACCCCATGGACTGCAGCCTACCAGGCTCCTCCATTCATGGATTTTATAGGCAAGAGTACTGGAGTGGGGTGCCATTGCCTTCTCCTCATTAGAGTAAATTTGGCTGTAATTCCATCTTATCACATGCCCTCCCCCAAGACTGTAGGTTAGTTTCTGTCTCTTGCCAGCTCTGTGTATTTCCAAGATTCTGGGAGTGGATTGCACTTTACATTTTTATATCACCTTTGGCTCAGAATTCTCTGAACCAGTTCAGTTTAAGAATCATCTTCCCTCATGCACCCTAGTCCGGGATGGGTCTTTCTTGTTGTGCAGGCCATCTCGGTGCTAACTTTCTGTTTTCTTCATGGTCATAAACTTCCCTGGGAGAGGGGATTTATCAGTAATCATCATTTCTCAGAAGTTTCTGCTTTTCAACAGACATGAAAATCTCTGGGAAGCTTTCTTTCTGCATCTATTGAATCTCAAATGCTTTCAGCTCAAAATAATCCTTATCCTGAAGTGGCATATTTCAGGGTGGCATGTTTTGATCCCCTAGACACTACACTGTGGGGTAAGGAATCTGGTATCCTGAGAGGCTTCAGATGACATGTCCTGGGAGAGCAGGGCAGCTGACCCGACTTGGGTTGACTCTGTCCTGGGAAGCAAGAGGTAGGGGTCAGAACAAGCAGATTGCCCTCCTCCCGTCCCCTCAGTCTGAGGCACTGTTTCTCTCTCTACAGTCATCTTGAGGAATCCTAAATACTCCACAAACACATCTGCTGAGCAAACTGGTATATCTCTTCCAGGCTCACCATGAAGCAGTGGCCAGTGTGGTAACACAGTTCACAACCCTTCTTCCTTCAGTCAAGTCTTCCTCCCTCAACCTAAGATTACCCCTCTCTGTCTCCTGTATAAAGCACCAGAACTGATTTCTGGCCTTTAATTCTGTTGTCTAGGAAACCTGGGCTAAGACAAGTTTTAAACTAATCCTCTATATGTACAGGTAAGAAATAGCAGCTGTAGGTGGAGGAAAATAGTCTAGACTTAGACAATAGTATATTTGGACACCTAAAGGCAAAATCGGAGAAGGCAATGGCACCCCACTCCAGTACTCTTGCCTGGAAAGTCCCGTGGACGGAGGAGCTTGGTAGACTGCAGTCCATAGGATCTCTACGAGTCAGATACAATTAAGCAACTTCACCTTCAGTTTTCACTTTCATGCATTGGAGGAGGAGATGGCAACCCACTCCAGTATTCTTGCCTGGAGAATCCCAGGGATGGGGGAGCCTGGTGGGCTGCCGTCTATGGGGTCGCACAGAGTCGGAAATGACTGAAGTGACTTAGCAGCAAAGGCAAAATGGAGGCTGACTTTTCTGGAAGTTGTAAGAAGTTCAATTTTCCTGGAGCAGAACAAGCCTGGGCGGTACAGGTCAGGGCTGTGAGAGGATTGGCTGGAGAGGCACCTGGTCACAGATTATTGTAGGAGTATTGCATTATTAAGGAGTTATGACAGTGACAAAGGACTTGAAGCTCAGGAATAACAATCAGATTTGCATTTGAGATCTCTGTGGCTGCAGTAAGGATACTAGATTGAAAGTGGGCAAGGGAGAGGCACATTAATCTTTGCAAATATTCCTTAGGGTTGTGGTACTGATGTCAATTTTTATGATAAAGTGAAAGTAGCCTATTACACAGGGCTTCCCGGGTGGTTCAGCAGTAAAGAAACTACCTGCCACACAGGAGGCTCAGGTCCCATCTGTGAGTGGGGACGATCTCCTGGAGGATGAAATGGAAACCCACTCCAGTATTCTTGCCTGGGAAATCCCATGAACAGAGGAGTCTGGCAGCCTACAGTGTGGGCAGGGGTGGGAATGGGTGTCACAAGGAGTCGGACATGACTTAGTGACTGAACAAAAACAACAACAAAGTTACTCTAACATTTAAACAATGTTCTTTGAATAAGACAGCATCTTATAGCTTCCCTCATTAATTAATGAATTAAAGAAAGTCTTTGTCCTATATTCATTGTATATTTCTATAAGTATAGTGTTTTAATTTTTAAAAATTATATTTTGACAGGGAAAAACCTATGATAAACAATATAGGCAATAATGACAATAATTATTTATATGTAGTGGTACTATTTACCTTAATCATGCCAGAAAAGAGAGTCAAGAGATTGGTACTTAATAATCATGTCATTGTCTCCATTAGCACCTACTTCACCTTGGTTTTAAGACATAGACTTCTGTTTCCTAGATATTGCTTTTCCCCCCGTTTTCTCTCTCTTCTCTTCTTTGGAAACTCTTATTTTATTATACATGTTTTAAGTCTTTTCATTCTGTCCTCTCTCTTAATGTGTCTTATATTTTCTGTCCAGGTGTCTTTCTGGATAATGTCTTTAAATTTACCTTTCAGTTTGCTAATTCAGATTTTGTGTAAATCTTGTGTGGTTTGGGCTAAGTTTGGGCTTTTCCAGAGGGGATTTTGCCAGGAACCTCTCTCTGAGAGAGCAATTATGTTGTTAATTTCTCAGTTTGAGAGTCCCAGATCAAATAGTGAAGAGCTGGGCCATGGCAACAAATTCTCAGGGGAGATTTTTTTTTTTTTAACCGAAAGACATAGAAAATTAGATAAGATTTCTTGTTCTTTACCTGTGCTAATGAGCACACTTTTTTCTAGTCTATTACCTGTGGAGAGTGAAGTCTATGTTCATTTCCTACTGTTGCTATAGTTTTATAGGTCAGAAGGCCAAGATGTATATCACTGGGCTAAAATTGAAGTGTCAGAAGGCCTGTTTTTTTTTTTTTTTCTGGAGACTCCCGGGGAGAAGCCATTCTTTGTTTTTCCCCTGCTTGTAGAGGCTGCTCACATTCCTTGGCTGGTGGTCCCTTCCCATCTTCAAATCCAACAGTGGTGGGTTAGTCTTCCTCATGCTGCATGGCCCTGACAGTCTCTTCTGTCTTCCTCCTCCACTTTTAAGGACCCTCGTGACAATGAAACTGAATGGGGCCCTGTGGGACTCCCAGGCATAGAGGTCTTTCTGTCCCCCATTTCTTGCAGGAAGACTCCAGCCATTATAACCTTTGATGGATTCCAAAGGGTGAATTTGAACAGTTGCTAATAAAGGCAGGAATAGCCAAGAAATCACCTAACACAAGATTAAAGGGACCAGAGAAGTTCATCAAGATTAGGAGACTGACCACCTGATATGAGATTAAGGGGGCTTCCTTGGTGGCTCAGTGGTAAAGAACCCGCCTGCCAATGCAGGAGACTCGGGTTTGATCCCTGACCTGGGAAGATTCCAGAGCAACTAAGTCCATGTGCCACAATTATTGAGCCTGTGCTCTAGAGCCTGGGAGCCACAGCTACCGAGCCTCCTTGCCGAAACTACTGAAGGCCATGCACCTTAGAGTCTGTGCTCTGCAATAAGAGAAACCATAACAATGGGAGGCCCCGCACACCAGCCTTGAATATGAAGGACTGATGCTGAAGCTCCGGTTCTTTGGCCACCTGATGTGAAGAGCCAATTCCTTGAAAATGTCCCTGATGCTGGGAAAGATAGAGGGCAGGAGGAGAAGGGAGTGACAGAGGATGAGATGGTTGGATGGCATCACTGACTCAATGGACATGAGTTTGAGCAAACTCTGGGAGATAGTGAAGGACAGAGAAGCCTGGCATGCTGCAGTGTGGGATTGCAAAGAGTGGGACACAACTTAGCTACTGAACAACAACCGCTTGCCTCAACTAGAGAAAGCCTGAGCACAGCAGAGAAGACCCATTGCAGCCAAAAATAAATACAATTATATTTTTAAAAAGGTGAGATCAAAGGATTCAAGCCCTATTCACACCCTAATCTTGTCAGAGACCTCAACTTTGAACAACTGTTATAAAAACCCTAATCAAGTTTTCAGGGGTGGAGACAGAGTGTTTTGAAGCAGAAGCCTGTTGTGTCTCCCTTTGCCTGGCAAAGCAATAAAGCTATCCTTTTCTATTTCACCCAAATCTCTGTCTCTGGGATTTGATTTGACACTGGTATACAGAGGCCAAGCTTTCAACAACAATAACATTAGTAACACTCAGATAACCCAGGATAATCTTGTTATTTTAAAGTGTTAGTCACTTAGTCCTGTTTGACTCTATGCAGCCCCATGGACCATAGCCTGCCAGGCTCCTCTGTCCATGGAATTCTCCAGGCAAGAATACTGGAGTGGGTTGCCATTTCCTACTCCAGGGGATATTCCCCACCCAGGGGTTGAACCCATGTCTCCTACATTGCAGGTAGATTCTTTCCTGTCTGAATGTGATGGGTAACATTCACAGACTCTTGGCATTAGGATATAGAACTCTTTGAGGAGTTATTTTCTTCGAACCACAGAGTTTTCTGAGAATGTCAGCTTTTATACCAGAATCTTTGTTCTCACTTGCCATTCTTTGAAGTTCCAGGCCTCACAGTTATTAAAACCTATTTGCATTCTTAGTCACTTCAGTCGTGTCTGACTCTTTGCCACTCCCACATTGAAGGTGGATTCTTTACCGTCTGAGCTACCAGAGAAGCCCATTAAAATCCACATCCTTAGGTTAACCAAACCAAATACTTCATCCAGGGAGATTGCAGGATCAGCTCATACTCTCTTTACCTTGGATTTCATGTCTCCCTTTCCTTCTTTGGCGATTTCTTAGAATAAGAAATCTTACTACTTAAAGGAATATTTGTTACATTTAACCAGCATTTCTAGGGGTTCACAGAGAATTTGTGGATTATATGGCCAACAGTAATGCCAGAAAAATACATTTCCAGTATGATCATATTCAATCAATGGGGTATGGAGGCATGGGCTTCCCAGGTGATGCTAGTGGTAAACCCCCCCCCCCCCCCCCCCCCCCGCCAATGCAGGTTAGACCTAAGAGTTGCAGGTTCAATCCTTGGATCAGGAAGATCTCTTGTGGGAGGAAATGGCAACCCACTCCAGTATTCTTGCCTGGAGAATCCCATGGATAGAGGAGCCCGGAGGATGGCAGTCCGTAGGATCATACAGAGCTGGGCAAGACTGAAGCAATGTAGGGCACATGCACGACTAGAGGCATATAAAGCATATATTCAATACAGAATAAAAGAATACAAATAAATAGAAATAAATACAAATAAAGAATACAAATCAAGCTATAATTTTTTAAGACTAAAATGTATTCCATCATCCTAACTTGGAAAATACACTTCTGTCAGGACCTGTAAGGCCAGATCTGGATGTAGGATTCTCAGATTCCCTGAGGTTCTGTGCAGGACTTTGGCTGGACAGGGTAAGATGCCCTGGGCTGCTGTCTGTCCTTCTTCTCACACCTGGCTCCATGCAGGACTGTGAGACCTCATATATGTGTGCTTGATCCCCTCTACCCTCCCCACCCTCTGTCCAAACCTTTGGCAACTTGGCAATCATGGCTGCTGCTCTGTGTTGTGTATACAAATAGCAAGTTCTGGCCCAAACTGAAAGAGCCTGGAAAAGAATTCCATGAAGGATCTGGATATTCGCTGAGGGCAGTCTAGGCAGGGAATGGATCTGTGCACCTGAGGTTAAAGGGGGACGCGTGGACTTCAGCAGGCCAGTGCCCTTAAAACCATACAACTCAGAGTGGGACTTGAACCCATGCACCAGGACTCCATCCCAGGCAAAACCCAGACCAAGACTTGAATCCACATTCTTTTAATTGAGATCACACACCTGGTCTCAGGACTTAATGAAGCTCAGGTTCTTTTTCTTTTTTTTTTAAACACCAAAAGCATTTTGTATTGGGTTATAGCTGGTTAACAATGTAGTGATAGTTCCGGGTGAACAGCTAAGGGACTCAGTCATGTGCATACATGTATCCACTCTCCCCCAAACCCCACTCCCATCCAGGTTGAAGCTCAGGTTCTTAATGTGTCATTGGATGAAAAATTCAGTGAGAGACAAAGTGATAGGTAAGAAGTGGATTTATTTAGAGAGAAACACTCCACAGACAGAGTGGGGGCCATTTTAGAAGGTGAGAGCTGCACCAGGGTACGGGTTGTCAGTTTTTATATGGATGGGTAATTTCATAGGCTAGTGAGTAGGAGGAGTATTATAGCTACTTGGGGGAAGAGGTGGAGATTTCCAGGTTTGGGCCACTACCCACTTTTTGACGTTTATGGAAATGTCATGGTGTCTGGGGTGGGTCATTTAGCTTGCTGCTGCTGCTGCTGCTAAGTCGCTTCAGTTGTGTCCGACTCTGTGCGACCCCATGGACTGCAGCCTACCAGGCTTCTCCATCCATGGGATTCTCCAGGCAAGAACACTGGAGTGGGTTGCCATTTCCTTCTCCAATGCATGAAAGTGAAAAGTGAAAGGGAAGTCACTCAGTCGTGTCTGACTCTTAGCGACCCCATGGACTGCAGCCTACCAGGCTCCTCCATCCATGGGATTTTCCAGGCAACAGTACTGGAGTGGGGTGCCATTGCCTTCTCCCATTTATGGAAGTCAACTCATCCACCATCTTGGACCTAATTAATTTGAATGAGTTTATGTTGTGTCGTTGGGCTATGCCATTCTTTTAAAGATTTTGCCCTGCCCCCCTCCCTCCTGTTTCACCCTTAGGCCTATGGATCTTGCTCTGCAGGTAGGGGAGTGGCCAGAGAACACTTTTCTAAAGCACCATGCCCTGGGCAGGAGGCCCTCTTGCCTGGCTCTCAGCATAGTTCTGCAATTGGCCAAAATATTTCCACCTGTACCTTGACTGTAAGTTACAACCGTCCCAAGTTATTTCTTGGTTCTCCTATTGCAATAGCTTGCTAATTGGTATCCTGACCACTAGGGTGATGCTTGGTCATTAAGAGGCAGAAAACCTGTTTGGAATCCTGGCCTTGCTACTTATTAGCTAAATAACTTTAGGCTAGTCAACTAATCTTTTTTGAGTCTCAATTTGCCCAACATAACTGCTCTCAAATTCTTGACTCACAGAAACTATGAGAAATAATAAGTATTTATTATGTTAAACCATTGTTTTCTGGATAAATTTGTCAAGCAGAAAGACAAAACTAATATATTACCATTCCACCCCTGCTTCTCAAATTATGGCCTTGGTATCCATTACCTCAGAGAGCCTTTCTGAAGTAATAATGGGAATTTCCTACCTCCCTAATATGGGAATTCCCTGGTGGTCCAGTGGTTAGGACTCAGCACTTTCACTCCTGGGACATGGCTTCAATCCCTAGTCAGGGAACTAAGATCTTACAAGCTGCATGTCCAAAAATAAAAACCTAATGTAAAAACAATAATGAGGATGTTTAATTAGAAATATATTAAAACAGTCTGCCTGTTGTATGCTATTAATTCTTCAATATTCTAAGCCTGGATTTTTTTTTTTTTTTTCAAGATAAAGGTTAAAAAAAAAATACTAGTAAATTGTACATGACAGGTCCAATCCCTCTAATACCAATGATTCTTCTCATGACATAAATTGAGGTATCGTAACATGGGGGAGGGAGGCAGTGCTGTGTGATGTATCCCTCACTCCAATTCTAAGCCTATCCATCTTGCCCTACAGCACTGCAGCTACAACACCCTTGAACGTTAGTCACTCAGTAAGAAACCTTATTTTTCCTGACTTTATCTGGTAATATTGAGGAACTGAGGAATAGACTGGTTTGGTTAAACATTGTATATAATACTTACCAGGATTATGAGATTCAAGCTGCTTTGTAGAACATGACCAATGTCTAAGATAATCATGAACATAATTGACTTGAGGGATCTTAGTTTCCTGACCAGGGATCGAACCTGCACCCCTTGCAGTAGGAGCACAGGGTCCTAACCATTCTGTGCCTAATTCCCTGGCACTGGACTGCCAGGGAGTTCTCCCACAATTGTCTTTTACAATGTAAAGAATACTAATTCATTGTATTCTTATTCTGAGACATTAACACCTGTTCCTAATTTCTTTAGTTTTGTTATTTATTCATTCCTGCAGTATATGTTTATATTTACCTAGTAGCTTCTCTATCCTAGCTCCCATAGAATACAAACTAAATAAAACATTTGGCCTACTCTCAAGGAACTTAGAGTCTAATAAAGAAAGAGAAGTTATAGTCTAATAGAAAAAGAGATGCTCTTAAGAAAGTGATCCTTTTGCGTGAAGAGGAAGCATGTGTGTTCCTGGGACATGAATGTATGTCTATTTTCCAGGTGGGAAAGGGACATTTCTGGGTTGTTGTTTACTCTTTACTGACCTTTAACATGAGTTCAGTTCAGTTCAGTTGCTCAGTTGTGTCTGACTCTTTGTGACTCCATGGACTGCAACATGCCAGGCTTCCCTGCCCATCACCAACTCCTGAAGCCCACTCAAACTCATGTCCATTGAGTCGTGATGCCACCCAACCATCTCATCCCCTGTCGTCCCTTTCTCTTCCTGCCTTCAATCTTCCCCAGCATTAGGATCTTTTCCAATGAGTCAGCTCTTCACATCAGGTGGCCAAAGTATTGGAGTTTCAGCTTCAGCATCTGTCTTTCCAATGAATGAATGTTCAGGACTGATTTCCCTTAGAATCGACTGGTTTGATCTCCTTGCATTTAACATACAGAAAATTGCACAAATCCTAAATATATAATTCAATGAATTTTTTCAAAATGAACTTAGTAACCAGCATCTAGGTAAAGAAATAGAGTTTTACTAGTACCCAAGAAGCCCTTTTCTGGTCAATACTTCAGGAAGGGGAAGAAAACATATCAAAGCAACTTTTTTTTTCATTTCAATCATCTGCTTGATGCATACCTTCCTGCATCATGAGTCACCCTCAGACCGTTATTAGTCAGTCTTTAAAAACAGTTTCTGGGACAACTCCCTCCTCCTCATAAGCTGAAATCAGTGATGAAAGTCCAGGTGAACCAGAGTAAAAATTTCCAGTTGTCAAACTAACAGCCGGGAAGCACTTTTTTCTTTCCAAAAGATGGGTCTGGACTTAACGGAAATTTCAAGAAAAAAAATCCATTAGGTCATCAGGTGAAGGATTGTTCCCTCTGATATAATTCCTAGTTTTTTTCTTTAGTTTAAAATGAGAGCAGCTGTTCTTATTCAAAGTCAAGCTGTACACACAAAGCAAACCTAATGTATCCTCTATTGTAGGAGTAGATGGCAAGCAGGCATAGAACCAATTAGATAGTACAACCCCATGATGCGGCATCAAAGCCTGTGGCATGTTTTTAGAAACCTAGTGATACAGAGTGTCTTTTATTTTGTGTTTAGAAAGTATAGGACAGATATCTGACCCAAAGGTGAACCTTACACAGGTACAATCAGACAAAGCACTTTTCATCGAAATGTAGGAGTTTAGAGCTGTGGTGTTCAAGCTTCCTTGAGTGCTATTATCTATCCTTAGCTATAAGAAATGCAAAAAGTCACTCTTTGGATTGAATCTTCCTTTAATCTTCCTTTGATCTTTTCCAGAAGTAAGAGTGGGTCTGTAGTCAGCAAACAACATAGGTTGGGGTCTCTTGTTCGTGGAATTAAAGGGAGAAGACGATGGCATCCACTCCAGTACTCTTGCCTGGCAAATCCCATGGATGGAGGAGCCTGGTAGGCTGCAGTCCATGGGGTCACTAAGAGTCAGACAGGACTGAGTGACTTCACTTTCACTTTTCACTTGCATGCATTGGAGAAGGCAATGGCAACCCACTCCAGTACTCTTGCCTGGAAAGTCCCATGGATGGAGGAGCCTGGTGGGCTGCAGTCCATGGGGTCGTGAAGAGTCAGACATGACTGAGTGACTTCCCTTTCACTTTTCACTTTCATGCGTTGGAGAAGGAAATGGCAATCCACTCCAGTGTTCTTGCCTGGAGAATCCCAGGGACAGGAGAACCTGGTGGGCTGCTGTCTATGGGGTCACACAGAGTCGGACACGACTGAAGTGACTTAGCAGCAGCAGCAGCAGCAGCATGGAATTAAAAAGAGTAAAGAAAACATGAATCACAGCATGTGTGTTGTAAATTTCCATCACATTGCTTAGTGACTTTCTCCAAAGAACTTTAAGCTTATTTGCAAAATATAAGCAAAACAAATAGCTCTTTAAGGAGAAATCTAATTTTTGTTTTCTGCAATTATAGCATTTATCGTAGCACTTGGGTTATGATAAGTATTTGTTAAATATTAGTTGACTGACAAATGGCTGTGTGTACTGAACTGAGTTAAAACTTTATCCTAAAAGCTCTGCGTGTCACTCCCTGAAGCATGTTCAGAAGAGTAAAACAATCCTATTTACTTTGTAGGAATGTGCTCTGGCAGTACGCCAGGCTCCTCTGTCCTCCACTATCTCCTAGAGTTTGCTCAAATTTATGTCCATTAAATTGGTAATGCTATCTATCTCATCCTTTGTTATCCCCTTATCCTTTTGCCTTCAATCCTTCCCATCATCAGGGTCTTTTCCAATGAGATGGCTCTTTGCGTCAGGGGGCCACAATATTGGAGCTTCAGCTTCACCATCAGTCCTTCCAATGAAGATTCAGGGTTGATTTCCTTTAGGATTGACTGTTTTGATCTCCTTGCTGTCCAAGTGACTCTCAAGAGTCTTCTCCAGCACCACATTTTCAAAGCATCCATTCTTCATTGCTCAGCCTTCTTTATGGACCACCTCTCACATCTGTACATGACTACTGAAAAAACCATAGCTTTGACCTTACAGAGCTTTGTCTGCAAAGTGATGCCTCTCCTTTATAATATGCTGTCTAGATTTGTCATAGCTTTCCTTCAAAGGAGCAAGTGTCTTTTAATTTCATGGCTGCAGTCAACCATCTGCAGTGATTTTGGAGCCCAAGAAAATAAAATCTGTCACTGTTTCCACAACTATTTGCCATGAAGTGATGAGACCGAATGCCATGATCTTAGTTTTTTGAATGTTGAGTTTTAAGCCAACTTTTTCAGTCTCCTCTTTCAACCTCATCAAGAAGCTCTTTAGTTCCTCTTCACTTTTCTGCTATTAGAGTGGTTTCATCTGCATATCTGAGGTTGCTGATATTTCCCACAGCAGTGATATCCCAGACTAAAGTAGGGGATTGTTAGGACTCCCCTAGTAGCTCAGCTGGTAAAGAATCCACCTGCAATGCAGGAGACCTCGGTTCAATTCCTGGGTTGGGAAGATTCCCTGGAGGAGGGCATGGCAACCCACTCCAGTATTCTTGCCTGGAGAATCCCCATGGACAGAGGAGCCTGGTGGGCTACAGTCCATGGGGTTACAAAGAGTCAGACATGACTGAACAACTAAACACAGTACAGCACAGGGGATTGTTAAGGCACTAATTTGAAGGATACACAGAAAGTGAAATCTATATGATCATATGATTGATAGAATGTGGAGGGAGAGAGAAGATAGGGGAGGATGATTCTAACAATGATTCTTGGGGATATAGTTTGGCCCTTTGGATGGGTGATGAGTTAACTGGTTGAGATGCAGAACATAGCAGGAAGAGGAGCAGATTTGGTGTCAAAAAAAATAGAGTTTCTTCAGCCCCTTTGGATTTTAGATGCTCATGGGATATCTGATATATAGTGACTAGAGTACAAATGGTTTTTGAAGCCATGAGTTTTAATGCTATTTCACAGGAAGAAAGGCATAGCATGAAAATCCAGAGGGCAAAGAAAGAGACCATGATGGAGGGGCTAGAGAGGTGGGATAAAAGCTGGGGAAGAAAGAGAACAGAGCTAATGAAGATACGTACTTCAAAGAGATTGAATGAGGTAAAGACTGTGAAGTCAGACTGCATATATTGGAACTAATGTGTGAGAACAGTAATTGAGTCTCTTTGATCACAAGCACTAGAAACTCAAATCAGCTTAAGGAATTTATTGGTTCATGTTAATGGGAAGGAGAAGGGAGGATCCAGAGTCTTAATTAATATTAATACTGTTTTCTCCCTATCTCTACCATAACCCATTACAAGTCTCCCATACCATTACAAGTCTGTCCTTCCTGTTTGGTCTCACTCTCTTCTACTGCACACAAACATCCTGTCCATGGAGGGGGACAAACCGTAGGTGGCTCAGGGCTTGTATTTTCTCAGCCCTGTAAATCCAGAGGAGAGTGGAAATGTCTCTTTTTCTATTTCAGGATATACAACTTGCTAGAAAGAACTCTGATTGGTCAAGACAGCCGGGATCATGAGCCTACCCTTAAGGCAAGGGGAAGATACTGAGAATGGTTACTCCACCAAAATCATGTGATTTGAGGAAGGAGGAATAGATCCAAAAGAAAGAGGAGGAAAATATGCTGTTCCCAGAATCTAGGGTAGGAATGGAGGGTAACTAAAAACAACAGATGTCTACAATCTGTTGAATGATGCTGGTGGAAGCCAGTTTGCAGTTGAAACCCAGTCAGCTTTTCAGACTCAGCTGTCACAGATATTGATTCAAAAACTAAGACACATTCTCATAGACTGCGCTTCATTTTGAAAATGCTTGCCTATTAATTGAACATATGGATTAAGATATATGTATTCCCTAAAAGTCACACATAAGAGAGGCAGGCTTTTCACTCCTTTATGGTAATTGAAGTTTTGGCATGAGAGAAGATTATAAGGTTACAGGATTTAAAAGTAAATAAATAAAAACACTAGAAAGTTTTTCAAGGTGTTCCCTTTGGGAGTCTGTACATTTATCTTAGCAGTGATGTTACTGCACAAGACAGTTTTGAAAATTCTCTTTTGAATTTGCCTCTGGCTTGAAGGGGTAAAAATCCATGTCTTTTAAGGGCTAATTTGAATTTTGAAAAAACCTAATTTGTCATTTGGAACAAAATCTGGTGAAAAGGGCAGGTTAGAGGCATACAGCACAATCATGTAATCCAATAATGAGATAGATTGATTTTTCTCTCCAAGACCCTAATGACCTCCTCTCCTCTTTATCCTTCTCTCTCTCCCTCCTCCAGTAGCTCTTACACATTCATCCAGACTAATCTTTCTGAAGCATAACTCCAATAATATCACTACCTTTTTCGAAATCTATCAATGACTTGAACTACTGATTTGAAAATATCCAAGCTCTTTGGTCTGAAAGTCAAGACAATTTGTAGTCTCACTGAAGTTTGTTATTTGTTCTCCCTTTCAGCACCCTCAAACTGAACCCTTGAATAGTTTTTGTTAAATCTCTGAATTCTTAACTTGTTGTTTTCTATCCATGACCAGTTTCTATCTCACCCTTGTAACAAGGATCAGATCCCGCATCCGCATGTGCTCTTCTCCCCAAGTCCTGCCCTCCAGTTGATTATTCTTGATTTCTTTCACCCAAGATTGACAAGTAATTCTCACACCACAGGAATGTCTAAACTGCTAGTTTCTATGTATCTGGAATTTTGTGGGTATCTGGTGTTAGATTGTCGTGATGTTCTAGTTATTGATAATAATGATATATTTAATATAGCACTAGAACTTAAAAGAAGTGGACAATAGTAAGACATCTAACACAGATTATATTGATCTTTACAGGCTAATCAAAAGAGTAAGCATAGCCTTTAGAGGCAGATAGATTTTAATACTAACTTTGTTGTTTATTAAATGGGTATCTTTACACAATCTATTATAAACATTTCTCTAAGCATCCATCCTCTCCTATGTAAAATGGAAATAATGACACTAGTTTCATAAATGTGTTGTGAGGATTAGAAGAGGTCATGGAAAAGGTTTTGGAAAGAATCTTAGAGAGAAGAAGACTTCTATAAGCATGAGCAAATTCAGAAACTGTAAATAGTGATATTTTGATTGCATAAAATGTAAACATTTTTATGTGGCAAAAAAATACCACAACCAAAGCCAAAGAGGGTAACTGTTTGCAACATTTATGACACATAAAGGGATTGTTTTAATTCATACATCAATAAGGAAAAAGACCAACCCAGTAGGAAAAAAATACAGACATAGGTCTCAAAAATAATCCACAGAAAAGGAAATATAAATAGCTTTTAAACATGTAAAGAGATACTCAACCTCATGTGTAATAAAGCAAATGCAAATTAAAACTCAGTGATATACTGTTTCTTACCTGAGGGGAATGTACACAGATACAACTTCTTTGAAAGACAATTTGGCAATGACCATAAAATTTATGCACATACTCTTCTGAGCAATTCCATTTCTGGGGATGTATGTATCTATGCTATCCAATACAGTACCCTGTGGCAACATCTCATTACTGAGCACTTGAAAGGTGGCTCATCTGAATTGAGATGTACATTATGTATAAAATACACACTGAATTCCAAAGACTTAGTACAAAGAAAAATGTAAAATATCTCATTATTAATTTTTTTATAATGACTTACAAAGATCCATATAGTCAAAGCTATGGTTTTTCTAGTAGTCATGTAAAGATGTGAGAGTTGGACCATAAGAAGGCTGAGCACCAAAAACTGATGCTTTAGAACTGTGGTGCTGGAGAAGGCTCTTGAGAGTCCCTTGGACTGCAAGGAGATCAAACCAGTCAATCCTAAAGGAAATCAATCCTGAATATTCACTGGAAGGACTGATGCTGAAGCTGAAAATCCAATACTTTGGCCACCTGATGCAATGAGTCAACTCATTGGAAAAGACCCTGATTCTGGGAAAGATTGAAGGCAAAAGGAGGAGCAGGTGGCAGAGGATGAGATGGTTAGATAGAATCACCGACTTAATGTACATAAATTTGAGTAAACACCAGGAGACAGTGGAGGACAGAGGGGTCTGGCATTCTGCAGTCTATGGGATTGCAAAGAGTTGGACATGACTGAGAGACTGAAAAACAACAACCATATGTTGAAATGACAATAGTGCATTAAATATAATACATTAATAAGAACAATTTTAAATGTCTGTTTTAACTACTAGCACATTTGAAATTTTGTATGTTGCTCACTTATGAATAGTGGAACATATATTGTTCTACTTGCATGTATGAGAAACTATGTATGCATAAAGAATATCTGGAAACATCTTTAGTATTCACTAACAGAGGCTTCACTAAATAAAATATGATACATCCACAGAGTGGAATATCATGTGGCCAGGAAAAGGAATGAGACTAATAAGTACTAAGATGGGTAACTCTCCAAGACAAAGTTACAAAATAAAGCACAAAACAGATATAGGAAGTTAATGTTTGTGTTCCGTGTACACTGAAGAAATTTGGAAAAAATTATATAAAATTGGCCATATGCATAGAATATTCCTGGAAGGGTACACAAGAAATTATTTCTAGTTATTGTCCTAAAGAAACCTGAGAGGCCTGCATATACCAAGCCAAGTAGCAACAGTTAGAACTGGACATGGAACAACGGACTGGTTCAAAATTGGGAAAGGAGTATGTCAAGACTGTATATTGTCACCCTGCTTATTTAACTTATATGCAGAGTATATCATACAAAATACTAGGCTGGATGAATCACAAGCTGGAATCAAGACTGCCAGGAGAAAATCAACAATCTCAGATATGCAGATGATACCACTCTAATGGCAGAGAGTAAAGAGGAACTAAAGAGCCTTTTGATGGTAAAAGAGGAGAGTAAAAAAGCTGGCTTAAAACTCAACATTCAAAAACTAAGATCTCGGCATCAGGTCCTATCACTTCATGGCAAATAGATGGGGAAAAAGTGGAAACAGTGACAGATTTTATTTTTGGGCTCCAAAATTGCTGCAGATGGTAACTGCAGCCAAGAAATTAGAAGACACTTACTCCTTGGAAGAAAAGCTATGATAAAGCTAGAAAGCATATTAAAAAGCAAAGATATCACTTTGCTGACAAAGATCCATATGGTTTTTGTCAGTAGTCAAGGCTATGGTTTTTGCCAGTAGTCATGTATGGATGTGAGAGTTGGACCATAAGGAGGCTAAGCACCGAGGAATTGATGCTTTCAAATTGTGGTGCTGGAGAAGATGTTAGAGAGTCCCTTGGTTGGACAGCAAGGAGATCAAACCAGTCAGTCCTAAAGGAAATCAGTCCTGAATATTCTTTGGAAGGACTGATGCTGAAGCTGAAGCTCCAATACTCTGGCCACCTGATGTTAAGAGTCAACTCACTGGAAAAGCCCCTAGTGCTGGGAAAGATTGAGGACAGGAAGAGAAGGGGGTGACAGAGGATGAGATGGTTGGATGGCATCACCAACTCAATGGACATGAATTTGAGCAATCTCTGAGAGATAGTGAAAGACAGAGAAGCCTGGCATTCTGCACTCCACGGGGTCACAAAGAGTTGGACACCAGTTAGCGACTGAACAACAACTGTCCTAAAGGAAGGTAATTGTGGCTCAGTATCAGGGGTAGAGGAAGATTTATTTTTAACTCTACCTCTTTGCACTCATTAGTCAATGTCTTTACAATATGTATTCATTACCTATTCAGAAAAAAATACAATTACACATTTTCTTTTTTTTTTCACAAAAAGCTCAAGAAGAATTTCCCAAAGTCAGTTATGACAGCTTAACAACTTAGGTTAATTTTTTAAAAATAGAGCTGATAAACCATGGTGTCCCGCACACAGTAGATGCCTAAGAAATATCCCTTCATCTCCTTTCTCCACACTTGGACTAGTAGCACAGATACTATAACAGCACCTTTTTGTTTAGGGATGTTGTAGGTGCTAACTTCATGTTACAGCTCTGAAGATGTCAAGTGTTAACTGGGATGAGGCTGCCCTGATCCTATGACATGCCCTGGAAGTTAGTTATTTTCTCCCAATAAATCCCAGAAATACATTTGCTTATTTTTTATACCCCCTCATCAAAATGGAAGGCAGCTTGTATAATGTATATCTTCACAGTTAGTGTGGTATTGTAAGCTGTCTGCAAATTTTATTACTACATTAAGGGCTGAAGCAAACTTTTCCAGTTATTACATCCTCTGCACTAACATCCTCACTCTCCTTGTCAGTCTCTTGATTCTTCGGCAATTAAAACACTCACTTTTATTTCTGTATCAGAGACTCTGTGTGCCTTGCTAACCTCTTTGTCGACTTCAGTCACCTCTTCTCACTTTCATGAAGTTTGTTGATTGATTGCTTCTCACAGGGTATGGCTGGCTTTCCAGCTTTTTGTCTAAATTTAAAACACTGGAGCCATCCTTCAGAAAGTACATAGCGCTCAATCAATTGCATTTGCTCATAAAATATCTTTTGTTTTTTGGAACAAAAGTCTCTTGATTCTGACTCCTTATTTCCATTCCCATTGCTTCTGCCTGAGTCCAGGTCCTCTTCATCTTGTCTGGAATATGTCAATTAGCTCTTAACTAGTCGGCATGCTCTCAGACTCCCTACCAGCAGTCCATTTTCCACTTTACTGGTAAAATTTAAAAACAGGGTTCTGAAAAACAGATTTATGCATTCATTCGTTCATTTATCAAACATTTATTAAACAACTCCTTTGTGTCAGGCATCATGCTAGGAACTGGGAACACAAAGAAATATTTTTCCTATGCAGCCACTGTGAGCTTTGAGTCTAGTCCAGGGGGTCAATGAGTAGACGAACACATGATTTATAGTCCATGAGGGTAGGCCCAGCATGCCATGGTAGAAGCCAGCAGGGGAGGACAGTTTCTCAGTCTTTGCCACTTGATCAAATTGGAGAGAGGCAGAGGGACGTGTTTTAACATGCCCTCTCCAAGGGCAAAGGCTGGACAAGTGATGCATAGCATATGTGATCAGTAAGGCTGAACAGATAGTCAGAGAGGAGCCGCAAACAACAGCATGAGGCAGTGAAGGGCCTAGTGCTCAGTCGCTCGGTCGTGTCCGACTCTTTGCGACCTCATGGACTGTAGCCCACCAGGCTCCTCTGTCCAAGGAATTTTCCAGGCAAGAATACTGGAGTGGGTTGCCATTTCCTCCTCGAGAGGATCTTCCTGAACCAGGGATCGAACCGAATCTCTTTTATCGCCTGCACTGGCAGGTGGACACTTTACTACTAGCACCACCTGCAAAGGAGTTTAGACTTTATTCTAAAGGTTTTAAGTAGTCATATGATCAGATTTGTATATTATAAAGAGCATCATGCTAAGAGTTTCAGTAGTTCAGTTGCTCAGCCGTGTCCAACTCTTTGCGATGGCATGGACTGCAGCATGCCAGGCTTCCCTGTCCATCACTAACTCCTGGAGCTTGCTCAAACTCATGCCCATCGAGTTGGTGATACCATCCAACCATCTCATCCTCTGTCGTCCCCTTCACCTCCTGCCTTAAATCTATAATAACACATACACACACACACACACACACACATATATACACTTTATACACACTATACTATATAACACACACATATATATATATACTTTATGCATATACAGACATATAGAGTTTAGCGAAGTGTGTGCTCCATAAATATTATTATATATGTCATTGTATCAATGTTATATATTAATGTATCATTATTGTTTCATATATTCTAATCTTCACTTTTCTGTCTTCATTTTCAGAGATTTAGCTGTCTTTTCTTTCTTCTCTTTGCCCTTATCCTTCCTGTCTCTACTCTTACCCTATTTTATCTCCCAACTTTCTGGCTCCCATCCCTTTCAAAATTGATTTAATAACCTCAAGAACTGTACACTACAATTAAGGCAGTTCCTGCTCCCTATCTTTTTCGTTTTGAGGCTCCCTATCAATCTTTACAGCTTTTTTAGGACTTCAATTTCTGCTCTGAAAAAGTGTTTTCTCCATACTTATTAGTTTTCCAGTTATTTGCAATATTGGTGCAAATAACCAGGGCTTATGTACCTAGTTCAGAAACACAATCCAAGTATGTACTTGTGCTGAAAGAATAATAACACTCTTTGTAGAAGAAATGCCCTATATTTTATAAGGACTCTCGGCAAAAATTGTCAGTAGAGCTTTAAAAACAAAAGGGCCCTGGTATAAGGAGCATATGAAAGCTCAATTCACCTACTCCTTTTTCCACTCTGAGAAGCATCTCCTTCCAAAAAATTCCCAACTAGATGGGAATGTTCCTGACCCCACAGCACGATTTGGAAAAAAAAAATCACAGGTTTTGAAGTCTGATATCTGAAGACACTTATGCTTTCCATTATTTCTTAGCTTTTCTCATCGTGTCTCCTGGTTTGTAAATTGCATCGGGTATTCTTGGCTCTCCATGGTTTCCTCTTCCGGGAAGCCTTTCCCAAACTCACATCCATGTTCATTTCCCTTTCATACATTTTATACCTTTTCTCTGAGGCAACTCTCAAGAGTTTCCGCTTTTCATTTAAGTATGTAATTATTTATGATCGTCTGCCCCTTATACTGGATTGTAGCTCCACCTGGCTAGAGACCAAGAGCGCTGACCCAACCCCTGTATTCCCAGGCTAAACTCAGCACTGTAAACCCAGTCTAGCAAAGGGCCTGGCATGCAAGAGGCAGTCAGCGAACAAATGGATGACAAAAGGGAAGCAGCCAGCGGCACCAGCGCCTCCCTGGAGCAGAGAGGAGCCGCCCAGGCCCTCAGTTCCCGCCCTTCCGTCCCAGGCGCTTGGATCAGGACTCGAACCCAGGCCCAGCACTGTCCCTGGCTCTGCCTTGTCAACTTGAGCCCCTCCTTGCGGAAGCGCCTCTCCTGGTGACGCCACTCAGAGGCGGGACTTCCGGCCGCCGAAGTTTAACAGTTCAGGCGGGAGCCGGAAGCCTAGCGCCGGAGCGGGCCGCGCCGAGGCCCCCGGTGTACGGCGGCTGAGAGGTGAGGTTCCGGAGGTTCCGGGGTAGGGCCCGCCGCCCGCCGCGTACTTGCCCTCTCCTGGTTCCCCACCCGCCCTCCGATCACCTCAGGGGGCGGGTCGGAGGTCCCTGGGCTCCCCGCGACTCAGCGGGTCGGGCAGGGGCGCGGCGGCCGGGTTGGCGGGGAAGTGCCCCGGAGCCGTGGGCCGGGGTCGCGCACCTCCGATCGGGCCTGAGAGGTGGCCCGGGTCGACTGGGGCAGGTCGGGGGCGGCTCCGGGGGCTGCACCGACTCCGGAAAGTTTGCGCTTGCTAGCAGTCCCGTTACCTTTTTGTAAACCTCTCAAATTCGACTCGTTTAGCAGGCGCTCGAATGCATTTAACAAGGTAACTCCAGTTGAGCAAGACTCCTGCGAGTAAAATGCATTTTGGGTGAAAGAAAGTTGGAGAGCTTTTACTTAAGCTCAGTGTAGTGAGTTGTTTCTTGTAGCCGCGAGGCTGATGGTGTTACGGTCGTGTGTCCTGACAGCTCACTTTTGATGGGAGCCTCTTTCTGCGGCTAGTATGCCGCGCCCTTAAGTGTGCTCAGTTCTCAGAACACTGGTTGATGGGCCTTTCCCCGCTCTCCTTTGAGAGGAGCAAACAGACATTGAGTGACTCGGCCAAACTGACTGTCACCTAACTCAGGGGCAGGTCATCTGAGCCAGGACTAAAGTGATCTTTCCGCTACATCACACCGCTCAACATGTGTGGTCTAAGATTACAGTAAAGACATCTTTCAATGTTGTTTCCTGGGTTTACAGATGCTTTTCCAGCATTTCATTGTTGTTGAGGAGGAATCCAAAGGGCATAAGTTATAACATGTTAAGCCACCAAATCCAAACACTGTGTCTACATTTCAACAGGTGACTAAGGGCTCTTAGTAGAACTGTTTTTATCTGCTGAATGAAGCAGAGTGAATCACATAAGTGACTTTTCTAGTTAACGAAATTTCAGCCTCATTATAAACACATTAAAATTTCTGTCTCTTGAGAGTTGAAAGAGCCCTGTATTTTACTATGTCTCTAAATTGTCCTCTGAAATATCCTTACAAATGTGATGTTTTGTTGATGACTTGGGAACCTGTGACATCACTTAAGCTCTGCCACTCTCTTGACACTGTCCACACCAGGAAGATGTGAAGGTATATTTTTAGACCCTTCCCTTCCCTTCCCCTTTCTCCCAGGCTGTTTTTGACCTTTTTTTTTTTTCTTCTTACCCATCATGCACTACTATGTGTGTTTTGTCTTTTAGACGGCCTGGGTTTGTGAAATCACTTTGTAGGAATTATGGATTCGAACTGTGAATAGATAATACAAGCGAAGGCATTGTGGATCAGGTGTTGGTATAGGGACTTAGTGACATCTTCTCAGGTTGTATTTGCTAATTTTAGAGTTATTTGGAAGACCTGCAGTGGTGGGATTCTAACCTGCAGGAGTGCTAGAGTTTATCATATCTTTTTTTTTTTTTCAAGATGAGGCATTTACCTAACCAACAGTTATTTGTTGAATACCAACTGTGTGCCAGGAATGTTTGATGACCAGTAATTAACAAGACAAGACAGTTTTGGTCAAGTCAAGGGCCACAGATGTTATGAGAATAAGAATTGCAGATAGCAGGAAGGGCCATGAAAAAGTGGAACAGGAGAATGGGGTTTAGAACAATGGGTTTAGCCATGGTGGTCAGGGAAGGCCTTTCTGAGGAAGAAACATGAGCTAAGACTGGGATGATGTGAAGGAGATGACCCTGGGAAATTGGGAAAGGTCATTCCTGGCAGACGAGGTAACAGAAACACTTGGAGGTGAGAAAGAAGGCCAGTGTGTTTGGTGGCCCCGGGGAAGAAAGGAAAGTTACATCAGGCCAATTTATGAAACTCTCCACACTAAGGAGGCTACATTTCATTGCAACTGCTGTGGAGAGCCATTGGGAAGGTCAGCTAAGACCATCCAGTTTACATTTTAGGAAGATCCATCCAGTAACTCATCTTTGTGGTGAGCGCAGTCTCTGGGACACAAGTGAAAGTGTGCAGCCACTTGTTTTGGATAAGATGCCTCATTTTAACTCTTTTTTTTTGTTTGTTTTAAACCTATTAATTGTTTTTAAAGCATGTTGTTTTAAACAATTTGTAGGTGCAGTCATGCAGGAAAACCTCAGATTTGCTTCATCGGGAGATGATGTTAAAATATGGGATGCTTCATCTATGACACTGGTGGATAAATTCAACCCACACACCGCACCACATGCTATCAGCTCAGTGTGTTGGAGCAGCAATAGTATCCTTTTTTAAAAAAAACAAAAATAACCACTATGTTAAACATCCAGTAGCAGTGAAACTTTTTTGTGTGATCCATAATGAGAAATATATTTGGCATAGCTGTGAAAGATAAAATGAAATAGGAATTTAATAAACAATATGTCATATGATAGGGGCTTTCCGGGTGGCTCAGTATTAAAGAATCTACCTGCCACGCAGGAAATATGGGTTCAATGCCTGGATCAGGAAGATCCATTGGAGAAGGAAATGGCAACCCACTTCAGTATTCTTGCTTGGGAAATCCCATGGACAGAGGAACCAGGCAGGCTATAGTCCATGGGGTTGCAAAGATTCAGATATGACTTAGCGACTAAACAATGACATATCATGTGATTGAAAACTGATATTCTCCATTGATTTCATTAAAAAAATTTATTTGCAACCCACTACATTTAACAGCACTGGTATTAAAAATATATGTTAGCTACTAGTTGCAGACCATAGAGTTTTGTGTCAACAGTTCATTATTGAATTAAATGGAATAAGGTAGGTAATGGTGGAAATAATCCTGAAAGTTCTGGAATGATGTTTTGCATCTGCTGCTAAGTCACCTCAGTCATGTCCGACTCTGTGTGACCCCATAGACGGCAGCCCACCAGGCTCCCCCGTCCCTAGGATTCTCCAGGCAAGAACACTGAAGTGGGTTGCCATTTTCTTTTCCACTGCATGAACGTGAAAAGTGAAAGTAAAGTCGCTCAGTCGTGTCCGACTCTTAGCGGCCCCATAGACTACAGCCTACCAGGCTCCTCCGTCCATGGGATTTTCCAGGCAAGAGTACTGGAATGGGGTGCCATTGCCTTCTCCATTTGCGTATTTGTGGATCTAGTTGGGAAATTCAAGACAGAACTTGAAGACAAAAGCCAAAGTTGAGGGAGGAGATAAAAATTGTAGAACATTTCCATGTTACTGAGGTATTTCCTGTATTTCTCTTCCATTGTATCTGTGTTGAAAATAGTCTTGTTTCCCAAAAAGATAAATAATCTTGATTGAATTTTCCTAAGGTTTTTATGTTTCTGATTCCTATCCTTCCTGTCTTAGTAAATTCTGTGTACTAGGTCGCTTCAATTTTGTCCAACTCTTTGTGACCCTACGCAGTGTAGCCCACCAGGTTGCTCTGTCCATGGGATTCTTCAGGCAAGAATACTCGTGTGGGTTGCTATGCCCTCCTCCAGGGAATCTTCCCAACCATGGGATTGAAACCACATCTCTTAGGTCTCTGGCATTGGCAGGCAGTTTCTTTACCACTAGCGCCACTTGGGAAGCCCAAGTTCATTTATTTGGCTTCTCTGAGTTTTAGTTGAGTCACGTGTGGTCTTTTATTGCGGTGTGCAGGCTCTCTGCAGGCTCTTTATTTGTAGTGCTCCCCAGTGGCATGTTGGATCTTAGTTCCCTGACCAGGAATCAAACCAATGTCCCTTCCACTGCAAGGCAGACCCTTAACCACTGGACTACCAGGGAAGTTCCTGGTGGATAAAATGAACTCATAAATAGGGATTTCTCAATATCTCACTACTAACATTTTGGGCCAGATAATGTTTTGTCATGGAGGCTGCCCTGTGTGTTGTAGGATGGTTAGAAGCCTTCTTGACCACTACCAATGAGATACCAGTAGCCCCAGTGGTGACAGCTGCGAGGCATCTTCAGAATTGCCACATATCAATTCTGTGAGGGGCCAGAATCATCCTCAGTTGAGAACCATTGCTGGAAACAAAGTACTGTTACCACCTTTTGTATGAAAATGTTCTGTATTCTTGGTATGGTAGAGATAACCATTCTTTTGTGGAACTCATACAGTGTTTCTTAAATAACAGATTAAGCTTGAACATGTGTCTGATCTTATCAGTATCAAAGTAGTAATATTCGGCTTCTTGATGAAAGTAAAAATATCAAAGCTTTAAAATATGAATGATTCATGAACAAAAACATTAGAAAGTTTTCATGCCCAGTCTAATTATTCTTGTAAATATATATAACAAAAATGACAAGTTTTCTTATTGAATTAAACTTTCCTCTTATCATTCCTTGATTTTGTATTAAAGTAGCAAAGTAAGTTACTTTGGCTCCCTGTTAATCAAACTCATGTGAGGGGACTGTGTTTTTGAAGCCCTCTGCAGATCTATAGTGGGGGGAAATGTTTAAAGAGAGTGACAAATATGTGATGTTGCTTCTATTATTAGATTTTTATTATGTTTAGAGCTTAATTTTCTGTTACTTACTGCATAAAAGTACCAATTCTTAGTGATTATTTTTTATTCCAAGGAGTTTTATCAGGAGTTGGCATTTACTGATAAACCACTTAAAGGTCTAGCAACAAAATTGCTGTGACTATGACAATGTGATGGTGTCCTTTGGGTTTTGGAAACTGGTTTTATTTCTGTAGTTTTCTTGTATAAGTACATGTGCACTGGAAACCTTTGTATAGTTTTATTCCTATTGAGGCTTTGATGCCTTCCTTAGAGGTTAGTTACTGAAGACCAAGGGATTCCCAGACTCAGATATTTGGGGACCGCTTAGCATGGATTCCAAGGACAGAGTTAATGGTGAGATGCCATGAAGATCGGGAGAAGGTGATGGCACCCCACTCCAGTACTCTTGCCTGGAAAATCCCATGAACCGAGGAGCCTGGTGGGCTGCAGTCCATGGGGTCATGAAGAGTCAGACATGACTGAGTGACTTCACTTTCACTTTTCACTTTCATGCATTGGAGAAGAAAATGGCAACCACTCCAGTGTTCTTGCCTGGAGAATCCCAGGGACGGGGGAGCTTGGTGGGCTGCCGTCTACGGGGTCGCACAGAGTCGGACACGACTGAAGCGACTTAGCAGCAGCAGCAGCAGCAGCAGCCATGAAGATCAGTTTTCTTTTTTTTTTTTAAATCAGTTTATTATTTTTTTGGCCCTCCAGGTAACACTCCTCACTTTCTTAAGACTTCTAAAACTATATGAGAAATAAGTGGAGTAACTTGAGTATACTTTTGTAGTATCTTCTTTCAGTCCTTTCTTTAATATATTCTATAAAGAAGAGTAACAGTAAACATAGGAAGAAGCCAAGGAAAGGGAAAATGATTTATTTTTTTCAATATTGTAAAATCTAGATAGGTGGAAGTGATTTTGTTTGAATCATATGTCATGATAAAATTACAGTCCATGGTCTGTTCACAAAATAGCTGAATGTTCTACAAATCACTTAAAGTAATGCAGTTTGGACTTTGCTTGTTAAAAGTGTATGTTTAAACTTCTGATATTTTGTTTTGACTCTCAAAATCAGGCTCTTGTTCTTGGTTGTATTATTGTGTTTAGTCATGTAAAAATACTTACATTATTTTGTGTTTACTGATTATTTCACTTATTTATGTGAAATAAGGTAAATTTAATTTTAAATTATTAAATCAAATTTTAAATAATTCTTATTTTAATAATTTAAAATTGTATTTTAAATAATTTAAATTTAATTGAGCCGAAATAAAGTTAAAGTAAAACTCATAGGTGCTGTGTAATCGCACTTACTTATATTTGCTACATACACTATAATATTCTTAATACATTAAAAATTGAAATTCTCTATCATAAGCATTCCAGTCCATTCCATTCCAGGAAATATCAGGCTTTATTTTTTAGTGGAAAAATAGGAGACTAATATGGACATTTGCTTCCTAGCTTAAACTGGTATCAAGCACTGCATTACTAAATAATTATCTTAAACCATATGTGTAGAAGAAAAGGCTGATTGGTATTTGCTTGATGTTGCTTTTATCATGTTCTCATTCTTGAAGGATAAAATTAGACCTTCTGGCCTACTCTTTGAAAATGGGGTAGTATTTCACACAGGTTAAATAGCTTTCAAGTGATAGCAAAGTCAAAAAGGATAGTTCTTCCCTGCAGTAGTAAAGAGAATTAGTCTTAGTAATTAGTAATCTGAGCCAGTTTTGAAAGCTAATGTATCAACTATGTTCATTGTTTGTCTTCTTAGTTTAGTGTGCTTGCTTTTATCATCACATTTCTTATGGTGATAGTCGAGTGCTAGAGCTGCTCTTGGATTGTTTGATGTTCCATAACTCTTGATTTAGATAACTTTCTAGTGACAGCATCTTCCAGTGGTGACAAAATAGTTGTTTCAAGTTGCAAATGTAAACCTGTCCCGCTTTTAGAGCTTGGTGAAGGGGTAAGTGATTTTTTTTTTAAACTTTTAAAAATCTTAGTCCTGCTTGCGTGGTAATTGCTTATTTATTATGGTGCTAACAACTAAATTTAAAGGAGTTTAAAAGCATTATTCTTAACCTGAGCTTAAAAGAATACAGTTAACACTTGAAGGTGAGATAAGTGTGCTTACTGATACATCTTTAGGTAAAATAATATTGGATCCTAGGGGAGCAATCAAGGACTTAGATTTCGTCAGCTAGGTGGCATCTCCATTTTCCCTCTGTTGGAGGTTTCCTGGTATTGCTGTGGCTTTTTAGGACTATGTTCCACCAAGGTTCCTAGGTTGATCTGACCAAAAGGGTCCTAATGATGTAGCCCTTCCCTTACTAACAATAGGCTCAGCACCATCAGCTAAAGACCCTTATCTGATGGTGACCTTCTGCTTTAGCTTTGGTCCAGTGGGTGCTACCTGAGCCTCTCCAAGCCTTCCTGTAACAGAACAGGCTTTGTCAAAATGAGCTTTGGTTCCAGAGCATTTAAACAAATTTCTCACTATATATTCTTACCCTTTTGTTTCATAAGTTTATCCCTCTGATTCAGGATAATACTGGCTTTTTCATTTCCAATCACATATTTCTTGAAATTTGTTTCCATTTTAAATAAGATCTAAATAAAAAGGAATATGTAGTTGATGGTTCTTTTTTTAAATTTCAAAGTTTTATGGTGGACTCTAAGCCATAATGAGTTGTCATGATTTTATACACTGGAGTAGATAAGGTGGCCTAATTAGTAATTGTTCTCCTCCAGTTGCTTTGAAGTGGAACACAGCAGGACTACACAATATGAGTTCATCTAACATATTAATAAAAATGACTTAGAATTTCTAGCAGTCCTTTTATTTCTAGCAGTCCTTTCCTAAAGGTGTCTGGTAGGATTGGCCTCAGCATCAGTTCCAGCCCACAGGTGGTGGAGACTGGGACAGATAGAATGTGTGTTAAGGGTAGGAATGGCACTTGCCTTTCAGCCTCAGTAAGTGGAGTTGAGATATGTGGGATCTAGTTCCCGGACTAGGGATTGAATCTGCATCCCCAGAGTGCCACTGGGCGGTAAAGGTAAACTGTACTCTTCAAGAGCAGGCAGAACATCTTAGTCATTTTTGGATCTTCAGATCATGTCCAAGTTGATCAGCTAACATTTGTTGAATTAAATATCAACATCAAAACAGTCTTGATTTGGGGACTGCCCTGGTAGTCCAGTGGTTAAGAATCCTTCCAGGGCAAGGGATGCAGGTTCGAGCCCTGGTCCAGGAACGAGGTCTCACATGCCTCAACAAAAGACCCTGCATGCTGCAACTAAGACCCGATCCAGCCAAAACAAATAAAAAGTCAAAAAACAAAAACAGTTTTGATCTCCACTTCTGCCACTGTTTAAGGTGGAACTTTATTTAAAGTCCATACTAGTTTTCTTTGATTTTGTATTTTACCTCTCTAAAGTAGACAGATTGGTCTTGACAGTATGATAATGGATATGATAACCTAGAAATTTGACCTGATGTTATCTTCAGATTTTAAGATTCTACCCATTGCTTTTGTCTTAGGGTACAGGATTCCTGTAATAACCAATTTCCATTAATTATTTAAGTTCACTACCTACATTAATAATACATTAACATAAAAAATCCTCTCATTAGGGTAAGCAGCTAAAAATAAAGGTTTTGTTCTGAGCCCTTATGAATAATTTCAGTTGTTTTTGATGATTGGGATTTTAATATATTGATCTTTGATGGATGCCATTCTTATCTATTTTATTTAAAGGTAAACTCCTGATCTGCAGTAATAACCAGATTCTAAATTTTATTAGTCTATTTAGACCAAAGTCAATTCCTCGAATGATGTCTGCAAGAGAATTATAGTGACCATACTGAAATATTGATGTAATGTGCCCCTGATATTTTTGTGTGTTAATACTTTTGACTCGGTTAGAATTTCAAAGCTGGAAGAAACCTTGGGGGAGAGAGAGGAGGCCATCTGCACCCTTTTAAGAATCTGGTGCTCTCTTGAGCAGAGGATGTTTTTGAAATGCATGGACTATCAAGAACAGTAGATCAGGTCCTCATCTCTCATTTCTCAAAGGTAGAAATGTAGGCTTAGAAAGATGAGATTACTTGCCTAGAGCTAAGTAATTTGCCTTCAGTCACAAAATGTACCCTTTGGAATTAATTTCTATCCCTGCCCTGCCCCCTTATGGTGTTCAGCTGGAGTGGGAATAATTAATGTAACTATATAGTGTATCTGAAAGTTAATAGGAAAAAAACAACAACCATGCAACATTGTAGCATAGTTACTGATGATACCACCAGATAGATGACATGCATACATACTCATTATGAGAAAACTTGGTTACCACTGTATTTTTAGCCATTTGTTCTATAAATATTTATTGAACATGGATATGGTCTTTGCTCTAAGGAAACTAACATTCTGGTGAAAGACACAGAATAAATGAGTAAACAGTACCCAGTGATAGTGGTAAGTTGTTATGCAGAGAGCTGAAGTACGTTATTGAGTTAGCAGGTGGTTAGTTAGCAGTTAGTTAGGTGGGGAAGGGGTCTTCTGAAGTTGTGGTATTTAAGTTGATATCTACTGATCAGGTGAAGTCATTCAAGCCAAGGTTCAGGGGAATTGACTTTCCAGGCAAGAATAGCTGTGTAGAAGTCTGGAGGCAAATATAGTGTCATTACATTTAAGGAATGGAAGATGGTCCTTGTGCCTAGAGAATCAGTGGGTGGGGAGGAAACTGGTGAGAGACCAGTTAAGGAAGGGCTAGATGAATAGGGCATTGAAAGCCAGCTTGATGATGAGTTTGGAATTTAGGTGTGATTAGAAGCCACTGAGGATTTTAAGACACATGATTTGATATACATTTCATAAAGGTCACTCTATGTATAGAACATGGAATGTAGGGAAGCAAGAGTGGAAGGCAGACAACCAGTTAGGAGGCTGCTGTTGTGCTTTGGCAAGTTTTGGATCAGGGTGCTTGCAGTGACCGTCGATAGAGGGGGGCACCCTGTGGGGTATATTTTACGGTTGGAGTTTAGAGAACTTGCTGATAGACTGAGTGGAGGGAGAACAAGGAAACAAGGTTCCTTCTGAACTTCTGTCTTGAGTAGTTGGATGAATGGGACCTTACAGTAGGGGGGAAGAGTGTAGAATTAGTTTCTGATGACAGGATGTTTGAGATTTGGTCCATTTGGGGGAGATGCACTGTGCCTTGGGACTAGTATCTTGTCCTCTTTATAAAACTTCCCCCTCTGTAAATTGAAGGGTTTAAACTAGGCATTCTTCAAAGTCTCCTCTACCTTTAGAATTTTCTGAGCTGTGGGTTGATTTTGATTTGAGATATTCTGTGGAGTATAAGAGCAGGTTTTGTTAAAGGGAAATATGCAGGGCAAGTAAGCCCTAAAGGGACTCTGAGACTTGCTGGTTTCCTAAGCTTCCTCTGTCACCACCTTTATGTGAGAAGAACATGAATCTGGTTGATTTCCTTAAAGCCATTTTGAACACTTTGCAGACTGTTGAATTCTTGTGAAAGATGATGAGAGCTGAATCTTTAGTACAAGAATTGACATGTCTATAGCATTTCACTCAAATGTTTTTCATGTGCTTACCAAGTGTTGGATGAGAATTGATAGTCAGCTCTGGTCTCTATTAACATGACTTTTTTTTTTTTAATAGCAAAAGCAGACATGTGTCAGTTTAAATTCAACATCTATGTATTTGGTAAGCGGAGGCCTAAATAATACTGTTAATATTTGGGATTTAAAATCAAAAAGAGTTCATCGATCTCTTAAGGTAAGCAACTTTTTAAAAAAAATCTTTACAGAAATGTGTTTATTAGTAATTACCAAAATTTAATTTTGAGCTTTTATGATAACAATAAGCAGCTTCAGAATGAAGTGAGATTTGTTAGGGAATATAAAGATGTGTAGCCAAAAGCTTACTTTTTTGAGTTTATTTTTCCTTCCATGTATGTTACTGTGTTGCTGGGGTTAAAACTTTTTCCTTATTTTTTCACTTTGTTCTGCTCTTGAGTGGACCACTTCCTTCATTTTTTAAAAAATATGGTTTATTGTCATTAAAGATTTTTTTAAGGCTCTTTGAAAAAGTGAGAGTGATTTTGGGATGATAGTATTCAATCTGGTAATCAGTTTGGAGATATTGCTCCTTAGTTCTCTGCTGCTATTTGTGTTATTTTTGTGTGTATTTTCATCTTGGTAATAAAATGTTTCTGAAATAATTTACTATTTATAATTAGTGTTTCTTTAAATAGCTTTTGCAGTTTCAGAAAATGAAAAGAATCATTGTGAAAGCCTCTGGTTGTGATTGCTTTTTTGGACTTCTATCGTTTTGGTATTTGGAAGTTCATCTTTAAAATTGTTTTCAATTTTTGTCTTTCAAAAAAGTTTTAACATGTGAAATTTTAAACATATTTTATATATATACACACATACCTACACGGAAAAAGAATTTCCTAAAATATAAAGCCATCTCCTGGCATGCTTCAGGGACCATTTGAGAAAGTTGTAAAATAAGTGGAATATTATAGCTACAATTATTGTTATTACATTAATTGTTAGATACAAAGATTGGTTTGTTTCTGTTATTAAGATGTGACATCAAAGTGTTAAAAACTATGCTGACCACTGTGCTCTTAGGCTGCTGCCTTTAATTTAGTCTTGGAAAACATAATCCTTGTGAACTCAGTTTGTTCTAAACGGTTTTATTTCCTCAAAGTGGATTCCCCTGTGGATCAGGGAGACAGTGCTAGTATAATGGGAGGAAAATAAGCTTGAATCTGAGCTTTGCCACTGGCAGTTCTGTGAGCTTGCAGTTTGTTAACCTTAGTTAACTCATCTGTAAAATAGGAAAAATGACTTTGCCTCCCATGCTTGTTCTAAAGATTAATAATAATTAAAACTCCAGCCTAAGTTGGTACTCAACAGACGGAAGCAGCATCTATCAAGTCTCAAACATGCTTTCTCAATTCGGCTTTGGGGTTTTTTTTTTTTTTTTTTCCGCTCTCTTCCATTTTGCAGTGTTAGGTTTCATTCTCCTTCCCCTAACTTACCTCTTAATCGCTTTCTTTAAGGTTGAACTCAAGCTTCCTGTCTTCTGTAAAGCTTCCTTTGTCAACTCAGCCATAGTGAAGCCTCTTTCGCTTTCCTCTGACGCTTTGACTCTGCCCCTCCTTTAGGATTCATTCTGCCATTTGCATGTTTACTTAAACATCCTGTCTTCCCAGTTGAACAGTAATATTCTCAAGGGCAGAGACTCTCATAATAGTCAACTTGCAATAAATGTTACTTGTCAGTGGAAGTGAATTCTTTAATGTAGGCATAATGCCATTTAGAAAATTACCTTTCCTTTTTGTCTCTTGTTTCATAGTGCCTGATCATTGTTATGGTTATGAAAAATAAGTTTGTTCCCTGAAGACTTGGTGCTGATCAGATAGTTTACTACTCATTTGTGTACTTTTTTTTTTTTTTTAGATTATTTTGAGGAAAATGTTAAGCAAATATTAGATTGACAAATATATAATATTTACAAAAAAACATGAAAAATATGCTGTTTGGAAGTTGTGTGGCACTCTATTTACTGTCATTTCTTTCATTCAGGATCATAAAGATGAAGTAACTTGTGTAACATATAATTGGAATGACTGCTACATTGCTTCTGGATCTCTCAGTGGTGAAATTATTTTGCACAGTGTAACCACTAATTTATCTAGTACTCCTTTTGGTCACGGTAGTAACCAGGTACAGTATGGGTTTATTCAAAATAAAGTTGGTAAGAGATTTTTAATTATCTTACATAAGGCAATGAATTTCAGTTTTTAAAATTAAGTATTTAAAATTTGCATTTAGCGTGCTTGAAAAACTTACAGGTAGCTATTTTTTAATGGTAGTATTTTAAAACTAGTATATATTAGATGATGAAGCTTATATGAGTTTAGTTATTCTTTGAATGGTCACATGCTCCTAGAACTTAACTGCAGATAAAAAACATAAATAATTATTAATAGATTAAGCCTAAAACATGGATATTAATCTGTGACATTACAATTATAGAAGTATCGCATAACTTAAACCATGTCAGCTACAAGACAGATACTTAATGTTCATAAATACTCTGATGGACATGGAGTATTTGTTTTTAGGCACAGGGCAAATAGAGGCTTTTCTTTTTTGTTTGTTTCAAGTCTGTGATAGTTACAGTACCAAGGCATATTTACGTATTTCAGGTTAATACAGGAGTATTTAAGGAAATACTTTATATTTTATAAAGGAAATACTTTATAAATGCTTTTATAAAGCAAAATTAGTCAGTTACTGAATTTTTCTTTATAAAAAATTAGTCTGTAAAATTCTTAAAAGAATAAATGTAGTTTCTTCAGAAATCTAGCTCTTGACTAACTTTACATGAAATTACCCACAGGAATTTCCCATCAGGTGCAAGTTCTTTTACTCTTACTTTGTATTGTAATCACTTTGGCCGTAAGTATTTTTAGGTAAAATACGGGAGTGCTCCAGTTTTGAAAAGCCTTAAAATCATTCTTTGAACAGTTTATGTTTAGTGTTCAAGGAAAATTAAACGAGTATTAAAAATATACAGAAAAAAGTCTTTTCTCAGATTTCATGTATATTGAGGTAATAGAGATATAAATGATTAGGTTTATGAGAAAGTGAGAGATTGTTGAGAAACAATCTTATGGTCATTTAGAACAGAGAAAAAACTATCTGATTGGGAATAACAGAAAATTGGAGAAGGGACAGTTTGAGCTGGGTCTCAGGCTCGGTCTAAGGGTTTGGTTTTGTTTTACTCCTGTGTAATTTGATTCTGCCTTGTGCTGGGTTTAGCTCTTTGCGTGTCCACAGAGTAGTTGGAACTGTGTCTTGTTTCCTTGTCCTCAGCTGTTGTCTAACTTTGTGCCTTACATGGGAAAGATCGCCAATAAATATGTGAGTGGATGGGCACGTTCAAAGATAAAGATTTTAATACATTAATAAAGAACTTTGGGAGAGGAGTATTTTATTTGGAGGAAATCATACAAAAAAAATAAAGAGAAAGGAAAGTGTATGGGTTTTATATAGGGCTAATGTGAGAAAAAGAAAAGTAGGAGCTAATGTTGATGGGACTTTGAATGCCAGACCGAAGGCTTGGCTTTTATTTTGGAAGACAGGAAACTAGTCAGAATATTTTGATTAGTTGAATGTCAGAACCATAGAATCCTTGAACTGAAAAAAGCCTTTAGAGGTAATCTCATTTTCTGCATTTTATGGATGAGGATAAGTGATTTACCACAGAGAATGATTAATATGGCCATAAAGATAAGAAGTAATATTTTGTTTTTGTAATTTTTTGGTTATTTTTATTATAACTGAGACATAAAACCTAAGCCCATAGATATTGGAACTATTGGAAAAAAAAAATCTAGTGTTCAAATAGATGACTTGCTTTTTAAAGAAACAGAGTAGTCTTCTTCCTCTTCTACTTCTTTCATCTCTTTCCTCCTCTCCTTCCTCTTTTCTTTCTTCTTTTCCTTTCCCTCCCCCTTCCCTTCTTCCTCTTCTCCCTCCCCCAATTTCCCTTCTCCTCTTCTTCCTTCTTTCTCCTCTTTCTCTTCCTCTTCTTTGGAAGAAGCATGATATATTAGAAGCATGATAAGTTTAGATTTATAAATTCTGGGTTGACTTTTCAGTAACAAATATTAGGTTAGATACTGCCATGTATTTAAGTTTTTACTGTATTTTACTAGAGAGTTTTGGTTATTGCTCTTGGCCTTATTCTCTGTAAAATATTAAAGTTTTAAAAGGTGAGATATGTACGAGATACATACAGTAAAGTACACATATCTTAAATATACAGCTTGATGAATTGTTATACGTGCATACACCTGTGTTACTACATACTACCAAAATCAAGATACAGAACATTTCTGGCATACCGTAGTTCTCCCTCTTAACCCTTTCCAGTCACTACCTCATATTTCTTAAAAGAATTGTAGTGTCTGGTTTCTTCTGGTCTTCATTATGTTTGTTGCATGGAATAGTAGTTTATACTGCTTTAACTCCTGTGAAGTGTTCCATTATATGGATATACCACCATTTATCCATTCTACTATTGATGGATGTATGAGCTGTTTCTCATTTGTATCTATTGTGAGAAAGCTACTATGAATATTCTCATATGAGTCTTTTTGTGAATATGTTTTCATTCCTCTTGAGTAAATACTCAGGGGTGAAATTGCTGGGTCTTAGGGTAGGCATTAAGTTTTACTTCATTAAAAGTTGTCAAAAAGTTTTTAAAGTGCTTGTGCCACTGTATATGTCTATAAGCAATGTATGTGAGATCCAGCTGTTCCACGTTTTTGCTCTTATCAAGTATTGTCTTGCTTTTTCACTTCAGCCACTTTAATGGTTGTGTGATTGTATCTCATGGTGGTTTTAATTTGCATTTCTCTGTTGAATGAGTTGGGCACATTTTTGTATACTTTATTTTGTGAAGTAACTATTCAAGTCTGTTCCTTTTTGTTTGGGGTTGTGTTTTTCGGATTGATTTATAGTTTATTCTGTTTTCCAGATGAAGTCATCCTTTGGATATACATGTTGCATATGTCTTCTCTTTTAGCCTATGGCTTTCCTTTTCACTCTCTTAATGCCTTTAAAAAATGAACAGAAGTTCTTACATTTATGTCTTTTGTGCTCCATTTCAAAGTAGTTTTTGTATGTGGTGTGAGATGGGATTCATCTTTCCATACAGGTATATGTTTATACCAGCATTATTTATTGAAAAGACCATTCGACTGCCACTGGGGTAAGTGTAGGTGATGAGAGGGTTTGGAGAACATTCCAGGTAGAGGTTATCACCGTTATAGAATTCTTACCACTATTATTGTGTTTCAAGTACAGTAATTGTCACTATATATATTTTCTCACTTATTCTTTGCTGCTCACTTCTGAGGTATAGGTTATTCTCATTTTAAAAATGAGAAAACTCAGATTCCAGGACTTTGAGATCACAAGATTCTTAATTGACTGACTTGAAGGTCAACTCTTGAAGACTGGTAGCATTGTTTCCTTTTGGATCTCTTTCTGGCTCAGGGGCAGCTAAATGTGTAAGTATTTGAGGATCCATAGCTTCAGGAAACTTTGCAGCATTCTCTTGTCACTTTGTGCAGGAGTCCCAAATTTTATTATCTCTTCTTCACATAAAAGAAATATATTTTAAAATGCTAGGTGGCAGGTTGCTGTATTGTTGATTTTCAAAGGATTTTCATTGATTACTTTGCATGGCAGACCTGAATTTATCTTCTAGTTTGCTGCTGCTGCTAAGTCGCTTCAGTCGTGTCCAACTCTGTGAGACCCCATAGACGGCAGCCCACCAGGCTCCCCCGTCCCTGGGATTCTCCAGGCAAGAACACTGGAGTGGGTTGCCATTTCCTTCTCCAATGCATGAAAGTGAAAAGTGAAAGTGAAGTCGCTCAGTCGTGTCCGACTCTTAGCAACCCCATGGACTGCAGCCCACCAGGCTCCTCCGTCCATGGGGATTTTCCAGGCAGGAGTACTGGAGTGGGGTGCCATTGCCTTCTCCGATCTTCTAGTTTAGGAAGACAGTAATGCTGAAAGCTTATCTCTTGTGCAAGGTCAGATGAACTGGAACCTATATTTTCATGTTGCCGCTGCCTCCTGCTTGGGCAGTTGGCCTCTCTGTGAGCTTTACTGGGTACAGCTTTATGTTGTAAATCCCACGTTTATTTGGAGGGCTAGCTGTGTGAGCCTGGGCAAGTGACTTAACTCTCAAGTCTCCTTTTCCTTAACTGTCAAGTGAGAATGAAAATATACTTTCAATAAGGTTTTTATTTTGTTGTTTTTAGGGCTAAATGAGATGCTGATATAGTTTGTAATATGTGATAGGAGGTCAGGGAACTTTTGATAAATAATCATATTAATTTATTAAAATAGCTTTTGTGGTTAACTTCTACAGACTACTTTGCATCTTTAGGTTTAATGCATTCCCTCCAGATTAACCAGTTGTAACTTGACCTCAGAAATCATAATTTGTGTTTTAGAGCAATGTAGAGTAAGGAGAGCGTTAAGAAGGTGAAGAAATCAAACTGGAGCATGTTGGTTTTTTTCTCTTTTCCTGGAACAAATGTTTCTATATTTTTCGTGTACTATATTATTTCATTTTTCTCTACAGCATTAAAGCAGAGTGCATGGGCTCTCTGTAAATACCAGTTGGTCTCTAGGTATGTAAGTATGCAGTCTATTTTCTTAGTGAAGAAAGTTGAAGTTATGATTCTGCATATTTACATTTCCATTTTGCAAGCAGCATAATTGAAATCTATGGAGTTTTAAAAATTGATTCCTCAAAATTCATTTAAGATTTCAAGTATATTAAATACTCATTTTAGACATTCAAATAATGTTCATAAAAATTTCAACTCTAAAAATTGACATAATCCAATTCCAGTATACTGTCATCCAGCCAAGTTCCTATGCTGATCAGTTTTACTATAGGGTTTGGGTTATTGAGAAAAATAGTAGGTAGGGCACATCTAATGATTAAATTTAAAATTTCTAATTTTGTTCCTATGAGCAATCAAGAATTTGAAATCTTTAAAAATCATCAAATTGCTTTCTTAGCAAAAGTGACAAAACCACGGAGTCTCACTGAATCTTTATACTGAATTTCATATTAGAAATGAGATTGCCTGAATATATTTAGAATCTTACTTTGAAGTGTCTGAGCTGAATTGAAGCTATTAGTTTTCTGTGGATCGCAGTGTCTATCTGCAGGGGCAAAAAGCCTTACTGCTTCTGTAGAGCTGCCAGGGCTGACGCGCTCCTTAGATTATAATTGCAAGTCACTATTTGGCAAGCTCAGCAGCTTAGGCTCACCAATAGGTTAACCTGTGTTGCCTTTCTCAGACTGCAGTCTTTCTGAAAGCAGTTAAAATGTGGATATTTTATTGATTCCTTAGATTTAAAAGTGATCTTTAAATGTAATATCTGTGAGATTTTAAATATAACATTTTCAGTGTATGTTAAATAAGTCCATTTTCTTCAGTGAAATTTTTGACATTTTAGGTATAGATTCTGTAAATATTAATAAGCATTTGGCATATAGAGATCTGGTAAATAATTATTAGTTACATTTTAAAAATAATTATTTTATCAAGAATGAGTTTAATTCCAAGTTGGTTGACTTGGTTGACTGGTTTTGTTTATATCTGAACTTTGGCACTCAAAAAGTTTGACTTACTACAAAGCTTTGTATCTAGAGTAGTGGTTTCTTTTATGTTATATGGGGACATTGGTATACAGTTGTGTATTATGGTATAAAACATCCTTGATTATCTCAATATATTTCCTTAGTATTCGTCCACTTTTCTAGCCTTTATTTTATGTTTTCGAGCAGTTTTGTGATTAACGTGTTGGTGTAAAACAAACTTCCATATCTTTATATATTGCATCTTAAAGTATTATTTTGTCCTTTGGTTTTTCTCTTCTAAATTTTCTTTAATAGGAAGTGATTTGAAGAATGTTTTCTTGCAGTTTATCTATATAGCTCTGTCTTCTTTCCATAAATTTATAATTGTTCCATTGGTTCAGTCTGCTTTTTCTTATTAGTGTTCTATCCTAGGTATTCTCATATTGCTAGTGTTCACAATTATAATTTTTAGTGCCTATATAATGTTCCATTGTTCAAATGGCACAGTTTATTTAGATAATCCTATACTTTAGGTATTTTCCAAATTTTTATAATCACAGTGAATAACATAATACTATTTCCATAAGTATATGTTTTCTGCTTTTGACTTTTTCTTTGAGATTAAAAATTCTCTTTCAATGTAACTCTGTAGCAGGCTTACATTTTCTTTCCTTGAGGAGTTAAAGTGTGTTATTCTTATCATTTTTGGTCTCAAGTGTCTGATCATAATTTAAGTATTTTTTCCTTATAAGTTATTTGTTCCTTTTCCTATATGTGCAGAGGATTTTTTTTCCTTTAAAATCCAGTAATTCTACTAGATTGTGTCCTGGTGTTGGTTATTCCGTATTGCTATTTTTAGGTACATGGTATGATCAGTTAATATGTAATTTCAAATGTTTTTTTCTTTCAGGGAGTTTTCTTGAATTATGGTTTTTAGTATTTGATATTTTCTTTATCTTTGTTTTTTTCTTTGTTGAATCTTCTTCAGTGATTTGCTACTTTCATATCATTTTTAACTTTTTTCTTCATTTTTGATTTTTAAAAATTCTTTCCTTTTGACCTATCTTTAAGGTATTATTTGTTATATTTCTTCATTCTGTATTCCTTATACATTTAATGAAAGCTATGTAATGTAGCCTTCTTTTCTTTTTTTTTTAGACTTCATCTTTAGGATTAAAGGATTAAAATTTACAATTCTTTTCCAAGTTCTGACATCTCATTTTTGAGTTTTCTAATTCTGACTTACGTTGTTTTTTTTAACGTCTTGTATCATTTTCCTGTCTTTTTGGGCCTCTGTTGAGAATGTCTTCTTTCTTGTTCTCTTTGTTCTTATAATAACTTTGTCTGGGGTTCATCTGTGAAGTCCGTTTCCCTCAACTCTGCAACAGAGAAGGAGTTTAGAGGGTAACTCTTCTGAGATTGCTTGGTTTTGTTCTGCTCCTGGACTTGTATGTGGATTTTCACTTTGCTTCAACTATCTTGACTCCAACCTGTTCAGGTTTGTTTCCACTGCTAGTAGTGTCTCCTCATTATGGAGCCCTGACCTGGGAAGGAGATGCCTTGGCTGGACAGTTTTGGGGGTGTTCTAGCCCTTCAGACCTTTCTGCAAACTTCTTGGACAGAACTACTAATGCTGATTCTATGGGTATTCCTGGTTTAGCTGATATTGTCAGATTGGCCACCACACTTTCCCATGGATGCATTTTGGCTATGTGGGGCTTTTCCTGTTCTCAAATCTTTCTCAGTCCCTATAATTTCCCTCTGCTTCCTCCTGCATAGATACTAATACTATGAAGGACTATGGCTGTTAAATGTTTGATCTGCTAGGATATTTTGGGGCTCATGGGGATACTTGAAACAGTCTAGTTTTACTGTAAATGTTGTTCATGGGGTTTTAGTTTTGCTATCTGATTTGCTATCTGTAACACATACACACTCACACATTATACTTACAGTCTGTGCTGGGAGGACTCACAGGACTCAGTGTAGAGACGTGGTGTTCATGGCTATGATTTATTACAGTGGAAGGATACAAAGCACATCAGCAAAGGGAAAAAGGTGCATAGGGTGAAGTCCCAAGGAAACCAGGCATGAGCTTCCAAGAGTCTTCTCTCAGTGGAGTAGATGTATTTAATTTTTCCAGGATCAAATTGTGACAGCATGTATGGAATATGGTTTACCAGGGAAGCTTGTTAGAGACTGATTGGCCAGGGACTTTGTTGGAGACTGCTTATCTTGACATCCTCTGCCTAGCATGTACTGAATTTCCAAATTCTAATAATGATAGCAAGTGTTCATCCATGGTTCAGCCATAAACCATATCTTTTGCACAAACAGTTTGGGCACAGTGAGCCACTCTTTATCAGTCAGTGAGCCACTGTCTTCAGTTAGGGTGGTGGGAACCCCCCAAAAGATCCAAGTTTGAAGACTCCAGCCAAGGGCCCATCTTGAAAGCAGGACTTTATAAGGATAAGCAGTCTTAGGCCTGCTTGTGCACACATACACAACAAATGGAGGGACTTAGGGAGATTGAAAAACTCTGCCACGGTCGTATCCTCTATCTTCTCAGAGTCCTCCAGTTACAAGGACTTTAGGCAAGACAGAATTACATTCAGATTTCTGGCTTTGAAGAAGTTATTGCTGCAATGGTATGAAGGGTAGATAGCAAGACACTGAGAATGGAAATAGGCAGTAGCTCAGGTGACAGATGATTGGTGCTTGAAAGAAGACAAGTGAGTGAAGAAGAGGGAGGAATGGAGTTGAAGGGATACTGTATATATTAATACTTATGAGAATGTGTATGTGTATAAAAGGCTTCCCTGGTGGCTCAGCGGGAAAGAATCCTTCTGCTAATATAGGAGACATAGGTTCGATCCCTGATCCAGGAAGATCCCCTGGCAACCCACTCTAGTATTCTTGCCTGGAAAATTCCATGGACAGAGAAGCCTGGTGGGCTACAGTCCATGTGGTTGCAGAGAGACACAACTTAGCGATTAAACAACAACATAGTAGTTATCTTACCTTAGGTGTCAGGTTGCAAATACTTGGTTTCCTTAGACAGAATTTGTGTTATGTTATTCTTACATATTTTTTATTGTTGAGGGCTAATACTTACTATTTTGAAACATCTTAAAGTAGAATATGAGTTTTTAATATGTAAAAGCTAGTGGAATCTAAATTTCAAATTTTAAGTCTTTTTGAAGTGTGTTAGATTAGATAGAACAAACAAAAAGCCTTCAGGTTTGACTTTTGTTCTGTGGCAGTTTTATCTGGGACCTGTATGTGTAGCTGATAACTGCCAACTGTGATTCATTCAGTGATTTGTTGCTTTCCTTGAGACTATAAATAAAAGTGTCTTGTGGCTAGTTTCCCAATCTTTGGATTCTGCTTAATATTGATTTCTATACTTTTATTTTGCTTAAATGTAAAAAATCAGGTAATTGTGAAATATTTAATTCTCAACACAATAAATGATAGTATCAGCCAAGTTAGAAAGTAACATTTTAGTAAAAGTAGATAAATTCATCCACTTTCAGTCTCAGAAGACCTGCTTACTCAAACTGGATCTTTGTTTATTCTTGTCCAGCAGAAACTGAAAAAAGTCTCCACTGCCTCCAGAGATGAGTGTTTTAGAGAAAGGCTAGCGTTGCCCTCAGGCCAATGCTTTTGAAAGAATGGTAGGCCATCCCCAGTCTAGAGTGTTGCCAATACCCCCTTTATATTGAGTTAATTTTTTATTGTGCTTCCACTGTAGAACTGCCAGCACATCAGATTCAAAGAAATATATTCAAATATAAAAAATATATATTGAAAACAAATGCAGACTATTTTACTTATTCTCTACCAGTGTTCCCTTATGTTTATTCATGATCTGACTGTGACTGGGTCTTTTATTTAGGTGGAATGTTATAATCCTGATGAATTAATATAGTTTACCTCAATATATTGTATTTTTCTTCTGTAAAAGAGGTGATTGAAGTAACTCTACTCTGACATAATAAAATCATGAGTACTGTTCAATTACTAGAATTAGGATCTTATAGCCCACTGAATGATGTTATGGTTGTCCTGATTATGACACCTGTTATGCCATAAACCAGGGAAGTTCTGAATCCCTTGTGAATAATATGGTTGGTATTTGGCCATTATTTATACCTTATATAAAATGCTCTTACATATGCTTACAATTACATAAAATTTATTTTTATTTTCCTAGTCTATTCGGCACTTGAAGTACTCCTTATTTAAGAAATCACTCCTGGGCAGTGTTTCAGATAATGGAATAGTAACTCTCTGGGATGTGAATAGTCAGAGTCCATACCATAACTTTGACAGTACACATAAAGCTCCAGCTTCAGGCATCTGTTTTTCTCCTGTCAATGAACTGCTGTTTGTAACTGTGGGCTTGGATAAAAGAATCATTCTCTATGACACTTCAAGTAAGAAGTAAGTATAACATGCTCATTTCTTAATTTAGTAACAAATAATTATTTCACTAGTAGCCATATTTGTGATTTGCATAGACCTCTGATGAATGTTAAAAGATCTAGAGATTGTATATTTGTTGTCTAACAAGGTAAAATTTTCTCTTCTTCCCATATGCAGAAAAAACTTGATGAGTCTTTAGAGTAATTCTGGGTGATGAATGTTGAGAGATAGCATGTTGATGATTTCACATCTTTATTTTAACATGCATGCCATGTTATTCTCTTCAGAATACAACTAAATTTGTATATTTTTAAAGCAACATGATTAATTTGCTTTAAAATTACTTCAGTGTCTAGAGCAGGGTTTGTAAGCCTTCACATTTTGGGCTGGATGAGTCTTGGTTGTGGGGAGTTGTCTTGAGCATTGTGGGATATTCAGCACCTTCCCTGGCCCCTACTTACTATTAGATTGGTGCAAAAGTAATTGTGGTTTTACACTTGAAATTTGCCATTTGATATTGAAATACATTCCTAAATAAATGTGGTTATGTTATTGTTGTTCAGTCGTTCAGTTGTGTCCAACTCTTTGCGACCCCATGGACTGCGGCATGCCAGTCTTCACTATCCTTCACAATCTCCTGGAGTTTGCCCAAACTCATGTCCATTGAGTCTGTGATGCCATCCAACCATCTCATCCTCTGTTGTCCCCTTTTCCTTCTGCCCTCAATCTTTCCCAGCATCAGGGTCTTTTCTAATAAGTCAGCTCTTTGCATCAGGTGGCCAGAGTTTTGGAGCTTATGTTATAGATCATTTTAATGCACATTTACCACTTTGTTTGTTTGTTTGTTTATTTGCTAAAGCCTTTGACTGTGTGGATCACAATAAACTGGAAAATTCTGAAAGGGATGGGAATACCAGACCACCTGACCTGCCTCTTGAGAAATGTGTATGCAGGTCAGGAAGCAACAGTTAGAACTGGACATGGAACAACTGGTTCCAAATAAGAAAAGGAGTACGTCAAGGCTGTATATTGTCACCCTGCTTATGTCACCCTGCTTATGTAATTTATATGCATCATGAGAAACCCTGGGCTAGAGGAAACACAAGCTGGAATCAAGATTGCTGGGAGGAATATCAATAACCTCAGATATGCAGATGACACCACCCTTATGTCAGAAAGTGAAGAAGAACTAAAGAGCCTCTTGATGAAAGTGAAAGAGGAGAGTGAAAAAGTAGGCTTAAAGGTCAACATTCATAAAACTAAGATCATGTAATCCAGTCCCATCACTTCATGGCAAATAGATGGGAAAACAGTGGCTGACTTTATTTTTCTGGGCTCCAAAATCACTGCAGATGGTATTGCAGCCATGAAATTAAAAGACACTTACTCCTTGGAAGGAAAGTTATGACCAACCTAGGTAGTATATTCAAAAGCAGAGACATTACTTTGCCAACAAAGGTCCATCTAGTCAAGGCTATGGTTTTTCCAGTGGTCATGTATGGATGTGTGAGTTGGACTATAAAGAAAGCTGAGCGCAGAAGAATTGATGCTTTTGAACGGTGGTGTTGGAGAAGACTCTTGAGAGTCCCTTGGACTGCAAGGAGATCCAACCAGTCCATCCTAAAGGAGATCAGTCCTGGGTGTTCATTGGAAGGACTGATGTTGAAGCTGAAACTCCAATACTTTGGCCACCTGATGTGAAGAGTTGACTCATTTGAAAAGACCCTGATGCTGGGAAAGATTGAGGGCTGGAGGAGAAGGGGATGACAGAGGATGAGATGGTTGGATAGCATCACTGACTCGATGGACGTGGGCTTGGGTGGACTCCAGGAGTTGGTGATGGACAGGGAGGCCTGGCATGCTGTGGTGCATGGGGTCGCAAAGAGTTGGACACGACTGAGCGACTGAATTGAGCTGAACTGACTACTTGCTGTTTTTTAAAAAATATTTATTTTTATTTATTTATTTGACTTTGCCAGGTCTTAATTGTAGCATGTGAGATCTAGTTCCCTGACCAGGGATCAAAACCCTGCCCCCTGCATTGGGAGCATGGTGTCTTGGCCACTGTACCACCAGGGAAGTCCCTGCTGTTTATTTTATATTTATTTTAGACTATGGAAATGATGTTGGGCTTCCTTGGTGGTTCAGGTGGTAAAGAATCTACCTGCAGTGCAGGAGACCTGGGTTTGATCCCTGGGTTGGGAAGGTCTCCTGGAAAAGGAAATGGCTACTCACTTCAGTATTTTTGCCTGGAGAATTCCATGGACAGAGGAGCCTGGTGGGCCACAGTCCATAGGGTTACAAAGAGTTGGACTTGACTGAGTGACTAACACTTTTACACTTTACATGGAAATGATGTTAGACAAAAAGCAAATTTGAGTGATTTTCTTATTCGAGTTTAAAATGGGTCAGAAAGCATCAGAGACGACTCACAATATCAGCAATGCATTTGGCTCAGGAACTGCTAACAAATATACAGTGCAGTGGTGGTTCAAGAAGTTTTGCAAAGGAGACGAGAGCCCTGAAGACTGAGGAGTGTAGTGGCCAGCCATCAGAAGTTGACAGTGACCAACTGAGAGCGTCACTGAAGCTGATCCTCTTACAACTACCTGAGAGTTGCCAAAGAATTCAGTGTTGACTAGTCTATGATTGCTCGACATTTGAAGCAAATTGAAAAGGTGAAAAAGCTTAGTAAGTGGGTGCCTCCTGAGCTGACCGAAAATTAAAAAAATCATTTTGAAGTGTCATCTTCTTTTACTCTATGCAACAGCAACAAAACGTTTCTTGTTTGGATAGTGATGTGCAGTGAAAAGTGGATTTTGTACAACAACCAGTGACGACCAGCTCAGTGATTGGACCAAGAGGAGGCTCCAAAGCGTTTCCCAAAGCCAAACTTGCATCAGAAAAGGTCATGGTCACTATCTGGTGGTCCAAATCCACTACAGCTTTCTGTATCCTAGTGAAACCATTACATCTGAGAAGTATGCTCAGTAAATCGATGAGATGCACCAAAAACTGCAATGCCTGCAGCCGGCATTGGTCAACAGAATGGGCCCACTTCTCCATGGCAACACCCCACCACACGTCACACAACCAACACTTCACAAGTTGAATGAATCGGGCTACAAAGTTTTGCCTCATCCACCATATTCTCCTGACCTGTTGCCTACTGACTACCACTTCTTCAATCATCTTGACAACTTTTTGCAGGGAAAACGCTTCTACAACCAGCAGGATGCAAAAATTGCTTTCCTGGAGTTCGTTGAACCCTGAAGCATGGATTCTAATGCCCCAGGGATAAAGTTACTTGTTGTTGGCAAAAATGTGTTGATTTTAATGGTTCCTATTTTAATTTTAAAAAAAGATGTGTTTGAGCCTAGTTATAATGATTTAAAAATCACAGTCTGAAACCACAGTTAGGTTGGCACCCACCTAATAGATGTTAATAGTCCTCCTCAAATTAGCAAAGGTAGCAAAATTACCCCCAGTTGAGAACCCCTAAGGGTATGTGATTCTCTGAGAAGCAAGGGCTGTTATGCCTTCTTGTCCTTCTTACAGTTATAAGTGTGCTTGGTTAGCTTAAAAAAACAAACAAAAAAAAGCTTCAGGAGTGCTGGAGGTATATTCAAGACACCTACCAGTATCATGTGAAGAGAACTAGAAATGATGTAATAGTACTACTAGGGAAGGACCTACTGTAAGCCCCCTTTTAAAGTTTACTGTTACTTATTTCACTCTTCTTATTTTTTTTCCCCTTATTCTTTGTTATTCTTTTATTTTGAGCTGATTTACTGAAAACCCTAATAGTAAGCCATTCCTCTCATATACCAGACACCCTAGCCAGGAGCTCAGCTTAGCTTCCAGCAGAGTTAAGCCTCATGAGTTCTAGCTTTTGGGTTAAGAGATGCAGAACTAAGAGCAAAGTGGCAGCTGCTTCCTTGTCAAAGGTCACAGTCCTCTTGAGGCCTAAGCAGGTCCCTAAATGGAAAGGAGACACTTAGAGCCTCCTTAACCCTGAGGTTGTGTGTGTATGTGTGTTATTCACTCAGTCATGTCCGACTCTGTGTGACACCAAGAACTATAGCCCACCAGGCTCCTCTGTCTATGGAATTCTCCAGGCAAGAATACTGGAGTGGGTTGCCATTCCCTTCTCCAGAACCCTGAGGCTATATGGAGTCATATTCACTGCCAAAATAATAATTACTCAAGAAATAGGTCCTGTTTCTAGAAAGTACAGAATGTATCTGTTAGAAGTGAATAGAAAAATAGGATGGAGTGCTTAGCAGTTCCTTATATAGAAATGTCTCTAGGTCTAATTCTAAACTTCTGCTTTAGGCAGGTATTTGAGATGGATATTCTAAGTAAATAACTTTGCTGAATTCCAAGTAACTTTGGTTTTTGTTTACAGTTATTTATGTTGTATAGGCTTATATGCACACACCCACATATCTATATATACTTTGCTGTCCTTTCCAAAGGCTCGTGAAAACTTTAGTGGCTGATGCTCCCCTGACCGCGGTGGATTTCATGCCTGATGGAGCCACTTTGGCTATTGGATCCTCCCGTGGGAAAATATATCAATATGATTTAAGGATGCTGAAATCACCAATTAAAACCATCAGTGCACATAAGACATCTGTGCAATGTATAGCATTTCAGTACTCCACTGTTCTTTCTAAGGTAAGATAGTTTCAGCATTTTTTGATTGTACTAAATAAATCTAGATCAGAGTATAGAGGTCATACTTTTGCTTCAGAATCATTCATATCAAAACATTTTTAATAATTTTAGTACAAATCCTTTTGATACTTAGTTTTAAAACTTTTATTCATTTATTTTTTTGTACTTTTCACAATTCTCTCTCTTTAAAACTATAAAAGGCTTTTATGGTTCAGAGGGACACTCTCACATCCATCAGTGAGCTTAAGATTTCTAAGGGAAAAAAATATTTTTTAAATGAATAGGGATTTATAAAATATTAATGTATAGTATGGAGCATTAGAAACCTGAGCTTTTTACATATTCCATTACATTTCAGTCAGGTTTGAATAAGGGCTGTTCAAATAAGCCCACAGCTGTGAACAAACGCACTGCTAATGTGAGTGCTGGCGGAGGAGGAGCCCAGAATCCTGGAGTGGTCAGAGAGGCAGCTACCACATCCATCGCCACAGTTCCGCCTCAGCCCACGGCAGCCGCTGTGGGGAAGGGAGCAGTTGCTCCTCAGGACAAAGCAGGTAACTGTTGCTTATATATAGTATTTGGAGTTCCCATCCTGTTTCCTCCCCAAATGAATGTCATTATCACTTTTCTCAAGAACCTAGAATTTCAGTTCACTTGAGGACTTGGGTAAAATTATTAGTAGATAATGAGAATTGAAAAAGTGATAAGTTCTACTTTAGCTCTAACTTTTTAAAAAAATTCATGAAAGATTCTTCACTTATTCTGTTTAGCTGAACTTCTGTTTTAAGAAATATTATCTTAAAAGTAGAATAATGCCCAATCAGAAGTACTGCTATGGACTAGATGACTTTTCATAGATTCTTTAGCTGAATCAATAGAGAATATGAAACTTTGATGGTTTCATTATGATTTGATCTCTTAGTTTAAAAAAAAAAGCTATTAATGGCTCTTTTACTTCATATTTCAAAATGGAAAGTAAATCAGGTGGTGAAATGAATATATTTAAGTGCTGAATAGTGCCTGGCACATATTAAGCAGTAAATTTGTCATTTGTTAAATAAAAGGGAATGAAAATGTTGTAATTTTTAAATAATTTCTATTCTGATAATCTTATCAGTTCTTAAATAAGAGTTCATTTAGACTTTGTAAAGGTATAATGTGATGATAAGCTTCCCCATACTTGTAGAAAATACTCTTCACCTACATTAAATAATTCCCTAAATTCCTGAAAGCCTTTTTGTTTTTATTTTAAGAAATTATGCTGTACTGTCAACTTTCAACATATTTTTTAAAATCTGCATGATATACCAGTATGTCGCCGAAGTACTTTTATCAGAATTGAAACTACTCATGTCTTTTTTGATTTTCAGGATAAGTACTTAACTTGAACACAAATGCTTGTTTGGTGCTTTTTCAGTTTCCTATAAAAAAATTTACTATTTCCAAGTATAAGCAAAACTTTAATTTGTTAGTCTTAATAGTGTAGAATAGTTTTTTTAAACAAATAGTATATTCACTATAAATTATCTGTGAATATCTGTATCATCCTTACATAAAAATCATTATAAATTATATAAAAATAATAGGTTTCTTATTTAAGAACTTGCAGGAATGAATACTATTGCTGTCTCTTTAAAAGAATAAATGTTGCATTAACTATATTATGAGAACTGGTATTTTTCAAAATTACTATTTTATTCATAATTTTCAAAAATTAAACAAAATAAAGATTCTGTCATTTATTGCAAGCTTGCTGAAGTCTCAGTGTCTTTCATTTAATTTTTCATAAGGAAGGTTATATGTAACAATGGCAACACTAATTAGATGTTCTAGACTTAGGTCTACAGGGCCATTATTTAATGATAATTCTTGGCTGATTAGCAGTTTCTGGCAAAATGAATGCTTACTGTGTACTCCCAAAGAGTTAGAACTTTGTGTTTATTAATTTTATTTTGAAATAATCACAGACTTACAGAAAAGTTTGAATAACACTGCAAAGAACTCTTGGGCTCTGGTATGTCCTTCAGCAGATTCACCATTTTGTAAACTCTGCCACATTTGCTTCATCATCTTCCCTCTCTCAGCTCACACACACAGATATACATTTTTCTCCCCCCTCTGAAGCATTGAGAATATATTAGGCTTCGGTCTTAGAACTGTCACCTTCCTACCTGGATGATGCTAGGCAGTTTTCTTTTTTGGGGGCAGTTTTCTTAACCACTTGTTGGAGTCTCATTTTTCTCTTCCGTAGATAATATTTAACATTTAGAGTTATTGTGAAAATTGGAGAAAATGTATCAAAAGTGCCTGGTGGATGTAGGCACCCAATAAATTATAATGTTGTTAATATTGTCATTACAATCATTATTGTTACTATTACTTTAAGCATCATGTAAAATAAATTTAAAAATTGAAACAGTTCATATGGCTTTCTACTGAAGGCATCCTAATTTAGTTATTGAAAACAACCTCTGCAGGCTTTTTGCTAGTGCTCTTTTTCTGTAGGAAACAGCCATTTAAGAAGTGAAAAATTAGACTTTCACACTATTTTCAAATGATACCAAGCTTCTGTTTCATAAAGTTCCAGAGGCTAGAGTTAGTCATTCAAATATGTTAAGGACCTAGAAAAAAGAGAGGAAATTTCCTCCGTTTAACCGTTTGTACACTTGGTATAAACACCCTTTTGTGATGGTGATAAAAATGTTTGGTCATATTTTAACTTTCTATGAGTGTACTATTAGTTAGGTTTATTTCATTAGCCAGGCTTGGACATTTTTTAATATTTTGAACAGAGCAAATCTTTGTTTTTATCCCAGGATTTTTCAGGTTTCATTTGGGACCAAGATGGCAAATAAAACACCTTTAAAAACAAAGGACAGAAATATGCTACTGATTCAAGTGCCAAGGTTTCATCAAAGTTCTTGATTCTCTAGAACTCAATCCTTGACCCAGAAATGAGCAAGAGGTTACTGAGCCTGCAGAATTCCTCTTAAAACGTCCCTGCCCTAAAGTCATATTGAGAGAGAAAGCACACTCTCTGCATAGCTGCGTGTCTCTATTAGTAGTCTACTGTGCTGTTCTTTATGAGTTTGGTATTCTGGTTTCCTTCCTGTCTGGAAGCTGTCCTAAGATTAGTGAAGGCCTTTAAGGTCAGTAATGCTAAGAGCAATGTTAGGTTCCCACTGTTAGTGAAGAAAAAGATAAAGAAGGGAAAAGAAGAGATCATTCACTGTAAGTTGGGAAAGGGAATCAACATCATTTGAATACTGCTGTGTGTTTGGTGCTGTACTTTATGCCTTAGAGACATTTTTTAATCATTGTAGATGATCCTGAGTCACTAACAAAAGTAAGCTGTGCTCAGTATACTTTGTATAAGAAAACTACAAAAAATATTTAGAAAAGTGCTATCAAAATAGATTTAAAAAGTGGTGTTACATAAATAAGTTAGTTGCTTTTGAGGAGCCCTTCATTCCATGAAAATGATGGTTAACTGAGCTGTTGTTTAGTTTTAGTGTTGCCAATGATATAGGTAAGACAGTTTTTAGTTCCTAGCTTCTCATGATAAACTTATTTCAATATAATAACTTATTTTTATATCCAATTTCTATAAGGTCTGCCTCGAAGCATAAACACCGATACTTTATCAAAGGAAGCAGAGAGTGGGAAAAACCAGGATTTCTCCAACTTTGATGATTCTGGAAAAAGTAGTTTAGGTGACATGTTCTCACCTGTCAGAGATGGTAAGTCTGTTCAGATCAGAGGATCATGTTCTCTTGCTCTGGGGGCCATAATGTTTTTATTCTGGCTATAAGATGTGGATAATAGCTTCAGTCTTATGCTATTCATGACAGTTGCTGATTTTCTCAGTCCCTGAGGTGTTATCTTTCCCTTTGCCCTGAGATTTCAAATGCCATCTTTCTAAAATATATGCTAATAGTTTTCACATGGGAACCAAACAAATCGCTCTCAAGTTAGCCTTTTTAATTTCCACTGAAGTTTCTTCCAGGACATTCTGCCTCCACAGACATTCTTTTACTTGTATTTATTTCTAAGAAAGTCTGCCCCAAATCTTGGATATTTTGATAGGCAGAAAATATCTTCCTAACATAAAAAAAATGTTTCTTTGATTATTAGGAACCGGTATTAAGGGTTTTCATGGAGAAATATGGCTGGGGGTTAGATTGCCTCATCTTTTACACTAACTGTATGAAAGTACCCCCAACACACACACACACACACACACACACACACACACACACACACACACACACTCTTACTCACTCTCCATAGCTAGTAGGTGTTCACACACACACATACATACTTACCCACTCACTCCCTCTCTCCTCTCCCCACATCACTAGTACGCATTGCCATTAAAAAGAAATAAGCCTAAAAAATGAAACAAAAAAACCTTTGCCAGTTTTTAAACAGGAACATTATGTATCATTGTTGTTTACTTTCTATGAACTAGGCACATGGTTTGGCTGTACTTTTTTTGGTGCTAATGTTCATACTGTTTGCTTTAATGGGATAGTCTCACTACTAACAACAGTTTTATCAACAGTATGGGGTAAATTTCCAGAGGATAATTTGGCAGACATAAATATTCATACTTTTCGTCCTGTTAATTCCATTTCTATAAATTTACCTTAGAAGATATTCAGAGAAACCCTCAGAGATTTGTGTTTACAGTTTATTTATAATAATGAAAAACAGAAGTGAATCTAAATGTCAGAGGCATCAGTGTGTTTAATTTATTATGTCCACTCATGATCTTGAAGAGGAACTAAAAAGCCTCTTGATGAAAGTGAAAGAGGAGAGTGAAAAAGTTGGTTTAAAGCTCAACATTGAGAAAACGAAGATCATGGCATCTGGTCCCATCACTTCATGGAAATAGATGGGGAAACAGTGTCAGACTTTATTTTTTGGGCTCCAAGATCACTGCGGATGGTGACTGCAGCCATGAAATTAAAAGACGCTTACTCCTTGGAAGGAAAGTTATGACCAACCTGGATGGCATACTGAAAAGCAGAGACATTACTTTGCCAACAAAGGTCCGTCTAGTCAAGGCTATGGTTTTTCCAGTGGTCATGTATGGATGTAAGAGTTGGACTGTGAAGAAAGCTGAGCACCAAAGAATTGATGCTTTTGAACTGTGGTGTTGAAGTAGACTCTTGAGAGTCCCTTGGACTGCACGGAGATCCAAGAGTCCATTCTGAAGGAGATCAGTCCTGGGATTTCTTTGGAAGGAAAGATGCTAAAGCTGAAACTCCAGTACTTTGGCCACCTCATGTGAAGAGTTGACTCATTGGAAAAGACTCTGATGCTGGGAGGGATTGGGGGCAGGAGGAGAAGGGACGACAGAGGATGAGATGGCTGGATGGTATCACCGACTCAATGGACATGAGTTTGGGTGAATACGGGAGTCAGTGATGGACAGGGAGGCCTGGCGTGCTGCAATTCATGGGGTCGCAAAGAGTCGGACACGACTGAGCAACTGAACTGAACTGAACTGAACTCATGATCTTATAAAATTTAATTTTTTACTTTAAAATTGTCTTTCAAAATTTTCTTCACGTGTCTTCTGCCTTACCCTGGCTTGAAAATGACTCCTTAAATTGCCCAAATTCCTACTTCTATCTAATAAAAGAAGAAGGATTCCTTTATTTCAAAATGATGAGAGGTCATACTGCATAGTTGAGGGGTTCAGTTCAGTTCAATCGCTGAGTCGTGACTGACTCTTTGCGACCCCATGGATTGCAGCACGCCAGGCCTCCCTGTCCATCACCAACTCCTGGAGTTCACTCAGACTCACGTCCGTCAAGTCAGTGATGCCATCCAGCCATCTCATCCTCTGTCGTCCCCTTTTCCTCCTACCCCCAATTCCTCCCAGCATCAGAGTCTTTTCTAAGGAGTCAACTCTTCGCATGAGGTAGCCAAAGTATTGGAGTTTCAGCTTCAGCATCATTCCTTCCAAAGAAATCCCAGGGCTGATCTCCTTCAGAATGGACTGGTTGGATCTCCGTGCAGTCCAAGGGACTCTCAAGAGTCTTCTCCAATACCACAGTTCAAAAGCATCAATTCTTTGGCGCTCAGCCTTCTTCACAGTCCAACTCTCACATCCATACATGACTACAAGAAAAACCATAGCCTTGACTAGACGGACCTTCGTTGGCAAAGTAATGTCTCTACTTTTGAATATGCTATCTAGGTTGGTCATAACTTTCCTTCCAAGGAGTAAGTGTCTTTTAATTTCATGGCTACAGTCACCATTTGCAGTGATTTTGGAGCCCCCCAAAATAAAGTCTGATACTGTTTCCACTGTTTCCCCATCTATTTCCCATGAAGTGATGGGACCAGATGCCATGATCTTCGTTTTCTGAATGTTGAGCTTTAAGCCAATTTTTTCACTCTCCTCCTTCACGTTCATCAAGAGGCTTTTGAGTTCCTCTTCACTTTCTCCCATAAGGGTGGTGTCATCTGCATATCTGAGGTTATTGATATTTCTCCCGGCAATCTTAATTCCAGTTTGTGTTTCTTCCAGTCCAGCGTTTCTCATGATGTACTCTGCATATAAGTTAAATAAGCAGGGTGACAGTATACAGCCTTGACGTACTCCTTTTCCTATTTGGAACCAGTCTGTTGTTCCATGTCCAGTTCTAATGTTGCTTCCTGACCTGCAGATTTCTCAAGAGGCAGGTCAGGTGTTCTGGTATTCCCATCTCTTTCAGAATTTTCCACAGTCTGGTGTGATCCACACAGTCAAAGGCTTTGGCATAATCAATAAAGCATAAATAGATGTTTTTCTGGAACTCTCTTGCTTTTTCCATGATCCAGCAGATGTTGGCAATTTGATCTCTAGTTCTTCTGCCTTTTCTAAAACCAGCTTGAACGTCAGGAAGTTTACGGTTCACGTATTGCTGAAGCCTGGCTTGGAGAATTTTAAGCATTACTTTACTAACATGTGAGATGAGTGCAATTGTGTGGTAGTTTGAGCATTCTTTGGCATTGCCTTTCTTTGGGATTGGAATGAAAGCTGACCTTTTCCAGTTGTGTGGCCACTGTGGAGTTTTCCAAATTTGCTGGCATATTGAGTGCAGCACTTTCACAGCATCATCTTTCAGGATTTGAAATAGCTCAACTGGAATTCCATCACCTCCACTAGCTTTGTTCATAGTGATGCTTTCTAAGGCCCACTTGACTTCACATTCCAGGATGTCTGGCTTTAGGTCAGTGATCACACCATCGTGATTATCTGGTTCATGAAGATCTTTTTTGTACAGTTCTTCTGTGTATTCTTGCCACCTCTTCTTAATATCTTCTGCTTCTCTTAGGTCCATACCATTTCTGTCCTTTATCGAGCCCATCTTTGCATGAAATGTTCCCTTGGTATCTCTAATTTTCTTGAAGAGATCCCTAGTCTTTCCCATTCTGTTGTTTTCCTCTATTTCTTTGCATTGATCGCTGAGGAAGGCTTTCTTATTTCTTCTTGCTATTCTTTGGAAGTCTGCATTCAGATGCTTATATCTTTCCTTATCTCCTTTGCTTTTCACTTTTCTCCTTTTCACAGCTATTTGTAAGGGCTCCCCAGACAGCCATTTTGCTTTTTTGCATTTCTTTTCCATGGGGATGGTCTTGATCCCTGTCTCCTGTACAATGTCACGAACCTCATTCCATAGTTCTTCAGGCACTCTCTCTATCAGATCTAGTCCCTTAAATCTATTTTTCACTTCCACTGTATAATCATAAGGGATTTGATTTAGGTCATACCTGAATGGTCTAGTGGTTTTTCCTACTTTCTTCAATTTAAGTCTGGATTTGGTAATAAGGAGTTCATGATCGGAGCCACAGTCAGCTCCCGGTCTTGTTTTTGTTGACTGTATATAACTTCTCCATTTTTGGCTGCAAAGAATATAATCAATCTGATTTCAGTGTTGACCATCTGGTGATGTCCATGTGTAGAGTCTTCTCTTGTGTTGTTGGAAGAGGGTGTTTGCTATGACCAGTGCATTTTCTTGGCAAAACTCTATTAGTCTTTGCCCTGCTTCATTGCTTATTACATGGCCAAATTTGCCTGTTACTCCAGGTGTTTCTTGACTTCCTACTTTTGCATTCCAGTCCCCTATAATGAAAAGGACATCTTTTTTGGGTGTTAGTTCTAAAAGGTCTTGTAGGTCTTCATAGAACCGTTCAACTTCAGCTTCTTCAGCGTTACTGGTTGGGGCATAGACTTGGATTACTGTGATATTGAAAGGTCTGCCTTGGAAACAAACAGAGATCATTCTGTCATTTTCGAGATTGCATCCAAGTACTACATTTCGGACTCTTTTGTTGACCATGATGGCTACTCCATTTCTTCTGAGGGATTCCTGCCCGCAGTAGTAGATATAATGGTCATCTGAGTTAAATTCACCCATGGAAAGATATGGGCAAAGCAGGTAGAAGTGGCTTGGGCTGGAGATCAGAAAGGTTTTGGAGTTTAGTACCCAATTGGGGAGCTTTGTTTATGAGAATCGCTGGAGTAATTTTTAATTTGAATTTAATTTTCTAATTAAAGGGGCTTTTTGGAAGTGTTTGAGTTATAAATAAATCTTATTTAATGGTGTTTGATGGTAAAGTACAGGATATAAACTTCCTTTTAATTGCTTTTGCTGTTTAAAGAAGATATGATTAGAATTTGAGCCATATGCCCTTCCATTTATTAGAGTTTGATATTAATAAGAAAAAATGTGGATACTAAATATAGTACTGGTTTCACTGTCAAGAGGTTTGAATTTTAATCTCTAAGAGTCAATACTACTTAGGTAAAAGGCTTAATCTTTTTTCCTCAATTTCTTCATTTTTTAAATAATACTTTTGTTTTTATTAGGAAAAAATGAATAACTTCTAAAAATGTGTGTTGTATGATTACTAGATGTAATACACACATGCAGACAGAGATATGAATGAATGGAGATATGGATGAGAGTCCTACTCATGTGATAATCATGTATGATAATTCATTGACCATTTGAATTTCTGGGGAATTTTTAAATGACCTTTCCCCATTTTTATGTTAATCTATTAAAATTGAGATAAGCAGTTTTTGGTTGTTACTTGATAAATGAATAATGAAATATTCTTAAACATATTCTGTCATTGAAAAGATATTGATAAAACCTTATATTTTTAATTAACATTGTGTTGTTTGCAAAATATTTTTACATTATTTCAGTTGATCCTTAAAACAGTTTTCTGAGGTGGTCGGGACATTATCCTCATTATATAGGTACAGAAACTGAAGCATAATTGTATTAAAGTCTTGTCCAAGGTCACAAAACTGTTAAGTGGTACAGGTAGACCTGGATGACAGGTCTTTGGAACCTTCTCCAGTGCTTTTTCTAGTATACCTTGTTGTCTCATTAAATGACTCTATATCATAGAATTATCTTTTCATATTTGCTACTATGCATGAAGGTAAAAGAGTGAAAAGAGAATTTTTAGGAGTACTAGCTGTACCTTCATTTAGATTTTTCTTCATAAAATCATTAGTCTCTGAACTCTTTAGGGAACGGATAGGAAACCTCAATTGTTGTGGCTTCTTTTGCATTTTTAAAATTTTATTTTCTAATTTTATTATAGATGCTGTAGTTAGCAAAGGAGGTGATGAGTCCATCGGCAAAGGAGATGGTAAGAACCGTTGAGAAGTATTTTTTATCAATGTTAAAAGTGATTTTGTGTTATCTACGTCTGTGTAACAAATTACCCCAACATTTTGAAGCTTAAAAGAATATTTATATCATATAATTGTGGATTAAGAATCCAAGCATGGCTTAGCTAGATGCCTTTGGCATCAGGTATCTCATGATGCTTTAACTAGGGTGTCAACAGGACTACAGTCATCTCAGGGTATGACTGGGCAAGGATCTGCTTCCAAATTCATTCATGTGGCTGTTGGTTAAAGATACCAGTCCTTACTCATGTGGGCAGCTGACAGCATAGCAGCTGACTTCACTCAGAGCTGTTGTGAGATGGAGAGAGCACTCAGGATGGACGCTAAAGGACTTCCCTAGTGGTCCAGTGGTTAAGAATCTGCCTGCCAATGCAGGGGACAAAGGTTTGATCCCTGGTCCAAGAAGATTGCACATACCGCAGAGCATCTAAGCCCGTGCACCACAACTCCTGAAGCCCATGCCTTAGGGCCTATCTGTACGCCTTAACACGAGAAGCCACTGTGGTGAGAAGCACGTGTGCAGTAATGAAGACCCAGCACAGCCCAAAGTAGATAAATAAAATATTTTTTTTTAAAGATGGAAGCCACAGTATGTTTGAAGTGAGGTCCACTACTTTTGCTATGTGCTCTTTTTTGGAAGCAAGTTCCTAGGTCCAACCCACATTCTAAGGGAGGTGATTATATGAGGCTGTGGATCCTTGGGAGGAGGCAGGGATCTTGAGGAGCCATCTTAGAGACTGTTTACCAAGATCCACCACAGATACATACCAAATTGACAGTTTTATCAAACATTTTTATTGACTAAAACAGTCATCATGCTTTGCAGTTTTTGGCATATCTTCACATACAGTTTCTCTTTTATACCTCATCATTTAGGGCAGTGGATATCATCATTCATACTTATAGATCACTTAAACAGTCACAAACAGTTTTACAACTCTTACCCCAAAAACTCAAATGAAGTGAGGGGTAAAGCTGACAAGTGAACTTGTCTTCTGAATCCAGATCCCATGTCTTCCTACTATATTAACATATCTATTATGTTAAGTGCTTTTCTTAAATATGCAAGACTGGGGGACAGTCCATGTAAGTGCTGGCTTTTTTCTTCTTTTTCAGGCCTTGACTTTCTACCACAGTTGAACTCAGTGTTTCCTCCAAGAAAAAATCCAGTAGTTTCAAGCACTTCAGTATTGCATTCTAGTCCTCTTAATGTCTTTATGGGGTCTCCTGGGAAAGAAGAAAATGAAAATCATGATCTGACAGCTGAATCTAAGAAAATGTATCTGGGAAAACAGGAATCTAAAGACTCCTTCAAGCAGGTATCTGCCTGTAAATGATATTGAACTCACTGCGTGTGTTTATTACTAGCAAGTATAATGCATCTCATCACTAGAAAGCAGGCAGCTGCCACTGGATATGTCCTAATTATTGACAGTGCTGTGCACTTACTAGGTGGAAAATATTCTTAAGTCTTGATGTCACATGCTAAAAACTGAAGAACACTTTTGAAATCTGTCTTTGGATATGTTGGAGGTAACAGCAGGTATAATCTTACACTGTTTTTTCCCTAAGACAAGATACTTGATTTAACTGTCTGTAAGAATATTTTATCCCTGAATTCTTTTAGAATGTATTTCCATTGCAGCACAAAGCACCAAGTTGATGCTTTTACCCTAAGTCTTAGAGCAAATTGACGGTGCTGAGAATGTGATTCATCATATTACCTTCTGCTGTAATCTAGTAGAATCTGTTGTTTAGTATGTCTGTTTTCATATTTATCTTTTAGAATGGTATTGAAAAGATATTTAAGAAATATGAAAATCCTTTGACTTATTTTTCAAATATTCCTGACTAGTTATCACATGAGAGTTTGGGGATTTATTTTTTATTTACTTTTTGGCCTGTGATTGCCATCTTAAATGATATTCAACAGCAGATTCTTAGTAAATAAGCTTTTCCTTGTCATCATCAAAATCATCAAAATTGTTTTTGATTAGTAAAGTTAATTATTTTGCCATGGCCCTAGCAACATTTTCTTTTCTCCTTCAAGATTCCTTTCTGTTCTTCCTTTTTCTGACCCTATTTACTGGGGAAAAATAGAGAAAAGTAGATACAAATTATATGGGTAGTATGGATAAAACCAGAATTTTTTAACTTTTGTATTGGGGTATAGCTAATTAACAGTGTTGTGATAGTTTTAGGTGAACAGCTGTGCATATACGTATATCCATTCTCGCCCAAACTCCCCTCCCATCCAGGCTGCCACATAACATTGAACAGAGTTCCATGTGCTTTACAGTAGGTCCTTTGGATAAAACCAGAATTTATATATTAATTATTTATTTTAAATGTGAAGTTTGCAAAGTTGATCTCCGGTGCTGAAACTGGAAATCTAAATGCCTCTCCATCATCTAACCAAACAAGAAGCCCTGAGAAATTTGAAAAGCCAGAAAAAGAAATTGAAGCCCAGTTAATAAATGAACCTCCAGGCAATGGATCCTCAACTCCAAGTAAGAACATAAACTTCTGATGTTTGAGTGTTAAGTTGAAAACTCCCATTATTTAACTTGTAAAGGATAAGTTGACAGTGATCACAGATGAAAAAGTTACAGGAATTTAAAATTTGTGACCCTAGTGCGTGACTCTCTTACTGCTACTGCTAAGTCACTTCAGTCGTGTCTGACTCTGTGCAACCCCATATATGGTAGCTCACCAGGCTCCCCTGTCCCTGGGATTCTCCAGGCAAGAACACTGGAGTAGGTTGCCATTTCCTTCTCCAATGCGTGAAGATGAAAAGTGAAAGTGAAGTCGCTCAGTCGTGTCCGACTCTAGCGACCCCATGGACTGACTGCATGCAGCCTACCAGGCTCCTCCGTCCATGGGATTTTCTAGGCAAAAGTACTGGAGTGGGGTGCCATTGCCTTCTCTGGACTCTCTTACTAGAAGACAATAAAACGAAAGGTTAAATTCAACCACATTAATTTGGTATTCTTTGGGTATGAATTTCATTTTCAATCCAATATGTAAGTGTCTTGTCTACTGTGGTACAGATAGGAATGTAATATAGGGTCATTAACTACCTGAAATGTCTTTTTCTTTTTCCATATTAAAGTGTCTATATAGAGTTCATGGTAGAGACCCTAAAAACTTGGTCACATTTAAAGCAATATTAGGTTTAGCGATAGGAGTTATCTATACAAAAGAACTCTTTGTATAGAAGGAGCTCTTTTATATAAATACCTGTATTTTGAGGTTTCTGTGGATATATTGCATTAGCTTAAACTCTAGGGCTTTGCCTGAGAACTACTTTACTCCTATGTCCCTTCTGTTTGTTTCTAATAGTCTTGGTTTATCCAGCAGCTCGTCACATTCATTTTTTGTAAGAGATAATGGTTCAGCGATCCTTTAAGACTTAATTCCTCTGTCAGATGTTAGTACATTAGACAGTTGGCAATTTATATATATATATGAATGACTTATAGAAATGACATCATAGAAAGTTTCTAAGACTTGTGTTCCAGACAGTGAATTTTTCTAAATGTCATGGGAGCACTGGTTTTTTTTTTTTTGGTGGGGAGGGGGTGTTGCCAGTTTTTCAGGCTTTCTCATGCTGAATCATATTTGATGTCTCTTAGTCCAAGCTGACTATTAATATTTTCTCAAATTTTTATTTCAGATCCAAAGATAGCATCCTCTGTCACTGCTGGAGTTGCTGGTTCACTATCAGAAAAAATCGTTGATACCATTGGAAATAGTCGGCCAAATGCACCGTTGTCATCTGTTCAGATCCGTTTTATTCAGAACATGATACAGGAAACTCTGGATGACTTTAGGTAATTGGGAAATTACTCTTTCTATCTAGACTTTGACTAGCTTTTATTGTTAGGTGTAAAACCGTACCTATGAGTAATGGTGGTGGTGACTACTTTAGCCTAGGTTCTAGGATCTGTAAAAACGTAGAAGACATGATGAGTTTTGTGACTCTTTAAGTGCCGAGTTTATTTTCTATCAGCTAGGGAAAGGCACGTTTCCGTGGGGCAGTTAACAGAGGACTTGAGAGTGTGGCAGCTAGCTGCCACTGTGAATTCTTTTATCATTAAAATGTGGACAGATTCTGATAGGCTCAAATGGGATTCCTACAGTATTTATAGACTGCCTGTTAACTATGCTATGTGCAGTAATATGGTAGAGAAAGACATTTTTAAAGGAATTCTGAATATTTTCAAATAGAATGTGTCAGAATATACCTGGTGGCTCAGACGGTAAAGAATCTGACCCCAGCACAGGAGACCCAGGTTCGATCCCTGGATCAGGAAGAACCCCTGGAGAAGGGAACGGCTACCCACTCCAGTGTTCTTGCCTAGAGAATTTCATGGCCAGAGGAGCCTGGTGGGCTACAGTTGATGGGATCGCAGAGAGCTGGACTCAACTGAGCAACTAACACACACAGAGAACATTAACACAGAATTTTTAAAAGTTCTTGCCTGGATCTGTCCTTGTCTTCTCATTCTGAATTTTGAACATTGTAAGAATGTTCTAGAATGTTAGTTCCTTTTATGTGTCTTCTCAATATATTTTGAAAGCTCTTTTCAATTATCAGAATCTTTTTGCATTTTTTTTTCCCTTTCTGACCTTTACTTACTTAGTACTCTTGCTCAGATTTGGGATATCATGAGCAAGAATGTTGGAGAAGATGTGCAGTTTTTGTTGTTACATGTTTCTTTTTAATGTTAAAAATGTTTTGAAAAAAAAAATTAAATGTTAAATATATTTCTAAAGAAAAATAATCAATTTGACTTTTAAAATTAATTAATTAATTAATTTAAATGGGAGGATAATTACTTTACACTATCATGGGAGTTTTTGCCATATATGAATCCTGGAGAAGGAAATGGCAACCCAGTCTAGTACTCTTGCGTAGAGAATTCCGTGGACAGAGGAGCCTGGTGGGCTGCTGTCCGTGGGGTCACAGAGAGTCAGACACAACTGAAACGACTTAGCATAGATGCACACATTGGAGACAACCCACTCCAGTATTCTTGCCTGGAGAATCCCAGGGATCCCAGGGGCTGCCTCGTGGGCTGCCGTCTATGGGGTCACACAGAGTCAGACATAACTGAAGTGATAGCAGCAGCAGCAGCAACATGAATCAGCCACGGGTGCACATGTGTCCCCCCATCCTGAACCCCCCTCCCACCTTCCTCCCTACTCCATCCCTCTGGGTTGTCCCAGATCACTGGCTTTGAGTACCCTGCTTCATGCATCAAACTTGCACTGGTCATCTATTTTACATATGGTACTATACATGTTTCAATGGTTTTCTCTCAAATCATCCCATCCTCGCCTTCTCCCACATAGTCCAAAAGTCTGTTCTTTATATCTGTGTCTCTTTTGCTATCTTGCATATAGGGTCATCGTTACAGTCTTTCTAAATTCCACATATATGTGTTAATATACTGTATTGGTGTTTCTCTTTCTTCACTCTGTATAATAGGCTCCAGTTTCATCCACCTCATCAGAATGGACTTAAATGTGTTCCTTTTTGTAGCTGAGTAATATTCCATTGTGTATATGTACCACAGCTTCCTTATCCTTTCATCTGCTGATGGACATCTAGGTTGCTTCCATGTCCAGGCTATTGTAAACAGTGCTGCGATGAACATTGGGGTACATGTGTCTCTTTCAATTCTGGTTTCCTCGTTGTGTATGCCTAGCAGTGGGATTGCTGGGTCGTATGGCAGTTCTGTTTCCAGTTTTTTTAAGGAAATCTCCACATTGTTCCCCATAGTGGCTGTACTAATTTGCATTCCCACCAACAGTGTAAGAGGGTTCCCTTTTCTCCACACCCTCTCCAATATTTATTGTTTGTAGACTTTGATAGCAGCCATTCTGACCGGCGTGAGATGATACCTCATTGTGGTTTTGATTTGCATTTCTGTGATAATGAATGATGTTGAGCATCTTTTCATGTGTTTATTAGCCATCTGTATGTCTTCTTTGGAGAAATGTCTATTTAGTTCTTTTGCCCACTTTTTGATTGGGTTGTTCATTTTCTTGTATCATTTTAACATTTATAATGTGCCTCGTATGTATTGGTACTGAGGATACAAAAACAGGTGATCTGCCCACAAAGACATTATAGTTTAATTAAGACAGGTATAGTGTGTCCTGCTGTGATGTGTGTTTCTTTGATGTGAAGTAACTCATTTGTAAATAGGGCAGCGATGATAGTATGATGAGGAAGTTTTCTTGGTTTGTGTAACAGCTGTCAAAACAAAGAACATGAACACAGGTAAAGGCTGCAAGCCACCTGTCTATGTCCATCTCTTTCTCTTCCCTTCCTCTTAACTTGATTTGGCTATGTGCTGTGTGTTAGGAAGTGCTTATTTTGTGATTTTTTTCCTCATCTTTGGGCATTTTATTTTTGCCTTCATGCTTGAGAGCCCCAGTCCTTTCTCTTACCTTCTTTCCCCTTTTATCAAGTAACCCTCACTTTTTTTTAGGGTAAAATCTTTGATTATTCAATATTTAAGCTGTGCTAGTATTTTTATTAGGATTTAATTGTTTCTGTTAGCACTCTGGTTGCAAAGTTTGTATAGATTTTGAGTGATCTTCCAGAGTTCTTTTCCTTTAAATTGTGTTCTTTTCTTTTCTTTTTTTTTTTCAGTGTTATGGTAAGAATACTTGCTATGAGATCTACTCTCTTGGAACTTCAAGTGTATAGCATAATGGTATTGTTAACTGTAGACACAGTGTTGCACAACAGGCCTCTTGAACTTACTCATTTTGTGAAACTGAAATTTTCTGTTCCTCAATTAGCATCTCCCTGTTTCCCCTTCTCCCCAGCCCCAACACCCATCATCTTGTTCCTTGCTTCCATGAGTTTTATTCGATATCTCATGACTATTTTATTAGACATCTCATGCACACGGGATTATGCAGTATTTGTGTTTCTGTGTCTGGCTTATTTCACTTAGCATTGTGTCCTCCAGGTTCATGCGTGTTGTCACACGTCACAATTTCTTTCTGTTTTAAGGCTGAATAATATTCTGTTATATGCACATACCACATTTAAAAAAATCTGGTCCTATTATTTTCCATACATAGTTTTTAAAAATATGAGCTATTTCAGGAATGTGTCTGTGGGGAAAAAAATAGCAGAATTATCTGGATACAGCTGTAATATAATGTGGAACAAAACAGTTGTTGAAAACACAGAAAGGGAGCAGTTACATTGGGGCAAATTTAGAAAGAAATCACTGTCCTGCCTTCAGCTTTCAGCTTGCGTTGTGTGCCTGTACCTAGGGAGTGAGGGCGGCTAGGGGCCCCTCTCCACTCTGCTTCCCCTCCGTCACCCATACGCAGCCTCTGCTTAGAAACCCGGTGAGGACCCGGAATGACTCAGAGGATTTCTGTAAATTCAGCTGCTCTTACTTCAGCCTTTAGTAGGTCTTGCCAGCCAGACCTTACTTAGAACAAGCTACAGATGGGGCTGTCTGATAGCTGTTCCCTCTCAGCCTGGAGGCCGCCTTTTCCGTGAGGGCCTTCATGCTTCAGGGGTTCTCCTCTGCTGCCCTAAGTCTTCACCAGGCTCTGTGCATCTGTGCCCCAGGGGCACTCTCTCTGAGCCCTCCTGCTTTGCCCCTAATTTTTACAGAGCATTCAGTGAAGGCCTATGGTGAAAAGTTGTTGAGTGAATGGAGACTTTACATTTGGCTGGGATTCCCTTGGGATTCTAAGCTTGTGGCAGTCTTCACTTGGCCTTTAAAAATCTAGAGAAGTTTCATCTAGTTCTCTTTACCCTGTCAGTGGCAGCTTTGTTTACACACTGCTCTTGTCAAGGATGAAAACAATTGTGGGTCTCTCTTCTTCTGGAGGGACTCACCATTTTCTGGATTTAAATTCACTTAGATTTCTTTGTACTCAAAGTTGAATTTATTTTGAAATGTGTGATTTTATAGGTTATCTGGCTTGTGCTCATTATTAGAGTTGGAGAGCTTACATTCTAAGCAGAAGTCTGCAGGTTTACTTCTGTTGTCTTTCAAGATTTAAGTTTCCTCTAGCAAGCAAATCACTTCCTGGGTTTGTAGTTTGTTTCTGGTTTTTTATCTAGCTTTAACCTCCAATTCTAAAGCATCACAAGGCCTCCCAGATCCTTTTCTCCTCTTTAGCGGCCACTTTATGTTTGGTTTCCTGCCATCTAACTTCAGTACAGGCACAGCTTAGGAGTCAAAGATGTCTTGAGGGGAGACTGCACAGTTTCAGGTTTATTTTCTACTGATACCCCCTTCCCAGGAACCTTGCAGCTCTGGCTGCCTTGGGAGTTCTGAATTATAATACTCCCCAACCCAGTGAGACTGTCTCAGACTCTGGGCCACTGCTTTCCTCCCCGTCTCTTTTCCCCGTACTGTGGAATCAGCTCACCCCCCAGAGGTGAAGAGGTAGTTGTGAAGCTTACCTAGTAGATCCCCTTGTTTACAAGACTGTAAAGCTACCAGCCCTGGTTACCTTAGTGGTTCTATGATGCCTTCACTTCTTGTTTTTGTTACTTTGTGTTTTCAATACAGCATTTGTCATAGTTAAAAACAGAAGAGAAACTTTTTAAAAAGTACTTGTAATTGTTGCGATAGAAAAAATAAGATTCTTGGGAGGATATCTAAGGATGGTAAAGATCTGTATAGAAAAACATTTAAAAATGTATTCAGTTCAGTTCAGTTGCTCAGTCATGTCCGACTCTTTGCGACCCCATGAATTGCAGCACGCCAGGTCTCCCTGTCCATCACCAACTCCCCGAGTTCACTCAGACTCACGTCCGTCAAGTCAGTGATGCCATCCAGCCATCTCATCCTCTGTCGTCCCCTTCTCCTCCTGCCCCCAATCCCTCCCAGCATCAGAGTCTTTTCCAGTGAGTCAACTCTTCTCATGAGGTGGCCAAAGTACTGGAATTTCAGCTTTAGCATCATTCCTTCCAAAGAACACCCAGGGCTGATCTCCTTTAGAATGGACTGGTTGGATCTCCTTGCAGTCCAAGGGACTCTCAAGAGTCTTCTCCAACACCACAGTTCAAAAGCATCAATTCTTCGGTGCTCAGCTTTCTTCACAGTCCAACTCTCACATCCATACATGACCACAGGAAAAACCATACCTTGACTAGACGGGCCTTTGTTGGCAAAGTAATGTCTCTGCTTTTGAATATGCTATCTAGGTTGGTCATAACTTTCCTTCCAAGGAGTAAGCATCTTTTAATTTCATGGCTGCAGTCACCATCTGCAGTGATTTTGGAGCCCAGAAAAATAAAGTCTGACACTGTTTCCACTGTTTCCCCATCTATTTCCCATGAAGTGATGGGAGCAGATGCCATGATCTTTGTTTTCTGAATGTTGAGCTTTAAGCCAACTTTTTCACTCTCCTCTTTCACTTTCATCAAGAGGCTTTTTAGTTCCTCTTTGCTTTCTGCCATAAGGGTGGTGTCATCAGAATAGCTGAGGTTATTGATATTTCTCCCGGCAATCTTGATTCCAGCTTGTGCTTCTTCCAGCCCAGCGTTTCTCATAATGTACTCTGCATATAAGTTAAATAAGCAGGGTGACAATATACAGCCTTGACGTACTCCTTTTCCTATTTGGAATCAGTCTGTTGTTCCATGTCCAGTTCTAACTGTTGCTTCCTGTCCTGCATATAGGTTTCTCAAGAGGCAGGTCAGGTGGTCTGTTATTCCCATCTCTTTCAGACTTTTCCACAGTCTGTTGTGATCCACACAGTCAAAGGCTTTGGCATAATCAATAAAGCAGAAGTAGATGTTTTTCTGGAACTCTCTTGCTTTTTCGATGATCCAGCAGATGTTGGCAATTTTATCTCTAGTTCTTCTGCCTTTTCTAAAACCAGCTTGAACATCAGGAAGTTCACGGTTCACATATTGCTGAAGCCTGGCTTGGAGAATTTTGAGCATTACTTTACTAACATGTGAGATGCGTGCAATTGTGCAGTAGTTTGAGCATTCTTTGGCATTGCCTTTCTTTGGGATTGGAATGAAAACTGACCTTTTCCAGTGTGTGGCCACTGTGGAGTTTTCCAAATTTGCTGGTGTATTGAGTGCAGCACTTTCACAGCATCATCTTTCAGGATTTGAAATAGCTCAACTGGAATGCCATCACCTCCACTAGCTTTGTTTGTAGAGATGCTTTCTAAGGCCCGCTTCACTTCACCTTCCAGGATGTCTGGCTCTAGATGAGTGATCATACCATTGTGATTATCTTGGTCATGAAGATCTTTATTGTACAATTCTTCTGTGTATTCTTGCCACATCTTCTTAATATCTTCTGCTTCTGTTAGGTTCATACCATTTCTTTCCTTTATCAAGCCCATCTTTGTATGAAATGTTCCCTTGGTATCTCTAATTTTCTTGAAGAGATCTCTAGTCTTTCCCATTCTGTTGTTTTCCTCTATTTCTTCGCATTGACTGCTGAGGAAGGCTTTTATCTCTTCTTGCTATTCTTTGGAAGTCTGCATTCAGATGCTTATATCTTTCCTTATCTCCTTTGCTTTTCGCTTTTCCTCTTTTCACAGCTATTTGTAAGGGCTCCCCAGACAGCCATTTTGCTTTTTTGCATTTCTTTTCCATGGGGATGGTCTTGATCCCTGTCTCCTGTACAATGTCACGAACCTCATTCCATAATTCATCAGGCACTCTGTCTATCAGATCTAGTCCCTTAAATCTATCTCTCACTTCCACTGTATAATCATAAAGGATTTGATTTAGGTCATACCTGAATGGTCTAGTGGTTTTCCCTACTTTCTTCAATTTAAGTCTGAATATGGCAATAAGGAGCTCATGATCGGAGGCACAGTCAGCTCCCGGTCTTGTTTTTGCTATGTAGAGCTTCTCCATCTTTGGCTGCAAAGAATATAATCAATCTGATTTCAGTGTTGACCATCTGGTGATGTCCATGTGTAGAGTCTTCTCTTGTGTTGTTGGAAGAGGGTGTTTGCTATGACCAGTGCATTTTCTTGGCAAAACTCTATTAGTCTTTGCCCTGCTTCATTGCTTATTACATGGCCAAATTTGCCTGTTACTCCAGGTGTTTCTTGACTTCCTACTTTTGCATTCCAGTCCCCTATAATGAAAAGGACGTCTTTTTTGGGTGTTAGTTCCAAAAGGTCTTGTAGGTCTTCATAGAACCGTTCAACTTCAGCTTCTTCAGTGTTACTGGTTGGGGCATAGACTTGGATTACCGTGATATTGAATGGATTGTCTTGGAAACGAACAGAGATCATTCTGTCGTTTTTGAGATTGCATCCAAGTACTGCATTTCGGACTCTTTTGTTGACCATGATGGCTACTCCATTATTTAACTCAAAAATGTATTAGAAAGCACTAACAAATACATGGGAAGATACTGTGAAGCTATCAGTTCTTTTAAATTGGTCTACAAGGTTGAATACAATTCCAATCAAATACCAGCTGGGTTTTTTGGAAGAAGATGGTAATTCCAAAATGTATATGAAAAATGGAAGATCTGGAAATAACTAAGGCACCAGAGAAGAATAAGGTTGAAGGGGACTAGTTTGTCAGATAGATAAGCTATAATTAAAATAGTGTAGCATTAGCACAGAGTGGACAGATTTTTCAAAGCAATCAAATGTATCCCAAAGAAGCATATATGTATCCCATATATACATATATGTGGAAATGTGATATATCACAGAGGAAATGTATAGATCCCTGTTCCATTTATTTAAAAAATCAGTTCCATACAGAGTAAAAGTTTAAATAGAAATGGAAAAAGTTTAGGCATTGTAGAAGAATTTATATATGATTTCGGGTTTAGAAAGTTACTTAAATATAAGAGGGTACACTACCTATAAAAATAGATTGGTAAATTTACATTAATATTAGGTTAGTAAATTTGAGAATGTCAGTAGGAAGTGTTCATCCAGGACACCATTAATAAAATGAAAAGACAAAAGGTATCTGCTGCTAAGTCACTTCAATCGTGTCCGACTCTGTGTGACCCCATAGACTGCAGCCCACCAGGCTCCCCCATCCCTGGGATTCTCCAGGCAAGAACACTGGAGTGGGTTGCTATTTCCTTCTCCAGTGCATGAAAGTGAAAAGTGAAAGTGAAGTCACTCAGCCGTGTCCGACTCTTAGCGACCCCATGGACTGCAGCCTTCCAGGCTCCTCCATCCATGGGATTTTCCAGGCAAGAGTACTGGAGTGGGGTGCCATTGCCTTCTCTGAAGGATATCTGCAGTACTCATATAACCAATAGAGGATCAGATTATGTAAAGAACTGTTATGAATAATTTCTTTTAAAAAGACATTGAATAGAACAATAGTTTAAATACACAGACAAGCATTTCACTGAAGAATAGTATGAACATAAGGAAAGTTGCTCAACCCTGAAAATTAACCAGAGAACTGAAAATGCAGTTGGTTACCATTTCACACCCAGTATATGGAAACACATTTGTAAAAAGTCTGGCAACACCAAGTCTTGGTGTGGATGTAGAGCTAGAGGAACTCTTTATTCTGATGATGAGCATGTCCATTAATACTACCACTTCGTAAAATAATTTCTATTATTTTGTAAGTTTGAACACTGTACCTTTCGATCATACCTGTGACTCAGCACATCTTGGATATATTATCTACAGAAATTGGCACATGTGGGTTGGAAGACATATACATTATTGTTTATAGCAACATTTTAATAATAAACACTTAAAAACAGTTCAATTTGACAGAAGAATATACACTAGTACAGATCAATGAATTATAGATAAATAGAATATGACCTTGAAAGCATGATACTGGATTATTTTTAACTGTACACTAAAGGCTACATAGGATATGGTACCCTTTTTATAATGCTCAAAAGTAGGCATAACAAAAATACATTGACTACAGATTCTATGTTATGTAAAAATATATAAATACATATATATATATATTTTTTTTTTAAAAAACATATCTTTGCTCAAACAAATTTGAGAGAGTAGTGACTTCTTTCTTGGACTTCTCTCAAGAGTTAAGTGAGGAGCACCACAGGAAGCTTCTGTGATTTTCGTTATGTTCTAGCCCATAATTTCTGTGGCAGGTGACACACAGATATTCCTTTTATTATTTCATAACTTTTATGCCTTCTCTTTCTTTTTGGCCATGCCACGTGGCTTGTGGGATCTTAGTTCCCCAACCAGGGATTGAACCCTAGCCATGGACGTGAAAGCCCAGAGTCCTGACCACTGGGCCACCTTGGAATTCCCACTCATGGTTTTGCAGGCATGACTTAATTGCGTTTTATTGAATAAACCTCTGTTATAAATAGGCTCTTTGCTTTCTACTGGAAGTTTTTTTTTTTTTTAATAGCTTAAACATTGGTAATACTTAAACATTGTAACCTAGAGCATTGTCTGTATTTCCTTGTAATATAAACCTGTGTCTTTCCTTAATGATGATTTCTGTATTAAGGAATGTAGTGTAATGAGAGTTCCGGAAGTAGACAGCCGGGTTTATGTCCTAGCTCGAACATATACTAGTTGTGTGACTTTGGTTGAGTTACAACTTCTCTGTGACTCAGCTACATGGGTAAAATAGAGGTAGTAATTCTACCTAGTTGTTAAGATTAAATGAGTTCTTACATCTGAAGTACAAGACACAGACCCTAGCACATAGTAAATAAATACTAGGTGCAGTGGCATTTTTACTGTTATTATAATAATTGTTAATAGTAATGTGAAATAATAAGAGTATAGTCATTTTCTTGAGTGATTCTAGAATTGGTAAAACTGTTCTAATTCTAATAAATATTATATGTTCTCCCCTAGAGAAGCATGCCATAGGGACATTGTGAATTTGCAAGTGGAGATGATTAAACAGTTTCATATGCAACTGGTATGTATTGACATGTTTTATTGTAAGTGAGCATAGCAGTGGCTAAAAAGTCCATGAAAGGGTGACGTATTCTTACTTAGTTATATCTAATTGCTAAGAAATAAAAGAGTGTTTTAGAAATTTAGTAAATAAAATAGATTTTAACTAGTCACCCTTCTTTATAACCTATGATAGTTAAGGCTACTTTTTCACAGCTATTTTTTTTTTTTTGGCAGTAAGTAAGCAAAAACCTTTCTAAATGTGGAAATGTAAGCTTTCCAAATATGTAAATTTTACCAGTGCTCTTTCATTTATATTAGCAAAGTAGTAAGGGTGGTTAAATTGAAAAAAAAAATTACTCAGTTAATTGAACATGAGAAAAATGATAGCTGAAAATGCGTAAAGCAGTGTCAAATAAATGTGAAATGCCAGTAATTAAAAAAATTTTTTTTCCCCTTTTCTAGAATGAGATGCACTCTTTGTTGGAAAGATACTCAGTGAATGAAGGTTTAGTGGCAGAAATTGAAAGACTACGAGAAGAAAACAAAAGACTGCGGGCACACTTCTGAAATTTCAGTGAATACTTTGATGTTTTGTAATTTGGGAAGGTTCTGACACACAGAACTACATGAAATCAGTATTGTTTTCATAACCTCTGGGAGAAAAAATTTTTTTCAGTAAAAGGGTGATGGGATTTTATACCAATCACTATTTCATCTTTTCTGTCAAATATATTTATATTTTTATATTAAAAACTGTACACTATGTCATCTGCCTGAGAGGAAAGCCAGCAGAATCTTTATTTTATGAAAGCTTTAGCTATACACTAAGTGCCCTTTTTCATGAAAAAATTGTGCAAAAAAATAGGTTATGTATGTTTTTTAATCATCCTTTCTAAACATAATATTTTTGGTTGACAGTTGCCTTCCAAATTTTTTTGGATGTTTAATGATTAAAGAGTTTGATATACCTTCTATTTTTATGGAGAACATAAGTTTAATTGGTGTTTTGTGTTTCTAAGCAATTGACTAATAAAACACAAAGTTGGTTAGTAATTATTTTGTTAACTTGGTGAAGTCAAGTATAACTATTATTTATTACTTGTACATTTGATAAGAAAATTTTCAGATTTTGAATTGCACAGATCACATTATATCTATTGCATTACTTTTCTATACTTCTAACTGGTCTCTACTCTGGTTGATATTTTTTGTAGTTAACTTTACCTATGAAAACTTTTAAGGGTTTATAAGACTCAACCAGAACTACATATCTGGTGATTATCTCATTAATTAACAGCATAAAATTTATACTATAATGTTTCAGTCAATATAATTCCACTTAATAATTAGTGAAAATTTCATATTATCCTAAGTATTACAGTATTAGTCCATTTTTTTCTTCTCCTAAATGAGGTGTGGTTTATTTTGTTCTGTGGTTTATATCATTAACTTTCTTTAATTCTTTTTTGTGCTGTGTGTAATATTTTTATATTACTGACCCACTATAAAATAAATAAAAATTAAAAAAAAAAACAGTAAGGTTAATTGTCAAAAGAATATACACCTCTTTGACAATATGTGAATATTGCATGGTGTGATTTACATTTTTAGTGGTATAAGATTAAGAGGGCAGCTGGCTTATTTACCTCTTGTAGTCTCTTGTCCCAAAGATTTAAACTATACCTTGTATATAGCACTCCTGCTCAATTTTAACTTTTGAGATGAAAGTATTTACTAAAATAAAAAAGAAGTCTAGCTGGATTACTAACTTTTTCCTTCCAGGTGATGAAAGATTTTAAGGATATATTTCAGTTCAATTCAGTTCAGTTCAGTCTCTCAGTCGTGTCTGACCCTTTGTGACCCCATGAATCGCAGCATGCCAGGCCTCCCTATCCATCGCCAACTCCCGGAGTTCACTCAGACTCACGTCTATCTAATCGGTGATGCCATCCAGCCGTCTCATCCTCTGTCGTCCCCTTCTCCTGCCCCCAATCCCTCCCAGCATCAGAGTCTTTTCCAGTGAGTCAACTCTTCGTATGAGGTGGCCAAAGTACTGGGGTTTCAGCTTTAGCATCATTCCTTCCAAAGAACACCCAGGGCTGATCTCCTTCAGAATGGACTGGTTGGATCTCCTTGCAGTCCAAGGGACTCTCAAGAGTCTTCTCCAACACCACAGTTCAAAAGCATCAATCCTTTGTCGCTCAGCTTTCTTCACAGTCCAACTCTCACATCCATACATGACCACTGGAAAAACCATAGCCTTGACTAGACGGACCTTTGTTGGCAAAGTAATGTCTCTGCTTTTGAATATGCTGTCTAGGTTGGTCATAACTTCCCTTCCAAGGAGTAAGCTTCTTTTAATTTCATGGCTGCAGTCACCATGTACAGTGATTTTGGAGCCTAAAAAAGTAAAGTCTGACACTGTTTCCACTGTTCCTTCCCATGAAGTGATGGGACCAGATGCCATGATCTTTGTTTTCTGAATGTTGAGCTTTAAGCCAATTTTTTCACTCTCCTCTTTCAGTTTCATCAAGAGGCTTTTTAGTTCCTCTTCACTTTCTGCCAGAAGGGTGGTGTCATCTGCATATCTGAGGTTATTGATATTTCTCCCGGCAATCTTGATTCCAGCTTGTGCTGCTTCCAGCCCAGCATTTCTCATGATGTACTCTGCATATAAGTTAAATAAGCAGGGTGACAATATACAGCCTTGACGTACTCCTTTTCCTATTTGGAACCAGTCTGTTGTTCCATGTCCAGTTCTAACTGTTGCTTCCTGACCTGCATACAGGTTTCTCAAGAGGCAGGTCAGGTGGTCTGGTATTCCCATCTCTTTCAGAATTTTCCACAGTTGATTGTGATCCACACGGTCAAAGGCTTTGGCATAGTCAATAAAGCAGAAATAGATGTTTTTCTGGAACTCTCTTGCTTTTTCCATGATCCAGCGGATGTTGGCAATTTGATCTCTGGTTCCTCTTCCTTTTCTAAAACCAGCTTGAACATCAGGAAGTTCACGGTTCACATATTGTTGAAGCCTGGCTTGGAGAATTTTGAGCATTACTTTACTAGCATGTGAGATGAGTGCAATTGTGTGGTAGTTTGAGCATTCTTTGGCATTGCCTTTCTTTGGGATCAGAATGAAAACTGACCTTTTCCAGTCCTGTGGCCACTGCTGAGTTTTCCAAATTTGCTGGCATATTGAGTGCAGCACTTTCACAGCATTATCTTTCAGGATTTGAAATAGCTCCACTGGAATGCCATCACCTCCACTAGCTTTGTTCATAGTGATGCTTTCTAAGGCCCACTTGACTTCACATTCCAGGATGTCTGGCTGTAGGTGAGTGATCATACCATCGTGATTATCTTGGTCGTGAAGATCTTTTTTGTACAGTTCTTCTGTGTATTCTTGCCACCTCTTCTAAATATCTTCTGCTTCTGTTAGGTCCATACCATTTCTGTCCTTTATCAAGCCCATCTTTGTACAAAATGTTCCCTTGGTATCTCTAATTTTCTTGAAGAGATCTCTAGTCTTTCCCATTCTGTTGTTTTCCTCTATTTCTATGTGGGCGCAGGAGGGCCTAGAGGAACTACTCCACGTTCAAGGTCAGGAGGGACAGCAGTGAGGAGATACCCCTCATCCTAGGTAAGGAGCAGTGGGTGTGCTTTGCTGGAGCAGCTGTGAAGAGATACCCCACGTCCAAGGTAAGAGAAACCCAAGTAAGATGGAAGGTGTTGCAAGAGGGCATAGAGGGCATACACACTGAAACCATAATCACAGAAAACTAGTCAATCTAATCACACTAGGACCACAGCCTTGTTTAATCAATGAAACTAAGCCATGTCCTGTGGGCCCACCCAAGACAGGTGGGTCATGGTGGAGAGGTCTGACAGAATGTGGTCCACTGGAGAAGGGAATGGCAAACCAGTCAGTATTCTTGCCTTGAGAACCCCATGAACAATATGAAAAGGATGTATTTAGTAAGTGTAAAATACTAATAATTACTTCAAGAAATAAATTACTTTGTCTTAGTGGAATACATTTGTATTAAAGCATAAGGGAGCTTCCCAGGTGGCACCAGTGGTAAAGAACCCCCCTCCCAGTACAGGAGACATGAGATCCAGGTTCAATCCATGAGGCAGGAAGATCCCCTGGAGGAGGGCATGGCAACGCACTGCAGTATTCTTGCCTGGAGAATCTCATGGACAGAGGAGCCTGGCGGATGGCAATCCATAGGGTTGCAGAGAGTTGGAGACACTGAAGTGACTTAGCACACAAAGCATAAAGGGATGCTAATCTTTTTTTCCTGACAGGTAATGAAAGCATTGTGGCTTGTCACAAATTTTGTCATATCATTATCAAAGAGATTTAGAAGACATAAAAGTGTGTTTTGCATTATCTGTTAATATTTTCCTATTGCCTTTTTCTATAAATGCACATAATGTATATTAAAAGAAGTTAGATAAATAAAATAATTTTGGTAACCTTATGCATACAGATGAAACATTTTTTGTCATGGAATTTAAAAGCTAAGTAAGTAAAAAAAGTTAAATTTTAAATGGTAAAAATGGGAAATCAAAAATTGAATTTTAGCCTGTAGCCAAAATAGAATAATAGGAGATTAGATTTACACAATGCAACTAAATTTTAAAAAGACACAAAATACTTGAAATGGTTTTCAAATACTGAATTTTTAAAAATAAACTTGGAATTCTTTACCTAGATAAAATATCTTTAAAAATGAAAATTAAAACTTCTTCAGACCTAGAAAGGTTGAAAGAATTTATCACAAGCTAACTTTTGCCCTACAGGAAACATTGAAAGTACCAGATAGAAATCTGCTTCTATGCAAAGGAATGAAGAGCAACAAAAATGGTAAATATGTGAACAAATATAAGACCTTTCCTCCCCTTATTTTAAATTATCTTTAAAGGGTAGCAGACTATTTAAAACAAAAATAATAACAATTATGTGGTAACATATGTAAAGTGAAATGTCTGACAAGCGTATCTGTCTTCAAGGGTGGGAGGAGGGAAATGAAAGCACACCACTCTAAGGTTCCTTAACTGTGGGGCAGAGTACTACCAAAAAGTAGGATGCTGCGAGCTGAGAATGTGCCCTGTAAACCCCAGAGCAACCACAAACGCAGAACAGTTCTAGTTAGTAAATCAACAAAGATGATGAAATGTAGCCATCAAAAAACCCAAAAAAAGCAAAGAACAAGGGGCAAAGAATAAATGGGACAATAGAAAATAAACAGTAAAATGGTAGATTTAAGCAGCAATATCAATAATTACATTAAGTATGAATTATCAACTACCCTTATGAAATTGAATTTTTTTATCCAGCTGTATACGAAATAGATGAAATCCACTTTAAATATGAAGATACAAATAATTTAAATACAAAAAGTTGAAGTAAAAAATTAGTACATGAACAATGGAAATGAAAGCAAATTATCATATTTTGTGGGAATCAGCTAAAGCAGTACTTACAGGGAAGTTTATATCATTAAATATCTGTATTAGAAAAAGAAAGGGCTCAATAGCTTCAGCTTCCACCTTAAGTTAGAGAAACAGCAAGTAAAACCCCCAAAGAAGCAAATGAAAAAAGAGAATACAAAGCAAAAGTCAGTTGAGGAAATCAGTGCAAGTAAAAGCTAGTGCTTTAAGGTCAAACCTTTAGCTAACCAGCTGAGAAAGAAACAAACAACCATAGATTACTAGGATCAGGAATGAAAGAAGTGACATCACTACAGAGATGTGCTGCTGCTGCTGCTGCTGCTAAGTTGCTTCAGTCATTCATGTCCGACTCTGTGCGACCCCATAGACGGCAGCCCACCAGGCTCCACTGTCCCTGGGATTCTCCAGGCAAGAACACTGGAGTGGGTTGCCATTTCCTTCTCCAATGCGTGAAAGGGAAGTTGCTCAGTCGTGTCCGACTCTTAGTGACCCCATAGATATACAGCCCACCCAGCTCCTCTGTCCATGGGACTTTCCAGGCAAGAGTGGGGTGCCATTGCCTTCTCCGACAGAGATGTGCTACTTAGGTATAAATTTGATAAAAGTTATGTATGACCTGTACTCTGAATTCTACAAAACATTACTTAGAGAAGGTAAACCTAAGTAAATGATATGCCAGGTTCATAGACTGAAAGGTTCAACATTGTTAAATATCAGTTTTTCCCATATTGATTTTCCAATTCAATGTAATAATAAAAATTTGAGCAGAAACTATTTTTCTCTTCAGCTATGCCTAATTTAGCGTTAACCTAATCTGGTAAGTATTTAATATCATCTATTTTATTTTTCATCCTAGAATTTCCATTTTGTTATTTTTTATAGTTTCTAATTCTCAGTGAAATCTCCTAATTAAGTATATTGATTTTAGTTTTTTTTAATTTAAATGAATTTTTTTGGTAAACTATACTGAAACAAAACTAGAAAAAAGGTGTGAAGTATATAACATATATGTATGTTTATCACTTAAAATTAATTTGAATTTATCTTGAGAAAACAGGAACATTAAACAAATCAATTAGTTTAAATCACATTAAGGATCATCTCAATAGATACAGAAAGGTATCTGATAAAAGTTACTACTGATTCATGGTAATCTTGTAAACTGAATAGAAGAAATTTTCTTTATGCTGAGAAAATATATCAGAAACCAACTGCAAATGTTTTGTTTTCTTTTTTAACTGAGATATACTTAATTTTCAATAGTATGTGTTTCAGGTGTGCAACATAGTGATTCATAATTTTCAAAGATTATGCTTCATTTATAGTTATAAAATATTAGTTATATTTCCTGTGCTATACAGTATTTCCTTGTAGCTTGTTTATTTTGTATATCAGTTCAGTTCAGATCAGTCAGTCATGTTCAACTCTTTGTGACCCCAGGGACTACAGCACGCCAGGCTTCCCTGTCCGTCGCCAACTCCCAAAACTTGCTCACACTCTTGTCCATCAAGTCAGTGATGCCATCCAACCATCTCATCCTCTGTTGTCCCCTTCTCCTGTCTTCAGTCTTTCCCAGCATCAGGGTCTTTTCCAATGAGTCAGTTCTATGCATCAGGTGGCCAAAGTATTGGAGTTTCAGCTTCAGCATCAGTCCTTCCAATGAATATTCAGGACTGATTTCCTTTAGGATTGACTGGTTTGATCTTGCAGTCCAAGGGATTTTCCAAAAGTCTTCTCCAACATCACAGTTCAAAAGCATCAATTCTTCGGTGCTCGGCTTTCTTTGTAGTCCAGGTCTCATATCCATACATGACTACTGGAAAAACCATAGCTTTAACTAGACGGACCTTTGTTGGCAAAGTAATGTCTCTGCTTTTTTTTTTTATAGATAGAATTCTTTTTAATTTTTTTTCTTTTCTTTTTTTAAATTTTATTTTAGTTTTAAACTTTACAATATTGTATTGGTTTTGCCAAATATCGAAATGAATCCGCCACAGGTATACATGTGTTCCCCATCCTGAACCCTCCTCCCTCTTCCTTCCCCATACCATCCCTCTGGGTCGTCCCAGTGCACCAGCCCCAAGCATCCAGTATCGTGCATCGAACCTGGACTGGCGACTCGTTCCATATATGATATTATACGTATTTCAATGCCATTCTCCCAAATCATCCCACCCTCTCCCTCTCCCACAGAGTCCAAAAGACTGTTCTATACATCAGTGTCTCTTTTGCTGTCTTGTACACAGGGTTATTGTTACCATCTTTTTAAATTCCATATATATGCGTTAGTATACTGTATTGGTGTTCTTCTTTCTGGCTTACTTCACTCTGTATAATAGGCTCCAGTTTCATCCACCTCATTAGAACTGATTCAAATGTATTCTTTTTAATGGCTGAGTAATACTCCATTGTGTATATGTACCACAGTTTTCTTATCTATTCATCTGTTGATGGACATCTAGGTTGCTTCCATGTCCTGGCTATTATATACAGTGCTGTCTCTGCTTTTTAATATACTGTCTAGATTGGTTGTAACTTTTCTTCCAAGGAGTACAGATCTTTTAATTTCATGGCTGCAGTCACCATCTGCAGTGATTTTGGAGCCCCCCAAAATAAAGTCAGCCACTGTTTCCATTATTTCCCCATCTATTTGCCATGAAGTGATGGGACTGGATGCCATGATCTTAGTTTTTTGAATGTTGAGTTTTAAGCCAGCTTTTACACGCTCCTCTTTGACTTTCATCAAGAGCCTCTTTAGTTCTTCGCTTTCTCCCATAGGGTGGTGTCATCTGCTTATCTGAGGTTATTGATATTTCTCCCGGGAATCTTGATTCCAGCTTGTGCTTCATCCAGCCCAGCATTTCGCATGATGTATTCTGCATGTAAGTTAAATAAGCCGGGTGAGAATATACAGCCTTGATGTACTCCTTTCCCAACTTGGAACCAGTCTGTTGTTTCATGTCCAGTTGTAACTGTTGCTTCTTGACCTGCATAAAGATTTCTCAGGAGGCAGATCAGGTGGTCTGGTATTCTCATCTCTTGAAGAATTTTCCACAGTTTGTTGTGATCTACACAGCTATGCTATTTTATACATAGCAGTTTGTAACTCTTAATCCCCTGTGTCTATCTTACTCCTCCCTTAGTTATTTGCAAGTCTTGGTCTGATAACTAATATCTGGATATCCTGTGCTTTTGTTTCTATTTTACATTATTTCAGTTTTTGATCACATTGTGCCATCTGTTCTTGAATGTTTCTTTATTGAATGGTTGATTTCATAAAAAATTGTAGGAATTCTTTGAGTCTCAGTGCTATTATCGTCTCTCTGAGAAGTTTTACCTCCACTGTAGCAAGCAGCCAATTAGGGGAATGAACATGCCCATGGCACCTTAATGCAATCAGGGATTGAGGTGCTTCCTAGTTGAGTTTAAGTTTCTGGTTTATTCTCATGTTAAAGGTTTAATCCTTCAGAGTTGCAAACAACTCTTGGAGTTCAACAGGACTGTCCTACTTGGCAAGAAAAGAACTCTACTTTTTCTCTCTCCAACTCTTCTTTCCAAGTTCTGTTTTTCACCTTATATCAGTAAGGTTTAGATGTATTAGTTTGCAGTGGAAGTTAACAAAATGCCAGACAAGTTAATACTGTAGATAATCACTGTATATTTCTAGTAAAGAATTATTTTATGTGTTTTATGTATCAAGTTCCACATACTTAGCTGGAGCCCTTAAATCCTACAGAAACAAAAAGATAAAGAGGTAGTCTGTCCAGACTTAGATTATTTGTGGGAAAATCAAGGATGTAGCTATGGAAACTATAGTTAGAAGTGCTGAAAGGAAAAAAAAAATGTTTGGTAGACCAATAATTCTTAAAATGTGGTTTAGTGAGCCCTGAGAATTTCCAAGATCCTTTTGGGACCCTGTGAGGTTAAAATTATTTTTGTAATGCTACTTAAGACATTGTCTTTTTCATTCTTATTTTCTCATGAGCATAAAGTGAAGTTTTCCAGTGTGGTTACATCACTGTCTTGACACCTAATCAAAGGGGTTCTTGTGTATGCTTGTACTTTCTAGAATTTTCAAAAGTAGCTGTTTGGAATCTTCAATAATTTTTAATAGTACAAAAGATAGCTGATACTAAGAAAATTTAGGACCTGTGTTATGCCTTTTCAAGTGGTATAAAAGACATTTAAGAAGCTTAAAGGCATGGTCTCACATGAGTCTGATATGCATTTATTAGTAATTAAGTAGAGAGAAGCATATCTGGAAAATAATTGTGAGTGGAAAATAATTGTGGATATGACTTTTGGTTCACTGAGTGCTGCTGCTGCTGCTGCTAAGTCACGTCAGATCAGATCAGATCAGATCAGTCGCTCAGTCATGTCCGACTCTTTGTGACCCCATGAATCACAGCACGCCAGGCCTCCCTGTCCGTCACCAACTCCCGGAGTTCACTGAGACTCACGTCCATCAAGTCAGTGATGCCATCCAGCCATCTCATCCTCTGTCATCCCCGTCTCCTCTTGCCCCCAATCCCTCCCAGCATCAGAGTCTTTTCCAATGAGTCAACTCTTGACCAAAGTACTGGAGTTTCAGCTTTAGCATCATTCCTTCCAAAGAAATCCCAGGGCTGATCTCCTTCAGAATAGACTGGGTGGATCTCCTTGCAGTCCAAGGGACTCTCAAGAGTCTTCTCCAACACCACAGTTCAAAAGCATCAATTCTTCAGCGCTCAGCCTTCTTCACAGTCCAACTCTCACATCCATACATGACCACTGGAAAAACCATAGCCTTGACTAGAACCTTTGTTGGCAAAGTAATGTCTCTGCTTTTGAATATGCTATCTAGGTTGGTCATAACTTTCCTTCCAAGGAGTAAGCGTCTTTTAATTTCATGGCTGCAGTCACCATCTGTAGTGATTTTGGAGCCCAGAAAAATAAAGTCTGACACTGTTTCCACTGTTTCCCCATCTATTTCCCATGAAGTGATGGGACCGGATGCCATGATCTTCGTTTTCTGAATGTTGAGCTTTAAGCCAACTTTTTCACTCTCCACTTTGACTTTCATCAAGAGGCTTTTTAGTTCCTCTTCACTTTGTGCCAGAAGGGTGGTGTCATCTGCATATCTGAGGTTATTGATATTTCTCCTGGCAATCTTGATTCCAGCTTGTGTTTCTCCCAGTCCAGCATTTCTCATGATGTACTCTGCATATAAGTTAAATAAGCAGGGTGACAATATGCAGCCTTGACAAACTCCTTTTACATTTGGAACCAGTCTGTTGTTCCATGTCCAGTTCTAACTGTTGCTTCTTGACCTGCATACAAATTTCTCAAGAGGCAGATCAGGTGGTCTGGTATTCCCATCTCTTTCAGAATTTTCCACAGTTTGTTGTGATCCACACAGTCAAAGGCTTTGGATAGTCAATAAAGCAGAAGTCGTATCCAACTCTGTGTGACCCCGTAAATGGCAGCCCACCAGGCTCCCCGGTCCCTGGGATTCTCCAGGCAAGAACACTGGAGTGGGTTGCCATTTCCTTCTCCAATGCATGAAAGTGAAAAGTGAAAGTGAAGTCGTTCGTGCCTGACTCTTAGTGACCCATGGACTGCAGCCTTCCAGGCTCCTCCCTCCATGGGATTTTCCAGGCAATAGTACTGGAGTGCTGTGCCATTGCCTTCTCCGGGTTCACTGAGTAGACTATCAAATGTATAAACATTTACAAAGTGTTTTAAGTGGTAGATTCAGCAAAAGCACTGCTGCCACCTAGGACTAAAAGAGTGAGACTTTTCAAAAATATAAAAAATTATCTAACCCCTCAACTTTGTAATGCAGGAGGTAGGCTGAGAAAGTCACTCAAGTTGCCAAAATGACCTGCCTTCCGAAGCCCTTTTCAGAAATGACTGAAGTGAAGAAAAAAGAAGGACATCTTGAAGAGCAGTCAGAAATGTGGGGAACAGTGGATTTGGGAGGCACCCCTAGGGGGCAGAACGCAGGTCTAATTAAGAAACATTTCCCATCCATAAAGCAACTTTGGCCCACTTGGATTTCAGAATTGCTGTGGGTCAGTGACTGCTGGGAGTCTCTCATTCTAAAATACGAGTGTTTATTGCAGTTATCCTGTACAAAAAAGATCTTCACGACCCAGATAATCATGATGGTGTGATCACTGGCCTAGAGCCAGACATCCTGGAATGTGAAGTCAAGTGGGCCTTAGAAAGCATCACTACGAACAAAGCTAGTGGAGGTGATGGAATTCCAGTTGAGCTATTTCAAATCCTGAAAGATGATGCTGTGAAAGTGCTGCACTCAATATGCCAGCAAATTTGGAAAACTCAGCAGTGGCCACAGGACTGGAAAAGGTCAGTTTTCATTCCAATCCTAAAGAAAGGCAATGCCAAAGAATGCTCAAACTACCACACAATTGTACTCATCTCACACGCTAGTAAAGTAATGCTCAAAATTCTCCAAGCCAGGCTTCAGCAATATGTGAACCGTGAACTTCCTGATGTTCAAGCTGGTTTTAGAAAAGGCAGAGGAACCAGAGATCAAATTGCCAACATCCGCTGGATCATGGAAAAAGCAAGAGAGTTCCAGAAAAACATCTATTTCTGCTTTATTGACTATGCCAAAGCCTTTGACTGTGTGGATCACAATAAACTGTGGAAAATTCTGAAAGAGATAGGAATACCAGACCACCTGATCTGCCTCTTGGGAAATTTGTATGCAAGTCAGGAAGCAACAGTTAGAACTGGACATGGAACAACAGACTGGTTCCAAATAGGAAAAGGAGTTCGTCAAGGCTGTATATTGTCACCCTGTTTGTTTAACTTATATGCAGAGTACATCATGAGAAACGCTGGACTGGAAGAAACACAAGCTGGAATCAAGATTGCCGGGAGAAATATCAATAACCTCAGATATGCAGATGACACCACCCTTATGGCAGAAAGTGAAGAGGAACTCAAAAGCCTCTTGATGAAAGTGGAGAGTGAAAAAGTTGGCTTAAAGCTCAACATTCAGAAAATGAAGATCATGGCATCTGGACCCACCACTTCATGGGAGATAGATGGGGAAACAGTGGAAACAGTGTCAGACTTTATTTTTCTGGGCTCCAAAATCACTACAGATGGTGACTGCAGCCATGAAATTAAAAGATGCTTACTCCTTGGAAGGAAAGTTATGACCAACCTAGATAGCATATTCAAAAGCAGAGACATTACTTTGCCAACAAAGGTTCGTCTACTCAAGGCTATGGTTTTTCTAGTGGTCATGTATGGATGTGAGAGTTGGACTGTGAAGAAGGCTGAGCGCCAAAGAACTGATGCTTTTGAAGTGTGGTGTTGGAGAAGACTCTTGAGAGTCATTTGGACTGCAAGGAGATCCAACCAGTCTATTCTGAAGGAGATCAGTCCTGGGTGTTCTTTGGAAGGAATGATGCTGAAGCTGAAACTCCAGTACTTTGGCCAACTCATGCGAAGAGTTGACTCACTGGAAAAGACTCTGATGCTGGGAGAGATTGGAGGCAGGAGGAGAAGGGGACGACAGAGGATGAGATGGCTGGATGGCATCACTGACTCGATGGACGTGAGTTTGAGTGAACTCCAGGAGATGGTGATGGACAGGGAGGCCTGGCGTGCTGCGATTCATGGGGTTGCAAAGAGGCGGTCACGACTGAGTGACTGATCTGATCTGATCTGTCCTAGTTTCTCTGTTTGTAGGCTCTCTGTGTGTATATACACCTCAGGAGTAGCTCATTCTTCTGTTTATTGTTCTCTAAACAGAGAGCAATGCATTGTTTTTATTATGATGAAACATATCTGAATACAGTATCGACTGCATGCATGCTAAGTCACTTCATGTCCAGCTCTTTGCAACCCTATGGACCATAGCCCGCCAGACTCCTCTGTTCATGGGATTCTCCAGGCAAAAATGCTGGAGTGGGTTGCCATGTCCTCCTCCAGGGGATTCTCCTAACCCAGGAATTTGAACATCTCTTATGTCTCCTGCATTGGCAGGTGGGTTCTTTATCACTAGTGCCACCTGGGAAGAGCCTGCTGCTGCTGCTAAGTCACTTCAGTCGTGTCCGACTCTGTGCGACCCCATAGACGGCAGCCCACCAGGCTCCCCCATCCCTGGGATCCTCCAGGCAAGAACACTGGAGTGGGTTGTCATTTCCCTCTCCAATGCATGAAAGTGAAAAGTGAAAGTGAAACCAGCCACTCAGTCGTGTCCGACTCTTAGTGACCCCAGGGACTGTAGCCTTCCAGGCTCCTCTGTCCATGAGATTTTCCAGGCAAGAGTACTGGAGTGGGGTGCCATTGCCTTCTCTGGGAAGAGTCCAGTGCAGATTAAAAATCTTAAACAGCCTGATGCTGTGATTGAATGTGACTTTTAGAGTCCTAGGGTTGGGGTGAGCATATATTTCATTTGGGAATAAAATGAATTACTGTGGCCTGGAGGCCAGAGTGTGGTGTGTTGCATTTTTGTCACCAGTCCTAAACCCCAAGCTGTATTCCTGCCCTTTGCCCTTTGACATTGCAGTTCTTTCTGCTAAAGAGGTGGAATATGTGTGACTGGGTTTGGCCTTGTGGCTTGATTTGGCCAATAAAGCAGAAATGATGGTGTGCCAGTTCCAAACCCAGGCTTTCAGAGCTCTCACATATTTCCACTTGCTCTCTTGTACCCCTGACATGGACCTTAAAAAACAAAACTAAACAAAAAGCTACCCAGGCTAGCTGCTAGTCCCAAGAAAGATGAGATGCAGGGCTGTCTCAAACAAGCTGCTCAGCCAAACACAGCTTAATCCAGCCCAATAGACCCTTAGATCTCTGGGAACAAACGCCTATCATGGTATGCCATTGGGAGTTTCTTGGTTGTTTATTATGCAGCAATAGATAACTTAACATTTTGGCTCACCTTTATTCCAGCTGCTGTGATTTGGAGCTTCTTCATGCTTTGCTGAGATTTATTTCAGGAGCCTCTTAATTAGACTTTGGGTCTTCCTCTATTCTTATCTGTTGTATACACTTCTATTAGTGTTGCCCTCACCCAAAAGGCAAGTCTCATTGTCCACAGAAAAAGACCACATGTAATCTTTGGCGTGGCATCCTAATCCTTCCTGCTGCTCTGCACACCCTGCCCCAGATATTTCAATCTCGGGCATCAGAAAGTACCATGCCATTTCATAGATCTAGGCAACTACTTCCTTCATTCTCTCTGCCTGAGAAACCCCTACAGATCCTTCAGGACACTTACCACATGTTGCCTCTTTTGTGACGTTTTTCCATGACCTAAAGACAATCATGCTCTCTTCCATGCATCTAAAAATTAATTTCCTGTCATTATAATTCTTAAAGGATTGGGATGGTCTGTCTCTAGGTTCCTCTCCTCATAGGCAGAGGCAGTTTTGGAAAACTTTCTGTAGATGCAATACCTGGTGTGATGCTTAAACTTCATAGAGGTTCAATATCATTTCATCTAATTTTATCCATTGTTAAATAATTGGAAAACATGTAGGGATTGTTATAAATTATTTCTGTATGGTGTTTATGATATTTGCAATAAACTGGAAATTTGGTTCATAACTCTTCCTTCTTTGCACATGTCAAATAGTATTTATAGTAGGAGGATACATTTATGAACATAGAAAAATGACAATAATGGTTGAAGATAGTTGACATGCCCTTGATATGTAGATACTGTGGGTCCCTTTTAAGTGAAATCTGACAACCAGCTCACTTAAAATTAAAATGTCAAAAATCAATTATGCTTCATTTTGCATTCAGACAAATTGAACTTCTCAAAATTTGGTTTGAAGCACATCTTATGTCAAAAGACACCTACTCTATTATTTGAATACTAGTGATATGAGAGAACATTTTATTTCTCATTTTTTAAGATGATCATACACACTAAATCTTTATCTAACAAAGAAGGAACAAGAATATCTGGATATCTAAATATTGCTATCATTATTGAACTCTTGTTAAATAGCAAAGTCATTGACTTTAGCAAAGAACGCAGTTGCCTAAATTTAATAGGGAACTGCTGGGATGTGGCCTACACAAAGAAGGTTGTACAAGAGAAGACTGGAGAGGAAGGTGGTCTAGATCATGAAGGACTTTGTAAGACATGGCTAAGAGTTTAGACTTTATCCAATAAACAGAGGTATGTTTGCCTATAGATGATGGAATGAGGGGAATGACCGCCCTGTTTCTGCTCTTCTTGTTAGAAAGTGTGCAGACTCAGGTGTGGTCACCAGCTTCAGCTTTGTGAGGTAAGTGTAACTGACATTCACTTTGTACTAGTTTGGCTTTGTAAGTTTGAACATGAAATAGCACATCCTCTGAGTGTGGGTGTGAGGTGATCTGAGTGCTATATATGATATCCCTTTTTGTACTGTCCATGGGGTTCTCCATGCAAGAATACTGGAGTGGGTTGCCATTTCCTTCTCCAGTGGACCATATTTTGTCAGAACTCTTCACTCTGACCTGTCCATCTGGGGTGGCCCTGCACAGCATGGCTCATAGCTTCATTGAGTTGCCCAAGCCTCTTTGGTGCAATGAAGCTGTGGTCTAAGAAGGGAGTCATAGAATGCTGAAGAATTGATACTTTTGAATTGTGGTGCTGGAAAAGACTCTTGAGTCCTTTGGAAAGCAAGGGGATCAAACCGGTCAATCCTAAAGGAAATCAACCCTGAATATTCATTGGAAGGACTGTTGCTGAGGCTGAAACTCCAGTAGTTGGCCACCTGATGTGAAGAGCCCTCTCATTGGAAAAGACCCTGATGCTGGGAAAGATTGAAGGCAGGAGGAGAAGGGGATTGACAGAGGATGAAATGGTTGGATGGCATCACTGACTCAGTGGATATGAGTTTGAGCAAATTCCAGGAGACCATGAAGGACAGGGGAGCCTGGCATGCTGTAGTCCATGGGGTTGCAAAGAATCAGACACAACTTGGTGACTGGGCAACAATGACAATTGAAGTTTGATTTGTTGGGGTTTCTCAGGATTAGTGGTAGATAATACTCTCAGGCATTATCCCCGTGTCTGGGCAACTCCCATGGGAGATTCCATTCTTGACTGTGCTTCAGGAGAGATGTTTCAACTGACAGGACTCACTTCTGCTCCCTTGTCTTCATTTTTTTCATCATTCATTCAGTGAATTGTAGTCATGTCCTATGTGCTAAGCACTGGGAATCATACCGAAGAGCACACTCATTGAGCAGAAAAAACCAGATATATTAATAGAAACTGAATACTCACGTGCTAAGAGTGAGGAATGGGATATATGCACAGGGCAGCAGAGATGGGTATTAGCTGCAATCTGAGAGTAGTATCTGAGAAGGCTTCCTAGAGGAAATAGGAGGTAAAAGTCCTGAACTGATGATTCTGATTGATGAAATCAGATGATTACCCATCTGAGGATTACAGATGGGTAAACACCTGGTGGAGAGGGAAGATGTACCTCTAAGACAGGAGGCTGGAAATAGGCATAGGACCTGCCAGGGCCAAGCAGGGGAAACAGGATGTGAATTGCAGTGATGGGCCCTGTCAGGTCATCAGGAGGCTTGGGAGTATACTGAGGTACTAGGATTCTCTTTGGAGGAGCCAGTCAAGTGTTTTTAAACATGAATGTGACACAACCAGCTTTAGAAAGATGATTCAGATCACAGTGAAGAGAATGGTTTTGAGCGAATTAGATTAAAAGCAGTGATGTTATTGTAGTGTTTGGGCTGCTATAACAAAATACCATAACGGGGTGGCTTAGAAATAACTGGGATGTATTTTCACAGTTCTGGAGGATGGAAAGTCCAAGATCAAGGACCAAATATGGTCCTGCTTTCTGGTGCATAGAAAGTACCTTCTCGCTGTGTCCTAACATGGGAGAAGACATGAAGGATCTCTCTGTGGCCTCTTTTATAAGAACACTAATCCTATCCAGGAGGGCTCTTCTCTCATGACTTATCACCTCCAAAAGCTTCTACTTCCTAACACCTTCACCTTGGGGATTAAGATTTCAATGTATGAATTTGGGGGGAGGCAAACATTCAGATCATAGCATTCATCATTTAGGAGACTGTTCAGTCTTCCAGGTAAGAAACACACCAGGCCTGAACCGTCAAAAGATTGGAAGACTATTTGGAGGATGAAATAAGCAGAGCTTGATCAAAAAGATAGTGGGTTTAAACTGGAATGCATCTAAAAGCTGCTTGTTACACATTAAGCGGGCTATTGATTTGAGAAGGCTTTTTAAGGTTTAATAATTATCCTATAAGCCCTAATTTTCAAAGTGTTTTAAACATTAAAGCTATGAAGAGAAATTTCATAGTTTCTAACATCTGTCGAACATCCCCTCCTTTAATATCTATAGATGCGAGTTGCTGTGATTTGGTTTTGAATATGGACCCATCTTTTGTTTGAGAGATGGTCAGGAAGGATTACTCCTTTCATATAGTGTTGTATTTTCCCCCCTTGTATTTTACTTCAGTGTTTCAATTCTATTTTCATAGCAATATAAATTTATAATTATCTTTGCCAGATTTTTGAATAGGGGATGTTAGCTTCTTAACAAAATTAGGTTAAGTTAAATACATTTATCTAGTCTAGCATACCAGTTAGATTAAAAATAATGTTATAAAGTGACATTTTATACCATATATGTTGATTATGCTAGTTGTAAATTTATAAGCAAGATGAACAGTCTTTTTATGCCAATCTTTATAATTTGAAGCATAATATCTTTATTTTAAATTATTACAGTGGCTCTGAATCTCTTCTTTGCTTTTATTATATATAAATTGACCATATCAGTCACAGCAATGACTTATTTGATGCTGGGTCATCAACTTCTTGTGATGGAATTAATCCTAGGAGAACACTGACTCCGACAGCAGAGGCAAGGAAGAATTGCAGCAGGATAGGTTGCGGGCTCTTTCGTGTGTTGCTGTGTATTGTATGGTAAGTATACTCTTCTGTTTGTTTTTTTATGGTTGCATTTTGATCCTTAAAACTGCTGTCTTTTTTTTTTTTTCCTTTCATCTGAAAGCAACAAACTAAAAGCCAAAGAGACTGCTAAGAACGAAAGCCTAAGGCAGGGGGTTGGGGGTGGAGGTGGTGGTGGAAAGTGAGACATCCTGTTGTAAAGTAGAGCAAATCAAATTAAAGCACTCAATAGTCACTTTACTTTATTGGGGAATTGGCTACAAAGCATTTAAATGTTGTTCTAACCAATATATTCTTTCAATCATTCATATAGTATTTAAGCCATTTAGGAAAATAAGTAAGAAACACATAGCAACAACAAAAACATCTTCACTAGCTTAGAATATACATTAGTTTCTATTTATGCATAAAAAATGGCCACAAATTAACAGCTTCAAGCAATCCACAATTTATTGTCATGTGTCTGGCATGGCACAACTGGTTTCTCTGCTCAGGGTTTCACAGGGTGATAATCAAGGTGATGGCTAGGGCTGCATTCTCACGAAGAATGGCTTGACTGGGGAGGAATTCATTTCCAAGGTCATTCAGGCTGTTGGCAGCATTTGTTTTCTTGTGGCCGCATGCCTAAAGCCCCCACTTTTCACTGGCCATCACTTGCTGGCTGCCCACAGTTCTTTGTTACCTTCTCTGCCATGGCTAGTTCCTTCATTATCCTCACAAGTGAAGTTTCTTGCTTCACAGAACATCCAGTTTCTCTTTTGAGGGATTTCATTGGAGTAAGTCAGTTCCTCCCTGCTGTAACCCGAATAATTTCCCTTCTAATTGGTCAACACCAACTGACTTAGAACGTTAATTTCATTGGCAAGATTTCTTCACCTTCACTGTGTTGTTTGGGCTCCAAGTAAGTCACAGGTTCCACCCACACTCAAGGGTAAGGGATTACACACAGTGAGAACACCAGGGAGCAGTGTTCTGCAGAATCACACACTGGGGCCTCCCTAGAATCTTTCCACCAGAGAGTTTTTTATATTACCACACATTTCTCATATCAATGTTTTATTAGAAAGTTATACTTTTATCTTTTAGAATGAGGGAAAGGGGCAGTTTTTCAAGACTGACGTTGTCAGCTGTGGCGTGGGCTTTAAATTTGGAATCTCACCTTCCAGTCTTACCCTCTCGAGCCCTGTGTACCAGTGTGGGCCACTTGCTGCTCCCAAACATGTCACTGTCTTTCATCACAATTTATTACTGCTAAATACTTATCTCTGAAAACCTCTTCTTTCCCATTCGTACTCATTTTTCAATACCTAGCTAAATTTATACATTCTGTAGTAGAGTTTTGATGATTTTCTCAGAGAAAACATCTCTGTTCCCATGATAATTTTTAGAAGACTTTTTCATATTATATTTTTTCATAAAGAACTTTTATCTGGAGTTACAGCTATTTGTTTATCCCCACTTCAACCCTGTGCTATGCTGTGCTTAGTCGCTCAGTTGAGTCCAACTCTTTGTGACGCCATGGACTGTCCCCCCCACCCCCCAGGCTCCTCTGTCCATGGGGATTCTCCAGGGGGGATGTTGGAGACCATGAAGTCTGCTTTGGAAATGTCGAGGTGTTTGTATTATATGGACTGATGGATACATATAGGTCTTAAGCTCAGAAGAGAAATCTGCATAAGAGATAATAAGTGTTCCCGTGTATCTATGGTCAACCGGGTTGTTTTTTTTTAGTATATTTTTTCAAAGGATGGAATTAAAAAAAATTAATTATTTACTTTTAATTGGAGGTCAACTAATTTTTGACAAAGATGCCAAGACCATTCAATGGGGGAAAAAACAATCTCCTTAACAAATGGTTCTGGGACAACTGAATATCCACACACAAAAGAATGGAGTTAGATTCCTATCTCGTATTGTTTACAAAAATTAACTCAAAATGAGTACTCAGGAGACCTAAATTTAAGAGCTAAAACTTTAAAACTCTTAGAAGAAAGCATTGGGGCAAGTCTTCATGACTTTGGATTTGGAAATTTTTTTTTCCGTCTTTTAATGACTTCTTATATATGATACCAAAGCAAAGGCATCAATAACAAAGAAGGATAATCTAGACTTCATCAACACTAAAAACATCTGTGTATCAAAGAACACTATCACAAGAGTAAAATGTCAACCTACAAAACTGGAGAAACGAATTGCAAATTGTATGTCTATTAAAGGTCTAGTATCCAGAATATATAAAGAGCTCTTACAACTCAAAAGCAAAGTGACAAACAACCCAATTTAAAAATGGACAAAGGACTAGAAAATGGACAAAGGACTAGAATAGACATTTTTCCAAGAAGATATATATAAAAAGCCAAAAATCATATGATAAGATACTCAGTGTCATTATTCATTCAGTTCAGTTCAGTTCAGTCGCTCAGTAGTGTCCAACTCTTTGCAACCCCATGAACTGCAGCATGCCAGGCCTCCCTGTCCATCACCATCTCCCAGAGTTCACTCAAACTCATGTCCATCGAGTTGTTGATGCAAATGCAAATCAAAACCACAACACATGGTCCTTTGCATCCATCAGGATGGCCATAATTTAAAAAAAATGAAAATAACAAGTGTTGACCAAGATGTGGAGAAATTAGGACCCTCATATATTGCTCATGAAAATATAAATTGGTGCAGCAATTTTGGAGAATAGCAATTACTCAAGTTAGTAAGTTACCTGCTTTTCCAGGTAGCTCAGCTGGTAAAGAATCCACCTGCAATGCAGGAGACCCTGGTTCAACTCCTGGGTCAGGAAGTTTCCCTGGAGAAGGGATAGGCTACCCACTCTAGTATTCCTGGGCTTCTCTGGTGGTGCAGATGGTAAAGAATCCGCCTGCAATGTGGGAGACCTGGATTCAATTCCTGGGTTGGGAAGATACCATGGAGGAGGGCATGGCAACCCACTCTAGTAATCTTGCCTGGAGAATCCCCATGAACAAAGGAACCTGGTGGGCTACATTCATAGGGTCACAAAGGGTAGGACACGACTGAGCAACTAAGCACACAATAAGTTAAACATAGAACAACATGACCCAGAAATCTCACTCCTACGTATAAACTTCACCATCCTTAGGGGCTTTTTGGTTTGCTAGTTTTCTCCCTCCCTCTGTCCATTGTTCCACTGACTTGTCAGTATAGTCAGATGGCAGAGGTATCAGAATGTGACATGTATTTCATTTATTAATAAAGTGCATATTAAGAATCTACTGTGCACTACTTATTGTTTTAGGTCCTGGATATAAAAAGGAAAACAGATGAGTCATGATCTCAAATTTTTCTATTTTGAAGGTGGTGTTTAATTAGTTTCCAGTACTCTTTTTGATATTGCATAATAATTTTTATGGCTGTACTCAAATAAAAAATAAATGACACTTTTTATACGTATAATGTGAGGACTCAGAAGAGTTTAAGAATGAATCCCCCATGGACATAGAGTATGGATTTCAAGATTTAGTCAATGCTGTGGTCACGTGTACTCATATTTCTTTCGCATCTTGTAGTTATTGTTTATATCACATACAGTGTGGTTAACTTGTTATGGAGTCAGATAGCACGTTCTTTCTGTTCATCCAAATTTTCCAGTCTTGAAGCTATTGATAATATGCTTTGAGACATTCAACTTCTTTTGCTTTCATAAGGAACTTTTTGCTTATGAATTTTCACTTTGTTCAGGTGTTTATCAGTCTGATGTTTGATTTGATGTCTATGGCACCCCCCTCCAGTACTCTTGCCTAGAAAATCCCATGGACGGAGGGACCTGGTGGGCTGCAGGTCCACTCAGTCGGACACGACTGAGCGACTTCACTTTCACTTTTCACTTTCATGCATTGGAGAAGGAAATGGCAACCTACTCTAGTGTTCGTTCTTGCCTGGAGAATCCCAGGGATGGGGGAGCCTGGTGGGCTGCAGTCTATGGGGTCGCACAGAGTCGGACACGACTGAAGTGACTTAGCAGCAGCAGCAGCAGCAGCATATGCAAGCATACTTTTACCTTCAAGGAGTAACGGATGACTGACTCTTGTGGTTCTTAACGATAGTGAGTGACAACTCACTCAGATTCCATCCTATTCAGAGAGTAAGCACTCATTTATTCAATCAATTTATTTCTTCAATTTATCCTGTGACTCTAAGTCCACCGTCCTTTTTACTTTTTTGACATGGACCATTTTTAAAGTTTTTGTTGAATTTGTTACAGTATTGCTTCTGTTTTATGTGTTGGCAGGTGTTTTTTTGGCCAGGAAGCATGTGGGATCATAGCTCCCCAACTAGAGATCAAACCTGCACCCCCTGCATTGAAAGGTGAAGTCTTAACCACTGGACCACCAGGGAAGTCCCTAAGTCCATAGTCTTTTATCTGATACTGTTTGGGGCTTTGGAATTTATAACTTTTTGATTTAATTGAAGAGTTTGTGCCTTAGACTGTCTGACCATCCTGGCAGGGTCTGTAGCAGCATCCTGTAAGCACACACACATACACACTAGTTGTTCCTTAGCAAAACATAGAAATAGTCACATTACATGGGATAAGTGAGGACCATGGGCAGCCTCATGTCTATGAAGGGCATGTCTGTTTTGACACCAGATGAGTTACAAAAGGACTTCTGGTTTTCATAGGTTTATGGATTTTGGAATCTCAGATAATGGAATGTTTGTTTGCTAACAAAATGGTGAGTAATATGTAGTGTCTTCCCTCAAAGGACACAGACACTTCATGTTTTGTCTATTAAGTCTTTTCTGTTTGTTATAAGCCAGTTCAATGTGTTTAGATTTTTTTTTTAAAGGAAGGTGTTGGTGTTGGAGTGACTTATTGATTCAATAATTGAAAAGTCTAGCAGGCAGATTTGGACAATGCTGTACTCAGGGATCAAATGATGCCATCTGGCTGGTTTTTCTTAATCTTTCACACATCTTCTGTTCCAGAGGTTTCAGTCTCTCTGTCTCTGTATGCTCTAAGCCAACTCTTTTGTGGTGACAAAGATGGCTAGGGCAAGTCATTTCATAGTTAAGTTTTCTAGGGAAGAAAAAGAGCCCTGTTTCCTGTTGGAGCATTCCCAGAAAAAATCTTTTTGCATTTCATTGGCTCTGATCTGGTCACATGCCATCTGTCACTGAGGTCAGGGAGATGAAATGGGCTGATTGGTCTAGACTGGTTATGTGATGCACTTTGGCATCAGGAGAGTTAAGCACATGAACTGAGCAGATGGGATTTTCTCAAAGAAAAACTGGGAGCTGTTGCCAGAGGACGTGGGGAATGTTGGGTGGCAAAGCATTCATGTAGACATTCATGGGTTGACACTGGATTTCCTTTGAAATTAAAATTCTTCTGATGGAATACAGTGGAGTTAATATCAATTGATTTGGTCAGCTGATATATAACTTTCCTGCTGATCATATAACTTTCCTGCTGATTATATAGCAAAACATTATTGCTCTTTTATATGTACCAAAATATATATGAGCCTGCAAGTCTAAAATCAAAATTGACTCTAAACTGAACTCATCAGACCATAAGAATATACAGCCTGGAACCCAATTACCTTCATTTGAATCTTTGCTTCACCCACTTTCTTGGATGAGTTACTTAACCTCTTTGTACTTGTTTTCTTGTGTGTGTAAAGCAAGTGTAATGGTAGCATTTACCTCACCAGGTTGGTTTGAGGACCCCATGAATTAATACATGTAAAGTATTTAGAATGGGGTTTGACACATAGTAAGTGTGCTATAAACTTTAGCTATTATTATTATTATTCCATAGGGTAACACTAACTCTGAAATTCCCCATGGTGAAGTAGGAATTTTTACAGCATGGATATTAACATTTCTGTGCCTTTAACTAATATTGCAGCTGCCCTGTGTACATTATTATGGGAAATGCCATTTGTTTTATTGTCAGATTAAAGTTTAAAAAATAAGCCAACCATAATTTTTTTTTCCAGAAAGCATTTATTTTGACCCAAGAGATTCCAGTCAGCCTTATAAACTTAGAAAGTGGAAATCCTTTCTGAACTGATGGAAAATGAATCCAATTTCAAATCCCAAACCAGGTTCCTGTTTTTGTTGCTCTTCTTCCCCTAAAAAGACAGAACCTGATGTTTTCACAGTGTATATAAAACAAATTTTAAGATCCATATATAGCACAGTGTTTACCACCCACCCCTGTCCATGGCCATGAATATCATAAATTCTTTAAATTTCCCAAACATGAGATAAATGTCAGACCATTCTATAAATTGACTTTATGAGGCATTTCTGAGCTGAGCTTTCTGACATTCACACCAATGTTTCCATAGTAACTAATGTGTTCAGAAGGGGAAAAGCAGGAGGAGATGAAAAACAAAGGAGATGATCCAAATAAAAGAGATGCATAAGTAAGGGAGAGTAGAAGGTTCCATAACTTTGAACCATTGCTTCTTGCAGGAAACAAGCATTCTTGTTCAAAGGAGCAACCTCCCCTGCTGGCTGACTGATTCAGGGGGTCCTTACTGGGAAAAACTCCCAAAGCTTGACCAACTGATACCCGTCTACACTTGGACAACGTTTCAATAATGCCAATTTAGATTATTCCTTCCCCCTTTTATTTTAATCTTATTTTTTTCTCTCTTTGGAGGTCCCTTAGTTACCACGGTAACAGTGAAGTAATTTGTGGCTGTCACTGAATTGTCAAAAAAATGCAGTATCAAGTCAATTTAAAGAATAGTTGGAAATGGAGTGGGGCAACACAGGTGTTAGTGAGCATCACAATTTGCAAACATTGAAATAATGACTGCTAGAACTCTCCTTGGAGAAGGCAATGGCACCCCACTCCAGTACTCTTTCCTGGAGAATCCCATGGATGGAAGAGCCTGGTAGGCTGCAGTCCATGGGGTCGCTAAGAGTTGGACACGACTGAGCGACTTCACTTTCATTTTTCACTTTCATGCATTGGAGAAGGAAATGGCAACCCACTCCAGTGTTCTTGCCTGGAGAATCCCAGGGATGGGGGAGTCTGGTGGGCTTCTGTCTCAGGGGTTGCACAGAGTCGGACACGACTGAAGCGACTTAGCAGCAGCAGCAGCAGAACCTCTCCTAAAATATAGGTTCTCTTTTCAAATCTTATTCAGTGGTGGCCGATTTGTTGCACTTAAAAGCAGATTTTACTGACCAATTATTCTCTTGTAATGGAGAGGGAAATGGCAACCCACTCCAGTAGTCTTGCCTGGAGAATCCCATGGACAGAGGAGCCTGGTGGGCTATGGTCCATGAGGTTGCAGAGTTGGACATGACTGAGCATACAGCACATTCTCTCATGATGTCCAGAACACAGTACTTTTTCTTACTAAACATCAGCAAACTTACTTTAATGAAGTAAGTTTAAACCCCAAGTTGTTTGTAGGCTTGATCAGGTTAGAGAGTAAAAGTTTTTTTACTGAACCATTTGAGGAGAAAAATACAGGCATCTGACTCAGGGAAATAGGCACTTGTTGATAAGCAAAATCATGGCCCCTCAAAATTTCCATGTCCTAACCCCACAAACTTGTGAGTACTGGTATATAAAACATCGTATATAAAACAAATTTAAAAATCCATACATAGCACCACCCTGGTCCATGATAATGAGTATCACAAATTCTTACAAGGCAAAAGTGACTTTGTCGATATGATTAAATTAAGGATCTTGAGATAGGAAGAATATCCTGGATTACTGAGGTGGGCCCATAGATAACCTCAAGGGTCCTTATAAGAAGGAGGTGGGACGGCAGAAGCAGAGATGAGAGTGATGTGGGTCCAGGAGCCAAGCTATGCAGGCAGCCTTTAGCTGCTGGACAAGGCAAAGAAGCGAATTCTTCCCCAGAGCTTGTAGAGGGAGCACGGTCCTGCCGACACCTTGATTTTAGCCCAGCGATGCCTTTGACTTCCAGTATTGTAAGGGAATAAATGTGTGTCATTTGAAGCCACTAAGTTTGCAGTAATTTATTACAGCAGCAGTAGGAGAATAATAGAGCATTGTTTGCAGTCTCTGGCCCCACCAATTCCTCTAAGACAGGGTCATTTGATATTTACTCTTACTTGGCTGCAGAAAATGAAGCCAGTTCTGGTTGTAGGCTGAACGTTCTGAGTGTCACTGACTGAGGGTCCTGTGAGTAGGGTGTTCTCTGTGTGATACTTTAGGGGACCTTGGATCTGGTCCAGGTACTTAGATCTGCCAGTTACTGAGGCAACACAGACCTCCGAAGTCCTGGCTTGAACACCACAAGGGAACAAATGCTTGCAGGTTCTGGGTGAAAAGTCCTTGAGAGAGAACTTTTGTGTTCATAATCCATCTCTCTATGAAAGGGCATCTGTTTGTTTGTCTTTCCAACTAGATTGTACATGTGTCAATGGTAGACATCCGGCCTTATGGAAATCTGTAAATCTCACATTTCCCAACACCATTCTGAGCCCCCAGTAGGTACGATGAGAAATAACAACTCCTCCTTCTCTGAGTTACTTCCTGTTTTATTTTTTTTCCATTTATTTTACTTTTACCATCCAGGTGCTGTGTAAAGCATCTGATGTGTATTATCTCATCCAATGCTTACAACTCTGAGAGAACCCCTGTTTTCATTCTATAGATGTCAAAATAGAGATTCAGTGACTAGACTGAAAGGTTAAAAAGTGAGTCAGTGGCAGAGTTGGGCTTGCTGTGTCTTGCTGACCCACCACTTCTAATTCCTGCCTTGCTGCCAGGCCAGAAGCACCATGGGGTGGGTGTTGGCCTTTCTTCTTTATGGCCCCCAGTTAATACCCTTTATCCTCTGAGCTCCAGCTTTGGCTCTTACTCTCACTTATGCAGGGGGTGGAGGAGGGGAATGAGAAGGTTGGAGAGGGCTGAGGGCTCAAGACTGGATGGAAGGCAAGTATTTTGGGTACTGAGGCCTCTTTGACCTTTAGAGAATGGTTATTTTAGATAGGAATCTGGTGTCCATAAATTAGCACAATTCTATAGCTTTATGCTTTCTTGATTTATTTTCCTCTATCCTTTCCTGTGTCAGGCAGAATTCTAAGATGACTTGAAAGCGTCCCATCCCATGGTATGCATGTTCTGTTTGTGTCCTCCCCCCACCAATGCACACACTGAAGCCCTAATCTTCAACCTAACAGTATTAGGAGGTGGAGCCTTGGAAGGTAATTCCAAGGGGTAGAGCCTGTCATGGAGATAGATATTCGAGCCCTTTAAAAGAAGAGATACTAGAGAGATGATCACTTTCTCTGGCTGTGAGGATAAAATGAGAAGGCATCTATCTGTACACCAGGAAATGGGCTGTCACTGGGAACTGAGCCAGCCAGCACCTTGACCTTGGATGATGTGAAATAAAATTTGTTTGTTTGTTTAAGCCACCCAGTCTATGGTACTTTTTGTTATTGTTTAGTGGCTAAGTCATGTCTGACTCTTGCGACCCTATGGACTGTAACCCCCAGACTCCTCTGTCCCACAGGCTTTCTTGAGCAAAAATATTGGAGTGGTTTGCCATTTTCTCCTCCAGGAGATCTTTCCAACCCAGACATTGAACCTGAGTCTCCTGCACTGCAGGCAGATTCTTTACCACGGAGCCATGGGAAGCCCATCCCTTCCATTACCATTGATCTATTAACTTTAAGGTAAAAAAGGCTGTGCTTTCCCATGGAAGAGCCAGGAATGAACAAACCCTCTCTACCACAATTGGTTGGATGAAGTTGATGTAGATTCAAACACCTAATAACTCCTAACAGTTTCCAAAGACTGAGCATGTTCTAGGAGTTGGGCTAAGATGGCTACATGCACACATGACCTCATTTAGGCTGCTCTGGGTTAATCCTATTAGAATGTACACTCAGAGGGCAGAGGCTGGCTCCAATTTGATTGTCAGGGTATCCTTAGTGCCACAACATTGCTTGGAACATGTGGGGACCTCAAGGCATATTTGAGTGAATGAATGAATACATGAATACATGAGCACGATGGCTTAGATATTAGGGTTGTCACCATATTCTTAGATTAGGAGGCTGAGGTTCAGAGAAGTTAAGAAGTTCAGAGACGTCCCTGGTGCTCCAGTGGCTAAGACTCCAGGCTCCCAATGCAGGGAGCTGGGTCAGGGAACTCGATTCCTCATGCAACAACTAAAGATCCTGTGTGCCACAACTAAGACCCGGTGCAGCCAAATAAATAAAATTAAAAAAAAATTTTTTTTTTAAAGTTCCTCATGTCTTAAACATTCGTCCATTTCCTTACCCAGTAGCCCATCTCCCTGGCTCCTTGGCTACCCTGGGTTGGACCTCCGGGATGGCTTGTGGGCCCACGGACGCCCTCTGTCGGCGACGCTCGGGTGGCGCACGGGCCTGCTCCTGCTGATGTGCAGGTGCGCACGGGGAGGGTGCCCCCGAGTGGCTGTGGGGCCTGAGTGCTGGCTTTCACGTTTGGGGGTGCTGAGCCGTTCCCTAAATGGGACCTGGACATCATTTGTGAGTTTCAGACATGTAGTCTTGGGCTTCTTTGAGGAATCGGCGTCTGGATGGGCGCTCGACCAAGGGTCAGGAGAACTTGAAGCGTTTACAATTGCCTGGGTGGCTGGGAACCAGAGGCACGAGGGAAGCCGACAGGGCTGAGGTTCAAGAACTCCGGCTCCTTGTCTTGGCTCCTTGACTTCCCTCTGAGGAAGAGCGAGGACGCGGGGGGTGGGGAGTGAAATTGTCTTTGGGCCGATGATCAGAACCTGTAATGCAAGAGTGGCCCAAAACCAGAAGCAGTAAGACCTTTGCATCCATTTTCCAGAACCTTCTGTCGCAGTCCCGCCTGTCAACGCAAGTGCGCTCAGGGTAGTTGGGTGTAATCTCTTAGACTCCGATGCGCAGTAGTTCTACTCTCGCTCCACGCACCAGCCTTACTCAATCCTTTTAGTTTCCTTCCCAGTTCTTTACAAAAGAGATATGTGACTCACATCCAAGGCAGATTCACAACCAAAAAGATGTCTTCATTTTCTCTTTAAAAGTGGTGGCTTTGTTCTTGTTTTCGTATCAAGTAAGGACTACTTTTGGGGTTGTTTTGCTTTTGATCCCCACTCCATAATTACATCTTTAATTTTTTTTAGGTTTTTGTCTATTGAAATTGTAACTTTATTAATATCTATCTCTAAAACTCCAACAAGAAATACTTACCTCTTACTTCTCCCACTGGAATAATATATTCCCCAGATGGAGAAATTTAGGAATGAAGTAAAAACCTACAGGACAAAAGGAAAATGAACGGGAGGAGGTGAATTGTTCTGAGAAGATAGAATACATGCATTTGCTGGTCCAGATGATTCGATTTTCTCTGGGAGTGTTGGAAAATATGGTTTGAAGGGGGAAGGCAGTCTGCTCTCATGCACTGTTCACTAGAAGAGGTTTTGAGGGTATTTGATTTGGAACTACCGTTCTTTCCTTTCATAATATTCAGCATGTCCCTAATCGTTGTATTCCAGATATTGAACACCAATTTTTAATCCCTTCTACCAAAATGTTTTGCACTCATTTGAACATTTCTAAATTGAAATTCTAAATTAGTATTCATTGAAAACTGGTTTGACACAAAGAAAGGAACATGAATGAAACCTTCTGAGCCTTCTTTGCATTTCCAAGCGCATGTTCAATTCTTTAGAAAAGTCATTGTTGTTGGTTTAGGAAAGACTTATTCAATTCCCAAGTGCCACCTCCAGAGGGCACAGCTGTCTCAAAAAAAAAATTTTTTTTTTTTTTTTTAAGTTCCTTCAGTTTTGCCAAGGAACTCTTCATAGTCTGTAATTGTGATTCTTTGGGATCCAAACTTGAAATAGTTTTACCTAATATATTTTAATATTCATTGAGGTGTTATGGTATTCTATATTTTCAGTGATGAACATTTATAATATTTTAAATTTTTATTGTCAGTTTGCCCCCTACTTAAAAAAATCTCTCTGTTCTCTCTAGTTTTATGTAATAACTCCAGACAGAGTCAGACAGCACCCTTTAATTTTTTAAAACACATTTAAAAGTTTATTTGCCAAAACTTTGTATTTTCAAGAGATTGCACTCATGGCCTCAGTTATCCTAAAAAATGAAGTATGAAATGTGCATATAAATTATTTATGATTTAGTGCCCAGTGTATTCTTGTAGAGTCTGCTATTACATTTAGAGTAAATGCTTTGGAAGCTTTCTACTCCTGAAGCTACACAAGCTGTCTGGGGGATTTATTTTTACAACATCAAAGTTTATGGTAACTTTTTATTTTAAAATGCTTTTATTCATCCGCAGAGGAGAGGAAGTTGAAGTGAATTTGCTCAGAAAAGAATGGGGTTATTTTCTTCTAGAATGTACATTAAACGATTTACTCTCTCCCTCGTTTGTCTCAGCCATCTCTGCTGTGTTTAGTGTGAAATTGAACCCTGTAAGGCTAAAATCCAAGAAGAGGGAGACTAAGGATTCATGCAAACAATTTATGTGTATTTCTTTACTGTGTTTTCTTTCAGGCTTTCAGTTGCTGCTCACTTTGGGCTATTTTTCTTTTCCTGTTATTTCTTTCCCCCCTGTTAACATTGTGCAAAAAATCTAACAACAGGGTGTGAAAGGGATTGTTTGTAAGTATTTAAAACCACTTAACATCTATTTATATGAAAATGCTGTTTAGGTTTTGAAAGCTTATTTGCATGTTGACACAGAAAAATTTGAAAACTTGTACAGGGTTGATATTGAAAGTGTTTAACTTTCATATTTGCTTTGCATGAATAAGGAAGAGCTAGAGGAGCCACCAAATCAGTGTGTTCTATAAAGAACCATGCTTATGAAGTGTTTTCAGCTAAACGTGTGGAAAAATCAAGAAAGGGCTTGATGAAATATCCTTAAAGTCAGGTTAAGCCAGGGATAAGCAATTCAGGGCTAATGTGTATGGCACAGAAGTATAATTAGCAAATCCATGAATTATCCCTCTTCTATTTCAACTACACATAACAAATGTTAGTTTAATGATATATTCCTTTACTTTGTACATTAGTCTTGTCTCCCCAGTGGGATGATGGAAGATCTTTGATAGGAAAGAAACATGTCTGATATGCATTTTTTCCTATTTCATCGCAACGACTAGCCCAGTGTTAGACCAAAAAGGCCTTCCACAAATAGTTGGCAATTAATTATTAGTCTGTGGAACTGTTAGCCAGGATCTTCTCCCAGGTAGAGAATGCCAGACTCAAAAGTTTAAAGCGTTTGCGGAATCCAAAGTGTTTTTTTCTCCATTGTGTCTCCGTGAGGCTCCTGGCACTCTGTCTCCTTAGGTGAATGAATGTGCTGTTTTAATTTGATGGATGATTTACAAGAAATTTGTCCCAAGTATTTGGGATTTTTGGTGCTGCCATTTGTATGACTTAGATAATAAATCTGAGGACAGTGTAATGGAAGGGAT